>NC_143012.1:14267831-14910331 GCF_055824585.1 Amblyomma mixtum
ACCCATGACGTGCGCTGACTACTTTGTTGCTGTATCTCCGGTTCGCGTTTTACGCTGTGTGCGCTACACGTTTCGTTAGGCGGACGGAACAGAGAAATACATGCAACAAGAAGAGCAAAAAAGAAGGCTGCGCTGCATGGTCGGGTCATCCGAGAAGTCTGGTTGTATCAGTTGATTAAAATTTCCCACAAGATCCGGTTTTTTTAATATTACGAGGGAAGGAGATGAAGGACGACGAGCTGATTGGCCGTAAACGTGCTTTCGTAAATCCCTTTCGTGTCAGTAGTCAAAATCAAATGCATGCATTTTCTTTTTTGCAGTAAGACGATCTTTTATTCTCCGAAAAAAAAATGGTTGTGAAGGATATAAGGAAGAACTGCCAACTATTATCATGCAGTTTGCAAATGTGAACTGTGTTAGAGCAGTTTTTCCGAGCAGGTTTGCCTTACAGTGATGAACTTCTTATTGATTCCGACTGTAGAGTATAGTGGGATATGATAAACATTATCGCCCTTGTTCAACCCAACTGGGTCCATAAATTTTACCTGACGTGGGGGTCGCTTACTCTCCTGGTTCATTTCGGTCAGCCTTCTAGCAAAAATAAACAGGTAAGGAAATTTTGATCCGAGTAGGTTAAATATAACGTGCTAACGTTAAAATAGCGTCAGGCTATACACTGGCTTTCAGGTTGTCACAGTAGTCGGCAGATGCAACCTTCAATGCGCACACCGAGTAACGAAAAGTACATTTACAAAATTAGGGGAAGAAGCAGATGCCCCGAGCGCCACACCTGCGCAGCAAAACGGTTTATCCATTTAGCGCACAGGGAGCGCGTACACTGATAAAATCACCGGTAATCATCCTGGTAATAATCTGGAAGCGAAACCAAGCTCAAACCTTAGTCGCTTTTGGTTTGGTTTGGTTTATGGGGGTTTAACGTCCCAAAGCGACTGACGCTATGAGGGATGCCGTAGAGAAGGGCTCCGGAAATTTCGACCACCTGGGGTTCTTTAACGTGCACTGACATCGCACAGCACACGGGCCTCTCACACTTCCCCTCCATCGAAATTCGACCACCGCGGCCGGGATCGAACCCGCGTCTTTGGGGTCAGCAGCCGAGCGCCGTAACCACTGAGCCACCGCGGCGAGGTCTTAGTCGCTTTTACTGTGACAGTTAAGCTGCCTTCGTTAGTTAAATCCAGCCAAACTATCGTTTTCATGATGCAGGCATTGCACTTTATGGGTGGGTGCTTCTATGCGCGTGTGTGTGTATGTTGGTTGGTTTATGCTTGGTTTATGGGGTTTAACGTCCCAAAGCGACTAAGGCTATGAGAGACGCCGTAGTGGAGGGCTCCGGAAATTTCGACCCCCTGGGGTTCTTTAACGTGCACTGACATCGCACAGTACACGGGCCTCGAATTTCACCTCCAAAGAAATTCAACCGCCGCGGCCGGGATCGAACCCGCGTCTTTCGGGACAGCAGCCGAGCACCATAGCCACTGAGCCACCGCGGCGGCTGTGTGTGTATGTATTTGAAAGGGCAAAGAATAAGGAGGGAAGGAATATTTAATTCCAGAATCACTTTCCCTCCAGTAAAATAAAAGAAAACATTCCAGTTCGCTATACCTCGACGAGGTCAGGATGCGAGCCATAGTCACTTTCCCTCCACTAAAATAAACAAAAATAATCTAGTTTCCTTTACCTCGACGGGACCACGACACGAGCCATTGCGAGCCATTCGTCGCTCAGAACAGTGGCCGGCAGCGTCACCCGGCGCAGCTGTTTCCTTCGCATGTTTACTACGTCACAGGAGAGCCCAGGGGAATGCAAACTAAACAGGCACAACAGAAAGTCGCCAGGCACCGCCGCTATTCTGTCGTTCCGTTCAAAAAGGAGAAGAGACGTCGCTGTCTGCGCGCGCGGGGAAAGGGAAATTTATGCCGACCCCGACCTTGCACTTCCTGTCCGCCCGCTCTCTCCCCCTCTCAACCTCGCCGACGTGGCGCTTAAACCCCGTGGAGGGACCCCAACCCTCCCTAGCTCTAAACTCTCAACTTTCTTCGCTCTTTCTTTCTTCTTCTATTCTAACAAAAGCGGCACGAGCTTCGCTCGCGACCGGCGCGTGCAAGCCGACAACAGCAACAATAACACCGGCGACAACAACACAAACTACAACGAGGGCGCCTGCCGCGCTCGCGAGACCCTTTACAACGAACTTCTTCGCTATTGCGAACTGCCTGGGAGCGTGGCCATTGAACTGCGCTTAGCTGAATTCGCGTCTCTTTGACATAGAGCGGACAGAAGGTGAAGGCTATGGATGCTTCAGTCTGAAAGAGGTATTGTTGTTGACTTCCTGTTTAAAATCGACGTCGCGTGCGTTTTTTGTCGGGTCGCAGATGGGAGGCAACATAAAGGAGAAATTTTAAAAATTAAGAAACAAGAGAGCCTCATGGGTTGCAAACTTCTGGCAAGAGCGTTGCGCCCATGCTCATTGCTGCTCGCCAGAATGCGAGACGGACTCCATTCTACCTATGGTATTCACCGGATGATGAAATGAGGTGTCATTGTTCTGTAATGGTGCGTCGAAACTACTTATGCATACTTACTAAGACTGTATGTCACGGTAGAAAGAGGGTAACCAGATTGTTCTTGACAATCACAAGGCGAACAAAGGGGATACGAAGAAAAGACCTCTCGTCGAAACAGTGGCAAGCACGCTGATGCTTTCCCCTCCCTTGTTCACGTTGTGATTGTGTATACTGTATGTGCACTTATGTCTACGATATGTCTACTTATGTGTACTGAGAGCAGTGCCGATCTCATGAGTTGTATGAACGTGACCTCTGGAATTGACAGCTTTCTTATGAGGCTGCCGTAGCGATCGCCTTCATCTGAGCTAATTCTGAAGAGAGGAAGATTAGCATAAGGACGCAAAGTATAGCAATCCGCGTACTGTGAAGGAAGACCAGACTCTGGCTGTAGCTACAAAACTTGCAAGAATCGCCGAGTAAGATAAGCTTCCCAGTGGTCACCAGTGCATACAGACCACGAGATCTGTTGTTGCCATTTATTGCCTAGCAATTTGCTTTAAGGGTTTTTTTTTTTTTTCAGAGGTGTGGTGTTTCCCATGTGTTCTTTCTCGCGTTGTATGTGTTCTTTTTGTTGTACGCTTACGTTTGTAAGCCCCTCCTGGTTGGGCCAAAGCACTGGTCTGCAGTATGTCGAAATAAATAAATAAATAATGTTCGAAATTGGAAAGAGGCAGTCAGAACGAAGCTTGGAAAAACATTTGGTAGCTGCGCCGACGCGACAACATCCAGCTACTCAAAAACTCGGGTTTTACGCGAACCAGGTTCAGAATGTGGCACAATTAAATGCCCCTCTCCCACATTCGTAATGCAGTGGTGTGCATAACTTCGCAAAGGTTCGATAACCACACAAACGTTGGGTGCGGAAAGCAACAACTGATTATATTACTTGCTAAGGCCCGAACATGCGATCAGTGTTATGTGATCGTCATCATCGTCTAAACTACGTCCATTGCAGTAAAAAGGCTTTTCTCATGAATTTTCAATTAACCCTCTCTGGTGCCAGCTACGGCCAAACTTCCTAATTTCAACGGCCCACTTGACTATCTGCCACCCAGCGCTGCTGTTGACCCTAGCGGACTTAGACGAACCAGGCTCGTCATAAGCCGACCGTCATTTCTGGCTGATAACGAGTCCAGCCGGTCGTGTGTTTCTTGGTACTCTATGTTCGTTTCAGGACGAGTAGGGCCCATCGAAAACACTTTTTTTTATTGGCCGACATAATGCAGCACGGGTACTAAACGACCACTTTGGTACTATTTTCGGGTGAATAAAAATACGTCCACATTAATGCCCAGCTCATAAGCCGACTGTCATTTCTGGCTGATAACAAGTCCATCTGGTCGTGTGTTTCTTGGTACTCTTATGTTCGTTTCAGGACGAGTAGAGCCCGTCAAAAACACTTTTTTTATTTGCCGACATAATGCAGCACGGGTACTAAACGACCATTTTGCTACTATTTTCGGGTGAATAAAAATGTGTCCACATTAATGCCCAGCTCATAAGCCGACTGTCATTTCTGGCTGATAACGAGTCCAGCCGGTCGTGTGTTTCTTGGTACTCTATGTTCGTTTCAGGACGAGTAGGGCCCATCGAAAACACTTTTTTTTATTTGCCGACATAATGCAGCACGGGTACTAAACGACCACTTTGGTACTATTTTCGGGTGAATAAAAATGCGTCCATATTAATGCCCCGCTCATATTCATTTTGCCCTCCTTGATTTCATCTTGGATACCATTAACTCGCATTCCTTCTCCCCGCAAAAAGTTAGAAAGTGCAGCCGCCAGAGCACTGCCAAGTTTGTAGCCGTCTCCGTGAGTTCGCGCAAGTATGTAACAACTAACAACGCCGTAAGGCGGCGTCCGTTCACGCCAGCCTCCGACGGAGCTGCGCAGAGTTCGCCTGGCTGCCCAGTCCGGCCCAACTGACTGCGAGCACCAACGAAACCATCCGGCCGCGATGAAACCTGCCGACTAGGAAAAGCGAAAACTATACACCCGTTATTAATTATATTGCCGCTCGAAGGGCCCTGCCGCCGCCGCTGAGGAGAGTCCAGGAGCCTTGTAAGGAAGCGGAGTCCCTTAGCTCGCTCGCTGCACTTATATACGAGGCGATGCAACGGCGCTGGGCTGCTGCGAATAATGTGAGCTCGCACATGCCGCTGCGTAGATAGGAAGTTAGCTTCACGAAAAGCGTCAAAGAAGACGGCAGTACGTGCAACGAAAATTAGTTTAAAGCAGCATTGTGTTCTAGCGCACGCATTCAAAGTTTTCACCGACTTATGAATCCGCACATCAGAACCCACCTGGACAACGGTAAAGAGCACTCAAGTTTTTACATGCCTAGTTATCTTGGACATTAGGGTGCTTCGTTGCAGCTTTTCTTTACTAAGCTGGCAAGATATCCGCCATTTTGGAGCACAGGTCTGTTAATCCCAATCAAAATATTTTACCGGAAACGAGCATTTTGCGTTTTTGAGACATGAGAGCATCCCATGTACTACTTCCTGATATCGCACTCTTATTTCGGATCAAATTTAGAAGCTTTTTTCTCTATCGTGAGCACAAACGTAATCCTCGTGATTCAAAATGGCTCCTCCCGATTGAACAACGGGTGTCGCCAACTCCGCCATTTTAGAGCACGGGGTCATTCAGCTCATTTAGCTTCATAAAAATATTTTAGTTTAAATCAGCATTTCTGTGTTTTTGAGACATGAGGGTATCCAACACAGCTTACAGACTTCGAAGACTTATTTGAGATCAAACTTTGATCCTTTCGCTTTCTCGCACGGGCAGACGGAACCTTTGTGATCAAAAATGGCGTCTCGCGTTTGAAGGATGGGTGATGCCACCCTAACCACCCCCAAGTTGCGTCATCTGTGAGTCCGCCAAAGGGGAACACTGCGTAACTTAACGGGTACATTTTTATTTGTAATTGAGAGAAAACTAAAGAGCGAAGACGTTGACATTGATGACTGTCCGCTTTCAACGTGCTGTAGAACCTAGCTTATAAAATACTTGCTGCACTCGCGCGGACTAGTTCATTCGGCAATAGTAATGAATGAGGTTTTCTAAGGATTCCAAATTTCAGCATAATATTTGATGTTAAGCGCCATGCAGCATGCTGTGGCAGCCAGGCAAGCTAGAAACGTTTGTCCACATTTCCTGGGCTTGAAAAGCGTGTACTGAGCTCGTAGTGATGTATCTACGCCAACGCAAGTAGCGCGATGGAATACTTGGAAGCTTGAAAGTTTGGAACCTGGGAGAAGAGGTATAGTTAACCGAGGTATAGAACTGGTACTGAGAATTAGTCTGCATACAGGGCAAGCATGTGCGTGCGTGCGTGCGTGCGTGCGTGCGCGTAGAGGTCACCAATGCCGCACAGCATGCAGATAATGCATCGTCGTTTGTGCAGTTCATAACCAAAAAAAAATCTGCCTAACGGAAAATGATGCCTCAAGAAATCAAGCGCAACGTCTTTCAATTTTATTACTTCACGCAAACGTAGCTGCCCAAGAGGCGTCGTTTACACAGCACCCCTACTTGGAAATGTGCGAGAGTCGAAACATCCCGTCCATTTCAAAGGATCTCGAAGCCCACCACCGTTTCAAGAAAGGCGACCCACGCGACCACCGTTCCAGCCGAAAGTTGGCAACCGTGAGCGAGAAGCCTTAAGGAGCTCTAATTGGTCGGCCACCGTGAGTGGAAGTAATGAAGGAAGCTGCTGCCGCTGCACCCTGGGCGCGCGGCCCCCGCAACTTGTACGCGCTCAACGATCGGCGCGCCAAAACCTCCTCCATACACACACTCCCCTACGGTTCCCCGCACCCGCCCCGTATACAGGTTTCCCCACTCCCGCGGATCCCTTCCCTTCCTCCAAAACCTCGGAGTTGCCACCCGAGTTTCCGCTCACTTGCTTCCACCGAACGCGGATTTTGTCTTTGACGAAGCGAAGGCGAGCGGCTTCTAGAAGCGGCGAATGCAGCGAAAACGGCGACAGGTCATTAACTTTCGCTGGTCCTTCGAGCCGCCGTCGCCGACAATTCTAGAAGTTTTTGGGGCGAGAGTAGCTATGCACGCCTGGGTTCTGAGGCGAGTAACTCCAATGGCTGCAAGCGGTTAACTATGCATCCAGTTAACTTCTACCACTGAGTTACTTATGTTTCACACAGCGCTTCATTTTTCTAGACCATATTGAAGCCCTGAGGGCTCTGAAAGGTATAGTTGGAAAGCCCTTCCGACGGCGAGACGCAATTGCTGTTGGGCTAATTGGCCTTGCATGATTCTGATGATTCTGAGGGGGCAGAAACGTGGAGGCTAACAAAGAGGGTTCAGTTTAAGTTAAGGACAACGCAGCGAGCTGTGGAAAGAAAAATGATAGGTGTAACGTTGAGAGATCGGAAGAGGACGGAGTGGGTGAGGGAACAAACGCGAGTTAATGACATCCTAGTTGAAATCAAGAGGAAGAAATGGGCTTGGGCAGGGCATGTAATGCGAAGGCAAGATAACCGTTGGTACTTAAGGGTAACGGAGTAGATTCCAAGAGAAGGCAAACGTAGCAGGGGGCGGCAGAAAGTTAGGTGGGCGGATGAGATTAAGAAGTTAGCGGGGATACAATGGCCACAACTGGCAAAGGAAGAGGAAATTGAAGAGACTTGGGAGAGGCCTTTGCCCTGCAGTGGGTGTAGTCAGGCTGATTATGATGATGATTCTGATGAACCAGTGCAAAGAACGCAACGGACTAGACAGAAGGAGAACGACGAGTCAGCGCTTGTTCATCATAATCATAAGAAACTCAACTTCCGGATGTGCACTTTATCCAAAATAATCGTATAAACCAATGAAGCCCCTCTTAAAAATTCGTTTTAGGGTGCTCACAATTTTCGAGGACTATTCCTAAACGCTGTCATGACGAGGTTCCTATGCTCGGTGGTATCAAAGCGCCAAAAGAAAAATGACCGCCGAACATGTTTACGCTGGATATTCTGAAGCTGATTTCATAATTTATGCTGGAATATACTTTTGCCGGTATCAGTCTACTTGCACAGGCCTACGTTCGCTACCATAAGATACCAGGAAAACATTTTTCTAGCTGTTCCAACTTTGGCTATTGTCATTCAATATGTGGAAATCGCCACCTCTCTGCTCCTGCCAAAGAAGTTTCTTCTAGGCTGTGGATTAAAGATGTCCCTATGATAAAGCAGTCCGAAAGTAACACCGATGGACTGATTAATTGGTTGATATATTCATGATCGATCTAGAGTTTGAGTTAATAGCTAATTGGTTTATCGACTGATCGATCGATTGGTTGATTCAATGCTTTTTACTTGCCAAAGTTAGACTGCGATATATCAGAGACACCAAAGTGTAGGGTGCCAGATTAAATTCGACCATGCGGTGGCCGACACTGAAAGCGACTAGACCGAAACGCGCTGAAACGGAAACTGAATCCAGTTCTACTCTTTTTTTTTTTTTTTTTTGCTCTGAATCAAACGCAGAGCTTGTATGCCTGCCTCGGCTTGGGCATCTCGAGACATCGCTGCTCTTAAGAAAAGGCTTACTTGGTCGAGGGTCCAAAAGCCGCCCCCTACTGGAGAAAACTTTGTTCTTGATTTCGCTTTAGCTCTATAGCTGCGGCGCACCCGACATCGATACTCGACGAGGAACAAAAATAACGCTTCTTCCTTGAATGCCAAAAGGGAAGCCCGCTTGTTCGCAAAAGCAATGCAGAGAGAAAAGAACCGAGACTGGACGAGGGAAAGGGTATAAAACAAGAGAGGGAGAGAGAGAGAGAGAGAGTCCCGCGGGCAACGTACACCAAGCGCCCGAGGAGAAGAGCCCTGCAGGCGTCCATTACTTATCGACGGAACAGCATCGGCACCTAACGCTTGAACAAACGGCGCTGCGCCGCGCCGGAGCGTCTGAAGTTGCTCGCCGCCTCGCCCCACATCTCCCAGCGCCATCTTTTTGTTTCGCCCTTATTTATTGCGCGCCTTCCTGTCAGCCCCCCCCCCCCTCTTCCCTCGGCTTTCCTCTCGAGTCGAACTACAGCGCCTGTTTATTGTTTCTCCCTATTTTTATTTTCCCCTTCATTTCTGTCTTTCCAGGGGTGAACGGATGGGGAAGTTGGAAGGGTGGGAGTAGGGGGGTAGGGAAGAATCGGAATGAAGCTTGAAAGAAAGAGGGGGGGGGGGGGGCGCAAGAAGGATGGGGCAAAAATAGGGAAAATACAAGAAGAGTACGGGGAAAGTGAAACCTTTCACTCGGTCGGCCCCTGGCATCGCTGCTGCTACTAGTCCTGCTGCGGGGGCGGCCACGTCAAAACCAGAAAAGGAGTCAAAACGGAGCGTGGCGGGTGCCAGAAAGGACAAATAACAGAAAGAAGGATGAAAAAAGGGAATGTGGGAGCAACGAAGAAAAGAGAGGAACGAGCGAGGAAGAGAGAAGAAAAGGGAGGCGAGAGTGCGTCGGCGCGTGTATAAAGACAAAAAAGGGGGCGCCGCGCGCGGCAGCAGCTAAGAAGAAGGAATCCCCGGTAAAGGTGATTTATATCCGGTGGTACACCGTTGCCACGGCAACCGAAAAACGGGGGGGGGGGGGGAAGGGGCGAAGAAGTAGCGAAAGGAGAAATGGGGAAAAAGGAAGGATGTGGAGAGGGAGCCAAGGGTGCGACGGAGGATATAGGTGAGAGCGCAGAGAGAATGCGTAGAGAACAAGGAAGATGGGTGAAGAGAGACAGAGAGAAAATTGGAAGCGCAGAAGAAACTGAAGCCAGCATGGCCATAAGGGAGAAGAAAGGTGACGAAGGAGCTGATCCTTGGTAGAAAAGAGAAGGAAAATAGGGAAGAAATAGGGAGAAGCTGGCGTTAAAGGGAAAGGACGCCAGAGGCACTGTGCTGTCGCTCGCGGAGTGCGCGTTCGGAGGAATGTAGAGCCATAGCCGTCACTACGCCCGCTAGAGCCGGTCGCTTGTTCGTCGTCGCTCGCATGTGTACACACGCGTCAACGACGGAGAGACGTAGGAGGAGCAGAAGAGGACGCTGTTTCTCCCGTCTTCCTTTTTTTCCCCTTCTGCGTGCGCGAGTGCAATGTTGGCAGACGCGCACTCGCACCAAATGTCCTCTCCGGGTTTTCGCCCTGCATGTTTCTTTGAAGGGGCCAGCCTAATCGGTTGTCGTATCCGTGTCCAGGATTGAGAGGGTAGGGGGGCGAAGGGAGAGTGAAGACTTGTGCAGGAAGAGAAAGGCGCATGTAGATTGGTACCGAAAGATCTTCCGGGATATCCGCGTTTGCCGAGGAGATCGGCGATCCGTCGCCGATGAAACGAGGACCGAAGAGGGCTGCTACTTTGGCCAGTGAGCTTCCTGCAACAGAGCCACACCCGTTGCCCATAGTTTCGTGTCAAGTCGCAGGGCGGCGTAGCTTTCGTTAATTCTCCAGCAGATTTATTCCGTTGAGCTCTTTTTCGCGCCTGAGAAGCAATATTTCGTGTAAACGTCGTCGCAGCATGACGTGGTGGCGCTTATTAAATAGAAATGATTACAGCAAAAGAGAGAACAACAAAAGTAACTGAGGAGTTGTCATTTTTTTTTTGGTTTAAAGAACAAATTCGCCACATTTTTTCAAAAAACTGTTTGGATTTGCTCAAGCCTCCCGCTTATAAGAGGATGAACGTGAGCAACGCAGAACGGGGGACAGATATTCGGAGACTGCTTATGGTAACGCAGTAAATTCTAAGAGAAGGAAAGCGTTGAATGAGGCGGCAGAGATTAGGGAGGCAGATGAAGCGAGCACATTTGTTGGAGTAAGGTGACCGCATCTGGAGCAGGGCGGGGTTATGTGTAGATGATTTGAATAGGCCTTTGTCCTGCAGTGGACGTAGTTCGGTTGATGATGATGATATGGCACCGAGGTACGCCTTGGCCACAACAGGCATGTGGGCCGCATACAGGGCCTGCTTGGAACATGGCAACTGAGATGACTCAACACCTTACGGCGTGGAAGCGGAAGCTCCCGTGGGGTGCTGTGATACCAGCGCTCTCACCGCGATGCGCATGGGATTAAGTCTTTGAGCGATTTGTTACTTGCATGGTTAGCAGTGATTAAGACTCAGTTCTTTGCGCGCGTGGCCAGGAATATTTTCTGTTGCTCTGGTATGTACAGTACGTTATGAAAACTCCAGAGTAAAAGCATCCTGAAAATGAAGGGCGCTGATATTTCCTCGTTATTTTTAGTATATATTACAATTCAAAACAGCACTAAAGACTAGCTGAGGCTCGTTATCTTGGAACACATAAAAACGGAGAGCCTAACCGACGAGCTCTCTGCAGCGAAAGTTCGCCTCCTACGCACTCCGTCAATAAACTCGAACGTCATTCTTCGATCACGTTTGTGTTGTGTTGTGTTGTGTTGTGTTATGTTGCTTTCCACAAAGTTGATGTGAGGACAATAACTCATGTCTTCATGAAAACGACGGTAAGCGTCTCAAAAACATTTTCTGCACTTTCACTTTCTTCGAGTGCGTGTACGTGCGTGCGTGCGTGCGTGCGTGCGTGCGTGCGTGCGTGCGTGCGTGCGTGCGTGCGTGCATGCGTGTGCATACTCTTAAGCAGCTGCTGACTTCCGCTCGGATGCACTTCTTTGTCCTGAAAAATGCAGAAAGCATCCATAAATACATGCATAAAGAGCAACCAGTATATCTCCATTAACTTCGGTCGTAAACAGACAACCAAAGATCGATTGCAGATGCGAACCAAAGTCAGCAAGCAGGCGAGAACGCGCCTTTGTCTGTCCCATTTCCGGTCCGTCCGGAGAGCTTTCTATCGAACGATAAATTCTATAGCTCACTGCACAGCGCACTCTTCTAAGCCTTCGAACTTCATTGAGTTACTTTTCATTGTGGACCAAACGGAACCGAGGATTGGCTTCTCTTTTTGAGGGCCCGCGATGAACCAGAACTACGACTACGAGAACAATGAATCAGAAGACAATGGTGCCACGAGAATAGCCCTAACAACGAACGTGTCCCGGAGTCTTCAAAAAAGGACAAAGAAGAAGCTATTAATCTATTCAGCAAACGAAAAAGAAGCAAGAAAAGGCGGACTGAAAATAAATTTTGCACGAGACAAAACAACGGCAGGACTCTGAAGAGTCATTCTGCGCGGAACAATAGGGGCACTCAGAATCGCTGTAAAGACAAGAAGAGGGAGTCTGGAAACCAGGAACTAAATGCAGGCTTAACCCCGAAATCAAATATACCTACCCCGCCTTCAGGATCCAAGAGGGACCCATCGCTTGCTCGCAATCGAATCCTCCACACCGGTCTTTTGTTTTTAATGCTGAGATCCCCCTTTAACAGCCTTCTCTCTCGCTCTGCCCTCACGTCGTGCTTCCTCAGTCTTATGTTCTTTTTTTTTTCCTGTTCTCGCCGTAATCTCTAGACGTAGTCATTAATTTGCCGCGTATAGCTCATCTTTGAATGAGGAATTCGTCTTTTCTTTTCTGTCATCTTCGATTTTGAGGAAGAAAGCGTAAGGAAAATTCCTTTATAAGTAAAAAATATATAGATAAGGCATGGACCACTCCTTCGATGAATAGACCCTTTTCACCTTCGCCCCGTCCCTTCCTCGCTTTATAGATCAAAAACAGAGCAATAAACGCCGAGTCAGCACAACAACGCTTACCGCCCGCAATGGTTCTTACTTTATTTTCCCCTGTCGTCGTTTCGGCGCCGTCACTGGGCACGGCAGTGAAGACTGCACAGGAAGGCGCCATACTTTATTGTGTTCGCCACTGATCGGGCTTAGCTGCGCAGTGCCTTTGTTCCGTCGCGAAACAATTATATGGGCTGCGACGGGTCGTATTTTCGCCTCCCCTTCCCATCTACCGGGCTTTGCTCCATCCCACTCAGTCCCTTCGTCTCACAAACTGAATGGCGGTTTTTACTTTTTCTGCCGACGTCTGGTAGTTGACGGTTGTCTCTCGTACTGTAAGTGTACCTCAACTCTACTTAATCTGATTTCTGTGCTCCAGAGGTCGAGCCCTGATCAACAGAACCCCTCATGGCTCCGCGTCTGCATTTGCGGACACGTTATAGGCCCTATTAATTCCTCGTATACTCAAGGCGGAATGCCCATAAATTTAGGCGCTATCAAAAGTTGCTTAAATATGAAAAATCTTGAGCACACCCGTGCCGTAAGGGAAGAGAGGAAGGTGGGAGTGACATAAGAAAGAGAGAAAGAGGTGCCGTAGTGGAGTGCTCCGGAATCATTTCGGCCCCCTGGGGCACTTTTACGTGCACTGACATTGCTGAGCACAAATCCGCACGTGTGCTGTGCGGTGTCTGTCAGTGCACGTTAAAGATCCCGAGGTGGTCGAAATTATTCCGGAGCTCTCCACTACGGCACCTCTTACTCTCTGCTTGCAATCCCACCTTCCTCCCATCCCTTCCGGCGCAGTTGGGGTGTCCACCGTGATGTGAGACAATTACTGCGCCATTTCCTTGCCCCAAAAACCAATTTTCAGTTTCATCACAGGGGTGCAAAATGACAGCATAATAGTGATTTTTTAAGATGGACCCTGCGTCTTTCAGCAGCTCTGTAGAGAGCTGCGACAAGTATAGGTATTCATTTGCTTCTTTTGCAAGTATGAGGTCTGTAAAAGGCCTAACATATGTGCTGACTTGTTTTCATATCGGCTTCTTTAAAGGGAGTTCAGAGTCCCGATGTAGACACAAGAGGACCAGACATAACCGCATAATTAATGATCTAGGAGTGTGGGATTTTTTCTGTGCAATCACGGCATGCCCCTAACAGACATCTGGAAATTTGAATATTTTCGTCCAGCTGGTCAAAAGTTAAAGACTGAATGAGATTGAATGCGGAAGACTTTCGCCTGCCTTCTACCCTCAAGTCAATTTCTATCTCTCAAGTGGACCGAAACCATACTCTCGGACTAGCAGATGCTGGGTAGCAAAGTGAATAAGACAGGATTTTGTCCCCGTGTCGGGGGGAGTAGGTTCATTGTTCGGGGTAGGGGTGCGGTCCAGTGAAGGAGGAAGTTGGAGAAGCGGTCTTGGGTCCATAGGGCTGAGGCGGCCCACTCCTCCTGGCAATGGGGACAAAGGCCCGCCTCTTTCCTTTCCATCCCTAACCTCTGCTGCAGTGCCACAGAAAGTTGACCGCGGATATAGCGGGGCTAACGAACCAAAGTGAAGTCTAAGCTCTAATATCTCCAGTGACCTTCACAGAAACAAGCCTTACACGAAATAAAAAAGTAAGAACGGCGAGAAGAAAAACAAGATGTCCATAGGCTTCTTGATTCGCTCCTGAATTGGAACTCTGCTTGCTCAGTATATTACGTGCCACGCAAAACGTAACGAAACGTAGACAAACTGGAAGGCTCATGATGATTAATGCCCACGAGGTCACCTTTTCAAGCCTGCCAATGCCACGGGAAGTGACTGAAGTTGTCCACGTAAGACTGCAGCTAGAAGTGAAGACGACGAGCGAAGGCAAGTTCGTGCGCCCCCGAGTCCCAAGAAGGCGGCGTCGAGGGACATCGATTTTTCAAAAAGTTTAATCGAGTTCGAGGAGGAAGCCCGGGCTCGGGAGAAGCGGAGAGGGCCTCTCAGAGCGACGGCGTGGGAGTGTACGCGCATTATAAAACCAGGAGGGGGAGGGAAGGGAACCAGACGGGAAAAGCGGAGAGGACGTTTTGAAGCCGGCGGTTGAACGGCGGCGCGATGCGCCGGCGCAGCGTTTTAGAGCTCGCTTCGCGCGGTTCTTCCCTGCTGCGCTATGTTGGGCCCGGGGCGGAGACCCCGGGCTCCGAGCCCGCCAAGCAGAGACCGGGGGCTGGAAGGTTTCCATTTTTAGGGGGCGGCCGCCATTTTACGATTGGCTGTAAGCGCCCGCCGGTCGGCAAAACCCCCGCCCTTTTTTAAAATTCCCGAGGTGACTCCATCCCCTTGTTCTTTTTGCCTTGCGGGGGCGGAGATCGCTTTCAAGTACACGCAGGCAGGGAAGCCACGCCCCTAGTTAAGTAAGACGTCGAATACTGGCCGGAGCGACCGAAAACATCCCCCTTTTAAGCGATTCATGGTCCTGAAAACAGGCCAGAGATCGAAGATGCTGGTTTACGTCGCAGAGACGACGCTTTGGATTATTTAGTGGCTCAAATATTATATTGTCATGCACAATTCTGCTCATTCACGGGTTTGTTGGAGTGGTACTTTATTGCATCCGCACACTAAAAGCGCCCTGGCTGCTAAGATTTCTTACTGCGCCAATAAACTGTACGCCGACAGAAAACGCAAGATGAACCTTGTCTGGGTCTTGTTACAGAACTAATGTTATGTACTAATCTTACTAATCGTGCCATTGAATCATTACATTCTAATATGAATATAAGATCAGTACCTTATAGGAACGCTCCATTCTCTTCGCTCCAGTTACATGCTGCTCAGACCACCGCTACCCCCCCCCCCCCCCCCCACGCACACACACCTTTTAATTATTAATCTGCTAGCACTGACGCTCTGAAGACGTGTCGCTTGTTTTCGGGCGCCAAAAAATCTAACTCTCAGGCCTGTCATCAATGAAATGTCAGTAACAAGAAAAAGAGTTTGGCGGATCTTCATATTTCTAAGTTTACGAAAGTCATAATGTGCGTAGTTTTTTCCTGATCAAGGCAGCCGTGGCAACACTGAACTTGGGCGTTATAAGGGAGTAATTGCCCATCAGCATCCACAAAACGCAGCAATAAGGCTACAGAGGAAGTATATACGGCTGTAACTGAAATTTCGCATAGTGGGATACAACTCAAGAACAAAGCGGCTAAGGGAACAAAGCGGCTAAGGGACCCCCTTGCAGCCAATGGCGTCGGCCGATTCTCATGACCCCGCTAGCGTGACAGTGCAGGGAGCGGCGCGCCAATACAGGCAGGGGACTATCCCCGGCCATGGAGGGAGGGTACCATCTCCTTTCATCTGCCACTCATTGCATTGTCACGCTGGCAGGGTCATGAGAATTCGCCGACACCATGGGCTGGAAGGAGGTCCCTTAGCCGCTTTGTTCTTGAGTTGTATCCCACTAAAGCTAGAGTAAAATTCGTCCTCGTCCGGGATGAAATTTTTCTTTACCTACGAAGTTTCTATTAAAGCTGTAAAGCTTTCCCTTGAAGCCCTACGACAATGGTTGTTAGGATGATAATGAGTAATTGCTCCCTTATCAGAAATCTACTCCGCCTTGGGAGATTCCCATAAAACACACTGGACCAACTTTGGCATTGAAGTACAGAGAAGGCTCATTCAATCCATGACTGTCGATTCCATGGCTGTATCCAGCGTTGCTAAGGGCACTAAGTCATTTATTGGTTTCACACACTCTCAAGCTACATGGTATGACATGGATTCACGTTACACATCGAAGCCGATTAATTAGTTCCCTCGATAATCAGTCGTGTGTTTTGTACGTGCATCCTGTGACGTAATCACGAAAGAAGGCTAGTATATGTCCTCACCACATGGTCGCAACGACAGCAATAACTCTCGCTCCATTGGGCCGGCAAGACGAGAGGCCACAACGTAGCTGCGTTCATCCAGCTATGCGGAATTCATCAAGATGAATTATAACCGACACTGCAGCCACACAGCGAGGTGCGACGACCATGCCCAGCGTCGTCTTGCTTGCAAAAGAAGAAGAACAGAAATAAACGAATCACTGGCAACGCCGTAGAGAGAGCAAAACAAAGAGTTAATCAGTCCACTCCCCCTGCCACCACCTGTTCGTTGGTGCCGTTTCTCCGGTCTGTTTGTCGTCCCCACCCTCGAAGACGGCAGGCAAGAAGGCGCCTGTCAACCAGCGCCCCCTCGCGCGGTAAGGAGCAGTCACGGAGAACCCGTTAATGCGACGCCCCGGACTGCGCGCTGTCACGGGGCTTGCCAAACTGAAAAATGATCTGCGAGCCGTTTGTCATCCACACCGCGAGCCATCATGCACCGGACCACTCGAAACCACCGGCTGTCCGGCCTGGGAACCCCTTTCCTTTTTCCGCCTCCTCGTCCCACTCTTCGGGCCTTAGCTGCACCCTGACGTCGATGCACTCGCCAAGACGACGACTAATTACCTTTCCAGATCGCGTGACGAACGTTCTGGGTCATCGGCACTTTTTTTCTTCTTTTTTCTCGCCAGCGGATTCCCTCCCTAATAGTCACCACGTGCTGCTGTTTATGCAGCATGATCCTAACGATTGGTTCCCAATGATAATATGCGGATTTATATGTAAAACATTTCTGGTTTTGTGGATAGGTGCGGTCATCTTCCGTCGCGAAACTCACTGTAGTCTCAGGCCTTTACCGCCAGAAACACTCAATGGTTCAAAACTTGGACACTGACAGATTGTCGCGCCAACTGTAGCACTGAAACATAGAGCCTTGATCGAAGCTCTTCAGTCCGTACGGTTTGCTTCTGAGGTGCCCAGTGGAGCAAATACGGTGCCCTTCAATATTGAAAAGCCTTGAAAGGTGAAGACGCGGGCACTTCTGACGTCAGAGAAGTTTACAGAGTGCACCAAAGACTTTCGAGAAAAGGTGTAAAAGTGCACTCATGGCTGTTCGGATTACTGAGAAGGAAAAAAACAAGGCTTCAGTCCACAGTTCATAGGTGGCGCCTCCGTCTTCTAAAGTCCAGAAACCGGAAGCAGGAGGTATCCAGATCGCGTAGAGGAGTTTTTCAGCCGAAATGGAATACGCCTTTGACCCAAATGACGATGACATGGCTCTCGATCCACTACCACCAGAAATAACACTACAACTGTCCCGGCCTGCTCGAACACGTTAAATTTTACGCAGTAGTGTACCGCTTTTCTGACTGTTCCAATCCCTTCCATGCATGTCGCGCAAGAAGTGCTAATGTTTCTCAGCACCGTAGCCTTTACACTATGGATGCCCTAAACCCGCCGCAGTGGCTCAGTTGCTGTGGCAACCGGCTGCTTATAGCAAGGTTGCGCGTTCGAATCGTGGCCGCGGCGCCCGCATTTTGATGGAGGCGTAATGTCAAAACTCCCGTGTTCTGAGCAATTCCGGCGCACGTTCAACAGCCTCACGTTGTCTAAATTAATCGAAAGCCCTCCCGCTTACTGACTTCATTTTCCTGCTACTCTCTTTTCTCCTTCATCTTTATATCTCCTCATCCCTTTCCCCTTGTGCAGGGCAGCAAACCGGTTTCTTGTTCCGCTTAACCTCCCTGCCTTTCCTTCTCCTCCTCCTCTTGGATCCCTCTACTGCAGCATATCTTGTTAGCCTACCTATCACTTCGGGGCTTTAAACCCCAGAACGTACAACTTACCGGATCCCCGGGTAGTTAATTAGGCGAGAAAAAAAAAGATGGCTAAGATCCAAGGAATGACGTATTCGACAAACAGCCTCGTTTGGGTCCTTGTTAATACGACAGCACTGGAGTTGTCACAGCAAAATCACGCTTATGTCCGTTGTCGCGAAATTAGATGGCTGGCCGAGAGAGGTTATGTGACCTTGTCACGTTAACACAACCTGCCCTGATGGGCCACAATGATTGGCTGAGCGAAATCGCGTGGTCTTGTGACGTCGACAGAACCTGCTCACTGGGTTTTCAGCAGCCTAGTTTCTAGACAGCAGCCTAGATAGGGAATTGAAACCAAGAATAGGGAAAAAAAATGTGCTTTGATAAATGCAAATCCTGGCACCGACACAGCATAGAGGATATCTGCTATTGCAGCTAGCAGTCTGAATATGGCGTCTGCTGCACAGACAACTGCAAAGAAATTGACGCAAACGCACACACAGAGGCTGCAACAGAAGCTGCGACAATTGCGAAATCTAATTTTATCTCATTCCTCTCTTAAGGTAAATTATGCTTCCCTATTTTTTCTCTTTTTTTTATTCGAGATGTTTGCCATTAGGCAAAATGAAAAAGGGAAAGAAAGTTATAAAAAGGAGTGTAAACAAGCCTCGCTTAAAAAGCGGCAAAAGTTCGCTATAAAGCGATTATCTTGAGTCTACTTGCGATTAGTGGGAAAGACGACCTCAAGTTCACAACTAATTTCCAGTATTTAAGGCGAATGAAATGAATAAAGTGTAAGCACAAAGTAGGCGGCTGTACCCTAAGGTAAACGCGGGAACTCTCTCAGTCTCTAGCGATAGCTATACGCTCCCTTCCACCCCCCCCCCCCCCTTTCCTTCCTCTCACCCTAACCTCGTAAACGTATACTGGCAGCCAGCCGAACAAAGAAAAACCATAAGCAGGGGCACAGAGACACGAGGCTGTGATTGGGGAATTCAACTCCGGCGCCCCCGAAGTACGAGAGAGCAATTATAACGGGCCCGCTGAATACGCAATACGGTCTCGCCGAGACACCAGCTCAACAAGCGCTAGCGATAAGGAAAGAGAGAAAAACGCATCTCAGCAGGATCCGAGCATCCACTAACTCCTCCTCTCCCAGGCTCACCCTCTCCTTCCCTTCTCGCGCTTCTGGGGGCAAATTTTACCCAAGGGTGCCAGCGAAAGAAGATGCACCAGAGAACAATCGGCGCGCCGTTCGCCGAAGCTCGCGACGATGGCAGCCGAACACGCAGGAATGCACTCTGCATCCTCCTTTCCCCTTGCTCCCACTGCGTTCAGATCGCACCCGAAACGAACGAAACTGCACTAGTAAAGGCAAGAGTGGATGGGGACGGAGCAGCATGGCTCAGGGCGGCCCAAGGCTGTATAACGATAACTCAAAGCGGCCATAGAATCTTCCCGAAAAGTAGGAGACAGAGACGGGGCAAGCAGGCGTCCCTCTCCGTGGCAAGAACTGCTCGCTTTCTTACTTCTTTAAGAACATCTGCCGACAGAGGCAGGCCGTATAAACGCAATCTCACGGAGTGTACAGAATGACCCTGAACGTGCCCCAATCGAAGCTGCACGTGATACGTTTTCATATGCGTAAGGTGCGCTCTGTTATTTCCCTTCACAGAGGAGTAGAAAAGGAAAATACAGGATTGCTTGCTATAACCCTTTCAGACCCATAAACACGATAACCAGGAAACTCCAATTTCTTGGCGCAACTATTGCTCTTTAAGGTCGTCTGGCATAGCATCTAGCACCGAAACACAAGAAAATTCAATCCTTAATTGCGAAGATTAACCCAGACATATGTGTCGGTTGGTCTTTTGTTGACAAAACTGTCACAAAGCAGATATCAAGGATCACATCAAGTTACGAAACTTTGGTATGAAACAACAGATGTACAGCTGTTTCCTCGAAATGGTTAAACGAACGTAAATGTCACATTTCCCGCAGCATTTTAGAGATTTTAAAGCGGCCAGGGAAGTATTCTAATATGCGCTTTTCTTGCGATGCGATGAGAGACCCCTTTTTGGGTTCTTTCCCGAAGTAGAGAGACCATTTTTTCCCAAACTTTCACAAACAATTGGGCTAGACCGGAAAACATATATTTTTGCATTTTTTTTCCTGAGCGCCCGCACGTTTGCATGGGCAGGGTTGCAATGCTTTCCAAGAGAGCTTCCCATTTGTATCACCCCCTTGGGGTCTTTAAGGATTGCAACAAATAAATAAATCGAGGCTAGCAATAGCATACCGTAGAGACTGCGTACAAGTGCACGCCACACTTAGCAACGTACCCTACAAAATTCAACCTCAGACTAGGCACTGCCAGTGCACGAATGGCATAAAAAACCCTCCAACTGGGGCGTGTCTGGGACGTCAACCGTCTTAAGATTAAAAATTTGGAGTGAACATTTAAACTTCGCCCTAAGGGTATGACGCCATAGCGTAGTGGGTTAATTCCCATATACGGAGGAAGTCATTCTCTACTTTACATCCATAGATCCCTGGGAGCCCTCGTACCCCTCCTGGTGCAGTGGTGAAGCCGTTGAGCGATGCGCCACTGCCCTGCGATGGCAGGTGCTCCCAACAGTGGGCCTTGTGAGACGCAGGTTCTTCTTCCCGAGCAACCAATCATTAATTTAACTGCCACCTTGGTGGGAAGTTTCCTCACTATCCGGTGGGCAGGTAGTGATGACGCCACAAGGTCACGTGACCTAGGTGGCCAATCTGCCTCCAAGGTTCTCTGGGGACCACCTGCCAGAGCCATGTCCTTGAATTCTTCGCTCACAACGCCGATGCCGACGCCAACAACGCTGACACCGTACTTTCTGTTGAACGGGGGCTTTAACGTTATCGCGTTAAAGTTTCCTCCTTCAACCTCCAGGTAATCGCCTAGTTTTTCGGGTGACGTCAAATCACTTCCCCGAATATATCCGCCTCGCTCAAGGAGGAGGAAGTGTAGAAGAGGAAAGGCAGGGAGGTTAACCGGAAGAATAATCGGTTTGCTATCCTTATGGGGGGGGGGGGGGGGGGGGGGGGGATAAAAAAAAAGAGAAAGGAGAGAGTGGCCGAGAGTGGCCGAGAGAGTGGCCGCCGACAGTGGCCGAGAATCTTCATTTCTGTCAGTGGGCGCGGATCTAGGCGCTCCAGCGCACGGCTGAGAGACTGCCTTTCGGCGCTGTAGGCAGGGCAGTCACAAAGAATGTGGGTTATAGTATCGTCATGCCCGCAGATGGCACATGCAGGGCTATCAGCCATACCAATTAAGAATGAGTAATGGTTGGTGAAAGCTACACCAAGCCAGAGGCGACACAGCAAAGTTTCTTCTCATCGTGGTAGGCCTGATGGAAGCCGGAGGTTCAGATCTCGGTCCATGGATTTTAAACGTAAATTGCAAAACTGGCCGGAATTCCACGCGGCAAGGGTGATGTCCCGCGCAAGTGCGTGAAGCCTGCCCGCTGCGTCTGATCTCGAAATGGGGATCGACACAAAATCGCCGTCGTCGTGAGCAGTTCGCGCGACCTCATCCGCGCGGTGATTGCCTGCCTCGTTCAAGCAGTTCGTTAGACCAACCACCGAAGATCTCCTCAATGCAGCAAAGAACTCCACTCCGGCTCAGTATGCATATGCGAACCAGCGCAAACCACGACCCAGGGCCAAGCAAAGGGCGGCGCCACCCACAAAGAAAGCGGCGGACGACCTTGGGGCGTTATGGGGCTCGTAATCCTACAGAACGCATAAATCGCAACGCGATGGGAACTATCGGTTCACGTGGCGACACTGAACAAGTAAGAAGCCCTACAAAAACACAGCCGATACATTCAAGGAGAAAAAGGCAAGACGAAGAGGAGTGTGAGAGGGAAGATGTAGGCTGGATAACGAGCAGTCTCATAGCAGCTTATACCGAGCGCGTCAGAACCCGCGCCGGGAGAGGCGGCCGGGCCATTGCAGCTTCGGAGCACGTTCGGTCGACTCCATTATCTGACCCGTAGAAGGCAATCCAGAGGAACGCTTCGACGCTGTCTCAGCCGACGACCGCACGCGGCCGCTGCTTTCTTTGGTTTTATCGCTGCGAACATTCGCTTCCCACTTCTCTTTTGCGCCTTTTGTTTTCCTTTTCCTTCGTTTCATTTCGCCGTGGCACTGGTTTGTTGTTCCTTTCATCCCGGTCGTTTGCAGGATTTTTTTTTCTCTATTCTTCGTTGAATCCCAACAAGCGCGGCTTTGGGTTCAGCACGGAAAGTGGCCTTTCGAGGGAGTCAGAAGAGGTTTGATATGAAAATGAGGCCGAGCCAGGATTGAATAGACAGACTGCGGCGTATCCCGGAGCAGCGTTGTTTTTCGCCGCCCGGAAAAGCTCGTAAAATGCGTGCGGACCTTGAGGCACAGAGCTGCGGCAGAGGGCTTCGCTATACCGGGAGTACGCTGTCGCGAGACTGAGCCGGGAAACGTGTGTGATGAATCAAGCTTTAGAAAGTCGAGGTTGCCTGCGAAGGCGTCTTCGCGAGAGGACTACTTAAGAGTCGGCTGCAGAGACCCATACAAGCATACTCACGACGCACTTTTTTGTGTCCTCTGCCGTAGCCATGTTGGGTAACGCTCCAAATTCCAGCCTCTGCCACAAAACTCTGGATACACTGTAGCAATGTAATTTTGCTTATGGTTATTTTTATTTGCTTTGATTTGCAACAGTTCCGATTAAAGTCACCCAGTTTCATAGAGAAAAAGCAAACACGCAGTAATAACTTTGTCTGAACCATCGGCGCCGTCTTAAGGCCTTCTTCGCCAAAGTACACCTTACCACCCTTCTCGAGTGGTCATAGAACCTCTTGACAGCGTAATAAGGAAAGAAAAACCCATGCCATTTCATGAAATCTCGGAACAAAACTACGAGTTTCCTTTAAAATGAAGCAGCCTAAAATATTTAAAATTTCCCTTCCTCTGACTACATAACAACGCAATTTCAAAACTAAGTTATCTAAGAGCATTTTCTACCTTCAAAAATATCTGGCTTCACTCATCAATGGCCGTAGGAAACATTTGTAACAATAACTGACAACAAATCAGAAAAAAAGTCGGCTTGCATGGCGCAAAAAAAAGGAACAAAAGAGAGAAAGTGTTTAAAAGTGCTCCAGGACATTTGTCATTATAATAGCGAAGGAAGCGTCAAGAAATGGCAGGTGAAACCGAAAGTTTATAAGTGACATCGGGCAGACAGAGCACTTGCATTGTGTCACTCTGCGCCTTGACTACGCTGTTGTGTCAACTCTGAGGCTCTTTTCTAGTTTTTTTACTGCATGCTAATTAACTGTTTCCTTTTAGGTTAATTCGTGCCGCGCGCCTTATAGATATGCAGTTGTCTTCCATGCTCCACGCCGCTTTGCAGGCTCTTGCGCTGCTAGGCTGCTTTCAAAGACACAGTATTGGGTACCAAACGCCACTTCCATGTTTCACATGGTTGCATGAAACTGAGCCCAGCGTTATACAATCGCAGGTAGCACCTTTTCGTACCGGCGTAAGCTAACGTGTCATAATAAACGAACTGGAATTGCGATGATTTTTCGCTGGAGGCGAAAACCCAGCATGATGCTATGATGACGATGATCCAAACAACAGAGAGAGAAGGAGAGAGCAACTTCTTACAGGTCATCACAGAAGCGCCGACTGCTACGCACCACCGTAGACAACAGTGAACAGCGACTGCTTAAAGTGACACTGTCAACTGCAAAGTATTTTCACCAGCACTCCTGACTCCACGAGTTACTCATACCCAAAAACTCTGGGCAAAAGCATCTGAGCGGGAAACCTTTTATGAATGCAATTCTTTTTTTACATAATGTAAGATTTCACTACAACCATTAATACATATGAAGTCAAGAGTTTGACGGAAGCCCGTCTGGTCGGGATGGCACATGACGAAAAATGAACGGCACCGACCAAAAAAGAAAGATGGAAGACGTTTCGGCTCCCACACGGGAGCCTTGTTCACAATGAGGCGAAACGGGGAACCGTTGCCTTATAAACAGCGTATCACAGAACCCAGACATCTTGCGTATACAGGGGGCAGATTACCATGATTACGGTTCAGCGTATTTGCTGTCGTCTGAATAATCAGCGACTCAGGATAGAGCCGTGATGCTCTGTTCCTCTCTTTGGCTACCACACGGGCCTGTGTTCAGTCAATGTCCAAACATTGTGGAAACTGGCCGGTGTAACCGGACAGAGCGGGAAATCAAACCTTGGATTTTGCAGGTGGATTTTGGACATTGACTGGACACAGGCCCGCGTGGTAGCCAAAGAGAGGAACAGAGCATCACGGCTCTATCTTGAGTCGCTGATTATTCAGACGACAGCAAATACGCTGAACCGTAATCATGGTAATCTGCCCCCTGTATACGCAAGATGTCTGGGTTCTGTGATACGCCGTATATAAGGCAACGGTTCCCCGTTTCGCCTCATTGTGAGCACGGCTCCCGTGTGGGAGCCGAAACGTCATTCCATCTTTCTTTTTTGGTCGGTGCCGTTCATTTTTCGTCAAACATTAATACATCCGGAGATAACCCGACGGCAGTCTTGCATTCTTTTTTATCTATTAACTTTTTTGCTATCGTCAAAAGCGTTCCCTATTGGTTTTCGATGCCAATCTTAACTGCTCGATGCAAGCGATGGAAACATTTTAAAAGAAATATTTTGCTACATATCGGAAGAATGGACCATCGCCACCAATATTTCCATATCAGTATCTTACAATTTTTCAATTTTCAAAATGTTTGTCCAAGAATGTTCGACATGAAAGGGTTGTGGTTTGCTTGAGTCCACTTCACTGCTTATCCCTCTGTTCTCGACATTGTGACTGAAAAAAGAATTTGTTTCATGCTTATTTGAGGTGATGTACGTCATTTTTGTCCTCTTTTCTATCCGAGAGGAGTCCAATATCTTTCTCAGTGGTATATAGATTCTTTATTAGGCGACAAGCCATTACACCTAATTCTATGTGGTTCGGATGCGAAGCACTTCAGGTTTTTCAAGGTGGCCTAGCTCCGCAAAGTTAAAATTTCGGTCGAATGCAACCGGCCAATATTTAACGCTCGCTAATGTAGGCAGGATTTTCTTCACTTTTCATTCAGAACAATCAAATAAAGAAACAATATAGCAGGGCTTTCAAGTTCTTTTACAACGCTACAGACTACGATTACATGAAAATTATTACTTTTCACGCGGCGCCTTTTTTTTTTGGAGGCAAGTCTGTCACATCCTTTCTAGAGTTGAGTTGAGGTTGTTATAAGCCACTGATGGGATTAGCTTTGCGATTATTTGCTGGAAATTCCTCCACCACAGCGACCATTCGATGTTACAAGTCCAGCATTCTTGAACATCAGCTCTATTTGGAAGGCAACTGTGGAATATTGTAAGGCACTCTTATGGAAATGCTCAAAGCAATAAGCCACTCTTCCCATGCGTAGCTAAATATTTCTTTTAAAGTTTTTCCACCTCTTGAATCGAGTAGTTAAGATTGCCATAAAAAACTAATAGGGACAGTTTTAGCTAACGAGAAAAACTTCATTAGCAAAAAAAATGCAAGCCCACCGACGAGAAATTGGGGATATATTGATTGGCATAGTGAAATCGTATGATGTATATAAAAATTCCTTTCATAAACCATTCCCTGTTAAAACACGCCCCTGTCCAGAATTTCTGGGTAAGAGTAAGATAGGAAATTTGAGGCACAGATCTGCGACCTGGCAGATCGACACCGCAATACACACAATCGCCCCCAGTATTCAGCAACTGATGCTTTCAAATCTGCCGAGTTGCTGCCCGAATTTCCGCAGGCAGATCTGGCTACCAGTAAAAAGGGACAACAGGGAAGACCCGACTTTTCTAGAAGGAAAAAAAAGGGGCGGTTAGGGTGAGGGAGGCGGTTGAAATAATGCAAACGCGTGTTGCGTTGTCTCTGACCACTGCTGCACAAGGCTCAGAACGATGGGGCTAGACAGAGGAAAGAAAGGGGAAGATAAAGGGAAAAAGCGAGGCAACATGGGGAAGCGGTAGGGAAAGAAGGGAAACGAAACGACAGCAAACGAGCTTCGCGAACGACCCGCGCACGCACGCCGCGGGAGGGAGGAAAAGGGAAGAGCGGCGCGCGCGCCAACCCTCACGTCGCGTACTAAACCGAATTCAACGGCCGCCGTAGGAGGAGCGGGCAGCCATTATACGGCCCACTTAAGCGGAGAAACGACGCCTTAAAGGAAAAGGAACTGCCCGTTCACTTGAAGCGCGCGCCCGTCTCCCGAATGGGGAGGCGGACGAGGGGTGGCTGGGGAAGAGCAGGAAGGGAAATGGGGAGAAGGGGAGCAGGGTTTAAGAGTTAGAGCCTCGTCCAAGGCAGAACACTGGAAGGACGAGCCACGTGGCGAAGGGGAAGAAGGGTTAGGATTGGGGAGAGGGGAAGAGAACGGGGTTTACAGTAAAGGAGAAACTTATAGCGATTAGAAGGGCAATAAAGTGAGGAGGGACCAATATAACACAATAAAATAAACTTAAGACCATAGTTTTTTTGCCGGTTAAAAGGGTTGGACGAGTCACGTGGCGAAGGGGAAGAAGGGTTACGATTGGGGAGAGGGTAATAGAATGGTGTTTACAATAAAGGAGAAACTTAAAGCGATTATGAGGTCAATAAAGTGAGATGGGATTTTGTAATATAACACAATAAAATAAACATAATTCGAAAGGTGTTTGTCGGTTTAATGGGTTAGACTGACGGAGAGGGGGACAGAACAGTGTTTATAAAGAATAACCCTTTAGCGATTAAAAAGCCGATAATGTATGCAAAAACTCCACTGTATAATCGAACAAAACAAATCTTAGTTAAAATTATTCAATTATAGAGTCCACATCACATTTTGGTTTATGTGCGAGACTGAGTGGGTTAAAAATATGAGTATGTCTCAAAAAAAAATTCAGACATAAAGCGTCATGACTACAACTCACAGTGGAGATAACAAAAAAGTCGAATAAGAAATATAGTTGTTAGTGTCCACGCAAAATAAAACAGCGGAATAAACAAAAGAATGCCTACACAGAGCCCTACACGTTAACCTTTACCATGTTAACAGAAGCGCTAGCGTGAGACTTCTAAACTATCGCTGGATTATGAGTAAAAAAGTATTCCTGAGGAGTACTTTTGTTTTAAAATTTCAACAAGCACGCCTTCGTCACCGCACGTCTCAGTCATATTCTTAGTGTGCACGCACTAGCATGGTGGTTAGTGATGCAAAAATATCGAAAAATTGACTATCGATAGTATCGATAGTTTTTTTGAAACTATCGATAGCGTAAAAAAACTATCCATAGTGCTACTATCGATAGACTATCCATAGTATTATCGACAGCAGTATCGATAGTAATACTATCGATAGTACCGCTATCGATAGCAAGACTATCGATAGTGAAACTGTCGATGGTAAGACTTAGGATGCAGTGAGTACGCGTGGTTGATTTTATAGAATTGATAGTACTATAAATAAGAAGTAGTATTGACACGGCTATCGATAGTATCATTAACAGAATTATGGATAGTACTATTGATAGTAATAACTATCGATAGTAATATCGATATAGCGCTATCGCTAGTACTATCGATGGTAAAAAAGAGTATCAATAGTTCGATAGTGACTCAACTATTGATAGTATCGATAGTACTATCGATAGTTTTGCATCACTAATGGTGGTACAAAGGCCAGTCACTATACGGGACGCAAAGTTTAACACAACTCGGGCGAAATAGAACATAAAGATGAGAGGGAGTTTATTTTGAGGGCAGGGAAAGAGTGGCCGCGGCAAGTGCAAGAGCGAGCGGAACCCGGACAAGCGCGAGAATAATGCCACTGACAAAAGATATATAAAGGCAGCAGCGCTCGCTTAAGGTTCAAAGGGAGAAAACCGGCCGAGGCCAAGGCGCCTTTATCTTTTAGAGCGACAGAGGATATAAAGGGAGAGTAGGGTTGGGCAACAGCTCGAGATAACGGCGCACTTGGAGTAAACAACAACCACTGGTGTAGAAAAAAAAACACAACAAAAGGTAACAGAAGCCCGAAGAAAGCGAACACGCCCAGGGGAAGCTCTATAGCAACGAGTTTACAAACAAAATAAAGCAAGGAGACGTTAGCAGATAAACTACCGAGCGGAGAACTGGCAGTGGGAGAGAGAGAGAGAGAGTGACACGGAAGCGTGGGGAAGGGGGGGGGGAGAAGAGAGAGAGAGAAAGGATTGGGCCTCCGAAGAGGCCGTTACGATCGGCTATCGTTCGAGCCAAAGTGACTTAATGTCGATATAAAAAGAACGGGCTAGCTTTCACTTTCTCTTGGCCACGTGAACCACGAATGGGTTAGGAGGCGGCGTTTATGTGTCCTTTCTTTCTTTTTTTACGTTTTCTCTTGGTAGTCGGCTTCAAAGCGAGCGCGAAGGGCTTCGACAAAGGCGCAGGATGTGAGGCAAGAAGAGGCGCGGCACGGACGCCGACGCACTTTAATGGGCTGCTCCCGAGGAACCCGGAGGACGGCGCTTGTGTGCAGAAAGTGGCGATCGAGACGCCGCCAAGCGACGAAACTGAGAACTTTCGTGGAACCGGAGCTAACTGTTCCGGTTATGGGATTTTTTTCACTGCGAAGAACCAGCACTTCGCTAGAACTCTTTGAACGCGTTTCTGTGCCCAAAACCCCTGCTTCAATTTTCATGACATTTCAGCTGACTGGAGTTCATATCACTGAAAGAAAGCCAAGCACCTACTTGCCAGAGGTCCCTTGTCGATGATGTTTGATTAATTTATTCTAATGAATTAATTTTTAATTCGTATACTCATAAGAAGCGCAACAGTGTGCGCGCCTTGACGTTCACTGGACTTAAGCACGAGTAAGTGTGCATATTGGAGACAGCCAGGGCTCGCAGGGCGTCTCCATTTATTAAATGCGCCCGATTGCCGCGGCTGGTGAACCGGCTTAGGGAACCGAAGTCCCGATGCCTTGGCCGGTTAATGGGTTAATGATATCGTCGAGCGTTCGAGCTCGCCCTCATGACTTCAACTTCTTCGGCGGCGGCGCCAATGCATACAGCAAGCCGGTGCAAGTGCATCCCGTGAAAGAAACCGAAATGCCTCTGACTGAATTGTTAATTTAGACTAATAACGGTGTAGAATGTTTCAGCTAAACTGTTCCAAAAGAAGTGGATCTGCAGCTGTACCGTAGAACTGGGAAGAGTTACGAAAGTCGCTTTTCTTTCAGACATAATTATTGCACACATGTTCAAGCAAAGACATTGAATACTAAGTTCGTGCAGAAAGAGATGCAGCAGTTGGACGGAACCTCGGTGACGTAACCTCATGACATCATCGCAATCTGCTCAACGGATTGTGATTAAACTGCGCAGTGGCAGGTGGCAGTTAAACTGTTCGCGAGAGGTTGCTCGGGAAGAACAACCTGAGTCGCACAAGCCCCACCGGTGGCAGCACCTGTCATCGCAGGGCAGTGGCGCATCGCTTGACCGCTGCACCACTGCGCCAGGAGGGGTATGGGGACTTTCCAGGGATCTATATGCAGCAGCCAATATGCAGCAACCAATATGCAGCAAATATGCAGAAAATACGCAGCAGCCAATGGAGCCCGACTAAAGAGAGCTACTTTGCACCCTCAAAAGACGAATGATAGGTTGTAGATTGAACTCTCCGGGAACAAAGTTGGAACCACAATTACATTTCCTTTCGCTATAAAAATAACATGTTACGACAAAATTTTAGCTCCATCTGGACGGCTCGTGACACTCTCTGGTTTGCCTTCCTGCGAGCAATGGTTACAATGTTATCCTTCAAACGGCTTCAGATACTCTGAAAGATCAGCGTATTCACAATCCACATTTGGACTAGAAACAGAAATTGAACTCCAACGGCTTGGAGGGCGAAGACTTGACCGTGCCTGGGAACGGCGATTCCCATAATTGATTTTGGTCAGCGACTCACGCTATGAGGGACGCCGTAGTGGAGGGCTCCGGATAATTTCGACCACCCGGAGTTCCTTAACGTGCACTGATATCACACAGCAGACGGGCCTCAAGCTCTTCGCCTCCATCGAAATGTGAGAGCCGTGGCCGGGATCGAACCTCCACCTTTCGGGTCAGCAGCCGAGCACCATAACCATTCAGCCACCACGGCGTCTAATTTGCTTAATTCCAACGCAAAATGCACAAGGCTCGACCAATCGTTGAACGTGAAAGACCGATTTATCTCCTCCGTTAGGGTGCACTGAGTCGCTCGATTACTCACCAACCGATTAGGATTATTACGTAGGTCACAAGCATGTGTGTAGCATTGTAACGCTTGCTACGTATGCGTATATCGCGCATACCAGGGTAGATCATCTTGGGGATGGAGCTCGCGCGTACAGGAAAAGTCCGTTGCTGCCTAAATGGCGAGCAGTCGGTAAAGGAGAATCGTGTGGGAGAGGCGGTCGACAAGGAAAGAGGGGAATAAGCACCAGAGGCCGCGGTAGCAAAAGGGCGGCAAGATAAAGAATGGTTCGCTTTTCCCAGACGTCCGTTTTCTTCCGAAGGCGTGGTGCATCTGTTCGAGCCACTTCCTCTTCGCATTTGTCTCCTGAACGGCGCAGACGAATATGGAGGCGGACCGCTGGCTCGGCGTGCTCTCTTAGCCTAATTGTAGGGAGCCCTATGTAGCCGCACTGCCGGCGAGACTATGAAGGCCCCCTGCCTAATTGCCTGTTGCAGCGCTCCCACTTTCGACAAGAACGAGCTGGCACCGTAAACGAAAAATAAACGTCAGCTATACCAGAGGGCACTTCAGAAAAGTGTATCTATTAGAGGGAAAGCTCCGTTGCGGAGGTTCAGAGCCTAGCGAAATCGTCTCTTTCGTCTGTGTGATCGCCTCTTGCCTAGCGCGAGCGCTCCTCACCGCCGTCTCCTACGCTGCACTGCCTAGCGCATGCGCTCCATCCCGTGGCACTGCCCGCTCTTAGTAGTCTTCTACATAATACAAATCCGTAGACTCAGAACCGAACAAAATTATCTTTTGCAGGTCCGCAAAGAAAAAAGCCAGAAAATTGAATCACTCAACATGTGTGTGCCTCTGTTCAGTCATTCATGCTTGTAAAATCAGTAAAAGCAGTATTTGGAAAAAAAAAGAGCCTGTGCTTTTGCTCTGAATCGAATGTTCTGAACATTGGCATTTTTTTTCAGCTTCTTTCCTTGATTTCCTCGCGCAACTTTTTTTGCTGTGGAAAAAGCTACGAGCTCGAGGAGACAGCCTCATCAAGAGAGCTGTTTTCTTGCCCTCACGAACCAACCATGAGTTTGGAAGCCGTCGTCTAAGGCTCGTAGCTTCACAAAAATGAAACATGTTGTGAGCCAAATAATAAACACTGCGTCTGTTCAGAAAAAAACTTATTTTAGCTCGAAAAGAATTCGCAGACGATCAGTGCGACCCGTGCGGCAGAGTGCGCGTTAGCATTAGTGTTGCCGCCAGGCAGTGGCGGGTGACGCCCATCAATCACCGTGTGACACGTCGTGCGCCCCTCTCCACTCACGCGATCCAGCCCACCAATCACAGCGTACCACACCGTACACCCTCGCCACTCTCCCCAACCCTGGACTCTGATTGGTTGACCGCGATTTCAATCTAGCCACATGTAGCCTCCACCGACACGCCCTCTCTCTGCTTCCCACTACCCTTCCCCTCCCTCCTCCTCCTTCCCTCGCTGTACTTTGCCTCCTCTTCCTCGAGGCTTCACATGACGACAACGCCGGACACTTCCTGCGTTAACGGGGGTTATAATGCTAACGCATTAGTAAGATAAAACAAAGTTTACGCACTTCATACCAAACGCACGTACAGTACACACAACTGAAGAGGAGTAGCAACCGATTAGCACGTGAATACGGAGAAGGACACTGATCGCACGATTGGCATGTAATAGTTATGATATCGACGTCACTGTTCCGTCATATCGCATATCAAAGCACGCCAAATGCTCCATACAATAGAAGGAGTCTGAAAAGTGGTAGAGTGAATGACGCCAGTTTTTTCTCAAGATATTCCCTCCACAAATTGTTGCTAGAAGACAGTAATAGAACTGCGTGATTTTAGGAGAAGAAAATAGACGTGCCCTTGACTTTACAAGGACGCTTTAACAAGGACTGTAAACATACTTATCACTTGATAGGTTTTTGCTGCTATGCATAACACGCGAAGTAAAGAAGGATTTTGAACAAAGGCCTTGACCGCAGAAAATGCAGTGGTATTTTTACCCTTCGATTTGAGTGCAATTACGTACACTTCATGCAGTTTGTGCTGCTGTGAACGGGCCAATATACTCGAATATATTCTTAGGCCCTAGTGCCATTAAACGCGAAAGTGCTTTGTTCGTCCTCACAGCTATAAAAAGCGAAAAGATGAAAACTAAAGGACATTCCCATGATACCGCCGAAAAGAACAGCACAGTGAAAGGCTAAAAAAACGAACCCAAATTCTACAAGGTCCTCATCATATAATTTTCTACAACATTCTGCACCAAGTTCAGTTCTCGCTGCAATGAAACAGAAGCACAAAGACGACAATGTGGCTATCTTAGGGCGGACAAAAAAAAAAAACGTCTTTTACGCTGCGCTGTGCACTACACTGTGAAGAAATTACTGGACATCACCTTTGCATCATTCTGTACTGTGATTGTATCGCACCAGACAAAGGCTGTCGCTCCTGGTATATGTGGCAGCATGTATTCATATTTGCCTGGTGACGTCAGTGCACAATGTGATGTTTGACGTCTAGGTGCTGCTATACTTTTTTTCATTTTGTTACGCTTGGCTAAGACACCGTGAATCAAGCAATGCAATGTTCACTGCAATGTTCACTGCAAAAAGTAAAAGGAAATAAAGTCATGTCCGGGCTCCACACAAGCCGAAGAAGCCGCCTTGCGACGGCGAATCACTGAGGGCCAGATGAAGTATCAACAAAACGAGACGAGAGTGCCCACGAAAAGAGCTTGTTCGCATTGAACCGAAAGGGGCGCGAGACAGGAGCGGTGCGGGCGCGAAAGGCGGACAGACGAGGCGGCATCTCTCGTAGTCAGAAAAACGCCGGCCAAGGAGGGCATGCCAAGAAATAGGGAAAAATGGGGAAAGAAAAGACAGGACAGGGGAGAAAGACGAGGCCAAAGCTGGGGCCACTCTCCTCCAGAGCACTCCGGTTTTATCTTTTCATACGCCCCGCGTCCCCGGGAACGACGAATCCTTTTATCCAGCCACTAAATAAATAGGCGAAACACCGCCGTGCCTGCCGCTGCTGCAGCTGCTGCTGCCTTGCACGGCCAGTGGCGGCGCTCGCGTCGAACCAGCCGAGCGCGCCGGCCGAGCCGCTCAACTTCTGCACGTCGTTGCTTTTCCTTTATCCCCCTCCCTTTCTTTATCCTCTTCCATATCCCCTTTTTTTCCTTTATTCCCCATTTTGCTCCGTTTCTTTCCTGCTTCTCCGAGGTCCGGTCATCCTTGCTTCTTTTCCGTTTTCGATTATTGCATGCTCTCCACCTTATCCTTGTCTCCTCCTTGATATTTCTCTCTTGTTTACGCATTATTCCACCATCCGAGCCTCCGCAGTTATTTCCATTTTTTTTCCTTCCTTTGTAGAATCCGGCCTCCTACCTCTTCTTTTTCCCCATCTCCCCTTTTTCTTCGCGGGCCTCAGCAGCTCGCTTCCCGAATCCTCCCGCCCTAACGTCCTCGTCCCCTTTCATCTGTTTATATTTGGGAGGATTTCGGCCGGTTCGTTGTTATTCTGTATTTTACTTTCCTGTATATCGGGCCCCGCTATCTTTACATTCTTCCTCCATCCATTCTTTCCTTCTTTTTCATTTGTTTTTTTCTCTCCCTTCTATCCCTCGGAGGGCCACCGTTTGTTCTTCTCCCTCTGGTCGCACGGACCAGCGGAGGACGCTCCTGAATTATTGAACACCACTCTCCGGACCCCGGCGCGTCCAGCGCGACGCGGAGGGGGAACCACTCTCTCTCCCTCTTCCTGTCTCGATTCTCACCAGAAATTTTTCACCCTTTGGCCCGACCCCACTGTGCGCTCTGGTCTTCCTCTGAAAATCTCTAGGCACCCTACACGCTAAGCACAAATATGCCCCTATGGGAGTAAAAAGGACGTGGACTGCCCTTTGGCGCACTCCCTTCAGTAAAAGGAAGTGTGCAGGTTAACTTCCTCTGCAGAATCAAGACGCGTTATAAGTTTGTGATTAGTTATCCCTAATTAAAACAACAACGTTTTGCTTCATCCTTGCCCGAATTTTCTTCTGCCAGCTTCTCGCGCGTGAGAAACATTGACTTTTCTATTTTTGTCCACGCATCAAAACGTGCAACGCTTGACAAAAGTTCAGAACGCAAGGGTATTGCTTCTCGCCCGCATTTTAGGGCTCTTGTAGCCACCATGATAGTCCAGACTTTCGGAAGGGAAAGAGTTCTTACCTTCAAGGTAACTGGAGCACTGGGAAGCTTAACGACACACACACAAGACCAAGAAGCAAACAACGCTGGCCTCTAAACTTTTGACAAAGGCTGTACAGTAGCGGACAGAATGATGTGGAGCACGCTTCGGTTGTCAAGCTGTTCCGTCACTTTTCCCAGCGTAACTTAAGCGAGCAAGTGCCATCTGTGCGCTTGCACACAAATGCAGCAAACCTTTCGATTTCCGTTACGCGATGTAAGGAATGTATTAAAACGCCGAAGCGTATTCCATGTTACTCTGCCCGCGACTGTACATATCGAAAAAAAATACTATTTTACGCCCAGCTAGATATATGGAAATCCTTGGATGGATAATATGCACAGAAATGGAGGAGGAAGATGACCTTAATGATTACTGGAGATGGTAGCCTGGTACCTAACACGCACGCACGCACGCACGCACGCACACGCACTTGCACCCACACACGCACACACGTTCTTCAATGGGACTGAATTAAGAACCGCAATATTCAGCATCAACCGTCTACCAGTAAACGAAACTATGTTCATCAAAGGCTGATGGTGTATCAACCTGGGTTTATCCCCGAAGGAGCGCAGCGGAGTCTGAGGACCCCATTTTAATCGCACACTCTTGAGTAAGCCGGACGTCATCTGGCCGGGTGACGCTTATAAACATTTAAATGCGTTAGAAGATTAAAGCACTCATACGCAAGACAACCCGGCGGCGGCTGTCTGTCGGTGACCACCTCCAAGAAAGCAGAAAAACAACTGATATACCCATGGCCTGGACTGGGATTCGAACCCGCGGCAGCGCGAACAGATCAGCTTCGCTGGCCACCGCTTTAGACCACTCCTTTATTGGCGCAGCCTTTCACTCCGCGGGTTATACTGTCAGCTAGCCTATCACGCTGTGCTTTAGACAACGCAATTTTCATCAACACTCATCCGCTCTCAAATTCAAAAGCACACGGCCATCTAAAAAGAAAGCAGCAAGGAAGCGCCATCTAACTGACATGGAGCAAGTAACACGGAAAAGCGGATTTCAACCACCGCAGAAGGGCGACAAAAAACCTAAAATGTCATTGGTATCAATGAATTCAATTAGCCAACACAAAGCGCTCACAAGATATAAGCTCACATGCTAACGCATTATTTACGCATTCATCGCCTTGATCGCCCGTGAATTCCTTTTTTTTTACCGATCGATGTCCGGCGGTGGGATCTGAACCAATCACCTCCCGCAGTCGAGACGGCCACCCACGACTTCGGTGAGGATGCGCAGTAGTGCTAACATCTTCGCGTCCCCCAAAGTAAACAATCCCATTTGTCTGGGGCATCAGCCGTAGTCCCCTTTGTAAGGTTTTCGATTTCCGACACATTAAAGAAAAAAAATGCAAAAATTTCCACAATACCGAGCATAACCATCAACCACCAGTCAACAAAACGATGTTCATCACTAGCTGTAGTATGGAGACAGGATTTCTTGCGCTGGCTCTCGCCTTCCAGCAAACGAAAAGTGACAAACAAGGCCAAAAATGAAAGGAGCATAAAAGAGGAAGTTCGTTACGAAACGCAAGCACCGACTGGATCGGATGTGGAGGCTACCGGACGCAGTGTTCGTTCGGTGCGTACAAAACCTAAGGGGGCAGGTCACACGCGTGGTCGCGCAGGTGAGAACAAAGCGACCTCGCCTGGAAGAAAAAACGAACCGGCTCCGCAAGAGTGGGAGAAAAGGGATGCCAAGAAAATGGGGAAGTAAGGGAGCGGGGGACACCGAAGCCGGACACGCAGGGTACAAAGGGAAAACGACCGAGCCCCTACCGCCGCTATGTTTCAATCATTGTCCTCCCGTCAGGTACAGGTGGGTACAGCCAGCAATCCCCTTTCTTTCCCTTCTACTCCCGCTTTCTTCCCTTTTTTCCCTCAACCCCCCCCCCCCCCCCCCCGCCTCCCTCACCCCGTTTTCTTTTCGGGCATTCGCTCCTTCTTGAGCACTGTGGTATTTCAAAGCTTTCCCAGAACGCTAAGATCTTTCAGGGGTATTTTCTTTCTTTCTCCGCCTCTCTCTTAGAGCAACTCAGCTGCAAATCCTTAGGTAACGCACGCTTTAGATGAGGCGCACTTGCACTGTTTATTTACTCTCAATCATACTATCTCCGCCTGAAATTAAAGGCCCTCGGAAAACTTTTCTGTGCTTTCGCGTTCGCAATTGGTTCATTGATGGAAACCGCTTTCGAACTGATTTAATGAAGGAACAACGAGGACAAACTGAAGTCGGCTTTTAACCATCAGTTACCACGATCTAATCAGAAAGACGTTACTTTCAATAACCGCAGGCCATTTATAAGCTGAAAAATGGCCAAAAAAAAGTTAAATTCAGGTATTATCACCACAGCCACTTTCCGCACGCAGTCTTCAACGGCATCGAGTTTTGTTTGCCATCTTTGAGGCTACGCCGCACCGCCATCCACTTGTTTCACGGATCACGGAGTCCCTAATGCTCCCGACATATGTGTTTTAATCGAATAGCAGAGAACAGTCTCTTCTTTAATTTACATATTCCTTCGCAATAAATGTTTTTTCTGCCCCTAGAACGTCAATAGAGCCGCAGAAAGCCAATAAACGAAATTTTACTATGAAGAAATATATAATGGAGTTTTCTTAAGCTTGCCTTCACGGCGACTACATTTCTTTGAGACCGTCGTAATATGCGTGTATTATGGCCCTAGCTTATCTAAAGCTAGACATCTAAAGTTATGCCTTTATGCGTCTAAAGTTATGCCTTAAGTTGATACTGTCACACCAGCGTGTCGCAGTAGCGTACTCATTTTTTATCAGCGCACTGATGCACGCGCAGGTATTGTTGGACGCGAGTGATCGTAAGTATGAACGCAATTATCTTCCATCTTTAGCTCTTGACCCTTCATTCCATGAACAGCCACCCTACCAGCTCACTGTATCTCTCCTAAAGTAGTACTGGAAATATGACCAAGAGGAAGCCAGGGATTTCATTCCGTCTTCCCTTTAGCCATGCTTTCAACATTTTTCGTGCGTCATCTCTTTGAATCGACAGCTAATGCATCCGACATAAATCAAGGCTCGACGTGGAGGTCATCGTAAGAATAAATAAAAATGGATAAACAGTGGGCAATAATAATTACAAACTGAATTCTATCCTGTCAAGATGTTATAGTGCCACCCTGGGTCGCCACTAATAAATAAGGACGAGCGGATCTACCACCACAAACAACAACTAGGCACTGAGAAGAAATACACATACATAACATGTATCTCGCAACCAAGCAAGCAAGCAAACAAACAAACAAACAAAAAACGCTCTCCCGGAGGGTTGTTTATTACCGCTGCAGTACACTGAATGAGTCAGAGCGCCATCTATCGCTTGGGTCCACCAGCGTAGGTGCAATGCCAAACAAACGCCCAATTTCACCTCCCACGCCACCAACGCTTCAGACTGGGACGAGAGAAATCTAGCCCGCTCTCTTCCTCTTGATCCACATCCCGGCCTCCATCTCCCGTTTTCCCTGATTCCACCCGCTTTTATGTACGTGTGTACCCATTTTTTCTTTTCCCTTTTATTCTTTGCACCCGCGAATTCCACCCCTCCGTCGACCTCTGCACGCGCTGACGCCGCTCCCCGGTACAGCGTAGTTTCTCTCGACTCCGGAATCCAACGGCCTTCCGAAACGTTCATTACCGGATATAAATCGTTTTCCGGTGGCAACGCCGGGCGCAACGCCAGGAAGCCCTTCAATTTATTTCCGGGCTCGCTGCTGCCACGTACTCGGCGCAGAAGCGCGTGCTTTTCTATCGGCCGCCCCCTGGCGGCGGCGGGGGAAGGGGGGGGGGGGGGGGGGGGGGTACGCAATCGCGAGGTAAGACCGACAGAACGCTCTCTCAACAAGTTTTTCCCGACGTCGCGTCCCGGCAAAGACACATCGGCAGAGAGACCGAACAGCAACCGGTTGCCCCTACAGCCGGCGAGTTGCTTTTCCGCAGCAATGTCCTATTGACGGCAGAGCACGCTTTACAGGTACTTAAATTTTGTTGTATGAATAAATGGTGGGAGAATACGCTTTAAAGCGAACAAATCAGTGGTAAGTATATTATTCTCAGTGCGCTCTCAGAGCACCATGAGAGAAAGAAAGAGAGAGAGAGAGAGGATGGGAAGGAGAGTGGAAGAAGAAAAAAGAACCAATGAAAAAGTTAACCAGAACTCCGCAATTATTATTTTACACGTACAGCTTAAATTTCCGCAGCTTCACAAGTAGCCCATCTATATCGCAGCATAATTGACTTTGCTATACGTAGCCAAGCGCAAGCTGAAGAACGACAGAAAAGAGGAGGGGATGGGGTTGAAACTGCTTATTTTCACATTTCATGATCCCCAATTACTGACGTAAGCACAAAGCCAGTCAGCGGCAAGGTTAGGCCGTAAAGCACATAAAGGACAGCGGTGACGAGGTAATTTGACTTTACGCGGTAATCTGCAAGCTACAAGCTGGAAATGCACTGAAGAGGAGTGGCCTCTTCAATTTTTAGTAAACAAAGAGCATTCAATATTCAAGTGCAAGCAGCCAGCGCTCTCTAAAGAACCGCTTCAATGCTTTCTGAAGCTATTGCGCTAGTAGGAGGAAGTAGCATGCCTTAAAAAGAAGGCACCCGTTATTAGGTTCCCAATCGAGTCTATTTTTGCTTTCATGTTCCGGTTCAACGCTTTCACGTTGCTGCCTTCACCATTTTATTGCTGGCCTTTGCCCTTTAGTTCGATTCAAAACCTCGAGACATGCTACGGTGTAACGTTAATTTCTCAAGGACTGAGATTCCAAATGCTTGAAGAAAAGCCTGCTTGAAGCAAAGACAGAAATGCGAAGTCGAGACCGGCGCCATTTTATTGACGAAAAAAACGAGGAGAAGAGAGCGATTAGAGGGGAGACGATCGAAGACAAAAGCAAGAGCGATTAAAACGGCGGACACGACACTTGATCGATCGAGCGGGCGACACGAAAAGGAACCAACCCTTTTCCTCCGCGTGTCAAAGAAAGACACGAGCAAACAGGCATTCACCGGCGAGTTCGTTTTGTCTTTTTTTTTACTTATTTTATTAAACAATTCTTTCCCGGGCCGTCTCTTTCAAAGGCCGCCTCCTCTGCGCGCAGCCTCCTCATCCGTACCCGTTTATTACTATTTTTTATTTTTCTCCGAGAAAACGTGAAAACAAGGACGCGAGCGGGAAAGGGGATTGGTCAAAATCGATCCCACGTGACCTCCGTTTTCTTCGCTCCTCCGTCGTTACTTTCAATATTTTCGTATACTCTCCCGCCTCTCTCAACACTTCATTTTTTTTTTCCCCCTTAGCGAAACCCCGCCCATTTCATCGAATGCCCCCGCCCTAAAGCGCAATGCGACGCGCTCTCCCCCACAGCGCTAACTCCCTTGCCTTCAACTTTTTTTTAAAGCGCCCGCGCGTTTTTTTAAAGAAAAGTGCAAACTTCGGGCGTTAGGCGTCGCCCGCGGCCGTCCAATGCAGAGGCGCGCCTCCAACGGCGCGTGCGCCGAGCACACGACGGCGCTGACTCCCGGCCACGCCTTTTTCTCGGGACGTATTAAAAAATTGCTCAGTGTTTCTTTTTTTTTTCTTTCGCCGTCAGAGTATATGGTTGCCTTTCTTGTATGGCGTCGTGCAGCAGCGAATTAAAATCGTTACGGTCGTCCGACCAAGGTGGCTGCCGTATATATTTCTATCACCGAAGTTTTCCATCGTTAGCAAACAGCGCAAGGTAAAGTGGTGGGCTTTAAAAAAAAAAAGGCATATCGCAAGCCTTTATAGTAGGCTTCCTCTTCATGCTTCGGCGTATTTTTCTTAGTGCGCCGATTATTTTCCATTGCCGATTGGTCCAGATGTAATCATTTCTTCAGTCCATTCCTTGTACTGAGGGCGCTCTTTCTTGAGTCCTAATACAAAAAGAAAAAAACGTAGCGCTTAGACTGCGCCTAATCCGCCGGCTTTTTCTTCAGTTTTGCCAATCATGTCCAAATGCAAAATAGCCAAGATTAGCCAATATTACTTGAAAGCCATTCAAAATAGTTCTTCTTACTGAAATGAGACCTGCGGTGGTTGCTCGACTAGCCAAATTTTTTTTTTTTTTCACGATTTTCAGTTGTACCATTTTAAAACGCATCTCTCGTCAATAGCAAATGTCTTTTCAAATCGCGCGCCATCTTAGTATTGACAGCACACATCCCAAACACGTCTTCCTTTTCAGACAGCAAGTGAAACTACCGCGAATTTGGGTATACAGCCCGTACGCAATGCATGTTTAAAAGTTTAGATTTGAGGCTTTGCGGACTATATATAAGTGCGGACTGTATAAAAAAAAATACTGTAATGTGTGAACATAGCGGAGAACTAACTGGTCAGGGTGAAAAATATTGTAGGTTTACCAATAAAAAAGTGGGAATTTCGAATATTCGGTAAATCCCTTGATTTTCTAAGGCCTTCGGACATGGTGTGAACGCAGGAAATATTTTATGATTCATATCTCACAGCGAGGAGAGGGTGTTGGCTACGGTAATTACCATTCTTGCACAGAATCTCTTAGGGCTCTCTTAGTTTTCTTTAAATTACGAGTTTAAAATATTCTTCTTAGGTTACGCGGTTTTCGGCCAACAGATGGCTCTAGTTGCAGATGCCAGTCATCATCATCATCATCACCATCAGGATAACTGGCATACAATCAGCAGTGTGACCAGGCCACGGGCCCGCGTAAGAAAGAACCCTGAACAAAGAGCCTGAGCAATCCATGGCTTTGCATCGAACCGGAACAGTGGCCAAAAAGCAGGTAGACGTGAGCCCGTGAACCGACACACCGCCAGGGAATGACAGGCCGGACTACTATGCGTCTTGCACAACGGCCAGCCTAACTCGCTGCGGGCTGTCCGTTCCCGTCGTACCTGGAGTCCTTACCGGACCTCGTTGTGCAATGACGCTATGCTCGACCGTACAGAGAGCCTCCTTGGCATCCGTTTGTTTCTTTTTTTATTAGGCTTTATGTTTAAATCGCCGCCACCCTTTGTAGTTGCGTTGTTCTGCCTCTTCACAAGCCGAAATGTGCGTACATAGCAGGGTTTGGGCCTATCCAGGTGAGACGCCAAAGAGATTTTGATACAGAATTCAATAAAGTCCTCTTTTGACTCTCTGTTTAATCTCCATAGCCCGTGGGCTAGGCCAGCCTCAGACATAATTTACCCGACACCTCGCATATTTCTCTGTCATTGCGACAGGCTTCCTCTTTCCACGGTATACACAATGTACCCCTAGGGTACCACCAGTCACCTGTTCCATAGACTGTATGTCCTATTCGAGACTAATTTTCGTTAATAATTTCGGCTAAGATACTTTGAACTCATGTTTTCTCACCGGTATACGCAGTTCTCTGACTCTCGGAGCTACGTGTTGGAATTCTCTTTCCCTCAATTTTTTTTATACAGCATAAGAAATTACATGCATGTTTTGTAACGGTAGCCTGTAGCAAAGCTGAGCTGCCGTGTGGTGGCGAAAAGAATCTCAAGCGCCGAATCAGCAGTTGCAGCGCTGCCATGACGAAGCGCCGTACGAGAGAACTCTGCACAAGACTGCAGGAACCTATTATGCCAATTATGCCTATTGATGTTTTACGTATTACCTACTATGTCTATTAGTTATATTTACTTCCCTTTGTTCCCGTATGCTTCGTGTACATGAACCTGCAATCCGTTCTGTGTAAAATTTCTGCAATGCCCCCTTTCGCCTCCATACACACTGAAATCCCTCACAGCGTGGGTAATAAATAAATAGAATAAAGAGCTTGCCATGGTGCACTACTACAGTGTGGAGGAAAAGAAGTCACGCAAATCGAAATTGTGCAATGAGAGATGCTTGCAGTAGTACTCGTGTGACTTTTGTCGCCACCTTTCTTCAACGTCCTCTTTGAGCTGCTCCTTATAAGTAATGCGGAACCAACTAGCCCGCAGCAGTACTCTGATGTAATGGAAGCGGCAAACGTGCCAGTTACAGTACAAACAATCCATAAGTTGTTCTGTGGACGGCCGTGCTCATATAGTACCCTTGTTAATGCAGCTAGGTCGAAATGTGCTCCGCTGTATAACTGTAAACCTGTAAACTTGCGTCTGCGCTTCCGCAAAGTAAGTTACTCCATATGCCATAAATTTAGTAGCTTATATTTCAACACAGACCATGTTTATTCAGTTCCTTTCTTTTTTCAACTCCTTCCTCTTAGTCGCGCGTGCAAAATTACAAAACAGGATAGGTAAAAGGTTCTTTCTTCTCCCTCTTCTATTCTTACTGAGCAGATCGATGCCCGGAAAGTCAGTTTAAAATCACCGAGCTGAAATGCGCATTTGCGGCGATCACGAAACAGACGTCTGGGCGGGACTCTCCCGTGCAAACTTAGCTACACAAACTTATGCTGAAAAGCTATGCAAATGATAGCAGCAGCACCATCGGCACCATCATCGGCTGCGACGAAAAGCCACCCATCTAAATCCAAATAAGAAGCGGCGATGTAGGCTGCCTCCGTCGTCGGTACGCAGTCTGCGCAAAGAGAGACATGCTCTGTCGCGGCGTTCGGTTCAACGCCTGCCTTTGTCACTTCGCAACACTTCTGCATTCTAACATAATCCGCTTTATTGCAGACTTGCGACACTCTCAGCCCCCCCCCCCCCCCCCCCCCTCCCCCCAAGTTGGTGACAACGTACTCTGGAAACCATGGTGACAGGCTAAATGCTTTTCTCTGTATTTTTCTTCGAGGCGCTTCGCGAGTGCTTGCTCTTCAACATGCAGTTAGGCTGCTAATTTAAGCCATGCAACCTCAGGCCCTTCAGAGCGCATTCATAGGCGAAAGAAATAATGAGGAGGGGGGGGGGGGGGGGGGATAAGGGGTTTTGAGGTGGAGGAGGGAGCAACCGTTTTATTTGAGCGAGAAATTTTGTTAGCAGAGCCACAGTACATACCACTTCGTACAGCGAATATAATTTATAAAGAGCATTGCCAGCTGCCTCAAACCTTGTAGAGATAGTGATGTTTAAGGTTTCCACTAAAAGGTGTGTGTCTTGGTCTCGTTAATTGCGAACCTAGCTTTAAGAACTAACACGAGTTCCGACTAACTTAATCTTCAAAAAGTAGCTCACAAACAGGCCCCTGGGTTTATTGCTACAAAGCTCGCACGCCTGATGTGGTTAGGGATAGCGGTTGACGCAAGAAATTGCTGAATTACATTCCAGCTCTTTTCGCGAACTGTTCAAGTGCGAATAACCTCTGCACTAAGTCGTGTGCCTATGAGCGCAGTTTCCAAGAAGTGTCTGTTTAGCGGATACAAACACGTGTAGCTCACGGGCAGCGACCTCAAGAAGCTAATCAACTGTGCCATGAAAAAAAAATAAGAAAAAGAACATTTGTATTTGCTGCTGCCTGGCCTGCTATCGTTTCTGGTCCCAGTAACTTCAACCCCATTCGCGTAAATACTAGACGTTGCCAGTTTCCATCGAAAGAGAAACTGTACCGCCCCAATTGACGCGTCATTGGCTCTCCACGCCATCTAGTATCTGGCTGCGAAACCTGCTCTCGACGAAAGGGCGCGAAAACGTCGGTTCTTTCGCACGGAAGAGTGTTTAGCTAAGGTTCGATTGAGTTACGTTAGTCTAGGTTTAACTCTTGACGGCTGGAGCGCAATGAATTTTAATTTCATGTACGTTTTTTTAGCGATAAAATTCCAAGGTTGTTGTGTTGGACTTAATGGCGCATAAGCAGATAAAGCTATCATTCCCCCCCAAAAATTGGATGGGTTTAAAGCCTTGAAATGTGGTTGAAATTCTTAAACAGTTGGAACATTTACACATCATAAAGAATGAGGGAGAGGAAAAACATGACACAGAGAAGAAAATGTGCGAAAAATTCTGAATTTGCTTGAGTGCTTCTTACGAATGGCGATTCATTGAGAAGACGAATCATCACCTTCGCTTTTTGTAAATAATTTAAGAAAAAAATTGTGGAAATCAAGTTATTGCTTCAGACCTGACTGATGCAACTGGGCTCAGACATTTCCCATATCAAAATGCCTGTCAGTGCAAGATGCCAGCATAGATCAAATTCGGCTTTTATCTCTATTTATCACTTTTTATCTCTTTGTATCTGTTTCATCTTTTTTACTATTTGATAAAATCTTTAAAACTTCGTTCACCGGTTCTTTTACCAGCCTCCTCAGTGGCGAAACGAACCCACAAATATCAATGTTCAAACACAAGTAAACTTTTTCTCAGCCAGATTTTTTTAAAATATAAACTAGAAGACATCCTGTATATGCTTCAGAGATTTTAACCCGAACTTTGTATTTTGAACACCAAGTGAGTTACGGGCCAAGGAAGCTGCGCCGGAACTTCCATTTGCTTTACAGCTGTCAAAATGCGCATCGAACTTGTGCCACAGTTTTGCATCAAAGCATCAGTGCTTCACATTCACGACAGACAGCTGCATACTTCGAAGTGAGATTGTTTTTAAATGTTCCGCGTGCATTTCTGGAGCTCCTACTTCATCTGTGTATAGTTATATCGATAGTTCAGACCATGCGTGGGACATTCTGAAGTCCAGAACACAACGCATGTTAACATTAACCAGATTACACTAGCTCTGACACCTTAGTTCACATTACGACGAAGCTGTGTGTATTCGTGTGCGTGTGAACAAAAAAGGGTGCCTGTAATTGCAGCGGTTCCCTGAATTACGCACTTATTACTGCGCTTTTCTCTTCCCAATGACCCCTTCCCTGCAGCGGATGCCATGCTTTGATAGAAAAGCCTCGTCGTAATGCATTTTTAGCATTCAGTGAGGCTTGTGCGCAGATCAGTTTAACTGAAAATTAGCTCTCCATTGCTGCATGCATGTGTAATGAGCTGCCTTTGGACACAAACCGATAAGCTTTCGAAAAACGTTTTTAGTTCGCGCGGCTCACACCACCTGCCGTGTGTACCAGAACATTCTAAATTAAGGCGGGAAATTTAAATATTCGGCACAAGAGCTGATTAATCATGTATGGTCGTCAGAACTGGTCTTTGCGAGCGCGGGAACTATTCTGCAAGTGGGATTGTCAGCCCGTAAGAACATTAGGCTATCACTAAAAGCATGCTTGCGTAGCATCTGACCTCACTGCATAGTATTTCTTACAGCTCAGTGAAAATATCTCCGTTCAGTCACGCGTTGTTCGTTAATGGCAGACGACAGATGGCGACAGTCGGTGATATCTTATATGTCCAGCAGTGACTTAACGTCCAGCAATGTCCCGTATGTCCGGCAAAGCTAAGCTTGACTCGGAATTTTTGTTTTGCATATACCAGCATAATGAGCTGATTTTAAAGAACGACACAAAAACAGTGTGGTTTCCTGTACGAGCGTGTAAAACCCGCTCGAATGGCGCTTTTAGTACAGAGAAGAACAATACAGAGAGTCGCTTTATTTGTGCTTCGAATGCGCCAGTGTGAATTCCGCGGCACCTGATGCCTGAGTTAGCGACATGTTTTTGTTTTCATTTTTCCCATAGCAAATGTGTTCTTTAATAGTAAAGAATTACCACTAGTCGTGAAGTTTTGAGCTGAGAGTCTTCCGCCAGCGTCAAACCAGTAGTTAGCCATTGTACTGACCGCACTATCGTTACTTTTCCCCACAGCCTCCACAGTATTGGCACAACTCTCAGTAGCGCTGAAGGTTAACGAAGAAAGAAAAGAATTCTGTACGACAGTACCGTTAAGAAGCAAAAAATACAGTGGGTTATTTTATGACCACCACCAGAGTTACTCGCCAGAGCTTCGTATGGCCATAAAATTTGTGAATTCTGGATCAGTGACCGAACAAAAAAGGCACGTTGCGTTGATCCGAATGCCTAGCTCTTCACGCCGGAAGAGTGGCATGCTGCTGCCATCTCTTAGGCAAGACATCAGTGTCGCAGCTATGCAGCAGCGCCACCTTTTGTGAATCAACAGCAGCAGTCGAAAGCAACGGCACCTTGCGCCGCCTAAATTGAGCATTTTGTCGTGCAACTCGTATCGATGATTGTAGATGGCGCACCATGGCTAATTCAAGTCGGGTGCTTCGTTGGGCTCAGACGCGGAATCAAAGCGCCGTAGATTAATATATATATATATATATATATATATATATATATATATATATATATATATATATATATATATATAGAGAGAGAGAGAGAGAGAGACACGTGACAAAAGGTTCTTTGGACATGGTTTCGAACATAAAGTACTGTGGGCAGATAAAAAATATATAAATATAATCTCGTCCAGCCCTGCTAGATGAAAGAAGTCAGACGTGGTGAAAGAACAATGCATTTGACGTTTCGGCCATTGGAGCGCCCTTCGTTAATATAGTATATGGATACCGCCTCATATAACTTGACCTAGACCTAGTCTCCGACTGCAACAGGGGTTTTCCGCCTTCGATGATGGATTCACACCCACAAGCGGTTGCAACTCGGGCGTGAGATGTATGAATGTGTTCGAACGTGTTCGCAAGTTAGATATCTAAATTCTTGATTTATCGATACTCGTCCCATGACCAATCGTCTGCGTTAGATAGGAAAAAAGAGTATAAACCGAGAAGTGTGATTGGTAGACGCTGTAGCCAATCACGCTAACGAATGAAGCCGATGACAAATAATTAAGACGGTCAATCTCGGGGCAGCTTACGCGCGAACACAAGAACAGATGCAAGAACAGAAGCCATCGGTTATCCATTCGCCAGGTGCTGGATAAAGATTCGCACAAAATTTTGGAAGATTTTTTTCTGAATATTGCCTATTAAATCTGAACTCAAAATGCTGACCAAGATGCCAGATGCTAATATAGCTCCTTCGATGACAGTTTAGAGATTCACAATGCAAGCTGATATTCCCCAGTGTCCACAGCATTATAAGAAACATCAAGCACTAGCCGCTCTTATCTCTTGATAGCACGCCTTATCATGGGGTTTAAGTTCTATTTCAATAACCTGCCACCATGCTTGATGACGAAAACGAAAATTTAAAATATGTCACTTGAGGACGCTCGCAAATGAACTTCGACATGACTGTGATTATTACTTCGACAGGTGTTAGCTTTACAGTGAAGCAGCTGTGCAATTAAAACAATAAATAAAAAAGAACTTCCAGTCCCAGCGTTTCTAGCAAAAGGGATGTTTTAGCTAAACGGAACGCGTTTAATTGAAGGTGCGATAAGTGTTATAGTAGAAGTAGGTAAACGGTAAAATCACAAGAAATTTTGGGAGCCCCGCATTATTCATCTAGTATTGCCCCTTGAGCTCTAGAAGTATTTTCTGAGCGCTTAATATTTAACTGACTAATTGGATGTGTGCCTCCGCTTTTGCAGTTTTTCAGTATTTTTATTTTCGCAACGGCGCAGAATCTCTTAGCCCACCAGCGTTGATCTGCCAAGCGATGTGAATTTACCACCAGCCGACCTCTCCACTTTTTCCTCTCATTAAAATTCCTTTCCCTCTCCTCTCTCTCAACAGCGAACTATCACTGACTATGAAAGCATAGTTCATAAAACTTTCTGCAATAAATCAAAGTATTTCTGTTATTTTTTTTACATAAGCATGTCTTTTAAATTATTTATAAGTCCTCATGACAACATCCAGAAAAGTAGAGAAAATTTTGAGGAGTATGTAAAACGGCGTGACAATTACGACGGGCCTATATATGTCGATCCTTGTCATGCAGTTTGACACTCCAGGAAAACAAATGAGGTTATACAACGCGGGAAAACGGAGTATTGAGAGCACTGTACAAGAGAGAGTTATAGTGTGGTCAAATCTTTCCGTGTCCCTGAACCAAGAGCGCAGCTCGTGCACCCTGTCATCGAGCCTTTTTTGGAACAGTTGCTTTGCACTACACATATACATTACAAAAAAATCCAAATATGAAAAAAGCTTAACAGCAGGTAACATAATTCCGAAACTTTCTTGTGAAGCTGATGCTTCGTTCGGGTTAGCAGTTATGCAAAGAAACATATTTATACATGATATTCCCCTATGTCACAAAAAATCCCCTGCGCCCCTTGGTTTCTGTGGCTGTTGGCTTCTGTCATATTTATAACGAGCCCCTCATTCCCCTTCCCTTGTTTGCTTAATTGCTCAGCGAGGGCCTCGATTCTGGCAGCCTTGACGCCATAGGAAGCATAAGAGGGTTCTCACGCAGCTTCCACCCTCTTCGTTCGATGACGTTCTACGTCACACCTGCGGTAACTCAGGACGTTCCACGTCCGCCGCTTATGAACGTGGGTGGCGCTGATGAACACTCTCAAGGTTAGGTTACTTGTAAACATAAATACCCCCGAAAGCAGAAGATTTGACAGCCGTCGCCGTAGCTCAGAGGTAGAGCACCGGACGCGTAATTCGGAGGTCGTGGGTTCGGATCCCACCGGCGGCATGTGGTTGTTTTTTCTTCTGCTCTTCTAATCAATTAGCATTAAGCGATAACATATTCAGTAATATTCTAAATTGATCAACACCACAAATTAAATAAATAAATTTAAAAAAAAATTCCCTGCGCCCCTTGGTTTCTGTGGCTGTTGGCTTCTGTCATATGTCACATATGGCTATATAAGTGAGACCAGTGTTCAGTTATCGACTAAATAAAGGCCAAAATAAATTGTCATTTTGTGGCCGTATTTTCGACACTGTGTGCTAGTCAGCTGTAAAAGTAACTTTCGCTAAGAGTAGTACTCACCGACAGTGAGTACTACTGTTACTACTGGGTAGTGAGTACTACTGTTATTGCTATATAAACTTCACTGTTGTATAGTAGCATCGTCATGGTACCGGTCACAATATAGTTCAACTAAGGAATTGAAGCTGTTTCCTTTTCTAACATTACCAAAAATTGATTCATTGCATGATGTTAAAAAACCCGCAGAAAATCACTTTTTATCGTTTCGCACAGTTTTTACCAGAGAAATAGCGATTATAAATAGCAAACAAGAACTTGGCTAGCGACGCGTAATATTCCTGGTGTATTTTTTTTTCACTGTTTTTGATAACGTCATTTTTAGAAACAAGTTTTAAGCCTAGAAATCTTATGTAGTTCACATGTTGCAAATTTTTTTTTTCGGCGAAAATATTTTGCATAAATGCAGGTTTCATGGATTAAGACAACCGGTATAAGAGTAAGGAACTGTATATGGTCAGGCTTGCACGGCGGAACAGTTGGAACAGAGTGGATCTTTCCCAGTTATGTCAGTTATGTCACAGTCCCGTTATTGCCGCTCCAGCGCCTGCCACAAGAATGTACCCTGTCGGTCGCGCTAACTGTTGACAGCCAACAAACACCTTTAGCATAGTCCCAAAGATGGCGGCCGCGGTGTAAGGTGTAAGGTGCGTATAAATATTTCTCTATCTCCCTCGGAAATTAATTCAAAGTATATCGATTGTTATAGCAAAATAGCTCTTAGAACCAACTCTTTAACCTTAAAACGCGTCAAGTCGGGGCGCCATTCTTAAAAAGCGCGCCAGTCCAATTTAGTTTCAAGACCGGTCAACTAGATGGCGCTTGTCTTCCTATACAATATAAAACCACGGAGCCCCAGCACATCACAAAACCACAGAGATCATGCACTGCAATATTAAGGCGGAAGCCTTTAATGCCTCACCGTTGTAAGCAGGTGTTGCCGACAGAAATGTCACGCTTTTCAATTGGTCGAAATGGTCGTGACGTCACAGTGCGCGAATTTAGAACGGGGACAATTGTACTTTGGCTAGTAACCATGCAAAGTCGTCGAGGGCTGCGTACTCTCGACCACTTAACGCAACCTCTTACCAAGCTCTTTCCGGCGAATAAAATGTTTTACAATCAATAGTAACCAAGCAACCAATTAAAGGGATCATATAGTGATGCTCCAAGTGGGACTGAGTTTAGTTAATTGCTCTGCCCTGGCATTAACCAATTAGCTTAATTAACATTTCCAGTCAGACCAGATGAATAAATAAAACCGAGTTAGCAGCAACCCCGCGCTTAAAGGGCAACTGAAACGGTTTTAGAATTCGATGAGTTTGAGGTTGCCGAATGTGCAAAACGTGCAGGTAAAGCCTGCGAAATCGTTTTGCTCTAGCATTTGAAATGGTGGCCTAATCGCCGAATAAAGTCGTCTTCGGCGTTCAGCTTCTCTGAAGAGCACAGCGACGGGCAGAGGCCCCGATAATAACATCACGTATGACGGCACTACGTTTCCAGCGAAGAAACGGCTATTCGATGGAAGAAAATCGACGCCATCGAAGATGAAGCTCACGATGCATTGTTTGGCGCCATCTGACGACGCACAGCAGCATGCAGGCGTAAGCAGCGGACATCTGAAATTTCGGCAACAATGACGTCACTGCCGAGTTTCCTCGCACTCCTCCAACGTAGTGAGGAGAAGCCTGAACATCATCGCGGTTTTAATCGACGATTATGTCACCATTTTAAATGGTGGCGCAAAAATACTTTGTATGATTTGTCTAGATGCTTGATAGATTCGAATTCTTGAATAACCTCGAATTCTCAACAAACCGTTTCAGCTTGCCTTTAAGGCTTTCGCCTCACCACACTATACAACAAAGTGCCCCCCTGAATTTTTCACAAGCCTGGCGCAAAAAAAGAAAATAATAATAATTTTGCAGAAAGCGCTGCCGGCTGGTTCACTAGACGTAATTATAGCTGCGGCAAATTATAGTGCTTAGCCACGCTTCTTCGCTGAATTTCACACATCCTGATCGCGGAGTTGCCTCAGAGGAAGGAAACCCAAATGCCACATTCAGGTGACACCAATGAATGTAAAAAATTCATCACTGAAGTGCCCTGCAGTGGCGACGCTGTGGTCATGTGTATATAAATATACTATTAAAGTTTCATGAAATAAGCAAATCAAACAAAGGTTCTGTGAACTAAGCGCGTACTCTAGGCACTGGGAAACCTATCCTACAATGCTATTCTGATGAGACATGATTGATGCCAGTACAAGGAGAGTAGGGTCAGCAGTGCGATAACCACTAACACATATGCTCACTATTAAAATACATAGGGCTGCAGCTTTGTCACACCTGAGCAGGCAGTGCCAGGGGCTCCGGTAAAGGCATCATGAAATGATGTTTACTGACGTTAGCGAAACCCCACAAGCCTTCCATTTCTAATCATCGCACCACAAAAATTTTAAGCTAGCTTCATTAACATCGAAGATAGCGGCGATCATATAGATGCTTCTCCGTTTCCTCCTCAACTAATACAAGCCAAAGTGCCATGAAAAAATAATAGGGCCTTTTAGAATAGGGTGAGCCTATCGGTTAGGGGCATATAGGGGAATAGCGGGGCGTCAGAGCGAATGCGCACGACAATAACCGGAGGGGCGTTATTGTCCAGCTCATTGGCGCTCCTCTATTCTCATATGCCCCTAACCAATAGGCTCACCCTATTCTAAAAGTCTATTAAGGCAAACCGGTCAGAGCTGCACCCCCCCGCATCCCATCATCCCGCACATGTCACTTGGGAGCGCCCAATGAGAAGGCTCACCCAGATTCCCCACTTAAGACCAGAGGGAGAGGGGTGACTTCGAACGTGCACTAAGGTGTTGCCCTAGTCGGTTGCGAGTAGCAATTTTTAAAAGTTATTTGCAAATTATAAGGCCCACGCACAGCTTCAAAGTTTGACCCGAATACTCACAAAGACCACCTCTACAGATTGGATGCATTAGGATATGACAATCAAAATAATTTCAGGGTCCCTTTAATAGCATCTTTTGTTGTGATAAGTAGCCTGGTCTGGAAACGCCCGAGGCGTTTCTGAGGCGTTGCGTTATAATTTCAAACTTCTTTTGTACAGTAGCAGTGTCATGGTACCGGTCGCAATTACGTCGTCTAAAAATATTGATATTTCCAGTTTAGTAGGCCCAGTACTCGGTCAGCAGAATAATGACTAGCTATCAAGCGCCGTTTTTATAATGGCCGCCACCAAATTTAGCAAGAACGACGAGAGGGTGTCGGCAGTCGGTGCACTACGGTTCACCATTTCCCAGCTAAACGGGGACTAAAGGGAGACAACATAGCACGACTGTTGAGAGCCAGCCGTTACAATGTCAACAAAACGAAAGGCGTACTGATTCCAAAGCCATCTTTTCACCAGGGCTCTTAGATCATATCAGTTGGGAAACTCTGCCTGAAAAGTGAATGTTCCCTATGGCTACTTTTCAGGAGCTTACAGACGGCGCGCCACCTGGAAGCTGCTGATAAAAGCTGTCTCCATTTGTCGCCATTATCTTCTGAAGAACGCTTTTTCGTTTACTTATTTTCTATCTTAATCAATCTCTCAGATTGTTATATCTATGTATTTTCGTTACTGCACTTGGTTCATTGATTTTGTGCTACCAAGCGCGGCTCTGCGTTTATCAACAGTCTTGATGTCAGAAACTTAAAGTTTACGCTATTGACCACGGACGTCTCCGCAATCCGTAAACAACCAAATTTTGGCCCACTCGAACCATCACGTTTTGACACATAGAGCCTCTGCGTAACTGGCAAAAAAGATCTCTGCTTTTTTACCTGACATGATTGCAGCCGGTATCATGATGGCCGTTATTGGCATAGAACTAGAAGCTGTAGACAGTATTTCTGCTGCATTTTTTAGATGAGCTTGTTATAATGCAAAATTATATTAATTTTTTTTTTGTGAAAGCATTTTTAGCACCGCATATTACTCCTCCCTCTTCGCCCTCCACTTCCTGCTGTCTTCATCGCCCGTGAAAACCGATAACACCGACCTCTATCTGGGTGGGCGAAATTCCACACTCACAGCTCTTTTCTAGCACCACTAGCAGGTGGCGCCACTGACCTGTTTCCCTCGACTTCTGCTACACATTGCAAACGGACAGAAAAAAAAAAGCGTGATTGCACCGTCGCAGGCAGGAGGACGAGAAGCAGGGAGCGTCAATGGAGGCCCTCTCCACTTCCCCAAGATGGAGGGGAGGAGGATCCTTTTTACCTCACTCTCTCCTCCAAGTATCGATCCGCGAAAGTGAGCCCGAGGAGCGCGCACGACGGACACGATCTCTCCGTGAACGAACGCTCGCGCCGCCACCGCTCCCAGAGGAGAAGCGTGCTCGAGGCCGCTCCAAACGTAAAGAAGAAAGTCAGCGCGCTCGCGCACACGACGTGGAACACAGACTCGCACGCAGCGACGGAAGGGTGAAAGAGGGAGAGAGAAACGGAATACGAAAGAAGGAAAGAGAGGAGAGGGCGCAGAGAGTGAGAAGGAGGAAGAGAAACGAAAGCTCGCCAACTGCCTGCCCCTCCCCCATCTTTTCCACGCTCCCCCGGTCTCTCTACTCCACCAAGTCTCTCATCATCCGGCGGCACCGGCGAACATCGGGAGAAGAGAGAGCTCCACTGCCGGGCTACACACGCGCCGTAGGGGGAAAGCGCCGAGGCTACCCGGCGCGCGTTCTGCTCAACGTCGCACCCGCTGTCAACACTCCGTCGACTCGCCCGTTCTCGCGTCAAATCGCATTCATGTCGCGTTTCCCTCCTCGCAAGCGTCTCCGGATCGGACCGCGCTGCATCCTCGGCAGGGGACCACACTAAAACTCGGCCCGACAAGCACCGTCGAAAACACAGCGCGCATCGCCTACAGCGCACCTTCGCTCTTCTCTCCCTCCGTGTTGCAGCCTGAGGCGTGGCGCGAACGACGTGAAGGCCCGTTCAAGCGTAGCGGCTCGCTTCGTGAGTATGCGACGGTGACTTCAATTCACCAGGGCATCACTTCCGACCTACGAGGCGATTGTAGAGTCAGTTTGTGGGCGCACGTCTAAGAGCCCGAAACCCGGGGGGCAACACACGCCCACGATGGAAGAGTGTGTGAGGGAGGTGCTTATGATGAAGGGCGCGAAGCGTAAAGCAAACGCCGCGTCCCCGCCGATACGTACGGGCCGAAGCAACAGGCTCTGAGGAGCCCTGTGTTCCACCCCGTCGACGCCCTCGTGCGCGGTACTGTTCCCTACGAATGGGAAACGTAGTGCGCGTGCGAGGACAGTTCATTCAGTGCTGCGTGTGCAATGTGCCGCGCGGAGAAGCCTCTGTTGGTGTACTCTTGCTCGACTCGCAGTATATCGTCATTCAGTGAGCGAAGCCAAGGCCGTGCCCCTCTGCTCTTGGACACTGAGATCAGGTGAGCTTCATTGTTTTTTGTGCGGTGAGTGATCAAACGCTGCTCCAGCCATCGCCACTGAGCACACGGTGATTGGAGGAGTGTGATCTCGCTAGAGCTCTACGTGAAATAATGAGCGATAGAGCGCTGTTGCCGGCGTTCGTAATGAATTTGCATATAATGTCCTAATATGTTAAAAAACATTTTATATTTGTATTACGCAGCATTGATTATATCGACAAGGAAAATGCAATGCCTTTGAAAGCCAATTCGTCTAAGATATTTGCAGCTTGACTGTTCCGTTATGTAAAGTGGTCGTCCGTCTGGTTTGTGGAGCGCTAGCAATATATCCGCTAGAGCACACAAATATTCGAATATTTATGGCGTGATATATAGGGCCATTTCCAGTTATAGAATAGCCTGTAGTGAAGAAAGTTTTGGTCGAGCAGTTTAAATAGAAGAAAGCTTAAACCTTGGCATAGTTTAACTACGTTGAAACTGAAACTTTGAGCAAAACTTGTAGCAATGCTTAATACGTATCAAAATTTACACCTCAGAACGACAGAAGTGGTTGTGGTAGTGCGCAAAGCGATATTATGTTATTCACTTATCTGACTATAGACCCCTCGTCTATGTACATGCAATTACACATAAAATGTGTAGTATTGTCTGATCCTATTCGCTGTATCTATAAGAGCAGAATGGTAAGTACGATGTAGAATCAGCCAGGCATAAATCGGCTATAATAGTAAGACGCATTATGGCGGTTTTCACTGATCTTACTGATCGCGGTTTTCTAAATATCTGCGTCACCGCTAAATCTAATAATAATTTTTAAAGGATAGTTTTGACTTGATAAAATTACGGGATAGTTATTGATGTTCGCGGTTTCCAGTAATGCTTCTGAGGGTTCTTTTTTTTATCCGCTGCGTTTGTAGTTGCGACGCTGGCTGTCAATTCAAGGCTTTCAATCCCAAGGCTTTGTTCAAGAGTGTCTTTTGACCTGCGCCATTTATTTGTGACCTCACCGTGAGTTACGGAACGTATCTCGCTGTAACCGCGCATAATCACCCAGAAAAACTTGTCTAAAAGATTTCTGGCAAGCAATCTTCACTGCAACAATGATCTACTTGCAACAAAGCAAACTTAACACACCAGTAAATCAGGATTTTTGTTCATAATATCAGATGTTTCACGGAAGACATTCAATAATATTTAAAAATAGGTAAAACATGGCTTTCTCAGCATAGTATTACCCCTGTTATCGGACACCAGAAAACCGGTGAATCGTCTTAGGTAGTAAGCTGGTTAACAAGCTTTTACCAATTCACTTTTTTAACTAGTAGAGTTTGGTGCCTAGTTGTAATTAGATAGTTGTAGGCGGTCGTTAGCAACAGTCATATCAGTTTTTGTAATTTCGAAAACACGATTATCCTCGGGGCTGCGGCTCAACAAAATTTGGCTTTTTTAATTAGTTACGTGCACTGGAAAGGTTGCTTTGCTTGCATGCTTTTGGAAAGCGCCGAGGATAATCGCGTTTTCGAAATTCTAAAAACTGATATGACTATTACTAATGAACGGCTACAAATCTCTAATTACAACTAGGCGCCTAGCTCTACTAGTTAAAAAGTTAATTGTTAAAAAGTAGTTAACCAGCTTACTACTGAAGGCGATTCACCGGCTTTCTGGTGTCCGTCAAGGTAATACTGTGCTGAAAAGGCCATATTTTTACCTCAAAAACCTATCTTTAAGAATTGCTGAAAGTGTTTCCTGAAACACCTGGTATCTCTCCAGCGTCACAGAGTAGAGAAAGCATGCGTTTGTGTGGCACAAACGAGAGTTTTTTGATCAACTTGATTTGACGATCGCATTACTCACGTTAGAGTTCCTTTCATCGCTTTAACGAATGGTTCTTGATAATGTCATGCAAAACGGGCTAAATATAGCGAGATCAGCAAGCCGAAACCGAAACTCTAGGATACGTGGCCGGAGACGGCGTTTTGCGCAATGCTGTGGTGACGTCACAAACATCACTGACAAAAACCTTGTGCGCGCATTGAATAGCTACAATAGAAGCTGCAAACGGTGTCTTAGTTCGTGAAACGTCTGAAAAGACCGAGAACCATACTGGCGATTTTTGTACCGCAAACAAAAAGCGGGTCATCAGCGTGAAGGTAATGTGCGTGACATCACAACTTGGCGCACCAAATCGGCAAACTTTAAATTAATCGTGCAACAACGAAACATAATATGGCTGCATAGTCTGGCGAAATAATCGGGACGGTGAGGAAAGGCTAAAGTGAAAGCTACGTAAACCTCGATTCCCCAGTCTTTTTTTAATTCACACTCCTTGTTCAAGCCACCATAAAATTTTGTGACGTTCTGTACTAGATAAAGGTGAAGAATAAAGGCACCTAAATACATCTAATTACGCTGCAACCAAGTCACGGTGGACAAGGAAAGAGCCTCCTATGCTACCGGCATGCGTAAAAGTGCCACTAAAGAAGAAAGCTGATAATGGTAGCGATTGCGATTCTTCCAAACGAAGCTATTCATTCTGTTCCAAACAGCCGAAGACAGAAATTTCTATTACGGGTGCACATAAAGCCACGAGTTCGGCTCTTTCACAATAAACGAGAATTCAAGTCACTGTGAACTCGAAGCGCACTCCTAGTTGAGACAAAAAGCAAGGAAGTGAAAAGAAAACAGAATAGCAACTAAGAGGGCAAAAAAAAAAAAGAACAAAGTCCTACAACTGCGTTAACAGCAACATAGCTGGACGGTAATGAAGGCGATTCTCAGAAAAAATCTGGCGATTAACGATAAATGCGCTCAGTATACCTTATACTAGGTCTCGTAGTGTCGGCAGGCCCTAACAAAAAGTAACTACAAGCAGAAAAAACGTAATTTAATTACACGTAATTAGATACACAACACCTCCACTGTTACTCAGTGCATGTTTAAAAGCGGTACTCATGGAGTTTTTATTTAGAAGAACAAGGTGCAAGAATTGAAAGCCGCGCACTTTAGTTACATAGGTTCCAAGCCTGGGCTCAAACGATAAAACCCACGCCAAGTGTAAAAAAATTCATGGCGTCGGTGCTTATTTCCGGCAAAAGACATACATGGCTCGGAAAAGGAATCACTGATCCGGTCTACGCAAACAAACGTGACCTCAAAGAAAAAAGAATCGCTATACTAAGCCTAGCTTGAAGGTACACAGGGTAGCTCAATGTTCTGATAACGCTTGGTTACGCGCCTCAGTATACACAACAAAATATGTCATGGCGCGCCACAGTAGCTGAACAATTAGCTGGAGTATGGCGTGAGGTCTCTTGGGACTCGAAAGCTTCACTAAAAAATTTTTGTCGCAAACTTTTAGAAATATTCCGCCATTGAAAAGTATATCTCGATTACCGTGGCACTTTTGCGCCTTATCGTTTGCATCTCAAATATCATCAACCTGACTACGGCAAAGAGAGTGCAGGAAGATGGGATTCTTGACAGCACAAAACAAAGGGAAGTTTGAGGGGATGTCTCAGTCGTCAAGCCAACGTTTCGACCACACGACTTGTCCTGGTCTTCACAGACCAGACAAAAAAAAACTCATCTTGTCGAAACGGTGGCTAGCTGACTGAGGCTTCCCCTCAAATTATTTCCCTTTGTTTTGTGTTAACAACCTGATTAGCTAGGTTAAACCTATTGCACGAAAAAAAGCGCTAAAAGGTGCCCCCTAACTTCTACCTTGGAAAAGCGGCGGTTACGCTGTACTAGAAAACTCCCTAACCTAGCCATTCCACCAGAGCCCATGCATCTGCATGCATCCCTACAGTACATTTCTTCTTTGATACCATTCTCCACATTTTTCACCCTACAATACATTTCTTCTTTAAAACCAACCGCCACATTTTTCAAATTCCACTTCAAGAGGTATGATTAGTTCCTATGGCTGCAGACTTGACGTGAACCTCATGTGACGTCAGTGGATTTGCTTTTAACGCACTCTTACGGCATCGCTACTAGTTACGCAATGTGCAACGATCCACGTGAATCCTGCAGCGACCGTTACTTTCGTTTCTTTCTCTAATTCATAACGAATGCCGACTCGCTTTTGCAGGCACTCTCAGAACGACGCCGATGCGCTGAGCTGAGCCCAGCCCCGTCTAGTTGCTGCCGGTCTTCCAGGCCCGACCTCCGCGCCCTCTTCAATCCTGTCTCCCGACAGCCACCCCAGCACCGACAGAATTGACTGTTGCTGCCCCCTGTGAGTGGAAAAGTGCATGATTTCCTAACGGTTTATCAGGACAAAGTCGACTTACTCCTAGCCTGCTTTGTATTCTTTACTGCTGCTGTAGATTTCCCCGGCCACGTAGTTGTTGCTGTTCTCGTCTTAAACACATCTTCCGTCGTGAAGATGCTGTTTCTGGGCTTCCCCCCCCCCCCCCCCCCTCCCCTGACTGTTCTCGCCGCACCGCAGCTAGAGCTGCCGGTCACAATGGAATTAACTGTCAACAAAAATGCACACATACAATGGCAGTATAAAGACTTCGCAACTTCTAAACAAACGATCCCTCAAGGCGTTTCTGTTAAGACGCTTTGAGAAAAACTAAAACTGAGGAGGAGAGAAAGGAGGATAGAAACTTTTTTTTTTACTGGCACAATGCTCTACAGGATGGAGCAGGTCACAACGTTTGGAATCCTTCGTCCATGATCCCACTGGGGGCTGCAGCAGCCTTAGTACCTGCAATCAGGTTCCGCAGATCCTCAGGGCGAGAGCTGGCCACTACTTCCCTTCATTGCTGACTAACTGAGAATAATAATAACAGGTTTGGTTTGGTTTATGGGGTTTAACGTCCCAAAGCGACTAAGGCTATGAGAGACGCCGTAGTGGAGGGCTCCGGAAATTTCGACCACCTGGGGTTCTTTAACGTGCACTGACATCGCACAGTACACGGGCCTCGAATTTCTCCTCCAAAGAAATTCAACCGCCGCGGCCGGGATCGAACCCGCGTCTTTCGGGCCAGCAGCCGAGCACCATAGCCACTGGGCCACCGCGGCGGCTAATAATAATAATAATAATTAAAAACAAACTGGCGGGCGGCCATACAATGTTTGGTTTTGGTTTTATGGGTGTTGAACGTCCCAAAGCGACAAAGGCTATGAGGGACGCCGCAGCGGAGAGTTGCGGATAATTACGACCACTTGGGATACTGTACCGACATCGCACAGTACACAGGCCTCTAGCATTTCGCCTCCATCCAAATGTGACCACCGCGGCCGAAACCAAACCCGCATATTTTTGGTCAGCGCCGAGCATCATAACAACTGAGCCACCGCGGCGGCTGGTCATATGATGTGATGCGACAAATCTGTGTTCAGCAATCGTGGCTGTATATTTCTCTTTTACATTGGTTGCTTCTCGGTTGCATCTGTTCAATTGATTTCGCCGTCGTTTTTTTTTTTTCCGCTTCTGCATGGGCTTCTGGTCGGAGTGCTTCATCTGCACGGTTAGCTGGGTGGGTGTAGATTCCCCTAGCTGAGGGGATGGAGTGCAGAGGTTGATTTATTGATTGATTTATTTATTGGGGTTTAACGTCCCAAAGGAACTCAGGCTATGAGGGACGCCGTAGTGAAGGGCTCCGGAAATTTCGACCACCTGGGGTTCTGTAACGTGCACTGACATCGCACAGTGCACGAGCCTCTAGAATTTCCCCTCCATCGAAGTTCGGCCGCCGCGGCCGGGGTCGAACCCACGTCTTTCGGGCTAGCAGCCGAGCGCCGCAACCACTGAGCCACCACGGCGGGGCAGAGTGGAGAGGTGAGTGGTTGGTCGCGCTTCTAAAGGATGAAGGTTTCACTCGTCGAGGCTTCATACGCAGCCGTTTTGGGGGAATGTCGGTCATGGTGCTAACGCAGCGCAGAAAAATATCACAGCATAGTTACAAGTTTGCAACGCGATTGACCCAGCATTAACTGGGTTTGTGGGGATAGGCTGGCCGCAGAGGGCACACGATTGGGTTAATTACTTGCAGAGATATGGGAGGGACCTTTGTCCTGCAGTGGGCATAGTCAGGCTGCCGCTGATGATAACGATGATTGCAAAGAAAGGGATTCTTATTAGAATCGATATATTAGAGTCCATATATTAGGATGAATGCTCTAACCACTACGCCCCTCTGGTGGGGTCGTATTGGAGAGATGCTGGCAGTAGCGAGAGAAGCTGGGTGGGACGTGCTAGTATGTGGGAGGTACATTTTTTTCGTTGGGCGCCCGGCGATGGGCTTGCGGAACGCGACGTGAACGGCGCAAAACTCAGAAAAGATCTCGGAACAACTAACCCTTTAACCACTAGACCATATGGGATTAGTACAACCGCCTCGTACGCACGAAGTGTGGAGCTCGTAGCGTAGTGGTAACGATGTAACCACTTGACAACCTATGTGGTAGCGCATGCGACTGGTATGCGGGAGGTGCTGGGTTTGTAGACCGATCAGCGTGCTGTTCCACGCGTTGCCATGGCAGCAGTGCTCATCTTCTTGCGGACGCCGCCACCGACGCAGAACTGAGGAAATGGCTAACGGCTAACGCTGCCAAATAAAGAAGGTGTTCTGCATGGAGATCTGTACACAATCTTCAAAGTGAAAAAATACGGTAGCACATGATAAAGCCGGCTAGGGAACGCCACTAGAGCACCGGGCACGGCAATCTAAACTTACGTTACTCTACGCGTTTATTCGCATGGGCAAGAAAACGAGTTATATCACACGAAATTATTCGTTCCACCAGATTTATGCATGAGGACTAGCACGAAGGGTGTGTTCATCCCAGAGCCTGTCTAGCATACAAACCAGTAAAGGCAGCACAAGTACTGGTCCAGAATGTTAAAGTAAACTTCTCGGTAACCTCTAAAGTCACGATTAAATGAGGTAAAAGCTTACACCAAAATAAAGCATACCACCTGGCTCGACGCATCCCCGGACTGAGAGCGCGAATGTGTCTGCGCGAGAACTGAGCTTACGGGCGCAAGCGAATGGCCTCCCTAATCCCCCAACACGGACCGCCATCAAACTACTCGGCTACCATACCATTATTCAACACTACTACCGTTCCCGTGTCACATAGCCAGCGCCACACCATGAGTTCAGTCACACCCGAAACATCCACTGGCGACAACTCAAAACATACTCCTGCGCACCCCTTCATTTCCTTCGTGCATGTTTTACAACCATACTCCACCACCTAGAACACCATCCCCCCCCCTCCCCCCCCCTTTACCACTACCACCACTTTTCTGACCACATAGCCCGCCGACTAGCAACGACTGATTGAGCAGGCCATGCTGGAAGTAGCGGCCAGAGGGCTCCACGACAATGCGACCGGCCCTATTCGGAGTGACTCGACTGGGGCTACCACCATCTACAAGCAGTCCAAGAATCCGCTACTCCTATTCAGCCCTGCATTTCATGCTTACATCTGATCTCGTAAACGAGATAGACTGTAAGTTTTCCCCATCCTCTTTGCCGCTTATGCCAACGCCTGCCTTCATAAACCTTGGTAAAAACTAAATATGTACTCGAACCTGAATTCCAGACGCCAGCTCGTCCCTTTCTACCGTCTCCCGCTCCCCGACATCATCGGTTATCCGAAAACTTGCGCACATCGATTGAGCCGGAGTCGATAGGAGCGGCGCACCCGTTAACGGGCAAGCCGCTGCTGTGGCCGCTGAGCTCTGGCACGATCTGTGTTCACAGCGAGCGCGGGCGGAAGCACGCACAGGGCACGCATTCGTGGCCGAGTAGAACAAAGGAACAGGCGCGTGCGCTCCCACCGGCCGACCCCGAACAAACACCGTTCGCCGTGCGTACAGACTAAAACACGCGATGGGCAGCGCAGCCCACGGCTCGAGTGCAGTGGTGCTCGCACGCTACGACGGCGCTGGTCAGGCAGGGAAGGGGGGGGGGGGGGGGGGGGGGTGCCTGGGAAATGGAGCCGCTGCACACAACGAGGCTGCGGGTTAGTGCAACGGTTGGAAGAAGCCCGTGCCCGCTCAAGCTGCTCTAAACAAGGCCAACTCGTTTCACGCTTCGTCTGTGGTGCCAGCAGCCAGGGGTAATTGCAGGAGCTCGCGCGCCACTATCACGATAGTTAACTGCGAACGAAGCGAGGGAGATGTAGAGGTGTTTTGAATGGAACCTATCATGAACAGTTGTTTGGTGTTCCGTGTTGTCCATCTGGTGTCGTTCGTGTCGTGCTTGTGCGTTTCACCAGCGCCTAGTCCACCAAGTATAAAACTGGTGTTTTGAGCAAAACGCTCCCAGTGACCTTACTCGAAGAGCGCCAGAATGGGCCATTATCTTCAATATTTCCATAACAACATGACAGAATTTTTAAATTTTCCAATTTTTTGTGCGAGCATGTTGGGCATGACTATGGGGATCACATAGTCTTTTACGGTCTTGATGAGGGGGGTTTGAATCGAATTGCGGTAAACGTTTTTAAATCCAACGTTCTTTCCAATAAAGGCGTCTCTTGCTAGCAAATAAGCACTTCCAGGAGCCACAGAATCGATATTTGCAAAGAAAAAAACTAGATAGAGTTGTCCCCAGTGTACTCTGAATTTCAACCACTTGAGATTTTTTAACGCCAACTTAAATCTCAGTGCACAAACGCATTTGAATTTCGCCGCCATCGAAATACCTGGCGCCGCTGCCTTGATGAAACCCTTAATACAACATGACTTCAGAGCCACTAAGCCACCGCAGCGTCTGCGGTTCTGGGTAGCTACCGTCTTAAAATGGCCGCATTAGATGGCCAAAACGGGAAAGCAACTTGCCCTCTGTCTGTTTTCTTTCATTTTTTCTTCGGCTGCCAACGTGGCCTAATTGCTTTTCGTCTTGTGACCCGAAAGCGCAAAGTGCGCGACCTTGACTCCGGGAGAGGCCGCCGTAATCGTCGTGTTGATTACAGGGCGGCATTGATCTGTGTGCGCTCCCACGCAACAGCCGAGCGAAATATCTCACGTTCGTTACGTGACATAGACGCGTCAGCTGACTCGAATACCTTCCAAGAACTCCCGTTTAGCCGCCTGGACGTGTTGTCTATAAACGCCTTGGAGAACATTAGGGTCAGTTGAGAAAACGTTAGGTTGAACGCGGTGCCATTAGTTCGCAGAGGGGCCGCTGAGACGGGGGCTCGATTTACCCTCCAGGCGGAAATTAGAGAGCTAGTCCAGCCACACCTATGGGTGACTGCTATATGCCGTGATCTGCTGTGTCTACACACGGAGACCTAAATTCATTACTACCTTTCACACACTTCGGGTCACAAGTGAAAGCGAAGTGTTCTTTATATAGAACAGAAGTCGCAAGGTTACTTGTTTTTTGTATGTGCTGCCAATTCTAGAAAGTGTAAAACGCAAGCGACTTAAATTTTTCTCATTACGCGCTATGCCTTCAAGAAACGCAACTCTTTGCACTAAAAGAACAGACTTCGTAGGACAAAGGACAAACAGCTGATTTATTCCGTGTTGAGAACAATTGAATAACAAAACGGCTTTGGTAAAGGAAAGGCGCAGTAACTATCTGGACTCTCGATGGATACCCGAAGCGCGTCATGAGGGGATGGAGTGGAGAAGAGAAAGAAAGAAAGAAAGAAAGAAAGAAAGAAAGAAAGAAAGAAAGAAAGAAAGAAAGAAAGAAAGAAAGAAAGAAAGAAAGAAAGAAAGAAAGAAAGAAAGAAATAAAGAAAGAAAGAAAGAAAGAAAGAAAGAAAGAAAGAAAGAAAGAAAGAAAGAAAGAAAGAAAGAAAGAAAGAAAGAAAGAAAGAGGAGCCTTAGTGGACGAGAAAGGGGGAAAACTTTCATTCAATCAATTTTAGAGCGGTTGGTAGACAGATGGCCGCCATCCCCCTCGGGCCGTGTCCTTAGTTCAGAAATAGGAACTCTAAGAGAATCAAGGAAGCTGAAATGCAAGCAAAGCTCATATGTACACCAACACATCAGCCAGGGGGACAGAAGCAACAACGAAGGCGGACATGCCGCGGCCCGAGCACTTCTATCGCGGCATCCCAAGATATGGACGAGTACAGCTACACTACCGTGCTAAGTTCCAACCACACACTCAGAGATCCTACAGCAATATAGGCTAGGCAGAACGGAATGGGCGCCACCGGTTGAAGAACTAGACAACGGAAAAGAAATAACTCGGAGAAGAATACAAACAAACACATACTCAAGCCCAAAAAGACTTCTAGCAATCTACCCAGAAGACTATGAGCCACAATGCACACACTGCGCCACAGAAGCGGACCTATACCGCATGGCAAGGGGCTTCCAAGACAACCCGGAAATAGAAAGGATAGAGGAGCCGACGATTGAGCGGTGGGAGGAAATGCTGTCTAGCTTAGACCCGGAAGATCAGCGGGAGCTGATCGAAAGGGCAAGAGCGGCTGGGAGATTCAACGAACTCTCAGAATAAGGGGATCAAACACAAGTTTTAGGCCCAATTTAAAATGTTTTGATCATCATCCAGGACTCCGTCGGCTGTCACTATCAGGCGCGTCCGATCATCCAGCCGTTGGTGGTCTCGCGGGTATGAGCCAGACGAAGCAGCCTCCCAAGAGGAGAAAGATGGGGATGGGTCGTTTCCATACGGGGCGGAAGAGGTCGGGTATAGGACTGCTGCACGTCGGGTAGCATCCAGGGTATGTGGTGAAGAAGACGAGGTTTGAGAAAGTGTGTGTGCCTGCAGCTGTCGCCGGGCTGTGGCGTCCGTAGGGCTCCGTATAAATTAAGAACACCTGAGGTTCTTTAACGCGCATCCACACCGCACCGCACAAGGGCGTCTTTTGCGTTTCGCCCCCATCGAAACGGGGCCGTATACCCAACAATTCTGGACAAAAGCATATTTGCGCGGGAAACAGTTTATGAAGGCAATTTTTTTCGCATAATGTAAGATTTCAGTATAACATAAATATCTGCCGACCACCTGACGGCAGCATCGATTTTTTTTTCTAGCCATTAACGTTTTTGATATCGTCACAAGCGTTGCCCGTTGGTTTTCTATGGCAGTCTTAACTGCTCGATGCGATCGATGGAAACACGTTCAAAGAAAGACTTTGTTACACATCAGAAGAATGGACCATTACCTTCAATATTTCAACAACAGTATCTTTCAATTTTTCAGTATTCGAAATGTCTATGAAACAATGTTGTAGATGTGAACCTGGACCCTCCAGCTTAGTAGTCAAACGCCCTAGCCACTGAGCCAAATCGGCGTGTCTAACTACTGAGGTTGTTTTGTTTGTTTTTATCATTGAAGGAAAGGAAAGGCGCAGTAACGTCTCACTTATCGCTGGAGTCCTCAACCGCGCCATAGGTAAAGGGAAAATTCCAACGAGTTAAAGAGGAAAATGCGTCTCTCGCTGCCGGATGAACGTTAGCATAGCCAGAGAGAGCCAGAAACTCAATTCTCACTGAGAATTGTCCTGTGCCCCTAAATTTAAGGTCGTTTTCGGGTAAACTTCTGAAATAGGGCGTCTTTCGTAATTATCAAATTATTTTTTAAAGGCGTTCCCAATGCCGTATATCTCGGTCTAATTCCCGTTTTAGGGACAAAACAAATACCCAACGCAATTATAGGAAGTTAGCACTCCCGGCACTCACTCCAGTGGTGAATGATAAGTCAGCGAGATATCGCAGCGCCATTACATCCCCCCCCCCCCCCCGCGCACGCACGCACGCACGCACGCACGCACGCACACACGCACACACGCACACACTCTCGTCTTTTCTGTCAACTAAACAAAACTTCACGACCAACCAAGAAAACGAGCTAGGCCTTCCCTGCCTCCTTGTTCGAATTTTGAAACTCTGGCACCCGCACCACTACGAGAAAGCTTATGAGAAGGGCAGCGGGGCAGGCAGGACCGCCAAGAACGTATACAGGCGCTCAAGGATCGGGCTATACTTAGGCGCAGCCCAGAGGGGCGATGAGCGACCATCCGCTGCCCGCAGGTGGAAAAAGGGAGAGAGAGAAAGAGAAATTTATAGTGTTAAAAAACGCTGAGTCCGTGGGGAGGATCGATTACGTCTGCACCTAGTGTGGTCTCTTATGCGGCGGCGGCGTTGCGGCGTTCCAAACTACGTCCATTGCCGAGATGGTCACGGCTAATAAACGATTTGTAACAAGATTGGGTGCCCTGCCGTGCAGCTGGGCGAACATGCGAAACGACCCGGACGAGTATCACAGGTGTTTGTACGAAATCAGGTGCCAGGCTTACCGAGGTTACACGGCGTTCCTTATAGCCCGAGTTGCTTTGGGACGTTAAACCTTCTTTAAAAAAATCAAATAAAATGCAACCATTCGGGCAAGATCAGGCATTTAAACGCGCTTTGCATTTCGCTTTTCTTTTGGTGCACGACGCACAGCGACGTACCTCAAAAAAAAAAAAAGCTCAAACTGCACAGCTGTTTGAGGTTGTCAACGCCGCGCATGGCTCGTTTTTGGGGAACAACCAATCTGCGAACGTTAAACTTCGGAGTAGAGCCCAAGACTAGTAAGCAGTAGTTAAGGTGAGACTGAACAAGGGTGCAGTACAACTGAAGATTTAACCAGACGGGGGTTAGGTACCTAATTTTATGCAGCATGCCAACGTATGTAGATACACTGACGTGTACCTTATCTGAGGCGTCCAGTTAAAATGATCCTCGATGTGAACACCCAAGAATTTAAAACTAGATGCCCTATCCATTTATTATAAAGTCATTAAATTTAATATTGATGGATTGAGTTTGAGGGCCCGAGTTGGTCACCGCAGCCTAACACTCTGCAAAGTCTTTGAGACCCTCCGGACCTGGATTCTTGGTGCATTTGTACAATATACACGTACTATCTCCTCTTGGATGAGAGGACAGCTGTCATGTCGGAAAGCATACGTCTGGATACATGATAAACGACGCTCGATACATGATACATAACGGATAAACGATAGACCTGTACCTGTTTGTTTACATTTTTGTCCGAGAGTGGGCAGTACATGCATCCTATGGTTTCGATAGTGCATCGTAGTTTCGCGGTATTGGTCAAACGTTTACGGATATCCCCCCAAGGTGGAGTAGATTCGTAATAAGGGAGTAATTACTCATTGGCGTCCACCCAAGCGCAGCCTTACGGCGACAAAGGAAAACATACAGCTTTCTCAGAAACTTCGTAGAAACTGCTCCGGTGAAGCGGTGATCTCGGGTTCAAACCCTGGACCAGGAAAATTTTTTCTTCGACGTTTCTGAGAAAGCTGTATGTTTTCCTTTGTAGGCCTAAGGCTACAAAGAAAAAGGCTGCATTGGCTACATAAGGCTACATTGGGTAGATGCCAATAAGTTATTACTCCCTTATTACAAATCTCGCGGTATGTGACTATGTGGTCTTTCGCCGATCCGAGATCCGGGTTGTCCACTGCGCAGCCGATAAGTCATCGGGCCTAGTCACGGGCGGCCTCGTTTCACGGATGGGAGGAGTGCGCAGGCACCCATATGATTTCAATCTGGCTGTGCGGTCTGGTTCCGCTCCTTCTTTTGAGGATCCGGTAGGCCGTAGTGCGTATTCTCCCTTTTCCAAAACTTCTGATGGCAGCTTTCGAGTCGCTAAAGATAATCTCAGCCTCCGCGGATGCGATCGCTAAAGCAATTGCGACAGTTCCCGCGTCTTCCGGTCTCCGTACGGGGACCCCGGCTGCGCATATGAGTTGGCCCCCGTGATCGTCTACGTCTACGGAAAAGTCATTTCTGTCAATGAGTTCTGCCTCGTCGGTAAAAGTACTTCCCCGAGACAATAATTGGATGGATTCGGTGTGGGAAATAAAACGCAAGACTACATTAAGGACTTTTTAGAAGCATTTCAGAGCAGCCACCAAAGCCGGGGTGGTCAGGCGGGCGGCAGAATCTGTCTTTGCGAACTCAGCATGCCATCTGGAGCCCGTGTTGGCTGAGCGATGTTAGCTGCCAGATAATGAATATTTTGGCAAATCTATAAGGACTCCCACGTGCTTACTTTTGGCTAAAGGACTTTATCGAAGTATTTTCACATTATTAAGGTGTGTGCGTGTCGTGAGGTCGTGCGTGCGTGCGTGCTCGTGAGTGAGTGAGTGAGTGAGTGAGTGAGTGAGTGAGTGAGTGAGTGAGTGAGTGAGTGAGTGAGTGAGTGAGTGAGTGAGTGAGTGAGTGAGTGATGAGTGAGTGAGTGAGTGAGTGAGTGAGTGAGTGAGTGAGTGAGCGAGTGAGTGAGTGAGTGAGTGAGTGAGTGAGTGAGTGAGTGAGTGAGTGAGTGAGTGAGTGAGTGAGTGAGTGAGTGAGTGAGTGTGAGTGACAAATACGCAAAAAATGAAAACAGTGTGTTATCACACTACTTTTACGTATACAAAAGAAATCGTGTTTTTAGAAGGTCATGTTTCTGAGTACCTGTCCTCGCATTACAATTCAAGACACATATCGACCCATTAAAAGAAGAGAATGCCTTTTCCGTCCTACGCAAACCACGAATCTTAACTTTACACACAACTGAACAGCTGCGATCCAGCTTACGCTCACACATTTCGCTCCTCGACGACACGGCGACTCTTGAAAGCCCTCCTTTTTTCCGGTTTTCGATTCTTTCCTTTCGTGGCTCGGCGTTTCTATCCGAGTGATCACACCGCGTTGCGACGATCTCACGGAGCGTAACCTTTCGAGAATGCGCACGACCGACAGCGCCGAGGCAGGCAAGGTTCTCCCCGGTCTGTGGGCACGGCTCGAGCTCACCGGTGAACCGTGCCCACAAACCCATTACTGCGGGAGACGACTGCACCGGCGACACCGCGTCGCCGTAGGCCTGACACTTGGAGAAGAGAAAGCGCAGAGTGAAAGAGAGAAAGAGTGGGAAAAGAACGGGAAAATAAAGTGGGACGAAAGCGGAGCTAGCGGCTTGGAGCGCGGTGGTGCGAGAAAATTGAACAGCGCCCGTCGTTCCGCTTCGTGACGCCTCTCTAAAAGGGCAGCCTGCGAGCTTGCTTGAATTCTTCTCCTTTCTATACTTTTGTTTTGCCTACAAATCTCTTTTCAACAACAGTAACGCTCGACCTTACCGTTTCTCCTTTATTGTTGATGCTTTGGTTGCTTGACACCGAGTATTTTTGTTTTGTTTCATATATGTATGTATTTTTTCCTCAAAGCTCCCAGTGCGCTCTTCATGAATGGCTAGTACAAAAGAGACACTCACAAAGTGAACAAGCGAGCGGAAAGCCTCATGGTGCTTGCCAACGTTTCGACAAGAGGACTGGTCTCCGTCTGGGCAAAGCGTTCATCACTGGCGGGGTTTAAATAGGACCTTCACTCCGAGGAAGAAAGATCAGTGAGAGAAAGGAGGGTGTGAAGTGGGAACGATGTTAGGATCAGAAGCGTGCTTGTTCATTTTGTGAATGTCAAGACCTGCCCTCTATCTCTACCATAGTATAAAGAAAAAACAAACACAGCTGACAGCTCGAGGTGCTTCCCTGATGAAAGGGCAACCATCGGCAAGTCAGCAAGGCAGATATCGCTTCTATTCGTAGTTCTGTTATCCAGGAAGTTGCTACCAACCACGGTAAAGCTTAACCTTGCCGTTTCTTTTCCTGTTTGCTAGGAAGGTAAAGTAATTTATCTTATTTTTATCTTTTTTTATTCGAGGCTTCCGGGAGCACCACACGTAGACAAGGAACAAGCAGTGTTGAGAAGACGCATTGCGCCCGACTTCAGGAATGAAAGCATTTGTATGAAAACCATTGGTTCCCTGGACGTCTATGGTTTCACAACTTTGCAATGCGTGGCTGTAGGTTGTCCTTAGAAAGAGTTGCTGCATGGTGTCGGAGCTTGGAACACCGAGTTCCTGCGGAAGGAAGCCGTTATCAAAGTGAAGAGTAGTTCGTTAGAATAATCGCACAATATTGGTCTTCCGGGGTCACTGAAGTTCACTGTAGAAAAGAACAATGCAGGTACACGTCAGCAGAGCTAGGTAGTACTGCTACAAAAATGCACTGCCCGAAATGCATCCTAAAATGCATCTTTGTACTAACACAGACGCAGACGTAATGTCTCCACTGAAAATCCTACTAGAAGAACAGTCAGGAACAAAGCCCTGTAGCGCATGTAGGCATGCACCTTTCGTTTGCAGGGCTGATTTTGCAAGACGAAACAAACGAAGAGCAGTTACGTCATTGTGCTTTAGCGAAGGGGAGCCAAGCGCACGTCAGTGCGAGAGCCGTGGCAGGACGAAATTCTGCTAGTGACGTCATTAGCATACCACCGCACAGAGTTCCTGCGGATCAATAAACACCCTAACTCAACAAAGCAAAAACCCCAAGAGAGAAAGGAAGAAACAACGAGAAAGAAGGGGAAACGTTCAAGGAACGAGCGGGCCCATTTCGCTAGCGACGTCAACACTGACACGTCCTGACGTGGCCCGAATGCCATCCCGGACGTCGGTTCAAACAAAAACAGAAACAAAGCTAGAGCCTGGATCCCAAGCGGCCGGGTAGAACAAGGAGCCCGAAGGACGCCTGCATACATACCGCAACAACATTATTCGTTATGAAACACGGCTTCGCCGAGAGGTCAGGTCGCCCCTTTTTGCGGGATCTTGCAAGCTCGTCATTTTCGAAAGCAATTTTCCGTCCCCCCCCCTCCCCCCCCCCCCCCCCCCCCTCTGCTTCCCCTCCACCACTTTCCCTAGCCTTCATATCTCTCTTCTATACTGAGAGTCGCGTACCTGCCCTTGTAATCGGTTCGCTACTTTCTGCAACCTTCTCACCTTTCTGGGTTGTCCGCGACGAGCTGCGGCGGCGCGCAGCTGTGAACGCCGCCGAGGAACAAGCGTTCTCGCGTTCCGCTAATGGATTGGGGTCCGGCGAACGTGATACGACGCATTAGCGAATGCGGAGAACTAGAAGCAAGCACGGAACAGACACGTGCAGCCATCAGTTCTATCAGCGCATGTCAGCGAGCTGCTGCTCCCATTAAAAGGCGCCTCGTTGATGGCGGGAAGCTCCAGCGAGCTCCGCTTGCCCGCCGCGCTTCTTGCTCGTAAGGCTCACAGACAAAAACAGAAGCAATGGCAGCGACGAAGGAGATTATGTTTGTCCGGCATTCCCCATCGCAAAGATGTCCATGAAAAATATGAGTGCGTAAGTGATGGCTGGCATGCTGAATACCCTTTTGAAGCGCAAAAATTTTCTAAACGCTTTCAGGTGAACGCCAGGAAAACCGACTTCACGGGAAACACATTCGTGCCGCGAGCGAGCCAAGACTCTATTTGAAATAAATATCCATTTTCCATTTCATTTGGAGTGATGTCTGCGCGACGACAGCATGAAACGAAAGCAGCAAGCGGCCAGTCACACAAATCACAAGGTAGCGGTTCCCCAAGTCGACGATAGCCGTCGCCAGTCGCGGCATGCATAAGATCACCATTGGCTGCGCTGTCTAGCCAATGGCGAGGTTCGGTCGCCAATGAGCCAGTGACCCGAACAACAGCTACCAATAAAGAGGATCAAATGGATCCGAAATGGAATATGAATAATGGGTCCTTATAGAATACGGCCCCAGACCCCAGTTTTCGCCGCATGATTGCTGATCCGATCCAGGAACCGACTTACAAGTACCATCCGCAAATAAGCGATGAACAGTGTTGGTGGAAGTTCTGAAGCCAGTTGCGGCACGACATTAGAAAAGATCGGCCTTCGGACGCTCCCTTGTCATTGCCTTTGATAAACTGTAGTAATTTTAGCACAGTGGAGGTTTACTAGCCTAAACGATTACCGGCAGCTTGCAGCGCACATGCAGTGGCAGGTGTGCGCTCTACGTGGCCCCACAAGTTGCAACGCGCATGCGCAGCAACCATCCCGTAGTTCGGCACACTTCTTGTTCTTTACAGCATTGTCCCCTTTCTACATGAGATCTCTGTTTCTAATGAGCCCTTTCCACTTCACCCTATAATTAACCTATTAATCTTGAGCTTCTTCGCCCTCGAACCTCCTCTACATTGTCTTGTATCTCTTCCTAGGACGCCCTCTGGGCCTTCAATCATTTTTTTATTTGCTAAGTATGCATGGCACGGCCAAGCCATCGTCGCAACTTTCCTTCTCGACGTTTTTTTCAACATCTGCACCTATAACGATCCCTTGTAAGTGATCATTCCGGACTCTGTCCTTTCCTGTCACTCCACACGTCCATCTCAACATCTTCATTTCTGCTATTTTCATCTCTGGCGCGCAGCCCATCATTACTGGCATCGCTTCGGTTCCACGATAGCTTCACCGCTCTTCCATACACTTGACCCTTCAGCTTAAAGATCTTTGTGTAACGAAGTCCACCTGAAACAGCCTTCCCGTTGTACGGGTGACATTGCTTCTAGTGTCGCCATCCTGTTCCTACTGGACGCATACCAGTAATATAGTGTGCGTTCACGCTAATACGTGCCCGCTGAGCTGAAACTCTAGTATGACCACGCAAGCTGAACTGCTACCCCTGAAATTCTTATTTTATCGCAGAAACAGAAGTACTATACTGACAATACTACGGCACTATACAATAGGGAGTGGCCAAAAAAAGGGGATAATTCCCTCCTTCCATGATCGGGGATAGTCCGCTCCTTGCACTGTCCCGCCGCTCCTTGAATTACCACCCTAGCATGTTGATGAGAATCGGCCGACGCCATTGGCTGGAAGAGGGTCATTTGGCGGGGAAAAGTCGCTTCGGTCTGGAGTTGTGTCCGATTATAGCTCGAAATCCAGGATCATCGCTCTTCATATGACGCTTTCGCATCTTTTCAGGGGTGCTCAAATCCGAATCCTCACGTAGTCGTCGTCGTGGTTCACGCTCGCATTCACGGCGACGTTTGCGACGTTTTTATTTCGAGTAGTCCCTTGGGCCTACCCATTGTTACCATTGTAGCCACACTCTAAAAACGAAAGCCTAAATGGGTGTAAAAAGGAATTAAGTTGTCCCGCACTCCCTCGAGTGTGCTCGAGGACAGCCTACTCTCTTTCTACGCCTTTGTATTTCGTGTGTAGCGACTGAGTGACGTCACGCTCATTAGCCACGCACGCCGTGACCTTGTGACGTCAAAGTAATGGGACACCGAACGTCGCGAAACAAGACCACCTTCCATTATACAGGTGGTACTGCAAAAGCGAAGTTGAGCCAAAATACTCGACCCCTATAATCTGCTTACGAGAGAAACCTTCAGCGCCATCTTTCGATTAAGTCGCTAACTTTACTAGATAAATGCTACGACAGAAACCAGTGTGGATGAACCAGTCAGCGAATGAATGAGCGAGCAAGCGCGCAAACGAGAACGGATCCCGGAGAAAGTGACAAAATGAGCCAGTGCTGCAAGTGTGCCAGCGTAATTCATTACAATTTACACTGGCCTTTCACAGCATCTGTATGCGTGCGCGCGAAATGTTTACTACGATTTACCCAGTAGCTATGCAAATCGCTACGATTACTCATCACTAAACAACCGTAAAACAACACAAAGCCCGCGATTCACCCAGCCGTTTCAGAGTCTACTGCCCTTATACATTATTCACAACCCAGAAAAGCTACGGTGCGAAAGGAAGCCTTATGTTTACGCTACAGAATCCAAGCTTTCCAGGCCGGAGCCATTCTGATATCCATCAGACTGCCGTTTAACATGCTGCTGTCGCATTTCTCCGAAGCAGAGTGGGTTCTTTCGATCCCACTTTTTGTTTTATTTGCTATCTCTCCTTTCTCTCATGCTTTTATCTCCGGTTTATCTCTCGTCTCTATACCATGCCGTCTAACGTCCGTCTCGGGTTCGCCAGTGCTGTTTCCATGCACTCTCTCGAGGAATGGGCGCGCGTAAAGATAAGCCAGAAAGGATACAATATGCGGAAAGCCTCCGAGAGAAAGGAAGGTTCGGTATAAAAGGGCAGACTGCGTGAGAGACGGGGTGCGCACGGCTTTTGTGATCGCACGTGTCGGGTGCATTCGCTCGCTCAATGCGGGGCGTGATTGCGGTGGAACGGCGTGAAAACTGCTCCCCTTTTACCTTCTCATTCCTCCCTTCCTCTCTGTCTCCACGAGAGGCGGTAGCCGGACCATGCAAGCACGTCCAGTGACAATCGCAGCGCGCGTGTCCTACGAAGGGAGCTGCGACGCAAAGCAACGGACCTGCGCAGTTTCCGCCCAGACACTGCAGGTGGCGTACAGAGATTGTGCGCTCGGGTAGCAGACAGGATAGCCCCGACCTTGACGCCACCTGGTATAGAACAGAAGAAAACAAATACTGCCTATTCCGCGGAAAGTAGAAACTGAACGAAAAATAACCTGAACCTTGCTTAAATATACACTCATCTCTACAATAAACCTGCACCAAAGGAGCGATCTTATGTTTCCGCCAGTATGGTTGCTTAGTCTGATCTGATCACGGCGTTCAAATACCAAGCTTCGTCTTCAGTTGGCTTATAATAATTCTAACTTTAATTAAAATGCGTCAACTTGATTTAAGTGCACTGCACAGCTTGTCATTGCCAATCCTTGAAGACGAAGAACACAGACTGGAGACTAATTAGAGAAAAGCTTATACTTCTACAGACTAAAAGTACTTGCCTACAAAGAGGGCCCAGACATGTGGGATACTGTCGCGTGGTGGCAACGACACGCAGAACGGCAAGTTAAAACCTCGGTGGCAAACTATCTATTCTGCCAACTTGCGCCGACAAACAAAAAACAGCTCAGTAGCGGCAACAGCAGCAAGCGCACTCGAGTGTCGTCGATATCAGGATTCCCGTAGCTATCAGCGCACGCTCAATTTAAAGGTGACAGCAAACTTTCGAGATAAGGCGTTTGAAACATCGACAACGGCCTCTAACGTCGTAGACACCGCCACGCGTGATTACGGTCGCCGTGGGATGAACTGGGGCCACATTATCTAATGATCCATTTCGTCTTCATTTCATTTCGTCGTGACGTCAATCGCGACGAAATCAGGAGAGAGTGGGGAAACAAACAACCAATCGCAGGCACGGTCGGTTTGATAGTGGCGCCGCCGGTAGCCACCCTATCCGAGATATTCATGCGGCGTCACGGGCGCCATTTTGTAGTACAGCTGTCAGCTTCCGCGATACAGGCAGGCGACGATAAGCCGATTAGATATGCTTGTAGCCATTTGTCCTGGTAGACGCACCACAAAATGGCCACCACTGCGACGGCGGTGCATATTCCCTACCTTTCAAACACGAATACGCCTATGTGGGAGTAAAAAGAGAGTAAGCCGTTTTCTAGCTCACTTCCTTTTATAACAGGAAGTGGGAGTAAAAAGGGAGTAAGCCGTTTTCTAGCACACTTCCATTTGTAACAGGAAGTGGGAGTAAAAAGGGAGTAAGCCGTTTTCTAGCACACTTCCTTTTGTAACAGGAAGTGGGAGTAAAAAGGGAGTCAGCCGTTTTCTAGCACACTTCCTTTTGTAACAGGAAGTGGGAGTAAAAAGGGAGTCAGCCGTTTTCTAGCACACTTCCTTTTGTAACAGGAAGTGGGAGTAAAAAGGGAGTAAGCCGTTTTCTAGCACACTTCCTTTTGTATCAGGAAGTGGGAGTAAAAAGGTAGTAAGCCGTTTTCTAGCACACTTCCTTTTGTAACAGGAAGTGGGAGTAAAAAGGGAGTCAGCCGTTTTCTAGCACACTTCCTTTTGTATCAGGAAGTGGGAGTAAAAAGGGAGTAAGCCGTTTTCTAGCACACTTCCTTTTGTATCAGGAAGTGGGAGTAAAAAGGTAGTAAGCCGTTTTCTAGCACACTTCCTTTTGTAACAGGAAGTGGGAGTAAAAAGGGAGTAAGCCGTTTTCTAGCACACTTCCTTTTGTATCAGGAAGTGGGAGTAAAAAGGGAGTCAGCCGTTTTCTAGCACACTTCCTTTTGTAACAGGAAGTGGGAGTAAAAAGGGAGTCAGCCGTTTTCTAGCACACTTCCTTTTGTAACAGGAAGTGGGAGTAAAAAGGGAGTAAGCCGTTTTCTAGCACACTTCCTTTTGTATCAGGAAGTGGGAGTAAAAAGGGAGTCAGCCGTTTTCTAGCACACTTCCTTTTGTAACAGGAAGTGGGAGTAAAAAGGGAGTCAGCCGTTTTCTAGCACACTTCCTTTTGTAACAGGAAGTGGGAGTAAAAAGGGAGTAAGCCGTTTTCTAGCACACTTCCTTTTGTATCAGGAAGTGGGAGTAAAAAGGTAGTAAGCCGTTTTCTAGCACACTTCCTTTTGTAACAGTCAGCTTACTCCCTTTTTACTCCTTTTTATTTAGAGCGTATACTGCCGCCGCATCCAGTCCGGCCGTGTCAAAGGCACCTTGCTACGCCAGTCTATAGCACAAACACCCCACCGTTCTATCCCGTGACGTAATTAGCGCCGATAAAGCTCGTCAGCCGTGTCAAACGCGACGCTGTCCTGCGTCACTCGTCGGCGTCGGCGCAGGTCCGCCAAAGTGACATGGACGTGTGGCAAGTTTATGAAAGAAAATGGCATCGCGGCTGTTTCCTGTTGCGAACAGCGTGACGTCATGCCAAACGGCATGCGTCACCGGGAGCAGCAACCAATGAGAGCCGTACAAATTAGATAAAAAATCAAATCGATCCTTACACAAGACGGCCCCTGACTGCATCTCGCGTAGCATACAGAAAGTGATAAGACTGCGTGCCGGCGGCGATAACTACAGAACATGGAAAAATATGTGTTGCGAAGCTTCCTGGCAGTATCTTTTACGCACTGAGAAATAGTATTTTTGCTTAGGCATTGACTGGGAGGTTATTTATTCCCGTTCGAAATCCTCGGCCGTCCGCTCCAGGCGTCCTCATATCGCATGCCATCACCGGCGCGGGGCGCGTGGCACGTTTCCCCGGATACGGTAGAGCCACAGCGTTAAAAAAAAAAAAAGAGGAGAAACCCGAACATAAACAAACCCGAGCTCGCATACACCGCCGGCAACCGGGCAGACGCAAACAAAGTGCCAGAAATAAGGACAATCCAGCCACCAAAAAAGAACTCTGGAAGGGACTGAAAAAAAGAAAGTGGAGAATTAAAGAAAAAACAACCGGAGAAGAACAGATCCAAATGCGCGTGCGTAGGCGTGGAACGATGAAGGATAGCGGCCAGGCCACGGAGGTTCAAAGCCACCAGGGCGTTATCCACGTGCCCAGAAGGGTGAAAAAAAATCGCAAGCATACACGAAAAATTCTGGACGTAACTGCTGTAGCAATACATTTCAACCAATTGCCCACAGAAGCACCTGGGCGACTGTCTTAATCACCGGTCGCTTCTTCATTATATTCGCCTTCCGTTTCTTCCAATAATCCCAGGAAATCTAGATAAGTGCTTCTAGTTTACACGGTTCCTACCAAGGGCAGTGTGGCTCTGAACACAGAAAATCGGCGCGGGAACGTTGAATGTTCGGTACATCCAACTGATTTTCGATTACCGTCGGAAATAATTGGTGTGAAAGCAGGAATCATTTTACGAGTCAGATTTTGCAGCCAGGAGGATGAGTCGGTCATGCTAATAACCGTGTTCGCGAAGAATCTCTTCGGACACTCCAGTTTCATCAAAACTGAAAATTTAATATTTCCTAACTGAGTTAGGAGTTACGTGATGGTCGCTACTGGCGGCCAGCAGATGGCACTAGCTGCTGAATGTCCAGGAGAGCTGGGCGTGGGTCAGATAGACTGTATAGGAACCTATCCTTCTACTTATGCGCCCTCATGTACGAAGCTTACTATACGCGGCCTTACATACGGTGAGCGCTTTTGAAAACACCCCAGTCGAAAAACTAAACAGAAAATTGTATGTCGTTAAACAGAAGCTTTGTAGTATTTCTGGGCCTCTAGTGAGAACATAAATTTTTCTAGGAACAACTGAGTTTCCTGCAGTGTTGTTCTCTCCATTAATGTTTCAACGTCAAAGGTAGAGCAAATTACTGAAAAAATGTTAAAGAACTACAGAGAAATGCAGCAATACTACCGAGAAATCTGTCGTGACGACAAAACGAAAAATATTTTGTCGTTTATTTGGAATGACACTGCGGAAACACAAGTCATAGGACTTGGATTAATACACAGTCACATGACTTGTATTTAGTATTCTTATCCAAGCGAGAGGTCTGGAGTGGATACACAGTAGTTTGGCACAAAAAACCTGGCATGAAAGCCCCCAAATGCCCTTCTACATAAAAGAAAATAGTGTCACATCATTCTTTGCGGCAAAACAATAAGAGCTACTGTCATGGGCTCTTCATTTCGATATTTATTCTTAGGACTGGTCAAGTGCAATCAGTTTCTTCCGGTCACATCCAACCCTCGTTTCCTCAGGGATAAACTAGAGTTACTGTATATACAGTAACTGTATATACAGTTACTGTATATACAGTCACTCTGGGATAAACTATGACCAGCAGCGCCACCTCTATTGCATTCATTGAACAGCCTGTGCAGGAATTACGGCTTTCTTGCACTTCGCTTTCCTTAGTGTAGATCGTTCTCATCTGTCAGGAAGTGGTCACGCGATCCTTAGGGGGATTATTTCATGCAGGTCGCTGTTGCTGAAAATACACTATAGCGCTTTGTCTTGAAAAATCTCCATGACGCATTCATAACTTCAAAAGGGGTGTCCCTAAAACAGCACAAATCACCATTAAATGGTTTTAGGTACAACCCGTGTCGGTCTAACGTTACCGTAATAAATAATACGCGGCGATATAAAAAAAGGGGAGTGTTTCGGTCGAACGGTACACATCATAAAGTTTCGCGCGAAGTCTTAGACAAAAACCACTTTACGGATAAACGTTTGCTCCCTCGCTTCATAAACCCTGTTCATCCCACCTTTATTTTACGCCACTTATTGACATGGCAAAAGGGCCGGCGAGGTATAAAAAAAAAAATAAGACTCCTAGTTCGTTAATGACAGCAATTATTTACACCTGACCGGGACACGCCCATTGACCGTAACAATGTTTTCACACCGCGATCGAGGGTTGCTGCGTGATCGGGAGTATGTTTTTTTTTTACTTCGCTTCGTCTGCAGGCGCAGCTGATGGCCGCGAAAAAAAGGCTCCAACCAGAACTTTTCGCGTGCGACCTCAGCCAAGAAATGCGTTGAGAACAAAGGGGAAGCCGGGAAAGCTACACACATCAAGCATAAACAGCCTAGGGAGCTTGCCTCCCGGCGAGCCGTATATTTGCACGGTGTGTACGTAAAGTCAGTCTTTCGTGTGAAGTAACGGCCGTGATGCCCCATATCCTGCTCGGCGGGGCGATTTTACAAAGACGATTTCGATCTGTGCTGCTCAAATGAGGTTTATTTCGAGCACCTGTTGTCGTTTAACGTGCAGCGAAATCTCTGTACACGGGCACTGCATTATACACCTTTAGCATACCGTATACCATGCTACCCTTACCGTTACAGGAGTATAAGGAGCCAGCGCGCCGTTAGTGCACATGCGCAGATCGCTTGGAGGGCGCCAGATGGCGCCAGGTATCCGGCAGCTGCGCGCGCGCAGCATCGTAACCAATCATAGCGTGCGCACAAGCGGTGGGCGGGCTCCCGGTACCCCGGTAACGGTAACACGGTACAGGGTATCCAAAGGTGTTCATTATCGCATTCCGCCTACATCGGTGTAAGGTCGCTGCGCAGACCGACATTAGTGTGTGTGCCAGTTATTAATGCGATCGCACCAAAAGCCTCATTGGAGAAAAAATCCGCTGTCGTCTGCCATAACATTCGCTGATTGGCTGGCGGCACGTGACGTCACCAGACCGGAGAAATTCCATTGCCTGTAGAGACATGACGCCAGCAGAATGATCACTGGCTGGAGAGAAATGACGTCACCAGACCAGATTCGTCTGTGAGACGCCTCCACCTGCCATCAGCAGGCCTACAAGCAAAAATAGACGGCCTCCCGAAGTGCTATCTGCGCAAAAAGGAGGCTTGCGGAAGCTATTCTTTCTTCGCATTGCTCAGGAAGAGCAACCTGCGTCTTATAGGCCCCGGCAGTCACTTAACGGCAAACGCATCAACAACTTCGAATGCTATCACGTTGTCAACATACGGTTTAAATAGGTGTCCCTGTGTTATTTTACACTGCCCACTTCGTCACCCCAATGGTTGTTGAAGCAACGCGCAAAGTTGAAAGAGCGGGGGCGAACGAGTCGTGGGACATCATCTGGCGTCATGCAATGCTTCGAGTGTCCCCTCTGAAAGCTGTCACTGCAAACAAAGACTACCTAAATGCGCCTAGTTTACAATGCCCCTCTGCGGCATATCTCACGGCGATCTGCGATTTTCAAATTTGCATCTTAGTGCGTAAGAAAAATCTATTAATGTCACCTAACTAACCTTTCGAGTAAACCCAATGTAAAACACAAATCAGCTTGTAAAAAAACATGTGGTAGCGTTGGTTAAATTTCGTTTATCTACAACAGTTCGTGTACATTCTGTTTCTATTTCTCAGCGTACGTGACATGACACACCTTGCAGTCATGGAGCGCTTACTATAACCACACAACGTCCCCTTGCAAGGGTGCTTTTCCTATGGCACAAACGCTTGCGGCAAAGCCTGCCTAACAAAAAAAATGTTGCATTTCTTTTTTTTTCCCCACATTCTCATGGCGCAGGGGTTATGAATACTGAGTGCGTTATGGCTATATTCCATCATGAAATAAATACCAATTTTAAAAACAGCAACGAGTAATCCTTTTTGGAGGCCGGGAGTTGTAAGTGAAGGGAGAACGGACTGAAGAAACAAGATTGGCGTCTGGGCAATGAGAGCGTACTCCGACTAAGGTGTCTGTAAACACGCACTACTGAGTAAAAATAAATTTTAAAATATTAAAAAACAATGAAATAGGTAGTGTATGCTGTCATTATATTGTTAATTAAAACTATTATAACTATTTTACAGTTACGTACATAATTTCTTACAGAGCGTCACAACTGCAAGAGGTTAACACAAAATGACCAGAATTTGTCATATATGTACTGTACTAGAGCTATTAGGAAATCGCATAATTTTCTTGTAAGCGCCCACGACCCTATAAAGGCGTAAAAAAATTATTAACGGTGATAAAATCTGTCTGCGTGAGTGTATCGAGGGACGTGCTGCCAAGGTTGCTGTTTTGAAAAGTATTGCCCACAGTTCTCCAGCGAATGTGAAAAAGCCCTTCAGTTGCGATATAATAGCGCTAAATTCATCTCAATCAAGGAATTCACTATCAGCTGCAGCACACATTCCCAGAAAAAGCAGCAAATTCGCAGCGAACACATCTGCGTACAAAGCGGCTTAAATAATTAGGTCTTACACGCTATGCTAAAGGGCGGCATGAATCGCGCTGTGCTAAAAGAGTAGAAATATGTAAGTAGAAAACCAGCGAAAAGGACGCATTCACAAGCAGAAGTACACAGGACAACGCTGGAAGCACAACTGAAAATTCTGTACTTGGTGGATTGCCAACATCAGAACAGGGCGCACATGCGCGAGAGCACCACAAACGCTATCAAAACAACAAACACAAAATTGATTAAACGACCGAAGATTTCATGTGGCAACCTATGTCCCATTCATGAAACTGTACTTTTTTTCCGTGACCCTAACAGAGCTGTCGCTGACGCATTCAGTTCCTAACTGCTTGATTTTGAAGGCTTCTAAGATTTCTCGTTCTATCTGTGTTTTGCCGCGGCCGATGATTTTGACAAAATCAAGCAGTTAGGAACTGAATGCGTCAGCGACAGCTCTGTTAGAAATGTCAAAATCATCGGCCGCGGCAAAACAGACAGAACGAGAAATCTTAGAAGCCTTCAAAATCAAGCAGTTAGGAACTGAATGCGTCAGCGACAGCTCTGTTAGGTTCACGGCAAAAGAGTACGATTTCATGAATGGGACATAGGTTGCCACATGCAATCTTCGGTCACGTAATCAATTTTGCGTATGTTGTTTTGATAGCGTTTGTGGTGCTCTCGCGCATGTGCGCCCTGTTCTGATGTTGGCGATCCACCAAGTAAAGAATTTTCAGTTGTGTTTCCAGCGTTGTCCTGTGTACTTCTCCTGCTTGTGAATGCGTCCTTTTCGCTGGTTTTCTACTTACCATGCACCAACTGGCCCAACAAGCTACGCTTCTTCAAGAGTAGAAATATATTTTTTACAAAAACGAACGAGACTATGTTATACTATAGAGACACTCAGCTCAGGCAGAATATTATTATTAGATCGGCATCTTAAGATGCGGTCATTTCTCAAGGAGCAAGCCAACAACACCGAAGTCAATCTGGCGCCAAGAACCGCAGTCCACGTCTTCGTGTGTCCACGTCACGCTCATTCACGAGGGGCGAACACTGCTCTTTCACGCGCTTCGCGCTGCTGCGTGTCCTCCGATCGCTCGTTCTCGGCGCGCTAAATAATTTCGCCGCGCCAGTCGTCAGCAATTATTGTCAGAGCGGATGGCAGCAATTAAGAGGGACACAGGTTAATCCGCCGTGACGTACGCCCAGTCACCGTCCCGACGCGTCGTGGCTTCAATTATTTGCGCTGTCGATGCAAGAGCCTGGACAGGCAGCCTGAGCGCGTTCCGCCTCGCGCGTCCTCATTACAACCGAACGCAAAACGGCGTGGGAGACGTATTAGATCCAACAAGAACTGAAGGCCGGGGCTGGTTGGTGCCCGTCCATTTTGAGGACGACAGCTTACTGGAAAGACAAAATCACTGAGAGCGAGTAGACGGTCCTGACACTTCTAACAATGTTTACCCAGAAAAATATTAAAAAATCTACATTTTCTGACACGTGGTTATGTAGGACCATCGTGAGAATTAAAATAGTGAAAAGTAATTCAGAAAAATTTAAGCAAATTTAGACAAACAAATCAGAATAACACGACGTAATGTGCGTGATATTCCGAGAAAAGTTATGCAAATCAAATAATTGCCAATATCGACACAAATGACCGGACGCCAGAGAAAACATTAGTGCGATAGGAATGAATGCGTCATCAGGAAAAAAAAATGTATCGGTCGTAAAATTCGCCCAATGGCTGGACGGAAATGACGGCACCTCACGGGAAAATTCCCATTGGCTGAGGTAAGCGACGTAACCATACCGGAAGTGACGTAATTTTCGGTAAAGGCAGCAACAGCTTTAAAGGTATGGCTAACAAACAAATAGTAAAACTTATAATTAAATTGACTTCCATTTTTCTATTATACATATTACACAGATACCATTAATAACATTATTTTGGGAGTTTAAGCGCGTTCTTTATGATATTTCTTCTCATGTGTCTTGAAAAAACTACGCTTCATGTTTGAAGAAAGTAAGAAAAAAGGACGTTGTATAATAAGAAGTCATATTGAGCTTCCTTCTTGAGCTGGAGCACGATACCCGCAAAAACAAAACCTTATCACGATCCGGAAGGGCAGATTCGTAAGCGATGACCCTCGCAACCACACAGCAGAGTCCACAATCTCACATGCAACCCTGTTCAGCTCAAGGTATATCAAAGGTGAAAGATAATGCACAAGAGAGAGAGAAGTCACAGAACATCCAGGCACTCCATCTGATTAACGCAGAGCACGTCACCGTCAGTGTCCGGCAATGTAGACGGCCTTTGCGTGGTATTCTTGACCCCGTTCAAATGCCAGCGCCTATTAACGCACACAATAGCGCGTCGCCCCCCTAACCCCCGAGATTTCGATCTGAGCTGCCCTGTACGGCTGCATAAGCGTACGCATTCACTGTTCCCCATACAGGGCACGTGGCAAGGACCTGCTCCATGAAGACAAAAAAGCTAGCCAAAATAGAAAAGGGTGAGCCTAAAAACGAACAAGTCGCGCATGCGCGCAAGTGCACGCATCACGCACATTGCTTCCTTTCAGCGAAGCAGGCACAGCCGGCTAGCGAACCAGGGATGACGGCAACAAAGCAACCGCGCGTTCCGCGAGTCAGCGGATCAGAAACGGAAACTCCGCCAGCCGACCACGGGCTCGTACGTAATACGTCACGCCATATACCGACCCCCCTAATGGGTCGGTACGAGCCACGGTCCGAACGACGGTCACGGAGCACGTAAGAGTCGTTGAGATCGCCGCACGAAATGAACCCAACCCACGCGCGTGGTTCCTCGGAAGGAAAACAAACAGCAACAAGAGCACAAGAGCCAAAGAAAAAGAAACAGCTAGAGCGATGAAAGGTTGTTCAAAGAAAGGAATGTGCACTCTAGCGGGGGGGTATCATTTGTGGGGCATCGTTTCATACTGGGTGAATGAAGCGAGTTCCGGTCGGCGGTGCCTGAAACCTTCCGTGGTCGCGTATAGAAGAATTAGTAGCGCAGTATATAAATGCGATACACGCGACTGAACGCACGTTCAGTGTGCGGATCGTTATGAGAAGGGAACGCAACCCTGCGAGACCGGCGTGACCAGCGCCGCCATCTGGTGGCATAGAGAGTATTTACTTTTCGTCATTCCGACCCGTCCCTCACGCTGGCGACTCAATGGTGGCTCCGGCATTCTGCTACCGAGCACTAAGAGTTATAGGTGCGTGTCCCGTGGCCACTTCGGTAGAATGTGAATGGAAATTAACCGAAATGAATTGAAAGCATTCTTCATCGTATGAGCTAAAGCGGTGGTACAGCGGTTGTGGTGCTCGGCTGCTCACCCGAAATACGCGGGTTCGACCCCGGCTGCGGCGGTTACATTTCGATGGAGGCAAAATTCTAGAGGCTCGTGTATTGTGCGTTGTCAGTGAATGTTAAAGAACCCTAGGTGGTCGAAATGATCCGGAGCCCTCCACCAAGGCATCCCTCATAGCCTGAATCGCTTTGTTCATGGCATCAGTGGGAGAGACCATGTCTGCAATGAGATTTCGTTAGAATAATTACGGCTAGTCGAAATGAATCCTGAGAACTCCCCTACGGCTTTCCTCATAACTCACACAGTGTTGACTTGGCACGTAAGAATTCGTTAATTCTGAACAACCCGTGCGAAAGAACGTACTTCAGGACATCTATGCAGTCTTTCTCTCCAACCTCCTTGTCTCAGATAGAGAGAGAGAGAGAAAGAGCGCCCTCCCTTCCCGCTTCTTAAAATTGGAGCCCTCTAAAGGGGCTCAAATATTAAATATGGTTATATAAGACGTGGAATGAACCCGACCCAAGTTTAAACCAAAGACGCTCGGAGCTCCACGAAGAGGAAAACGTAGGACCAGAGCTCGCTTAAAAAAATAAAAAATAAAGTAGTGAGCGGTTTCGGGGCCAGTCGCTGCTTCTGCTACTTACGCAAGCTCGATCATGTTTTGTTTATCCCCGTGAATAAAATTATTATCGTAAGAGCGCTAGCTCTTATAACTAGTTGCATGAAACTGCGCCTCCACGGGGCTCCCCACTGCTTCGTCAAGGAACACGTTCAGAATTCTTGGAGAAAAAATTTGAATATTGGAATATTGCAAGGCACGGTTATGGAAATATTGGCGTTAATGGTCCATTCCTCCGGTGGGTCGCAATATCTTTCTTTTGAAGTTTTTGCATCGCTCTAAAGAGTAGTTAAGAGTGCCACAGAGAACCAACGAGAAACATTTGGGACGATAACTAAAACGTTAATAGCAAAAAAAAAAGGCAAGCCTGCCGTGAGAAGACCTGCGGATATATTATTTGTTGTAGTGAAATCTTACAATATATGAAAAAACTGCGTTCATGAACTGTTTCCTTTCCAAAAAATTGGCAGTGGCTTAGCTGTGGTTAAGCCTGGATATACAAGCGAAAAGGTTCAGTTACGCTTGGTTTGACGTCATGGCTGTTGCAGTTGGCGCACAATGCACTGGGAGCACCACGATAACGGTGGAGGCGTTGGGCCGTCCACACACTGCCTGTACGGAGGCGGAGGAGGAGACGCGCGTGGAGTGAATACGGTGCTGTCTTGGAAGGTTGCTTTACAGACATGTGCTGTGGTGTCCATGCCTTTCGGGTGTACACCAAGATATGAGAGACAGACATTTCCTTTCCTTAAAACCAATTTTCTTTGAATTTTTCTTCTCTGACGGCGCGGTTCAGGTGTCCACCGAGATATGAGTTTCCTGGCGCACTGTTTGTCTTATTTTTTTTCTGATATTTTATTTCTTTCATTTCTTTTTTATTTTCGTTTCTGAGCTTGTTTTTATTCTTTTTTTTTTATTACGGAGTCGGCGGCCACCTGCGCTGCGCGTTACGTGGCACGGTTTCGCGCATGCGCAGAAGTGGCAAATCTGGCCTCCGGCTCACGCGAAGCGCGGTGTTGACGAGCCTGGTGAAGCTTTTCGCTTCAAAATTCTTTTGTCCAGAATTGCTGGGTATGGCCCCGATCTCACCATGCGCGTTCCAGGCCATGCTAAGCGTGGCAGTACATCTTTCGACTCCCTCACTTGATTAAAAAAGAAAGTTGCAGCCCCCTAAAAAAAGTACAACTTACTGAACACTCGCAATTTCGCGAAGTGAAGCCACGCAAACAGCGATAACACTGACCTCAGGAAACGGGGGGCCTCCATTCACAACGACTTGCACCAGGGTCTCGTGCCCTTTGATGCTCGCTCCCTCTCTCTGGTACGCGCAGCAATGCAATTCCGGCCGATCGAAGAAGCGTCTCTGCGTTCGTGAACCCTGTTCCTAATGGGTTCTCGCGGAACGAGTCCACGCGAAGGGGGAATCCATTTCACTTAGTGTCGCCAAAGGGAAGTTAAAGGAGGCAAGGTCGTGTTCTTTGAAAAGGAGTTTCTAAGAACCGAGAGCTCGTTTTCGTAGCTACAGCCAGAGTCCATTCGTTGATTTCCCGTTGCGTGTAAGACTGTTTGTTTGAACTGCGGAAAGCATATTCTCAGTCGGCGACCTCGATCCTTTGTCGTTCCTTACGTTCTGAAGCAATAGCCGGACAACAGACCGGCCATTACAGTAGTGGGGCTATTGATTTTTACTACGAAACTGCACACGTGTCGGCTGTGTAGGCAGAAAAAAAAAACGCATCTTTGGAACAAGAGTATTGTGTGCTTTCCCCCGAAACACTAACGGATACACAACCGTCAAAATAACTTTCCAATACATTCTGCATGCTTGCGCAGCTCTCCAGTGCAAGATTTGTAACCTTCGCGCAGATTCGACGAGAACAAAATTTGAAGCCGACAGTTTCACCACCGGGTTCAGGTTCCCCATCTCCTTGTCATATACGAAGACCTGAAGTTTAATTTAGTTTTCCAGTTGGAGAAATGCATTCTCATTTAGCTTCAACAGAATTAGTTTAGTTTAGTTTAGTTTATGGGGTTTAACGTCCCAAAGCGACTGAGGCTATGAGAGACGCCGTAGTGAAGGGCTCAGGAAATTTCGACCACCTGGGGTTCTTTAACGTGCACTAACATCGCACAGCACACGGGCCTCTAGAATTTCTCCTCCAAAGAAATTCAGCCGCCGCGGCCGGGATCGAACCCGCGTCTTTTGGGCCAGCAACAGAATTAAATTTTAAATAACTAATTGCACAGGTGACTTTCTAGCCCCAGACGGCGTCGCTTCGACGCCTGCGTTCCCTTGCTCTCCTACCGACCAATAAGAATGTTATCCAGGCTGGCCTGATCACAAAACCGACATTTTCTGTGCGATCACGTAGTACGGCCGTGGTCAAGAATCTTCAACTCACAAGACTTAATTATTTTAAACCATATGTTCGGGCAATCGCAACCCTCTTCAAGCTCAGAGAGTCTGGAAGAGTGGGAGAAATATTTTAATTACTTCTTTTCCGGAGATTCAGAACTTCGGGCACGCCGCAGGCAGCTACCCACTGACTCACCATCTGCTCTGTTGCTTCAACATAATATACAGTCCCTTGAAACTCGGCGTAGAATACTAAGGTTAAGATTTCTCTTTCTATTGAAAAATAAAAAACTGTCAATGGCTCCCGATTTGTATCTCCAACCGATAACGTCCAGGTCAACAAGAAACAGGCACACTGAATCGTTAAAGCCTTACTTTGCCAGAACTAACATATTCAAATTTTCTTTTTTTCCCCGCACCATTACCGAGTGGAATCAGTTACCACCATCATCAACAGTTGACATTGATGCCATTGAACAGGCCGTTCATTGATCTTTTTGACTTGCCTTGTACTTTGTTTTGTGCTTTTTGTATTGTGTTTATTGTGCCCCTCCTGCCAGGGCCCTTCACTGGGCCTGCAGTATGCACTAAATAAATAAATAAAATAAATAAATACACGCATCAAGAACCACCTTTCTGGCCTGAAGCCTTTTGACGAAGGCTGTACACACGGGCCTGGTTCATGTGGTTCGGAGTCGGCGCTCTCATGAAGTTGGATCATGTGCTGTAGAACTCCTGCAGTCGTTCCTTCAACACGAAAAATAAAGAAAAGTCTCAAGACCTTTTTTTTCTGTATTCTGTTTTCCACGAGAAATCGCGAGCTGCATGAAGCGTGGACCGAGTGAGTGAGTAGAAACTTTATTGATTTCTAAGATTTAGCTTGCGGCGGAGGTCGTCTTCAAGTCTTGAGGTTGCCTTCTTAGCCTTGGGTGGTCCCCTAGTCCAGGGCTCCACTAAGTCTGGCCACCTCGCTTGCGTGTGCTCTGAGTGCCCTTTGGGCCTCTAGCTCGCAGCTGGTGAGCCGGCTCTCCCATTGCTCCGCACTTGGTGTGTCGTGTTTGTGGAACGATATGTTTCTGTCGCATTCCCATGTTATGTGGTATAGTGTTGGCCTCGCTTCGCACCAAGGGCATGTGGCGCGGTATTGTGTCGGGAACATCTTGCTTAGTATATATAAGTTGGGGAAGGAGCCTGTCTGTAGCTTCCGCCATTTTGCGGCTTCTTCCTTTCTTAGCACCTCGTGTGGTGGGGGGTATTTTTTTTTCTTTATTTGTTTCTCAGACAGTGTCTAAGAGGAGGCCAAGGCTAAAGGCTAAGAGCCTGACGAGGCTTTGGCCCCTTGTACAAATTTTTGCATCAACGTACAGAACTCAGGCTTAATACTTCGGCCAGTAGCAGAGAAAAAATGTAAACAATTCTTTAAAAGGCAAAATTTTACCGTCCTGTACATCAGTCTCAAACGATCCAAAGTTGTAAGAAAACGCGGATTCTGTAAACATATCCAGGTTTGCATACAAAGGGCACAGGCATTTGTATCTTAGCCCCCTGTATAAACTTAGTGCTTCAGAGTACCCAGCCCCTAGGCTAGTCCAGAGCTCCTCCGGGGCTTGTGACCCCCCAGCTCGGATAGCAAGCCCTCGAGCTAGTTCGTCCGCCCTTTCGTTGCGTGGCCGAAGAATTTCCTTCAAGGGGGAACACGGCAATTAAAACTACATTCATTATTTACGCATGAAATTTATCCGCATTTGTCACAGATGTGCAACTTTTTATACAGATTTCAGAAATGCACTTTATTTGTAATCTTTAACGCACTTTCGCTGCAATTTTCTTGCTACGAGACGGATGATGACCCGAGGATTACAAAAAAATTGAAAAATAAAAAATTATATCAAATTGGCTATTTATTTGGCGCGTCTCCTGTTAACTGGCTCCCTACCGTGGAAAAACTGGCCTTATTTTGTGAGTTTTCGCTAGATGTTCTTGGTCCCAGAGCTACGAGGTTCGAAATTTAATGCAGTATATCAGAATGAAGCAAATTAAACACACCTATTTAATAATATGAGCTTCAATAAATTGTTTTGTCTTATTTAATTTTTTGCCGAAATCAAGATTCTAGATAAAATCTGGACAAAACATGCGGTTGTATCCGAGAAGGAACGATTTCAAAGAAACTTTGTAATATCTAGTATCTACCTATCCAACAGCCTATACTTTTTAAAATATCAAAGTTCTAGCTCGCACAGTTTCCCGGATAAAAAAAAGTCACTCAAAGGTGCACTGATGAGGAATCTGAGCTCGTATTTTTACCGCTGGAATTCGATCTACACGTTCCGAGCGTTCTTAGAAACTGCGAATTATTACCCTGTGCGGCCATTTCACTGATTTAAATCCGATTAAACGTCCCGGCTCCCGCTGTTTTTATTTTTTTTAATTCCCTGCAGACGGGAGAAGGAGTCAAACAACCTTTCAACCAGTCCCGTGGCGGCTTGCCGCTCTGCCATCGGCGGAGTGATACGCAATGACCGGCGAAAGCAAAGAGTCCACGCGCATTTTTATTTCCGTGGGCCTAATTTGCAGCTATGTAGTCTCTTACTGGATCTATTTATTCACGGAAACCTAAAAAAAAAGACAAGATAAAAGCGAAAGTAAAGCCGCCACGCGACTGCCTGAAAGGCACTCCATGCGTTCATTCACTCCTCCCACCGTCTGCGGGAAATTAAAAAAAAAAAGGCGGTAGCCGGACGTTAATCCGGTTTAAATTAGGGAAATCGGCCGCACAGGGCAATAATTTGAAGTTTCGAAGAACACTCGGAATGTGTAGATCGAGTTTCCGCGGCAAAAAGACGAGTTTAGATTCCTCTTCAGTGCACCTTTAAGCACGCCATTGTTCCAAACAGTCGAATGAGCTCTTCGCATCGCAGACGGCATGAAGTCCTGCCCAAATGATGTGGAAACCCTGCAAATGAGGAAAACAACATTGTTAACGTCAATGCCCTTTTCAGAACGGCCGCTGAATCGAGCAAAACGGACCCAAATACGAAACTAACCCAGTCGCTGCCACCGATGTTCTGTACCAGTTCTTCGGGTCTTCATCGTCCCGTTACCTAAAGAGAGACCACGAGGCAGCATCGAAAGACATGCTACCCAAATCGCCGACAAAATCAACCGTGGACACCGTTCAATCCCGAGATTTGCCGCTTTTCATGGCTCATTCAACGCAGACGAAAGCGGCAATTTTCAATCTCGACGCACAGCTGTTTTCACAAGCGTTTCAAAAATCACTGCCAGAAGGATACAAGACAAACTAAGGATAAAATTACACCTTCGTTTTTAAGCTTCAAGTCAACCTGCGCAGCATGTTCAAGGACGGCGCGGAAGCGAGTCAAATTGGCGTTTGCATCCATTGTTAGCGGGCTAACGATGGTCGACAGGGGCGGTAGGGAAAGAGTGAAGTGCAGAAATGTATCCTAGGTCTTGCACGTCCACTTTCGCCCACTTCTCTGCAGGTTAACCACATTATCCAGGTAAACTTGAAATAAGTGGACGACGTAGTAGACGAAGGTAGAATCGATAGAACATGAATGTGAATTCACTACTTTTCCTTTTCCGTATTTTTTTTTCGTACAAATTCTAGCTTTAAGTCCCAAATTATCCAGATAATCCACCCCTTGTAAAAGAGTGCGTTTGTATCCGCTATGCACCTTGGCCAATCCCCCGCCGTGGGCATGTAACATTAAGCCTGAAGACATCATCATCATCATCATAAGCGCTTTCGCAGGCTCAATGCATGGGACTGCTTTTCTACTTTTTCTATGGTACTGTCATCAAACGCTCTGCGTACGTATCTCTCTCTCTCTCCATATATATATATATATATATATATATATATATATATATATATACCGGGTGTCCCAGCTAACTTGAACCAAGGGTTTAAAAATGAAATATTGGAGTCAGGAGAGTGAAACTACCTGCATATTGGTGATAGGCATTTGGCGCACCACGGGAAATTTTTTGTATCGCAATTACTTAACTAGTAATTAAGATAATTTTTTTAAATTTTTTAATATTGACTTTAGACACTAAATGTGATTCGCAAAGTTGGAGAGCACTTTCAGAAACCCGCATTCCATTATTCGCCATAAAGAAAACCTTACGTGTACCTCTTTTTCCGAGCTCGAAAGAAAGCCCGCGAAATACAAAAAAAATCACGTGACGAGCACATTTGCGCGTCGCGATCGTGCTGCTCTCAACCGTGCTTTCAGTGAACGAAATCAGCTCCGGCCTTTATTCGACGGCCCCGTTGCAGCGGCAGGCCGATATCTTGGCGGGGGTTTTTCGTCCGCGTCAGCTAGTTGGCACCCGGCGACGACGACTTAGTCCCAATCTGATAAGATACTGAGATGGCGAGTCTGCTTTGTCACTCAGAAGCAAAAGAGAAATACAGGGAATAATGTTTCGCCGCGAGGTGTTGGCGGCTGTGTGTTGCAGTTTCCTAATGAGGATTTTGAAAGCTGGAAGCAGCGGTGAAGCACAGTTTGTCGTGTGCTCTTCTTATGCCACTCTCATGCGAGACTGAATCTTTGGTGTAGTGATTACTAGCACTGCAGACATGCCGTTTACAAATGAAGAGAAAGCAGACATGGTTCTGGCTCTAGGTGCATGTCATGGGAACAGAAGGCGCGCTGCAGACCTTATGCAACAATGGCACCCAGGCAGGCGGCCAAGTTCAGTAACGATCCTGCGTGCCTTCGAGACGCTGTGACGGATGGGCAGTTTTACGTCCACACGACACAGAGCACCTGTTTTTGACGAGGACTTCGAGACGCATATTTTATCGCTGTTCGCTCTGGAACCCCAAGCAAGCGTGCGCAGCGTGAGCGAGGATACCGGAGTCTCCAGGTCATCAGTTTGGCGAATACTGCGCAAACACCGCCTGCATCCGTACCACGTACAGCTTCATCAAAATCTGTTGCCACGGGACTTCCAAAACAGGACCGATTTTGCTAATTGGATTCTGATAAAGATGCAGGACGACCCGGATTTTTTGAACAAAGTGATATGGAGTGACGAAGCTAGTTTTTCGCGCAATTCACAGGTGAACCTGCACAATGCTCATTACTGGAGCGATTCAAATCCCTACTGGGTTTTACAGACGCAGCACCAGTACCAGTGGTCATTTAGTGTTTGGTGTGGACTTTTCGACGGTAGTTTGATCGGGCCTGTGTTTTTCGACCAGACGCTGACAGCAGATCGCTACACCAATGATATCCTCAGAGGACCCGTTGACGACTTCCTTTCGGATCTACCGCTCGCCAGGGCCACAAATGTGTGGTTTCAACACGATGGCGCCCCCGCGCACAGCAGCGCCAAGGCTCGGACCTGGCTCGACGCAGCGTTCCCGCAGAAATGGATAGGACGACTAGGTCCCGTGAACTGGCCAGCCAGGTCTCCTGATATGACACCTCTGGACTACTTTTTGTGGGGTCATATCAAGGACAAGGTGTACAGCACACCAACTTCCACACCGCAAGACCTTAAAGACAAAATAACGGAAGTCTGTTTAAACATGCCTGAGGCTGTCATACGAAATGCAACGGCTGATTTGGTTACAAGATGCCATAGCTGTATCGTCGCACAAGGTGACCTATTCGAGCACTTTTTATAATTGGTAAGAAACCGAAATGAAATGGAGTCAGGACAACCGCATGCCACGGCTGTCATCGCCGCACAGCCAAGCCATAAACCGCCACTTTTATTTTCTTTGCAACTGGCAAATAAAACTCCTCTCATTTGAAAACTTCGAGCTTGGCAGTCTTTATCGCGACTGCAAAGCGCAGCGCACTCGCTGCAATTTACACCGTCACGCGCGAACTGGCTGACACGGCCGAAGAAACCACCACCAAGATATCGGCCTGCCTCTGAAACGGGGCCGCCGAATGAATACCGGAGCTGATTTCGTTCACTGAAAGCACGGTTGAGAGCAGCACGATCGCGGCGCGCGAATGCGCTCGTCACGTGGTTTTTTTTGTATTTCGCGGGCTTTCTTTCGAGCTCGAAAAAAGAGGTACACGTAAGGTTTTCTTTATGGCGAATAATGGAATGGGGGTTTCTGAAAGTGCTCTCCAACTTTGCGAATCACACTTAGTGTCTAAAGTCAATATTAAAAATTTAAAAAAAATTATTTTAATTACTAGTTAAGTAATTGCAATACAAAAAAATTCCTGTGGTGCGCCAAATGCCTGTCACCAATATGCAGGTAGTTTCACTCTCCTGACCCCAATATTTCATTTTTAAACCCTTGGTTCAAGTTAGCTGGGACACCCGGTATATATATATATATACCGTGTGTCCCAGCTAAATGTAACCAAACTTTTAAAAAAGACGAAGTGTCCTAGTCCAGTGAAACTAACTAAAGATTGTTTAGAGTCGCATGGCCTAGTCTCGAGTATTTTTTTCATTCTTCAAAGTCAATTAATTCGTTAAGCTTAATTAGCTAACTTTTTAATTATTGACCTCAGGAAAAAAGTGTCAATGAAAATGTTTTAGATCGCCTCGAAAAACAGCTAGTAGTGTTGTTTCCATGTCGGTACAGTTTACGTAGCTTCATTTATCGGCCTTAAAAGAACGTTATCACGTGACCAGCTGCTCACTCGCATCTCTGCCCCAATGTGCACCTAAAGTCTCATCGAGGAGAGGACTTCAGGAAAACAAGATTTTATTCTCTAAGGTGCATCTTGGGACGTTGAAGTGGAGCGGTTGTCGCGTGGAAGCTTTTTTTTATTGTCCGAATTACGGTTAAAGGCCGGTAAAAAAACTACGTAAACAGTACGTTGCTGCAAATATTTCAGTCAGCTGTTTTTCAAAGCGATCTACAACTTTTCCATTGACACTTCGTTCATCAAGTGAATAATTAAAAAGTTAGCTAATTAAGCTTAACTAATTACTTAACCTTGAAAAACGAAAAAATACTGCAGACTAGTTCACGCGACTCTAAAGAACCCTCAGTTGGTTTCAGACGGCTAGGGCATCCCCTGCTTTTTAAAAGCTTGGTTACATTTAGCTGTATATATATATATATATATATACATATATATATATTACCGCTTGAAAATCCAGCTACGCGAAGCCTTGTCTCATTCCGGGTCACAGCAATTCTCTTGCAACTGTAACTGCTGCTATCAACAAAAGGAAGCAGCAATAGCAATATACACTCTAAACACAAAAACGCCTTTAAGGGAGTAAAAAGGAAGTAAGATGTCCTCTAGCGCACGACCTTTTTTCTTTTATAAAAGGGAGTGAGCTACAGAACACCTTACTCTTCATTTACTCATTTCTGTTTAGAGCGTATCCACAACAACCATAAGCGTTGGCCTGTGATTACGGAACGTTTTATCCCAAGCGGGCGAGCGGGGGGCAACACCACGCATGGTTGAGAAACCGCTCCGTGAACCGCGAGGGCTCGCAGCCCGAACGAGCTTTCTAATTTTGAGTGTGGAGTACTGCAGAAAAACAAAATGGAACGAGAGGCTGAAAGAGAGGGAAAGAAGAGAGATCAGGAAAATAAAAAGAAGAACCTACCGCGCAGGTTGCCACGAGCATCCAACAAAGGTCTAAAAAAAACAGGAATCGCTTTTGCAAGTCCTCCACTCGCGGGGTGCTTGTAAAACAGCGCCAGCGTGACCGCGTCACGCCGCCTCTGTCGCCAGAGCGTGTAAAATTGACGCGCGCGCATGGGGCGCCGTTGCGTGCTTCGTTTGCCGTTTCCGTATTTTTAATGTATTCTTTTTTTTTTTCAGAGGATGTGGACGACGCGTAAGCGGTTGTGTTCATGCCAAGGCTAACTACTTCTGCCTTTCGTTCTCTATTTCTTTTTTTTTTTAGAGCGCAGTTCTTTGGTGCCCGTTACTACGTTTCGCGGCGTCGCCGTTGTCTCTCGTAACCAGCTCCGCAGCCGGAGCAGCGCGCTGCTCTAGCTGCGCGCGCTCCTGGCGCCATCTCTCGCACGGCCAAGCCGAAACGCACGGCCGCCGCCATTCGCCACTTACGTACACTCGATTCCGGTTACCAACGTCAAAACCTCGAGCCCGAGTTGGGCTCCTATGCCAGATTCCGTGACCTTCAGGTTGCAACCATAGGGACGAGATGGTGCGATTTCAAGTCGGCTACGCTCACAGGTGTCAGCAATTTAATCTCGGTACGGTACCTTGCAAGGCATCCGAAGATTTTTGAGCGGCATCGATTACGGTGTTCTACGAACGCAACTGCGGTCAACCGTGAACGAGCGGCACAAAAAATCCTGTATCTGTTTCGCTCGTGCAAAACGTTTACGAATTCTCGAAGGCTTCAAGATTGATACGAACAGTATCAAAGGGTCAATGTAAGCCCGTCACGACACAAGCACGCTCGGTAAGCCGCTCCGACGATCGCTATTTTGAATGCGGCTTCCACACTGCATACGTCACCTCATTGAGTACGCTTCTTCTGCGATCGAACAGAAGAAAAGGAAGGTGACTGCCGACGCATGCGCAGTTAGCACCTGCGCATGCGTAGTTAGGCGCAGTTAGCCGAGCCACAGATTTCACACATTTATAAAAACATGCTTGACACTTTCGAACGGGCATCGTAAACATATTCAAGCGATCTTAAAGTGAGCAATAGTTCAAAACATGAGCTGAGACTATAGAAGATTGCTGACAAAGCAGAAAAGCGAGTTGACAAAGGAAAGGAGCTGGTGAGGCAGCAAATTAGCAATAAAATTCTTCACTACAGCCCGACTGGTACAGTAAGCCTTTTCACCACTGTAAGGCAAATGGCTCTTCGAGCCAGACCAACAGCACCAGTACAGGAGTGCATCTATGTCGCTACCGTGCCGCTTGAAAATAAGACAACTCTAGCCCGTTTGCTCTGGATTCGCTTGATTTTGCCTTTCACGGCAAAAATATGGTAAGGAAAGCAGCAAACACACAAGCCACAACTATGTGGCTTGACTGGCTACACCTCCCATACAATCGAGAAGAGATAACAAAGCGAATACAGCACAGTGCAACAGGTTATAGCAGCAGCAATAACAAATAGCTATGTAATCTGAGCAAATGCACTAGAAAACAAGAGCAGTCGTTGAAACACGAGTTTATCTTGGCGAAAGGTTCACCTCTTGACAACAGGAGTAAGCCATCGGCAATGAACCTGAAATCCGAAGATTGAACTGAACGATCTGCACAAAAGCAATAATGGGTGGTCTAGCTGTCCTTATAATCACAAAGTGAACAAGGGAGGGTAAAGCCTCAGGGTGGTTGCGAACGTTTCGACGGGCGCCTCTTGCGTTTCGCCTCCATCGAACCGCGGCCGCCGCGGTAGGGTTCGAACCCGGGTACTCCGGCTCGGTAGACGGGCGCTTTACCACTGAGCCACCGCGGCGGGTCAATATCTGTCTCACATATCTCGGCGGACACCTGAACCGCGCCGCAAGGGAAGGAAGGAAGGTGGGAGTGAAAGAAGAGAGAAAAAGGTGCCGTAGTGGAGGTCTCCGGGAAAATGTCGGTTACCTGGGGATCTTTAACATGCACTGACATCGCACAGCACACGGGCGCCTCTTGCGTTTGTCACTGATTTTCAATTTTCTCGAAAACATTTGTCGACCGTCTACCACTCCGCCGCTTTCACGACGGCCCTCTTCAAACGCCAGAATGCGATTCTTCTCACCTCTCTTTGTTCCTTTACATCTTCGACAAACAAGCACGAGTTTATCGCAAAATTTTTAAACAAAACACAGTCCTCGTAGGCTGGCCACAGGAGGAGTCCTCCGCAACACAGCCATAGTGCATTACTTGAAGCGCCCTCTCTAGATCGTGAAAACCACCAGTATATGCGCGTATACTGGTGGTCAGAAGACTTGATCAAAAGTGTTCAGGCCCCATGGGCACTCCTCAAGACCTAAATCTCTGCAAGGTTAGGAGAACCGTCGTCCTCACTTTTCAAGATCGTATACGACTGAAACGGCAAACCTCATGACCTAAAGACTCTTAACCACTGAGGCTGTAAGTCGTGCATGTGTTTACTCGAGTCGCTCTCCCTCTCTTTCGCAGGATGCCAGCGGCGCGCGTGTCCCCGGCGGACGAGCCGCCGGTAGCGTGGACGGCCGACCGCCGGGTGACCGCGGGCGCCGACGGCCTCGGTCCGCCCGCCTCGCCCAGCGACACACCGCCGCCCAACGGCCGCCACCGAAACAACGCCTCTTCCTCCTCTAACTCACACCGGACATCGGACACCGGCACCAAGGCTCCATGCCCCGTCACGCCGAACACTGCCGCTACGACACCAGGTCAGTGACACAAAAAAAAAATGTTCAGCTTTTGGAAGCTGAGATTGTGGCGCCCCCTGTAAGCCAGCAGCAGTCGTTCGCAGGGCGCTAGAACTTCCCTGTATTCTTACATTCAAGGAACAACTCCGGGCGGTTCATATGAATGCCAAGGTAACTTCACAAACGCGCACGCAGATTGGAGTCCCGCGACGACGGTGACCTCTGGTGGCGTGACGCCTTACCAGCGGCTACTCGACGCCCTCACCCACGACAACCGATGGCAGAAGGATGTGGCGCTGGGTAGGAGGGTTGGATTCTACCGGTTCCGTGGAGAGCTGGGAACCGGAAACTTCTCTCAGGTCAAGGTGGCAGTCCACTGTCTCGTAAAAGGTGCGTCTCTACACCCCCTCGTGTATGATCTCACCGTTCTTCAAAAAGTGTTTGCAGAGCAAACTCAGGGCAGTATCGTGTGGGCACTTCCACCGGGCCATTAGAGAAAATTAATATTTGTAACACTACAAACACCATATTAAATCTACGCGGCAGCTAGTCCGAGGCCCTTAAGTAGAAATCCTCCGTCTTCAAATGAACTATGAAAAACTATCCATGAACACGAAATGGTGCTGAGCACAAAATGAGAACACAGCAGCGATAAAGCACGCGAGGTAGCTAGATAGAGCCAAAGTTATGTTATGCCAGCTGAACAGCCCTTGCTTATGTTTCAAGTGAGGAAAACCTGCCTTATTTTTTCTGCGCTACACCCAACCGTTATTATAAGACGACCTGTGCATCGCAGCGATATTGATTGATTGATTGAAAACATCTTTATTTATTCAGTATTTTCAGAACATGTGGGTGGGCCGCCTAGTCCGGTAGTCCATTGGCTGCTGCTGCTGCGGTGGCCCTCCCCACCAGCCAGTGCTGACGGTCAGGATCATCGCTGAGCAGAATAGCCTCCCACTGCTCCTCCGAGGGGTTGGGAATGGGGTCAAGTAAGGGATTAAATTGGCATGCCCACACCATATGGTAGAGGTTAGCTACATCTCCACAGTGTGGGCACTGCGGAGAGTATAGTGTAGGGTACCACAGGTGTAATTTAGCTGGTGTTGGGTATGTGTTGGTTTGTAGTCTCCTAAGGGTGTTCTCTTCTAACTTATTGAGGGATTTGTGTGGTGTTGGGTACTCCTTTCTGGCTGTTCTGTATGGCACGAGATTGTCAGCACACACTGCTAAACCTATCAGGTCACGGCACCCTTCATGGTCATCAGGGGAAGCGCCCGGTATAGAAGAGCTCGGGCATGCCTGTGAGCGGCTTCGTTTCCTCCTGGTAGTTCCAGGTGACCGGGAAATCAGATGATTGAGGCTTGGTTGGGTGGATGCTTAGTCAGCAATGACAACCCTGACTTATGAATTAATCCGTAATTGAAGTTGCGACAGGCGTTCAGCGATAAAACGTTGGCGTACAGTTGACACAAGTATTTAGTGCGTTCATAAGGTTTCCAGGGCTTTGTCAATGCGCTGAATCCTGTCGTGGTGCGTTGCCGCCTCGGCTTCCGCTGTGACGGATCTGGCCAGTTAGAACACATGCGTCAGCCAGTCGCGAGAAGCAATTCCTTAGGAAGCAGAACATTTTTAACCTTATCAGCATGAATCCCTGGTTAAGTACCGCGGCACAATTTCTGGCCAACTTTTGGAGGCTAGCGCGTATACGCAAGCACCACCTACAACCTTAGGTGCAATATATTAGCTTTTAGCATAGCGCGTACCTCTACCGCCTATCAGGCGCCGGCAGTGCGCACGTGCTGATTGGTCCCGACGCAGCAGCCGTGCGCGCAGGTGCCCGGCACCATCGGGGATCTGCGCATGCGCAGTGGCAGCTCGCGGTAGAGGTGGCGGCACGCGACATGACAAAAGCGTCTATTGAGAGCTATCGAATAGCGCTATCCGCTGCGGACGCGCCGATTGACGTGCGGGTCGCTGGCCGGCACCTGGGGTCAGCGCCCTCAGGGTGACCCGAGCAGGCGCAGTGGGTTCCCGCGGAAGCGAATCGTGCTATGCTAAGTCTCTCTACTTTTGCCGCCTTGAAAGTACTTGCCGCGGACACTAAATGGTTACTGCCTTCGGCTGCAAAGCTCAGGTCATGTGATCAAGCCTCAGCTCGATAGCCAGTTTTCGATAAAAGTGAATGCAAAAGACACCGGTGTGCTGTGAAAAGTCAGTGAAAGTTAAAAACTTCAAGGTGGTCGAAGCTATTAATCTGAATCCCTCCGCCACGTCGCCTCTTTTACTTCATTCACTCCCTCCTTCACCTCTTCCCTCAAGAGGCGATTCAGTCAGGTATAAACCGATCAATAGTGCAATAATTACTGCGGCTTTCTTTGCCCCACGAGATATTCGCATCTTGACCTAGCTCGTGTCCCCTTCTGACGGCGCAGAGAAAGTGGCCGTGAAGATCCTGGACAAGAGCAAGATGGACGCCAAGACGCAGCGCATGTTGGCCCGGGAGATCGCCAGCATGGAGGCGCTGCACCACCCGCACGTGATCCGGCTGTACGAGGTGATCGAGACCCTGAGCCGGGTACACCTCGCGTTGGAGTTCGCGCCGGGCGGGGAGCTCTTCCAGAAGATCACCAGCGACGGACGCTACACGGAGGAGGACGCTCGCGTCGTCTTCGCGCAGGTGGCGTCGGCCATCAACCACATGGTGCGCCAGCATTTCGTAACTTATGGCCGCATGAACTGCGGCCAGCGGAAAAAAACTATGGGGACACTTTGGCAGCCTAAAGTGCGTTAGGCGAAAGCCTTTGTCTCGGTACTTCGACTGTCAGTGACTACCTGTGTTTGTTACGGCTGCCCCACTTGTGAGCCATCTTCCTCCACTAGCTGCCGCACACCGACTGACGACGGAGCAGCGCTCGACGCCGCCGCGCCGACGGCTCCACCTGTAGACGATGATGATGTCACCTTTTGGCAGCTCCGCTCGTCGATGAGGCACCCAAGGCGCTGGATGTAACGCCGGATGGACGGGAGAATGAGCCATTAAAGGTTTTCGCCTTAAAAAAGGGACAAGGAGAGGCCAAGGGACAGGGAAGGAGGGGGTCAAGAGGAAGGACAGGGAATGGAGGAATAATATAAAGCCAGCAGCGCCTGTCTATTCTGAAAGCAGTGTGCACTTTCGCACTGAAATATAAGTTTGAAAATAGTTACATCTTATTTGCAAAACATTACCGTACATAAGAACCTATAGTAGGATAAAAGTTTAAAAAACAGCAGTGCTAACACTGGGCCGCGGTCCGCGGCGTCCTGTATTACTTCGCTGGCCAATAGCAACTGTAAACGAAATCAGCCTTTAATGTTTGACTATATCGAACAATCCATGTAGCAAAATTCTAGAGCTCATAATTTTTTTCTTGTGGTAAGCTTCTTGTTTACGCAAAAAGAAACGTTTAAGCAGAGGACTACTTTTTCGTTGTGGAAGAATTCTATGCGCGGAGGCTGAATGTGGGCGGAGCTTTACTGAAGACATAAGTTGTTTTGAGCCTCTCCCGGGCGCGGCCATTTTGCACCGACTGGCGCGCCGCGGTGCGGGCGTTTCTTTGGGGACTGCGGGGCAGCGGCAGTTCCGCGGCCGCGCCTGCATATAGCCGCGCTTCGGGCGCTAAAGAAACATTGTCGAGCATACTTCCGCTGCGTGGCTGTGTTGCAGGAAGTATTTACGTTATCAAGGCGATAACATTGACGTGTTTTAATGACATTTAGTTTGACATTCAGGTTAATTGTGCCGGCGCTTAGAACGCGCTCGTGCTTATATCGAATTCCGTCTTGGTGCTCCACCGGAAAGAAACTTTTTGTTCAATATCAAGCATTAGGTGTGCTGCTAGCATGCAGTTCTAATTCCCATGCACTCTTTTTCCTTCCTATCGGCCGGTAATTAAGCCCCCCCCCTTCCACAAACAGGGCTTTCTTGTCGCCGCGCCAGTTTATCAACAAATTACCGCTGTGAGCTCAACTGAGTCGCAGCGCCAACAGAAAACAAATTTTGTCATGGTTTATGCAACCTGGTGCATAAAAACGTACTTTCGCTTAATTTATCAAAGCTTGAATAGATATGAGCAGCTAATCCAGCTTTCACTAATTCTGGGGTCCGAAATCGCGTTATTTTATTCAGGAGCTCTCGCCGCAAGTGAGAGCGTTGCGTAGCCGTTTGACTAAGTGTGGAAAATGTAATGAAATCGTGCATAGCATTTTTCCTATGAATAAGGTAGATACCGCACCGGTGCGGTGGCTCAGTGGTTACGGCTCTCGGCTCTGGCCCAAAAGACGCGGGTTCGATCCCGGCCACGGCGGCCGAATTTCGATGGAGGCGAAATTCATGAGGCCCGTGTGCTGTGCGATGTCAGTGCACGTTAAAGAACCTCAGGTGGTCGAAATTTCCGGAGCCCTTCACTACGGCGTCCCTCATAGCCTGAGTCGCTTTGGGACGTAAAACCTTAATAAACCAAACCAAACTAGTGTAGATACCAACAGCAGAAAGATACTATAGATAAACCTTTACCCCCCAGATCCCTCTTACATGCGTGCGTAAAAAGCAGCTGAAATCGGTAGCGGTCGTGCTTACAATCCTGTGCATGAAATGTGTTTAATGGGAACAAGAGCAAGCTCAGCGCAAGGATGCCGAACACGTACTGGTGATCGAAAACACGCGCTCAGTCAGGACAACCCTCAGTCTGCAGCTCGCCTATCCAGTTGCTACTCCACTGAGTCAAATCAATAGATCTACATTCTGATGCATAAAATTATCATATATGATATCGCACGTAAAAGGCGGCAACAAACGACACGACTGCGCAGAAATCTGCATAGAAGTGCCGGTTTCCAGTCCGTACACTACCTGGTCGACTACCCTCGGATGTCACGTTAACGAGTAACTGCGCACAAGATAGCCGCAGTACTGTCTGGAAGAGGGAAAATTTGAGTAGTGACGCACAGCACACACCCTCATACGTTAGCTGATGGAGCACAACAACGGCAGAAGCGAACACGTAAACATGCGTTCTACGCGCGGCGCCGGCGCGACCCGCAGTCCCTCGGGCCGCGCGCGCCGACAGATGGCGACTAGTGTCGAGAGTAGGAGCGCGCCCGCAGCCTACGTGCGAGGGTAAAAAAATCTGGTCTTACGACTAGCGACAAATCAACGATTTCACCTTCTCCGAAGGGCAAGCTGGGGTAAAAAGATGTGTTCATAGTAAAATACTGGGCAATGCTTCGTTGTTTCTCAGGTTTTGTGCACAAAAAATAAGATTATCTCATTGACGACGCAGCACGAGCGCAACATCGTGCACCGCGACATCAAGGCGGAGAACGTGTTCATCGCGGGCCACAACCTGGTCAAGGTGGGAGACTTCGGCTTCAGCACACAGCTCCGGTCGAGGGACGAGGCCCTGAGCACCTTCTGCGGCTCCCCGCCGTACGCGGCGCCCGAGCTGTTCCGCGACGAGAGCTACGCGGGGCCCGGTGTGGACGTGTGGGCGCTGGGCGTGCTCCTGTACTTCGTGGTCACCGCCTGCATGCCCTTCCGGGCGCAGACCGTGGCCGCGCTCAAGAAGCTCATCCTCGAGGGGCACTACGCGATGCCCGAATACCTGTCCGAGCCATGCAAGAAACTCATCGCCTCCATACTGCAGGCGAGCCGCTTATACCTACCTCTTCCTCGAAAATGGTTTATTAGGGTTTACTCTGTATTTGTACTTCAAATGTGCCGCTGTAAATCGTTGGCAAATTTAGCAGATTGGTCAACATCAACTTATTATGCCATAGCATAAAGAACTTGTCGGCCCATTTGGTGCTGACTCACATCACACTCTGTCGAAACGCTGTATAAGCTGCATCTGTGGTGGCAATTATTACATGCATGGTTATGATGTTGTATGACTACAGACATGAGATGTCATATATGTGGTCTATGATCATGACTACAATGACTAACTGATGTCATGCGTGAACATATGATTATGGCTAGCAAGTCATGTCACAACAGCGAGCATGACGTCACTAACCGGGAGTGTTCTGACAATGCTTCGATGGGCTACCTGTGCTATCGCAACCCTGACTGGGCATTGTCTAGGCGTCCACTAATTTTTATTCAAACTCGCAGGTGTGCCCCCAAGACCGGCCAACGGTGGCAGACATCGGTCGCTCCGAGTGGCTCCGAAGCCAGCGACTGCCCGAAGGCTACCCCCGCTACAACATGTTCCCCACGCTCGACCCAGACGCCACAGTGTCGGAAGAGGAGCTCGAAGCCCGCACCCACCTGCGTGAGCTGGGCATCGACGACGAGCTCATGCGTGACTGTGCCGACAAGGGAGCACGCAGTGCCGTCACGGGGGCCTACCGCATTGTCCTGCACAAAATCCAGACCGCACCGCCACCCACCCTAGACAACATGGACAGTGAGTCGGCTGGAACAGCGACTGGAACGCCGTCGCCAGGAACGCACAAGGCCGACCGCATCTCGCTCGGCACTGACAGGCTCTTTTCCGTCAAGAACCGAAAGTCCAAAGCGTGCGTCGTGCTATGATGCTGCACATTGCTGGCAGTCATGTCCGACAGCTTGCGCATGAATCCCATTGTGCCACGCGCGTAGGCGCGCTGCCAAGGAACGCAGTTCAGGCCAAACCGTCACGCGACTGCAATATTCGGGATGCAAAATGAGGTGGACTGTCTTCCGTTATGCAGACATTTCTTGCTTGACAGCCAAAACCAGGCCACTAATAAGAACAGCGACTCCTCCACAACAAGAGTGCAATGCCAATCATGTTTGAACATGTCTTCATCGGCAAGGTCTACTGGACATGCGTACGAAGTTGCACAAACAATAATGCTCTTATGGGCACATGGAGCCTACGATTTTGTGTGCAAGAAAAACGCCATCGCAGGAACGGCGTGAAGTCTTACAAGGGCAGACTCTATTGGTGAGGACAGGCGCTTGTTTTTCTGCAGCCAGCAACAAGTCCGAAGTGTGTGTAGTTCAGCATGCTGTTTTTCACATACTCTCGAGCCTCTATTTCAGCCATTTGAGTGAAACAACCACACCTGCAGACACCTTCTTCAATGGTGCCATGGAAAGAACTTACATGAGTATATAAAACCACCGGACATCGAAAAGGTTTCAAAACATCCGAGGTGCTGGTGATAGTGGCATCAGTGCAGTGTAATAGGCGCAAATGACAGGTGTTGGAACGTATCTGCCTTGACAGCAAGGGAAGCCATAGGCATTCTTAATGTGACATGCTGACAGACTTTCTCCCGAGAACTACATGTTTAAATGTGCACCATGTTTTCATTTGTCTACTAGTTTGTTTTTTTCTTTTTCAAAGATCAGCGTCAACGTGATGACTACATGTCCAAGCATATGCCATGTTGTTCAAAATGTGCAGCTCCTCAACTTGTTTTTTTAAAGGTTGATGTTGCGGTGATCTCGTCAACCTTGCATGCATCACTACGTCTCAAGCATAACATGTCCCTGCCAAAGCCCTACAACAATTACTCGTTAACCATAACCAAGCCTTTCTCAGTGTTGGGAGCTGGTTTGGTTCCACATTTCTGTCGATGTGCAATGATGTAAAGTTTTTGTCAAAAGTTTGGAGATCGCCACGACCACGTCCTGAGCAGGTTGTACTTATGAGGAGTAGCGCAGTTATCGGTGGCAATTCTCGGCACTAAGAATGCACAAGGCAAGAAGGCATGTCCCTCCCATTCTTGTGAGACCTGATGATCAGCAAACACTTGCATGACGTAAAATAGGCTACAAGGTTACCCACCAAACACTTTTAAGGTAAATCAAAACACTTTTTCACACCTCTCAGTAGGTATAAAGGCATTAAGACTTAATATTCACGTCTGCCATTGTGCATGAAGGCTTCATTTAGTCCAAATGCTTGTCTGCCAACACTTCCAAGTCACTGCACCATAAGCAATCCTGTGGGGGAAATTTAGCCACAGCCGAAGGAACTGTGAACAGTGAAATGAGTGCAAGCACTGCAGCACGTGCACTATCCGGCAACTTTCAGCACAGATTTACCATTTCAAAAATGTATTGAAAGCGACAAAGAACCTTTTCATGCATGGCCAGAACTATATCGTATGACCTTATAAAGTGCTGTCCTGGACAACTGTTGCCCCTATGTACTGAAATTACATATTTAACTTGCGGAAAGGCGATGTGCATAGTGCAGGTAATGCAGTGACGGACACAGTGAACGGCAAACGTGTGTCCTAGTCTACTCACACCCAGCAATTCCACTGAAAACACGGCAACTTCTCTTGCTATATTTCATGCAGCACTGTCTAAGGTGTTTGCGGTGGTGCGAACATTACAGTAAAAAGCTAAGCATGCTGGTTCAAACCACAGCTTTCTGTCCACAGAGCAGTCAGGATACAATGACCAGTCTTGCTTGATGGAGCTTTTGTTGCCCTCCATTCATATTGCTTGCAAGTACTTGCATGTCGCCATTTGGCTGTGCCTGCTGGATAATCAGCTGTAAGAGTTATTCCACAAAAATACCACGCACATTCAATCTCTTGAAAATTTTGTCGGATGGGAAAAGTGCTTCGAATACTCAATTACGGACACTGAGAACAAACTGAACTTGGCCTATGTTGATTGATTCCAGCGTCCCAACGACAGAAAGGCAACTCCCACTGAAAATGAAGCTTTTATAAGCCAGGCAGGGCCAGAAAATGAAAAAAAAAAAAAAAAACAGATACGGCTGCCACAGACAGTTTTCGCAAGCAAATTAAATGACATCAAGCGTGTTTTATAAGCCAATTTCCTAGGCTAGATCAGATGCCAGCCAATCCCAAAGTTACGAGTTTGACTAGCATTTTGAGAAAGAAACATCAGCCTTAACTTCGAATTTCACTGAAAAAAAAAAAAATAAAGAAAGAAATGTTTTGCTGTCAAACATCAACAAAGCCACAAAATGTAAAACTACTGCATTTCTATGAACAATAATTAGATAAGCCACCCTCAAAGTCCCTTTAACAAGACCTACTGCTAATTCTACAAGATGCCACAAGACTCGCAGAGAACTACGAATATCAGTGGATAAATTAAAAGTTTTCTTTTTAAGCAGTGCTTTGAAGTAGACAAATGCGGGCAAATTCACTACGTTAACAGCCTCGAGAGCTAGCAATGGGAATAAGAAAGTGATCAATTTCAAATGCGCCGCCGCGGTGGCTCAGTGGCTATGGTGCTCGGCTGCTGGCCCGAAAGACGCGGGTTCGATCCCGGCCGCGGCGGCTGAATTTCTTTGGAGGAGAAATTCGAGGCCCGTGTACTGTGCGATGTCAGTGCACGTTAAAGAGCCCCAGGTGGTCGAAATTTCCGGAGCCCTCCACTACGGCGTCTCTCATAGCCTTAGTCTCTTTGGGACGTTAAACCCCATGAACCAACCAACCAACCAATTTCAAATGCTGAGCTGCTAACTCCCTTCACTCGCACACCATAACACCATACTACCAGTCCGAACAAAGCATGTGACACCCTTCTCTGTCCTCCATCGTGGTTTGTCTTTCAGATGCACGTCAGACTGTGATCTCTGCAAGGCACTTGTCGAAACATGAGACGCGGCAAGCAGCCGTCCTATTGCACTGTTATATACCGCATCCTTACATGTGACGCAAAGGCTAGGTCCATTTTTCGGGCTCTTTGTAATCCTTATCCTCCCGTGTCTTTGTAACTGTCAAGTGTCACAGTGAGTGGTGAGTGTTTTAAGACTATAACTTTACTGTTTTGTTCCGCACATCCATTCAGAGAGCTACTGCAATGAAATGATGGCGCAAACTTTGTCCCTGTTGAATTGTTTGGATGCAATATGCATGCGCATCCTGAACATCATGTTTTTATCTGATCAATAACATTATATGAGTTTTACACGCCCAAAAAGAACAAAGCCACCTCGATCTACATCTTTTGCGTGTCCACAAGTGTGATCACACGTAGGGGGCATTACTCCCTTCGTGGAGAAACCCGTGGACACATATGCATGTAGCACATTCTATTTTGTAAATCACACTTCACCACACCAGCACATTGCAATGTGAAGCCCCATTTTTGACATTAGCACAAGCTTCAAATCATCTGGCAAGCATGCCAATAAAAAACGTGCCAAACATGACACCTTTTCATTTTCGTTTAATGCCGCACAATTTGTTTAAGTACGGTTTTCTGTGTGCGTGGCTGACAACGAATTTTTGTAGAGACTGATTATATGCATGAAAAGTTCTTAATGGCACTGTGCTTACATTAGGAATGCTGCGTCTTGAGTCGGAACATCTGCAAAGCCAGCTGAACGCTTTTTTTTACGTGGCGCTTGCTTGCTCAAGTTCTTTTAATGCACTGAGCAGCGACCGTTCTACTGTAAATAAATCTCCCGAGTAATAAATGCACGAACCCTGAGCATATAGTTTCCCACTTCCTCCTTGAAAAACTAGTCTCACGGCACTGTGGCACACCCTTCCACATTTCAGCTATGCTGTTTAATGGGCAACTGAAGAGGTTTTAGAATTCGACGTGCTTAGAGAGGTTGAATGAGTCAACCTTGCAGGTAAAGCATCCCACGTCTTTTTGCACCAACATTTGAAAAGAATGCAATCGCTGAATAAAATCACAATGGACTTCAGGCTTTTCCGCAGTGCACAGCGCTGAGTACGGGACGCGGCGATGATGTCATCTACGGTGGCGGTACATTTCCAACGTAGAAACATTCGCTCGAAGCACAAAAACCAATGCCGCCAAAGGTCAAGCCCGTGAAAAGTTCGGCACCAGCAAACAACACACGGCAGGATGTCAGCAAAGGCAGCGATTATCTGAAATGTCAGCGATAATAGCTTCTCCGTCGAGATGAGAAAAAACCTAAAGATTGTTTCTGTTTCAATCGGTGATGATGCTACCGTTTTAAATGCACGCCAAAAAATAAAGTGCCATGATCTACCTACACAACTGACACATTCGAATCCTTGAATTCTGTCAAATTCTCAAACACAGGTTCAGCTTTCCTTTAGACTAATGCCCCTTTCACATGGGCACATTTGACACCAACTAAAACAATAATCATCGAAGTCGAAGCCGGCGCAATGCTGCAACATAACCGTTGGTAGATGCAGGTAGGTTGGTCCTGCTCAACTTGATAAGAACAAGGCCTCTTGAATCGCAGCAGATTCTTGTGCATCAAGAACTGTTGTCATGGCTCTCATACTATTAGGTGAACTGAACACGACAACAGGGAGTTTTAGAATAGGGTCACCCTATCGGTTTAGGTCACAGGGGAATAGTAGGACGCTACTGTGCATGCGCAGAATGCTACCGGACCTTGGGTGTTTGGGTGAGCGGGCGACGCTAACGCTAAATCGGCGAAATAGCGAGCGCCCCAAAGTCGCTTTATGTTGGGTCAACATGGCGGCGCCCATCGAAGCAGGCACTCTCGCTACATCACCGATTCGTCGTTGCCACTACTCTGTGGCTCACACTCACAGCAAACTAAAGGCACATGAGACTTTCGCTTTGGCTGAAGTTTCCTGAACCACAAAATTTTAACGATAAAGCACGACAAATTTTCAGATTGCTTCCGTGTTTACAGAGCTGCTAGGCTTAGCGAGTACGCGTCGACTGACGTCAGAAAGCGCGGGAGGTTCAAACTACTGATCTCCACAAACAGGTTTGCAATTTTGGTCCTAAAAAGGAGTCACAAAGAATTGGCATCCCGGTAACACATTTGTCTTATTTAGGCAGTACATTTTATTCGCGCGGACGTAAACAAAACTGAAAATAATTACATTTGCGAGAGTTACCATTGTGGGTTCCGCCCGAGATGGCACTGCACGTGGCAAACAATAAAAAATGTGAAAAGCATTTCTTATGTAGCTAGCGCCAATGCGAGCACAGAACTTACGCATAAAAATAAAGCAAGGCACGCTCACGGAGGGGCAATCGGCTGTTAGCGGCGGCAACTTCCTGTGTTGATAGTCTTGGCTCGGAATGAACATGTCTGCATTATTAAAAAAATATTTACATCATTTTTTCGCATTTCCTAAGTAGAAATTGGTAACTGCAACAGTCTGCGTGTCGTTTTATTCACACAATGAAAAAATACAGCATATATATATTAACTTATTTGTTCTGAAAGCTTCTCTTTCCCGCCGCTGCCTTCAAGCAATGCAAAGCGACCATCCGCGGCCCATTCTATAGACAGAAAACGTGAACCCGTTCCCCTAACGCTAAGCGCATGCGGATAGGGTCACCCTGTTCGCCCCAACCATTTTCTAAAACTCTCTGAAGACTACAGAGAAACAGCTAAATGACATCATCATCAGAGCAGTTGCATCCACAGAAGAAAAAAGTTTCGACATGAATTTCCAAGTTGATTTCCCATTGCTTTCTACACAACCCTGTCCTGTGCCAGCAATGCTCTCATCAGCTCACCCAAGTCTGCCGTCCCCTGCAGTCGACTCTCTCTAGAAATCTACTCCATTACACCCAAGGTCCATCAGCTATCTGCCCTCTCTGCTGCATACCTTGCCTATATCCATTTCCTCTTCCTGACTTCAGCTAGGATGTCATTAACTTGTCTCGTTTCTCAGTAGCAAATGACCCTAACCATCTCGGTCATCATATGGTACTAAGCAGAGCTAGGCAAAATTTTTTACTGTTTGAGCTATCAACAGAGAACTCTCCAATTTTATAATCACAAAGTGAACAAGGGAATGTAAAGCCTCAGGGTGCTTGCCAACATTCCGACAAGAGGACTTGTCTTCATGATTAGAGAACCATTTGCCTGCCCTCTCCCTATCATGGTCTGCCAGTTTTATGTAATTCAGCATGCTGATTTCAAATACGCAATCATATTTACTCTGCAGTATGTAGATTTACACATTTTAGACAAATTTTTGTGACTGAATATTACGAGAAGGGTAGAAAAATAAAGTTGTTAGAAATAGTTCAAATAAACATTGACATTCTCATGAATAGCTAAAATTGTAACACCGCCTGTGTGAAACAAGTGCTGTTCAAGTGTGTCTTAGTCTGGGCAGTTAAAAAGTTAAAAGTTGATCACTGCAAACTGACCATTCTTGATCTTCACAAATTTTAAAGAACTTCTGGAATAGATGAGCCCTGCACAGCGGCATTTTTGCAAGCATGACACAATAGAGGACCAGGATAAAAAAGAATGAGAAAAATCCATTTAATAATGCAATGTCAATGCTTAACAAACCCCTATGTTTTTCTTTGCTATCATTTCTTTTCTTTTATCCAAAGGCTGCTCAGGCGGCATGCTCATTCTTCAGCTTCACAGCAGCATGATGGCAATCTTTTTCAGCTGATTTACAATTGCCCTTGCAGCTTTTGTCCAACTGCAGCTCTCTCGGTACATTAAAGCTGACATGTTAAGAATGAAGGTTGAAATGCACGACTGCTTTCACTACTGTGTTTCACTACTTTGTTTGTCTGTGAAAAGACAAATTCTTTTCTTTTGCCCCACGAGAGGGAGTGCACAGCCTTTTTAGAATTATAAGGCTTGCTCCATTGGCATAGCTGCAAAGGGGCTTTTGCTTGAAAGCTGCTGACATACAGGAAGCAATGCACAGCGAACATTCGCAGGCACATTATGCCAGTGCTTTGGTGGGGCCCGATTTCTAGCTATGGCAGAATACTTTCAACTCTGAGCTGGTGCTGTGCTCTGGTGCACGCTCATCCCAAAGAAGCCGAGCAGCATGTGCGCTGTCAACGCGTAGCGGTTGTTCCGCATTTCCATCGCATAGCAGAGCAGCTCTTCTTCCAGTTCAGGAAACTTGCACGGCTCGCCTCGGAAAGCACGCTTTTTGCAGCTTGTTTTTCTCAATGCACCCTTTTGATTGCACGATCATCAGACGCACTTCTCGGCCACGTCGAATTCCCTGTCCGCCGCACGCTTGCCGCATTCGAGAGCTAACTCCCAGCCGTGTAACTGATAAGGTGCTTGCTCATTGTGCTAAAACTGCATTACCCAGTGGCAGCACGCGAAAGCCACAACTACGGTGAATGCGCTAACACGCCATAAAAGGCTGGAGCTGGCGATACTGATGCCGATGTAGATAACGCATGGAGGAAGGAAAGATAACGGGAAGTCGCGGGGGAGAAAAAATTGCCGATGATGACGGCTGCGGCCTCGGGCGCCATCCACGGACGATTTTTGGAAGCTCTTGTGCGCGTGCTTGGCCTCCGCGATCAAGCGCTCCGCGATCGAGCGAACGTTGTCCACAGCCGGAGCCGATAGCGGAGGCCACGGCGCGTGCATTTAGAAGGCTATTCCCGCCTGGGTCATGGAAAGTTCAGGTGCGGCCCTTACACGGATTTATTTTTTTGTTAAGATTTCCATGGGGTGCGGCCCATACACGGATGCGGCCCTTACACGCATTTATACGGTAGTATTGGTCAAAGGGTACGAGCAAACTTGGGCAAAGGGTAAGGTTGCGTTTCTAATCATTCTACATTACATGATGGTAAGTTTCCGTGACTGACACTATGCTGCAGTCAATGCTGCTGGAAGACTTAGTGATAAGGTCTCTGGTGAGTCGACCCTTGCCACTAATGCACTCTTGGTCAGACTTTTCCTTTTTGCGCTACTTCACTAGCAAATATGAAAAATTGCTGGTGATTTAGTATCAGGTGAACACCACCACCATGTACCTGAGAGGTACATAGAGTGTGTCACCATGTACACTTAAAAAAAAAAAACAGGGTCTGAAGCATCGCGTCCGTCAGACAGTAGTCCCTCAAGTTGGTTTTTCTGCACCAATCCCATGAGCAATAATAAAGCCAAGAAGCAGTAGAACTCCAGGAGGTCCATGGCCACCTAGATTCTTAGCCGCGATACAAGGGAGAGACGCGCGCCTAACTTTTCGCTAGCGTACTCGTTTCTGCAATGATGTGCGAACCGATTCCATTCCATCATCATTCCATCATCGATTCCATCATCAAAAGACAGTAGCATAGAGGCCAAAACTTTTCCAGATTGTGAGTCATCAAAGTGAAAAAGAGACAGCGAAAAATCACCTTTGTCCCATCGGGGGTCTTCGCGTCTCGCCCGCTTCCGGGTCATTCCGGCTACAGTGAGGTCGGAGCAGTAGGAGTTAGAACTGCTTTAACACTGAGACAAATTGTCATCCTCTGCTGACAAGCTGCTCTCCTCCGACTCGCAATCAGCAGATGGAACGTAATCCATGTCAGAGGAGCCATCGCTGTTGGTTTCAAAAGAAAGTGCAGTACATGCAGCCATTACACAATGGCATCTGAACAACCAGAAGAAACTAACTTCATGGGAGAGCAATGACACCATGTGAGTGTCGATAAACCGAGAGAGCGCAAAGAATGATAAAAGTCAGCTTTCACGGGCCACTGCAAGAGTCCCAAAGAAAGACAAGAATCAACTTCCGCGCTTCCGTTGCAATCATGCAGAGAAACGGAAACCACGAAGGCAAGGCACCGCAAACCACGTGTAACCCCGAAGGTCACAATCAGTTTCCTTTTCTCCGCAAGACAGTAGCATAACCAATTTTGCAACGTTTCTTGTAAGTTCAAGAAGGTGGCAGCGCCTCCTCCCTGTAAGCAAGTCTCTTCAGAAGGGCCCGAAATTTCAAATGCAAGCTCAGCGGCGTGTCCCTACGGCAAAAACACCACGGGACAGGATGGATTCGGCCGCAGTACCCGTACGACAAAAACACTCAAAGGGTCAAAACGAGCAACAGCACTTCTCCCAGAACAAAGGCTGAAACTTTTAGGGACAGTGGGACTTATGTTTGAAACCACTGGGGTCGCACTCCCAAGGAATGGACTTCTCCTAATAAGAAAGAAACAAAGGAGACAATGATAAAAACAGGCGAGAGCTGTGTGTGTGGGTGAAAAGGCATGTAATGGCACAAGTTTCTACTTTTTCCGCCGAAAGAGCAGTTTGTCCCTTCCCTTGGCCTTCTCCGGAGGCACCGTCTGGAATATGTCGTCCAGCGGATTGGACGGAGCAGGCCCCTCAGCGATGCGGTGCTTCAGGTTGGCCTTGGCTTCCTTCCGCTCCTTGTACTTGCCGGCAGCGGCTGCCTTCAGGGAGCGTCGATGCTGCACAAGTGGCAAGAGTCAGAGCAAAGCACTGTAACTGCACATCACCACATCTTGCATATTAATTTCAGGATACGCATTCGCAACAGTTCTGTCCACTCAAAGAGAAACAGCTATTGTGCACTAAACGTAGCAGATTCAGCCAATGGCTCCTTGATGCAGCCAGACAAGCCCCTTTCCAACCGCATAAACCCTCTCCTTCTACCCCTTCTTATGTAGTAGTAGTAGTAGTAAGTGGTTATTTATTGTGCATTTGATACGGAAGGTAAAAGAATATTTGCTGCCCCGGCATCTGCTATCGCGACGGGAAGCACCTGAGCTGTGGCAGCGAAATAAAGGATAGCAGGCAGAGAGTAGGAGTGAAAGAAAAGTGGTGAGGGGACAGTAGAAAGGACAGGGGGAGGGGAACACTTTCAATGAGTCTATTTACATATCTACAAGGAATAAAATATACATATATACAATGCGCACGCGCGTGGAGCTCTGGGCGAGCACTACTCCACCATACGCGCACGACTACAAGATTAAAATATACCTATATACAGGTCGCACGCGCGTGGAGATCTGGGCGATCGCTGGTCCATCACGCGCGCACGACACATAGCACAAAACAGCTGGAGTGGGGGCGTCCAGCTGTTCATCGTCCAAGGTAGCGCGCGTGGAACGTTCGGGTCACTGCACGCAACTACCTGGCGGAGAACAGACGGGACCTTATGTTCTCCCATGTGCTAGCTTTTGCGTCGTGTATGCATTACATATGCCAAGAGAGGAAAAGTACCAGTCACTCAGTGACATACCATACGAAATTAACTTTTTTTTTTTTGTGAGGCAGCGATTTATAGTCATGCATTTAGCAGCCGTGTCAGCAGCTCGCGCTATGGTGCAACTTCCCTATTTCCCCACTAGCGGCACCATATTGTGAAGAGTAAACAACTGGCCGTCCTAAGGGGTCCCATTGGTAAGCAAGCGATGTGGCTGACACTGCAACAAAAGAGGTATCAATTCAACAGAAAAAAGGCTCTGCACACTATCGGCTAATTTACAGGCACTGAAATAGTTTCAATTTTAGTCCTTGCCTTCTTAAAGAGCACGATTCCACCACTGAAAAAGACTTTTGCTTTTTTTGCATGCCTTTCACTTGGAAGGCATGCAAACATAATTGCGTAGCCAGCCAAATGCAGTCAAAACAGCAAAACAAAGAAACCAAGGGGAAAAAAAAAGCTTTGTGGCCAAGTGCTCACTTCGTGACAGCATTGCAAAGAAAAAAAAAAAGATGCCATGAGTAGCTAGAAGCCCAAGAACATAACCTAGCTTTGGAAATTTCCCTTTAAAAAGCCTTAAGCATGGTACTTTCCACAGCTGCACCCTTCAACACAGTGCCTCTGCCTCTTGCCGCCGCTTCCCAGTTCCTCGTGCTTTGCACTGCCGTGCTGCAAACATTCACCCCTTTTCTTCCCTTCCCTACTCTTCACTACACTTTACTGTCTTTCTTTTCTCAGTGACACGCACCGCTTTCTTCCTACATTCATGGCCAGCTTTACTTTTTTTCTTGTTTTCTGTGCGCACCACATGTTTTGCCTCACCGTTTTACAGTAATAGCACCGTTTTATAGTCTTCGGTATCCATTTGCCCCCGAATGTTGGCCGCGCGATCACGGAGTGCACGCATGCCACTATGTGTCATCGTTCCATGAGAAGTGTGTCCCCACAGACCAACGCTCTTTGCTGTAGCCGTTTCTTTGAAACAATGTTACTATAACTGAAAAAGCAATAAATGCATAGTCGTCTACGGAAGGGCACATGAGACTACAGTTTCATTTTACTACATCCGAGTTTACAAAAGCGAAGTTCTACTGCACCGCTACGTTCTCACAAAAACTGCCTCAGCAGGATAACTTTATCATCATCGTCATCATCGGTCCAACTATGCCCTCTGCAGGACATAGCATGGACCACTAACTGACCCTCTCCTGTACCATCTGTAGCCACCTTATTCTTGCAAATTTCCTAATCTCATCTGCCCTACTGGTTCTTTGCCATCCTGACCCTGCTTGCTTCTCCTGAAATGTTACCCCAACTATTCGCCCCCCCCCCCCCCCCCCCCCCCCCTCGACATCACCAAACAAATGCTTACACTCATCACGGTTGGTGTGCTAATCATACCGCTAAGTTTTGAACGCTGTAAAACAGTCAACGCCCTTTAATCTGACTCAAACACTTTATGTAAGGACAATGACCCTCAATACAGGTCCAAGCTCCTCCGCGGCTGCCAAGTAAAAGCAGCACAGGGCACGAAGATTAACAAGCCTGCAAGTACAAATAGCTTAGCTGGTTTGGTTTGGTTTAAGGGGTTTAACGTCCCAAAGCAACTTAGGCTGTAAGGGATGCCGTAGTGGAGGGTTCTGGAAATTTTTACCACCTGGGGTTCTTTAGCATGCAATGACATTGCCCAGTACACAGGCCCGTAGCATTTCGCCCTCATCGAAAGGTGACTCCCACGGCCAGGATTGAACCCGCGCTTTTTGGGTCAGCAGCCGAGCACCATGACTACCGTTCCCATGAGTGAAGATACACAAGATTAAGAGGGTTTCAAATTGGGCTAGTTGGTAGTTAACATGGTCAAACATAATTGCGCTTTTGAAAAGACGGGACAAAACAGGGACGACACAAACTCTCGTGAAGCTTGCGCACGAGAGTTTGTGTCGTCCCTGTTTTGTCCCATCTTTTCAAAAGCGCAATTATGTTTGACCATATATACACAAGATGGCAGCTACACCTACCGCACTTGGGGTCACATAGTTTGGGTTGCTGTAGATCACCGCTCCTCCAAAGCTTCCCTCAAAGACCTTGATCGGATTCAGCACAAACCGCGGGCCTGGGGAAGAAAGAACAGCAATAAAATTACTGAATTTCAATTTGTGTATTAAAAATCAGGCACTGCAGACCACCAGTAAAAAGAGCATGAGCACTGCTCCACTGTTTTTTGGGTTACCACTAACTATAACCAATAATACAGCTGCTAGTAAAATTTGATTGGATATGTGTGCTCAAAGAATGAAGCTGTCGCAATGCTTTGCAGCCTTGTATGCTCGTATGTCCGCGCATGTTCGGATGGCTACTAACCACATCATATGATGAGAATGACAAAATTTTAAACGCACTTACCAGGGAACCGTACCATCCGGAACGTATCAACAAAAAGAGAAACACTAACACTGCGGAGAATTTTTACTGCTCGTGATTTTCAGTGTATGAGCTGGAAATGTATCAACGAGGTTTTACTGCACTGGAAAGTTTAGAACACATATTTGCCTCTTGAGGGATTAAGGGGAGCTGCTATTAATGATGCAAGAGTATTTGCCAAATGCACTCCATTTCATTTCGATTCTCCAAGTACTTCACTCCCGTGATCGAAGTAGTGGTGCAGAGAACCACGTCCACCAGCACACTCACCAATCTCAACAAGTGCCCCGGTCTCCTCCACAATCTGGTAGTTGCGGAACCATATCCGGTGGTCCAGGAGTGAGAAAGTGAACACATGGTCTACAAACGGCTGACTCTTGGGATGGTACCTCGGTGTGCCAAACACCTGGAGAGAAAGAGAAACAAACACCACACAAATAATGCTGGGTAAGAGTAATTAGTAATACAGTAATTACCAGGACTATGTAGACCCCATTCATGTGACTGCAACTGCATAGCGTGACTATGCAAGTAACCACACCATTGTGATGTGTAATTCGGTTGTCAGGAAAATCTGATAATGATTCCCGTCCCAAGGCACGGCGAAGGGGGCAAACTTTGTCAGTGCTCTCCAGTTCATCATCTTTTGAGAAACAGTTTTAGTGTACAAAGTTAACGTTGGCATTACATGCTCATAATTTTCCTGCGAATATTAGTGCAGTAGCACTACTAGGCACATTTTCAGATTTCAGGCATATGTACTTATGTCCCTGAAGTCATGCTTTGTGGTAGGTGGCAGGTGCTTTGTGGCACCTGCCCACCGGGTTGTGAGTGGTGAAGGCCTTCAAGGTAAATGCCTTCAAGGCCGTCCTCCCACAACTCCCCACTGACGTCATCGGGGTGGGGGACACAGCGGTGAGATGTTGCCCTAATCGGCTGTGAGCTATTGCGAGCAGCGTTTTTTTTTTAATTTTAAATTTTTTTAAATCAGTAGGGTCCACGCAGAGCTTTCAAATGTGACTCGAATAACTGCAAAGACCACCTCTACAGATATGCTGCACTTGAGTGGCTAGCACGAAGTATTTCAGATCCTGGAGTGTCAACTAATGCCCCAGACATGTCCCAGAGCGTCTCTCAATATTGCATTAACAGTAAGGCACTGAAAAAGGGCTTGAAAAGCCAAAAGTGAGCCAGCACTCCCAATAATCTAACGATGGTCTACAGCTATAACCAGATTAAACAACGTAATTTCAGACACTGACAGTTGACACAATCAACAGAAACCGACAAAACTGTCACGAGAAGGCTACAGACTGCCCAATTAGAAGGAGGTCACCTCATGGCTATACTTTCAACAATTGCCAATACCAGGAACACATTAACAAATACAACAATAATAAAAAATCAATGGTCATTAAAAACTTTTATGCTAAAGATGCAGTACACACACGAACTTATCCGATTCGTGTGTCCTCACTAAAACCACATTCAAGATAGTACACACAAGAAGCATCTACGTCACTTTAACTGTGCCTGTCAAAACTCCTTTTTCACTAAAACTCTCACTGAGGACTTAGTGCCGGTGACACCTAACAATGCTCACTAAGGGCTAAACAGGGCATTTTTAATCCTTTTTGGTTTGCAAATGTCCAACGGCTTCAAAGGTCCTGAAGAATCCCACATTCCTTCGCTTCTGCCCCTCCCTGCCTGACACACATGCAAATGTACACCTCCTCAAAAAGATGGTAAAATTTAATAATAACCAGTTATATAGTGACAGCGACCACTATAAGCAACTAGAGCATTAGTTCCAAATAAGGTGAGTAAAGAAGGCGGCAAATGAGGCATGCATAGGATTCAGAGCTCAGGGAATCCAAAAAGCATTCCAAGATGTCCAAGGGTTGTGCAGAATTCAGCTTGAGATTTGGTGAGACTCCTGACGACCCAACCAGTACTGAGTTCTACAGTGAGCATGGTCAGCAGCACAGTGTCTTCACAGCGCCTGAACAATATCTATCTCAGGATGATGCTTAAGAACAGTGCAGTTCTTTCCAACGTGCCCAAGCTATACTGTCCCTCAAGCCACAAGTGTCAACCACTGTCCCTCATTGCCACACATATCTGCCCTGCAGATTGAATGGATGTGCACTTGTTTAGAAAGAGTGCCCCAGTTTTCATGGCTGGAAAGCACCAACAGCTTGGGATAGAACAGTATGCTGCCAGATGTGTGCCATTGGCCACAGCCGTTTAACCCTTTCAGACGCCATTTTTTGTTTTATTGAAATCGGTTATTTTTTTTCACCTAAGTAGTATATTTAGGCCTCAAGAAAGAAAATTTGCTAGTTTTTGAGCGTGAAAGACCAGCAGGTAAGTTTGTACAACGATGTGCAGAATTCCGTACAAAGTGCCAGATTTGTTAGAAATAGTAACACCGAAATGTTCTTATGTGTCAGGTAAGCACCCTAGCAATCATGGAATCATTTTGCATTTCGAATATGCACATTACGCCCGAAATTGAGCAAAAACAATCATTTTTTTCACTTGCAACAAAATCTATCTGCACAAAAATGGTGGACAAAGTGCTACCTAGCCCACTGTTGAGTGAAATATTATTTACTGCGTTCGCTACATGGCACAAAAAAACCAACTTATTTGAGACAAGAAGGCTACTCTGTTCAACTGAAACAATGAAATCACTGCTAGGTGCACTAGTCTCTCAGAAAAAGCTGTGAGTTTGCTGTCTACACAATTGTGTACGGAGTGCCTTAAAGGGTTAAGGGATGCAGCGTGTGAAAAAAAAGACTGGAGGGGATACTAGAGCTCCACCATAAGGGTATGTGATAGTGTTAGTGAGTTAATGCCCACATGTGCGGAAATGGTTATTCTCGACTTTATATTCATAGATTCACAGTGCCGAGGGCAACCGCATCATCAAAATTCTAAAAACTGATATGGCTATTACTTACGGTGGGCTACACGTGTCTCACTAAATAAGTAGACCGACTGTAATGGTAAAAAAGTTTACTAATCAATGTTGGTTAACCAGCTGAGCATCAGAATACATCTTAGCTGTATTCTGATGCTCTACTGCACTGACAATGCTATGCCGCAAAAAAGCGCTCTTCTAACTAAAAAAAAGTGATTTTTAAAGCTTGCAGAACATCTTAGGTGGAACACTCCGTATATGCAGCCCACCAGGTGTGCTAGGGTGGCATGCTCAGTTGCACCGGTACTTGTTCAGCGGTGTTTACCACTTGATCACATCTGCTTTCGTGTCACGATACACGGGGGCGCCTTCCGATTCTTCCCTCAATACCCATCTCCATTCGTGCGTCTCGTCATTGCAGTGCTGTCTACCGCATGAAATTCATAGAAAAAAAGTCGCACATAACCCAGCATCTATAGCCGGCAAGTTCTCAAGCATCAGAGAGGAACGGAGCAGTTCAAACCAGAACCCTTTAGAACATACTCTACACTGAAAGGCTAGCTATGGTGCAAGCAGAACCTTCAGACCCCGCAGCGATGTGACAAGCTAGGATCGGGAGTGGAAAATGCGTAACCTCTCTCGCACCACAGCTAACGCCTAAACATTCGCACTATACTCAGTCATAACTGTCCCGAGATGTCCTTTCACTTCACGTAAATCCTCAAGGCGCGCATACCTCGCCACGATTGGCCGTTGCTGTCGGCTATAACATAATCGTCACATCACGGTGTGATACAGTCAACACCTTTCGAAGAAAACAATGCTAAACACCGGTGACACAAACACAGCTGACCGCGTGCTTTTGTTGATGAAAATGATAGGCGAGGGGACGTAGGATATGAAATTTCGACCCTTGCGAAAAAAAAAATCTGCCAATTTTTTTGCCCTCACGTTGCGAAACCTACCCCCAAAGTATGTCAACTTTTCAAAAAAAAAAATAAATAGTGGGTTCATTACGCGAGTAAATGTGATATAAAACTACTTTTTCTTTCTTCTTCTAAGGCATGTTTGCCATGAATCCCATCATGGTTATTGATGTCATCCTTCATCAAAAGTTTAGATTCCAGGAGAGCTTGCTATTAAGCTCTGTAATAGGGCCATTGTGGCATCCATGGAAGTCTCAACCTTTGGAGGAGTCAGGACGAAAGTTCCTTTCATGTTTTAGAGATTTCGAATGCAGAAGATGCATACTGCATAGCCCTGAAGCCAACCACCCTGTGCTCCAAACTTTTGACTTGTGTTGTCAATGCCGAAAGCCCAGGTTTGGAGCTGTTTCTTGAAACAATGCCACGACATGGACAAGCTGGAAACAACTCCAGCTAAAATCAGTTTGTATGTCAGTACTGCGAGTGTGACATGCAAACTGTTTGTCACAAATATTTGGTACCAAAATGAGGAAGGTAGAAGTGGGAACAGAAATGAGTGAAAATAAGAAGTGGAAGACAGGAATGAACACAAGCAGTGCCCTTACCTGAGAGAGCAATTCTTTCATTAACCTTGAGAAAGGAGTCTCATTAAAGGCCTGCAACGAAAAAGGAAAAAAAAAAGATGTTACAATAAACTCATCGGCACACAGGAGCTGTCACCATAACAGAAGATGACAGAGCCTATAATTACAGGCTATGTCATCTGCTCTGTTAGTGTCAGCCAATGTAAAAACAAGAGCACCTATGTGACCTCCAAAAGAGTTTTGCCAGCATATCCGAAACAGGAGTAATCTTACAAGAGGCCATTGCAGGCCTATTTGTGCGTAATGCACTTCTTAATGGCACACTGAGAGTAACTCCATCTAATAACTTTCTTGTAGTAGAGTACAACTTAAAAAAAAAAAAAAAAAGCAGCTGGTAACAATGAGCCATGGTTCAAGGAGCCCAGTATTACTCTGCCCTCTGCCCTCTAACACCAAACAGTAAACGAAATCAGCCTTTTAATGTCTGACTGCATCAGTGAAGCTAGAGGCATAAAAATTTAACAGCTCGTAATTTTTTTTTGTGATTATCTCCTTGTTTAGGTATCAAGAAAAGTTTTGACAACAGACTTTTTTTTTTTGTCATGGAAAAATTCTGAGCGGCGGTCCTGAATGTGGACGGAACTATGCTGCAGACTAAGCGTTATTAGACTATGCAGTAAAAATTGATTCTCAGGTTCTTTCTGGTTATGTTCATATGTTGATAACTTAAATGAATGAAGTCTACCCCAGCAAGAACTGGCTACCGCTTGCTTTGAAGTGAACGGTGGTAAGCATAGCCTCTGGGATTCGCGCCAAAAATTCGGTGTCACCACATGCATTTTGCCTGTAAAATCGGCCTGTGATGGCAACACATGTAGTTCATTTTTAGGTGCTTGCTAGCTTATAACAGCGCCCTTTTCGATGACAGTGGATTCTTTGTGAACAGAATGCTGTAGTCTATCGACACAGGCCATTGAAATATTGCTGCAAGTGGAAGACGATGAGCCATTCTTGATCTGCGAAAAATTCACCGAACCTGGTGCACTTACTGCCATTCTCAAGGGGCGTCACACAGTCTTTCGCTTTAACATATTTGGTTTATTATTGCTTATCCAAGCTCTGTTCTCCATAAAAAAGGCATACAGTTGAATCTCAATGATAAGGATTTCACGGGGTCACGAAAAATATTTGTATCATTCGAAAGCAAAGAAAATCCGTAAGCAGAAGCACAGGCATTGTAATCACGCATCTTTGTTTACGGCTGACGGGATTTAATCTACATCCATGCCACTGGTCACACCTCACAGCGCGTATTACGCGACTGGCGATGTATATGCGCTGCATCACTTCTCACTAGCAAAATCGGCGGTCACTCACTCACGGCACCCATCACATGGCTGGTGATCGCAACACTGGTAATGCATGGCAATATGCACGCAATGCTTAGTGCTAAAATGTTTGGCTGTAGCTCGCATTCGTATGATCCGTAGTGGCACGGCAGCGTGTTCGGTACATCCAAAATTCTGCCTACTGCACTCCGGTCGAGGACTTTCGCAAATTCGTATCAACCGTGATCATATCATCAAGATTCTACCGTACTTGCAGTCCTGAAACCCTATTCTCTCATCTCAATGCAAATGAACTTTGTAGTAGCCTTTAATGTCCTTTATAAATACACTGTACCAAAACAAAATGTCAAGAATCACCTTGTCAAAAGATAGGAGTGGCCGTGAGCCTTTCAGGCAGTTACCCGTCATCTTCAGCTCCTCCATAGTGTGAACTGAGAGAAGAAAAAAAAATTCATTTTTCACTGCATGCTATGGACAACAGAAAGTCATGTAAAAAAAAATTCCAAACGGCTTCTCAAGCACATTCATTAGTGAGCAACGTTTATCAGAATTATTTTTCTTTCAGAAGAACCACGTGTACAATAGAAGTTTGATTTGCTAGTTACGACACTACTGCATCGGTTCCCAAACTTAGGTCTGCGGAGCTTCCAGGTTAATCAGACGTGCTTTTTGGGCTCTTCAAGCACCCCATTCCATGCATGTTCCAAACCCAGCCTTTCATTTACCTGCTTTATTTCTGGACTAATTATACTTTAATTCCTCATAACATACTGATTCGCTCAACAGCCAGCCATCATTAATTGAATTTGGTCATTTTTAAAGACTATGCTTCAGCGTGCTCTTTTCTGCACACATGTTAGGCAGGGAGGGATGGAAACCAAGACATATAGGGTTCATCAGGACTTTTTGCAAGTCACTGTGTTTGCTCCCTGATGCTTAAGCATGCTTCAGGCAAAGTGAGCACTAACGGACGACTCAAATAAAATGACCTAAACTTTCATGCCGCTTCCAAAGTTTTGGCAATGCATGTAACCGGACACACTATGCTCAGTGCTCTCTCTTATAGCAATGTTCTGTTTGACATACCATTCTCAATGAGAAACTTGACAGATGGCCCATTGGGTATATTCGACATCCTGGGAAAAAAAAAAAAACAATGACAAAAAGTCCACCAGATGTCAACACACAAATCAACTTCAGAAATCACCAATGCACTCACCATAAATAGAGATCTTTCCTCTTCTTGTTCTCAAAATACAGACATTTGTTGCAATTTTTCATTTCACATATCTGAAACAATGAAATTTTTAATTATTTTGAACCACAAAAAAAAAAAGGAATTCAGCTCTACGTGCAACTTCACACTGTTCCTCCACAACAAGAAAATTATCCGCTGCTGAAGCTTTTCGTGTTATCGAAACAAAAAGTTAATCACAACATGAAATCATAGGTGTAAGAATTTTGATGCCTCTGACTTTTTAACGGAGTGAAACAATAGAAGATTTTCATTTAGTGCTACAACTGGTTCATAGCACTGGTTCGTATAAAGCAATCTGCGAGACAAGGGTTATTGTTTTCAACTGCTCTTCTTTAAGAGGACTATAGACACTAAATTTTTCCTAGCGTTTTCTTTTTTTAAATGATGCATTAGACATTGGTATACACGGAGCACCCCATTGTATTCACCTGTACCCATTAAATAATATATAATTGAATTTCTTTAGGCTGTTTCGGTTTCATCAACCAAGTGACAGCTGAGACGTGTAGTTGGACTTAAGGTGACATGAGGCACGAAAAAACAGAACTGCTGGTACATCATTTGCTATAATTCTAACTTTGAAGCAGGCTGTAATGAGTTAAAACTATGTATCAACATTTATTCAGCAGTTTTTCCGTGCGCCACATGGCCTAAAGTTCAACTATATGTCACAGCCATCATTCGGTTGATGAAACCGAAACAGCATGAGAGAAGAAATTCAATTATAAATTATTTAGCGATTGTAGGCGAATACCACTCGATGATCTATGTATTCTAATGCCGAACACACCTTTTCAAAGAAGAAAACACTAAATAAAATCCGGTGTCTATAGTCCTTTAAGCTGTATCCCAACATAAAGCTTTGGTTTAGTTTGGTTTGGTTTATTGCGGTTTGATGTCCCAAAGCGACTCAGACTATGAGGGACGCCGTAGTGAAGGGCTCCGGAAATTTCGTCCAGCTGGGGTTCTTTAACATGCACTGACATCGCACAGTACATGGGCCTCTGGAATTTCGCCTTCATCGAAATTCAGCCGCCGTGGCCGGGATCGAACCCACGTCTTTTGGGTCAGCAGCCGAGCGCCGTAACCACTGAGCCACCGCGGCGGGGCGAATATAAAGCATGAGGCCTATAGCTACTTCACATTCCAGTCACTCACCTCATTTATGACTACAAGGGGGTCCTTCTTCTCCATCTTGGACTCTGTGGTGAGCAATGCAAAGAAAAATATGCATACAGGTGAAACGACGACACCGAGCGCAAACATCTAGATGCAGTGGAATCTACTATTTTGAACTTCCTTCATCAAACAGATGCTGCAGTCCCGTCAACGTCAAGTGGATGGAGACAAGTAATGATAGTTCGAACTTGGAAGAGACCAAATATATGTTTAAATTATACACAGCTCAAACTAATGGGAGCCGTACCAGGCTCCTCTTAATCAACTGATGTTGGCAAGGCCAAAGCGTCAGTTCAAATAAACAAATAGTTTGCACCAGGTGAGCTGGCATTAAGGAGGTTTCAATAAAAATAAAGAAGGCTTCCCTTAATTTGAACTCGCCACAATTAACAAATTCTTGGTCCTTTTCACGTTTTAATTATGAAGAATCGAATACACAAACAAGCTCTGAGACACACACAAGTTCGTCAAATGCAGGACACCGGTACAAACTTGAGAATAACCGTTGCACGAGCTAATAATGAGGGCCATTATTATCACTATACTTTCTGCAAACCAGCAGCAGTATGCCACTGAGTTGGGGTAGCCAACGGTCTTTAATCATGATGGACACCTGTGTCACCACTGATGTCACCTACCCCAAACACTTGCGCCTTGCCAAGGACCTCAATTATCCTTTCCCTGCCTTCGCCATGGCAATGATTACCTAATCCTAACAGACTTCCTCATCTCATCGTTCTTCATGAGCCTCTGCTCACCGAGGCGGTTTTCAAATCTGCCAACATCTGAGGGTTCTGAAGTAGCCTCGTTTTTGAACATGTCTGTGAACTTATTTTTTCGACTCTGGCTAAAATAATGACATGCAATCCTGAGTTAAAAATACAGTGTTCAAATCTCTCGCGTCTCGCATGAGTGCAGGAGAGGGGAACAGCAGAGAGGGAGGGAGAACTCGTCTCTGTCAACCAACGTGACGTCACGTTGAGGAGCCAGGGATACTTCAAGGCACATGAGCGAGCTTTCAGTGAGCATGCTGCATGCGTTGTTCCTCGTGTTAACTGCGTGCGTTGTGACGTGCAAAACGAGTCAGCTGAGTCTGAGCACCAGATTCAACACGAGACACTGCTCTGCATTCGGGTGCACAAACAAATATGGCCGCGACCAACGTTAATGGAACTAAACTAAGTTGCCAAACTCTCCGCCTTCTCCATGCGGCTGAAGCGGCTCGCAAATTTTAGCGCGAGGGGGCGCTGCCGTCGAAACAGGCTCCCGCTGGCCGCCGCTAGCAGACGCCGCAGGCCCGGCCGCCCAGCGTCGTAGCATGCAGCCTTCAGGAATGTTGAGCAACTGGCGTCCCAAATATCGCACTTACCGATGTTTATCGTAAAGACACCAGTCAGTTCTGAACCCTGTGCGGCGAGTATGCCACATATCTTTGCTGCAGCAACTGGAGTGATAGATCATCGCTGCCTAGCCAATGCCACCGTTGGCCGAAACTGCGGGTGGTCATGATTTTTGAAAGGAGCGTGGTTATTAGAGTTTCTTCACCAAAGTAGCATATTAGACATCTACTTTAAAGGTGGAGATCAGATCATCGCAAGGCTCATCGTAAGTTCACCTAACAGCTTATCTAAACGCGAATCCTGCTACTGTGCGCGCATGTCGTAGAGTGCTTTCGCGACGCGATTGCTGCTGTGATCGTTGTCTCTGTGCTACGTGCGCTTGCATGCAGAGTTTCAGGTGCTGTATCTGCCATGCCGACGTGCTGTGCGCCGGGCTGCACGAGCGGCTACAGAAAAAACAAGACTGCGAGGAATTTTTTCGCGGCTCCTCGTGACGCGGATCTCCGTGCGGCATGGGATCGAGCCATTGCCCCGTGTTGTAAGAAAACTCTCCGAAAAATCACGGGTGTGCGACCTTCATTTTCAAGAAGAAGACATACTGAAGACGTACACCCATGTTATTAATGGGGAAGCAGCAAAAATCGAGAGGAGTAAGTGGAGCCTCGTCGAGGGGTGCGTGCGCAAAATGTGTTGGGAACAAAATGTAAAAGTATTTCTGTATTTGTGTCCACCTGTAGTGCACTGCGTGAAGGATCGAAAAATATTGTTGGAACGGTAGCGCACGCTAGGATCAATACACGGAGAGTGGTAAACTCAAAATACTGAAATTGCTTTTCTGGAGTTGGCGTCAGGCATCCTCGCTGTTGCAGGGAAAGAGAAACTGACGACTCAGGAACCCGAGGAAGTTGACTGCCTTCGCAGCTCGGGTTGTGAGCAGCGCGCGGAGTCATTCACGAAGTGAACGCTGTGCGTAAAATCTGCTTATTTCGGAAAACTGCACCACATAAATCGTAGGTACTTGTGGTCTGCTTTCGAGTGCCATAAATGCGGGGCTTTGCGCTCTAAAGCTATTGTTAATTTATGTTTAAAACACACTGCACCAATGTCTGCCAGGCATTCGCGTTTAGATAAGCTGGTAAGTGAACTTACGATGAGCCTTGCGATGATCTGATCTCCACCTTTAAAGAATTGTCTAATATGCTTCTTTGGTGAAGAAACTCATATAACCACGCTCCTTTCAAAATGGAAATAAGATCGCACACGCGTGATTTGTCGGAGAGTTTTCTGTCAACACGGGGCAATGGCTCGATCCCATGCCGCACGGAGATCCGCGAAAAAATGCCTCGCAGTCGTGTTGTTTCTGTAACCGCTCGTGCAGCCCGGCGCACAGCACGTCGGCATGGCAGATACAGCACCTGAAACTCTGCATGCAAGCTCACGAAACACAAAGACAACGATCACAGCAGCAATCGCGTCGCGAAAGCACTCTACGACATGCGCGCAGTACAGCAACTGATCGGACCAGCTGAAGCCTGGTACGACTGCAGCGCCACTCAAAGCAGCCAGTGGTGGCGGCGCCGCGAAACCGCTCTCGGTTTGGCAACTGAGTTTAGTTCCATGAACGTTGGCCGCGACTGTGTCATCTTCCACTGTTATCCACAAGATCCAAGATGGCGTATGCTCGCATGTTTTTTGGTTTCAGGTGATACTTGGAATGAACGAACTGTGCTATCCTTTTCTCTGGAGGTCAGTGAAAAAACAGTCACCACAATTGCTTCTACCACACCATGGAAAGCTGCGATCTGTACTCAACATAGCACCGGATCCATATTGGCACCTCTCCGGTCCTCAATGTTTCGTCATGGCCTCTTGACCAATTCGCGCTTGTTCTTGCCTAATTTGGGTTTTATATTCAAGTCTGCAGCATGAAAAACTGTGTAGGTCGCCGCTGCCAGCCTGATTTTCACGAAAAGTGCTTCAGTATCCCCTTAATGCACTGCCCAGGGTTATTCATCTTTCCCCGTTTTCCACTACAACGTCACCAACACGCGCTCGGTTCTCAGTACACTTCGTTCTCTTCCTGCCTTAATGTTATGCCTGTCATTTACGTTCCACAACTTGATGAGCTGCCCTGAGTTAATCTTTCTATTCGCCGCTTTCTGCGCTGTGTCCAGCTAACCTAATCATCATCAAATGTCATCAGAAGTCCATTAAACTAGCTCGCGCCGCTAGCTGCTGGCGCGCGCTGGTTCCAACACGTGCTGCATTGGCTGCGTGTTTCTCAGCGATTGCAGTTCATGCCAACTTCGCATTCGTGGCAACGTCTGTAGCGTCTAAGCGCAATGACTCTGAAGAAAACAATTTTCTTATTCTTCTCACAGTGCACTTACCTGGCTTGGAATGAGGCAGCAAGGTACGGAGGTTGAGCATCAGATGCCTGTCTCTGAACGTGATTCCCCGCGATGCGAAGATCATGACACGCTGCTTGTTGATCCATTTGAACTGTAGAATCAGTAGGAACAGCTATTAGAACAGAGAGAGCAGAGTACTGCAGGACGCGTACTACTGTAACGATATGGTTTGGCTGGACACGCAACATTTCTAAACGTCTCGTGCAATTCACGACTGTTTACAAACGTTCAGATTTCGCTCCAAGCATGGCGCGTGACAAGTTGCTGCTGGCCAGAATTCCCTCGAACTTCAGAGTCACGTCTTTCCCCAACGCATCATATGATGCATGCGGTTTTATACCTTCTTCTCGGGTGGATCGTCCGATTTTCTTGTAACTGGAGGCAATCTTTCTTGTGTTTCTGCAGGTTCCTCAGCGTCATCAGCCGCACGTGAACGTCTCCTGCGCTTCGCCATTTTCAGTTTCTGCGGAGCTACACAACTACGCTTATCCGGTGTTCAACGTCAAAAGCAATTATTTCGTTGTTCAATTATTAATAACACTATAAGTGAGTAGTAAAAATTACAAATAATTAAAGGATGTGTTTAATAAAAAGTTGTTTGGAAAAGTTGTTTCACTTATGTCTGATCAAAATGACGCGCTTTGTCTGCCTTTTTGCTAGTTTTGCTTTTCGTTTGCTAGCAGCGGCAGCGAGCAGCGGCGAATCCGACGCGCACGTCGCATCCCCCCGAGTGAACAACAAGCTAATGCTTGCCATCGGCGGCGCTAGGTTGTTCCGCCTTCGAATCTGCTGGTAAACGGGAAGAGTGCATACCCGCCAAGCTCCGAAGCGCGGGTGAACATGGATTCAAGGGGGAACACCGGTACCCCGAAGAAATCAAGCAGCGTCGTTCCTGGGCCAGCGGTCACACCGCTACGACAATCGCCCAAAGCCGGGCCAGCGTCGGCAGACTGCTCTGACGGTGCGTGTTCTCAGCACAACAAGCTGACAGGTCGGCGCCGACGTTTGTTTTGCCCCGGGGGGGTCACGTTGTCGCAGATTTGACCGGTTCCTTCATGCCGCCAGTCGAGGGGAGGAGGGAACAGACGTTGTAATCCTGGCAGACGTTTCGATGTGGTACGATCTAACGGTTGCACTACTGGTTTGACGTTCGCATTAGACCATCTCGCGACTTCGACGTGACACTGTGAGTTCGGTTGTTAGTCTCTGGAGTTAATTCTTTCGGGACCCGGCTGCGGAGGGGATGTGACGGAGCATTCGCGTATTCTCAAACGACCTGTTTGTTTCTCAGCGCTCCTTGGCCAGAACTGGTCGTGCCGATTAGCGCTGGGTGTAATTCAGTAGGCTCCATTGCGCAAATTGGCTGCGACATATAAAGCGTGTCAGGTCGACCGGCCTTCGTTTCGGCGTTCTGGTTCCACACTGCACGTTGTTCGAACCGGAGCGCGCGCGCGAGAGCGCACGACGACTAAATTGTTTTTTGGCACGAATGCTACTGCTGCTGTTCCGGATAGTCGATCTGCGCAGTGATAATTGGACTTCTATTTTTCTACCTGCAGACAGTTGCACAACCTGTGCACGTAGCAGCTGTTAGAAATTGCATAGCGTTCGAACGACGTTCTATTCGCCAGCTCGTGCGCGTGCATTCGCCATTGCCCAGTGGCTTGTATCGTGTCTGGTACCCGAGGGCACGTACGCAGCGTGAACCGTGTGCCTTCTCCTGTTTTAATTAGGTCCCAAGTGATTATTTTGAAAAAAATTTGCGCGCCGCATCTTTGTTAACATGGAGCACGGTGAGTCGTCTTCAGTATTCACAGCGACAGTCGCTACTGCCTTTAAAAGTCGATTTAGTGAATAACTAGGGTTCTTGTTCATCGTTTCAGAATAATGCAGTACAATCTCGGTAGCTCAAACTCGAAAGGAGACCGGAAATTTGCTCGAAATTTGTGAATTTCTTATTCAGAGGAACCCGATCCGAATCCCCTTAGTATATTCGATGTTGACCGAATCGAAGCGCGAGTTCGAATGAACCGGAAGTTCGAATTAAGCGCTAACTGCACGAGGCGATGATTCGCGGCGATACGCCGCGCGATGGCTTTGTGTGAAGGGGTTGTAGCTGCTGACCCTCTGTTGCTCATTGCATCGCTCAGGTTCTGGACTTGCAGAAAACTTAGCTCATCATCCGAAAGCAGCTCGCGAGACTAGCCGATCACAGAAGGCTCTGTGGCTATGTAACTTCCGATCTTTAGCTAGTCTACGTGTGCAGTTTGTTTCAGCGAAGAAGCCGCCGACACTCGGTTCGTCATGAGCTATGCATCGGAACAGTTCAGTGAAAGCCTGGTAGGAGTGGTGGAACAAGAAAGGATGCTATGGCTTTTGTCTCGCTTAATGTAGTATGGTACCACTGTGCTAGCTGTGTCCCTTAAGAAGTCAATTTTTTAACAAAGAGGGATTTTCATTGCTTTTTTATCCTACTTTACATTGTTTAATCTTTTAAATGGGCTACTAGTGCAGTTATACTTGCCACATAATATGAGATAACTGAATGTTGAAGCAGCATTAACTGACGAAGACTAGAAACGTGCCATCGGCGAGCCTTGTTGCTTCATGTGAGCTTACCGGGGGCAGCAGTAGGCGGCAGCCGTCATCATCATAACTCGCGTTCCAAATCTCCTCAAGCGGTTATTATTGTAATTACGAACCTACGAACCAACCATGGAGTGAATTTGCTGTGATGTGCTGTCGGGCGGTGAGCTCCCCTCACACTGGCTCGCATTGCTGACTGATTGCAGATAAAAGCATGCCGTCATTCGTGCTGAAAAGCACGCTTTCTCCTGAGGCCCCGGTGTTTGTGCCGAGGCACTTCAGAGTCCCTCTGCCACAGGAAGTTGCGGAGCCCTGCCCACCCTATCCACCCTCACCAGTGAGTTCACAAAATTGTTTTTTGCCAGTTTTCTTTTCTTTCGTTGTGTTTGAAATTAAATCACTGCGCCAATGTTACACGTGGTCAGCGTGCAAAGCAAACTGAAACAACTATAAAGCAATTTAATATGACCGTGCTATCAGGTGTCATGAAACTACCCGTGTATTGCTTGGTGTGTTCTCACTTACTTTCACTTTTTTTTTGTCTAGTTTTGCCAGTGAGCACATTAGCTACCAGAGAACAATGTGAGAGATTACATATTTTGCTTGTTACATTAGCATTCGCAATTAAGCGTCACAGTCCTGTGGTCCTGTGTCAATACATGCAGCCTCTGTCAAGTCTTTGGCCCACTTAGAGCACCTCTAAAAAGACTAAAAGGTCTTGAAGAGATGAGGTCTCTCTTCACTCTGCAGATAAGAGCTTTAAGGGTGCTATAAGCTTTCCATTGTAAGGTTGGAAAGCAGTTCTGAAACCGCAGAAGATTTTAAGCTAGCTTCATTAACACCAAAGATATCGGCAATTAAAAATTGTGCTCTACCTCGCCCCCCTCACCTCATTTGCCCTGGGGCACCAGAAAAGAAAAAAGGAAACGGGTTAGCATTGCAACCCTTCATGTCCCAAACTACATCCCGCCCACGTCACCTGGGCGCACCCGGTGAGAAAGCTCGCTTTTAAATTCCACTCTAATACTTACAAAGATTATCTCTACAGATTTGTTCGTTTAGTATATTGCCATCAAATTCAGTTCAGGGTCCCTTTAAGCTTCCTAAGCCTAGGAAAGGCTTTGTTTGACATTATTTATCCAAATCGCCTTGAAGGCAGAAAGCTTCTTTCAGTGCCTGTGTGAGTTATTTAAAGCACTTCGTCAGTTATGGGAATTCCTGAAAGGGTGACTTTTGTATTTGGCTCGGCTAATGTTTGGGGCCGACCACATGCATTCGACTTATGTAACATAGCTGCATTGAGATGCTGCACATAAAATCATTTTAACGTGTTTTTTCGTCTCTTCATTAAACTTAATGCTGATAAATAAATGCACTTCTTAGGCTTCCTTAAACAAAAGTTGCCTTCTTTTGAATGAACCCACATTTCTGGCCAATTATGAGGCAAGCCAGATACAAAGTTCACACTTCTTGGCATTGTGGTGAGTGAACGACTGTCCGTGGCAGCAGTTTTCCTTCTAGGTAGCTCTGTTACTCTGATGTTGACATGATGGTAGTGGCCATAACAAAGAGTCATGTTGGCATGATTACGCCTAGTGTCACTGTGCCAATTGTCTCAGTGCGAATGCTGAGATTCTGGCTCTTGAACAATGTTTTTCTTATGACTTACATGCAGTACACATTTGTAAAACTCGACAGAAGCTGCTTTCTTGGCAGTGACTCTCTGTTTCTTTTGTTTACTGACACTGTGTGCTGTAAGTACAAACAGTAGTAGAGAAACACTAATCTGAAGCTCTCGACATACACTGTGACAGCTTTTTTAGCACAGCGAAACTACAGTGCTGGTCGAGCAGTGGTTTGAGCATGTGCCTTTCTTGCAAAAGGTTTGAGGTTTGATCCCCAGTACCATCGGGTACCCACTGATTTTCCAATGGGCACGAGCTTTTCCTTGTCCTGTGACTGTTAGTCAGCTTCTTTGGGATGAAATACTTGGAAACTGGGTCTTTGGCCCACTGTGCATGCACAAAACGTGCTAGTTATGTTACTTTTTGACCCCTTGCTGTGAAGGTGAAGGTTGCGCAGATAGGGGACGAACCGCAAGGAAGAGACACAGAGACACACACACACTAGCACCTGTGTGTGTCTGTGTCTCTTCTTTGTGGTTCGTCCCCTATTTGTGCAACCTTCACCTTCACAGCAACATGTTCCAAGTTTTATTCAAGTCACCCTTGCACCATTAACACAAATCATCATCGTCACCTTAGCATGACAATATGTTGCATACATTATTCTTGCATTCTCAGCACTAAAACTCTCTCTGGTTATTTGTGCTTCATGTTTAGGCGCTCTGATGTGTGTGCAGTGTAGTAGTGCTACCAATGAAGCTGGATCTGTGTGGTTGCTCACTTTACACTTTTATTTTTTTTTTTCCCTCCATTCCTTGTTTTCATTCGAGCAGCAGTCTCAGGACGCGAACCAATATGCAATGTTGGAGCTCATGAGCTTCATCGACGACGTCACGCTGTGTCCTGCTGAGTTTGACTCCAAAATAGAAGACGTCACAAGCATACTGAGTGGCATTACCGATGCTGGCGGTCTTTCTCAGGTCGTCGACACGATCTTCCAGCAGGTGAGTACTGCTTCCCGGACCTATCGCATTGCAAGCATAGATGAGATTTTTAAAGGTCCATAATAGTATCTTTCTGTTGCCTTCATAAAACGTCCTTTTTCAATACCTCTGCATGTTTATTTATTTATTTATTTATTCAAGTTGCCCCTAAAGGCCCTCCAGAAGAGGGTATTACATAGGGGGGGGGGTACAATCATAAGTAATCGCGATACATTTTAACAAGTAAGTGTAACAAAAAAAAACGTTAATTGAAACGTAAGGCATCACACAAAGAAAAATTGAACACTAACAAAAACAGTAAACATTTACACATTTCCGTCACAGCGAAGAAGCTCTTGGAATTTTTTATTGTCAGTTTCTGTGGCGATGACTCATGGCAAACTATTCCATTCAGTGATAGTACGGGGAATAAATGAATTGGCATAAGACGATGAATGACAGTTTACGCGTTTAACTTTGAAAGAATGATCACGGCGTGGAAAGAGAGCATCAGGGGACTGAAACAAATCACGGCGAAGGCACTGCCTTCTCATGCAGCTCCTAGCTCTGTGTGTGAAGCTGTTTGCTGTTAGCATGTGTTAGCAGTATGTGTTAAGTAAAGTGGGGGTGATTCAAGGCGCGGTTTTGCAGTGCTGTGCAGCATTTAACTTATGTCTTGGCTGATTTTCTCATTATTCTTTTCTCGGTTTTGCTCAGTGAAGTCAGTTCCAACAAGCTCTTCCAAGCCTGGAAAGGGCATTTAAAAACCTTTTGTCAAAGGTCCCTCAGTGTTTTTTGCTTGTTTGTTCGTTTGTTTCTGGGATATGGGGTTGCTACATATGCATGCATGATGTGCTTCATCATGCTGCATCATTTCAAGTTCATTTGGAGCTGAAATGCAAAGCACACGTGTGACCCGAAGGAGTCGAACTTAGTCCAGAGCGCTCCACTATGGTGTTTTCTCGTAGCCCCAATGCCCAGTACCGTCAGTAATGCGTTCTCAAATGTGTTCATCTCACAAAAAAGCCAGCCACTGATGTCTTTGTTTATACCGCCTGAGCTTAGCTTTTTTTTTAGCTTCATAAACAAAGAAGGAAAACAGGTAATAGGAAGGCATGCAGGTAAAGGCCTATGGTGGCATTGCATTGGGGTCCCATCGAGTTTTCCTGACAGCAGTAAGTCGGAACATGGCCTCTTGTCAAGTGTCTCTTTGAAACTGTGCGAAACTGGGGTGAATTTAGTTGTGTGTGCCACAGCTGTGTGATATATCTTGCTTGCTTTTCCTACCCCGTCCTTTGTGCAGGGCTTGAAAGAGGCCAACTTCAGGTATAGTGGGGCACGCCTGTGCAACCACCTGGGAAGCAACCTCCACATTCGAGGCGTGGAGGAGGATTTTACAAACATGCTTCTAGACCGGTAAGCGAACCTGCTCTGCGAATCTGCCGTGCGTTCGTAGCTGTAGTCTGGCTGTTCTTACTCCGCCCACGTTTGTTATTGCAGTACAATCTCGATCATACGGATGTCGCGGGGTCAGGAAAAATATTGGTTATCATCCGAAATTCGTGTAACTTAAAACTAACAAAATTCATATGCAGAATTCACACAGATCTGTTTCCAGCTGACAGGGTTTACTTTTGGCCGCACGCCACTGCTCACTGTTCACAGTGCGCAGCGTGTGACTGCCGATTGCAGCGTTGGTGACTTACAGGCTGCTGGTCCTGCTCTCGGTGCACACCGTGTGACTGGTTATCCCAGCATTGGCTGTGTGCGAGCAGCAAGTACTTGGTTCTCGAGGGTGTGGTCACGGCTCGTACATTCGTATCATCCGCAGTGAGGCGGGGGGCTGTTCGTAATATCCGAATTTCTGCCCATTGCGCTCAGTGCACTCTGACCAGGGCATTTTACAAATTCGTGTCATCTTGAAATTCATTTCAACCGTGATCGTATCATTGAGATTCTGCTGCTATACTTTGCAGTGTTGAGGCAGTCATATTTTTATTGTGTGCCACCGGTTTCATCATTGTATGTGGTCAGTGGTCTCTTCAAGGGCAACTCTAATAGACTTTTTTCTTATGTTCTTAGTTTATTACATTTTATATATCTTAAAGCCCCCTTTGCTCTTCATTATATAATGAATAGTTTTGCACAATATCCAGGTGAAACAATACGTACCGTTTTGGTTACTTGGTAAAGTTTGCCATCCTGTCAGTGTGGCAAGTTTAGCTTGCTGCACTGGATCAACTTTTGCCCATTGCATTTTCTCTTCTTTTTTGCCAGGTGTCACAAAGAGTGTGTCAAGCGAAACGACTTGGGCTCCGGTGACTTTGATGATGCCTACCTACGCGGGTTGCTGCTGTTCATTGCAGAACTCTTCTCTCAAATGGTGGTCAGTAGTGGCAAGCATTTCCACCTTTTGCTTTTGATTCACTGAACTGAGTTCTCGGGCCGCGGTTTTCATTCTTATCCAAATTTCCTTTGCGTATTCAGTCAGGGAGAAGTTGGTATAGTACAGGAGTGCATTTAAGTACGTGTGAAAAAGGCATGCACAAGAGCAAAACTAAAAAAAGAACACCAGAACAAAACTTCAAATGCAGTCAGTCATGCAATATGATAGGCCATGTCATGGCTAGACTGCAATACAGAAAGTCTGCTGACACATGATGCCCCCTCGTGTGCTATGGCATAGACAAATCTGTCATAACCTGTCTTCATGATTGACGGCTAGGCCTTTGGTGCTTTTGCTTTGTTGATGCTAACTTTGTTTGTGCATCTGTGCATACTTTCTTTACATTTAATGCGTTCATTCAATAAATGCATTCATTTGCTAGGCAGCACTTGGGTGGGACATTTCTGTCTCTCATATTTTAAGCTGTTTTTATTCACGTCAAATCGCCAATATAGCCAACAACATACATTAATGCCAGAGAAATGCATTTGCTCTGATTGGACCACAGAGACGTCTGTACTCTGTCTGAGGCTGTCTTCTTTTTTTTTTTTTTTTCTCTTCATCTTTCTATCCTTGCTAGCTCAGCTCGATAACGTAGACAGTACAGGAGAGGTGTGCCTCGTAGTTAACCCGGTATGCTACTGGCAGTTGTCCTGTCTAAGCAGCTGCGTATGCAGTGTACAGGCTGTTGTGTCGCGCAGTGGAAATTGAAGAAAAATGATCGTTGCTAAGCCGCGAGCTTGCTAGCACTTAAATGACCTGCTATGCTGTCTATAAAGGCGCAGCATTTAAAACTTCTCCTTGTACCACTCTCAGTTTTATCGGACTTGCGCTTCGAACTGCCGCTCCTCCAGCACTGTTGATAATGTAGCGCTGTCTGCAGTGCTTTGGACCAGTACTCCTCCAAAGTGAGCGTTAGCAATGCCGCTATGGAGTGTTCATTACGTTGACAAGGGAAACGACATTTTCCATTTGTTGGAGTAAGAGAAGGTGTCTAATACCCGTGCCACACGGACAGATTTAATGGCATTAAGTGCTTAGTGCCTTAAGTTTTAATGGCATTCGTGCGGTGCCACACGCACAAATTTAATGGCATTAACCTTACTGCCATTCGCGACCTATTGAGTTCGCCACAACTCATTCGCCCGTGCAATGCCTACTCTCGTTCCCATTCCACACGCAGAAAAGCATGCAGCTTTGTTAGTAGCAACTTCCTAACCAGTAGGAAATAGTTAATTCTTAACTTTCAGTCAGATGAGGCAACTATACTGCATTTTCGATGCGAAGAGCGCCATTTTTATCAGCCGTATTGACAGGTACTCTCGACTTGGGTGCTGACATGCGAGTCTATGGCTACTTTTCCTACTTGTAAAGAAGGAACAGCCGTATTTTCTGAAAAATCGATTTTATATTACATTTGAACAACATTTCCCATATATTGTGCTCATTAGCAATGTTTATATTCAGATGAAGCTTTTAACTACCTTGCAAGCGTTATCGTCATCGTCACTTTCGATAATGGCATTAAATGTGGACGTGTAGCACGAACTCCAAAAATAATGGCATTAACAAACTTAAGGCCTTAAGCATTTACTGCCATTTCTTGTGAGCGTGTGGCATGAGTATAATTTAAGCCACAGCCATTTGGACGCATCCACTTGGCGGTCATGTACAGAATGTGGCCCCAGCTTAGGCTCCTTCAGCCAATCACCAAGTGCTTTGTGGGACAGTCTCTCTCTCTCTCTCTCTCGAGGGGTTGGTAGTATTTGGATATGGAGCCAGCTTGACAACTCTCCCTCTTTTTGTGGTTGCTGTCCTTTCCGCAGTTCCTGCGAGAGGACCACTCGTACAAGGTGAAGCACCTGGCTTCCTGCATTCCCAACATGATGCACGCACTTCTGCAGTCACTCACTAAGGAAAACATCAAGTGCACCATCCAGGTGCTGAAGGTGAGCAGCGGACTGCCTCCTCCTCCTCCTCACCCCTCTGCTAGACTGCTGGACTTCTGAATTTTCCAGGTCCAAAAGCCTTTGAAATGGCTTCACTGCACGGTTATCATTTTAGCAGGCGTATCCGTTTCTGTGAATGGTAGCCTTGCCAGAATTGAAATGGGCTGAGGCAGGGCATGTAACGTGGAAAATGGATAACTGATGTTTCCTGAAGGTGTGAGAGTGGATTCTAAGTGAAGTTAAATGAAGCTGAGTCAGGTGGGCTGATGAGACTGCGCAGTTTGCGGGGATAAGGTGGTCGTGGCTGGTGTGGGATGGGGTTAATTGCAAGTCAGTGGGAGAGGGAACATAAGTAGGCTGATGGTGGTGGTCCATCACAGCACATGTGGTTCAAGTAAGAAGGTGCTACTAGTATGTTGCGCCATCATTGGTGAAGGAAACGTGATCATGATGGTACAAGCGAGAACGTTAAGGGGGAACACTGGTCTTTGGGGCAAAGAAAATGACCGAAAAATTGTTTTTCTAAAAATTACTCTTTTGGAATCTACAACTGTTCTCCAACTCTACCAATCCCTCTTGATCGCGTGGTATGTGGCTGCCGAATAGAAGCGCTACAAAGCGAGGCTGGCTGATGGCGCGGATTTTAAAAGGGCTGCTCCCGCCCATGCATTTCACGGGCTTCACTGAAACATGGCCGGGTAGCATGGTTGCCCGGAGACTACCTGGAGCCGGTACAGCAGCGCATTGATGGGTGTTTGTTGACTGATCACAGGCGCTCAGCGTTTGATATAACCAATGTGTGGTACATTATAAAAGTACATTTCACATGCATAATATTAAAAGTACTTCCGAGCGTTCAATATAAAGCATAATTTGCTATATATGAGTTCGTTATATCCGGGTACGACTCTACTGCATAGAGTTGCATAAATACTACAAAGATTAACGGGGTATAATGTACAACAGAGGCAAAGAAAGGGAGAATGCTGTATCTGTTGGAGCCGTTTGTCTGCGTAAAATAGTAGTAGTACTAAACAGAAACCATGGATTTCCACGCAGTTTCTTGTAGAAGAACTGAAACTGCAATCGTTCATCTACTCTGGCAGTGCTAGTAGTGTAGTCTTCGCACTTACAAAATGGAATCAGTTGTTGCATTGTGACTTTTCTGGATGCGGAACACGTAGAAGTGCTTTGCTAATTTTCTTGTGCTCCTAATACCCAAACATTTGGTTGTATTAAATTTACTAATGAAGTAGCAGGCGTACAGTTCTGAAAGAATTCAAGCTGCACATAGCGGAGAGCATCGTGGCGCAGCTGTGCTTAGAAACTGTACTTGCGTTTTTTGGCCAGAAATTGACTGAGAAACTCGTTTGGGCTGCGATGCCTCTTCTGTTTCTGGGTAATTTCAAGAAACTTTGTTAGTGAGGCATGCAAGCCACCGCAGTGGTTCAGGGGTTATGGTGCTTGGCTGCTAACCCTAAAGACGCGGGTTTGATCCCGGCCACAGCAGTTGCATTTCAATGGCAGCAAAATGCTAGAGGCCTGTGTTCTGTGCGATGTCGGCGCACCCGAAATGGACTAAATTATTTCGGCATCTCTCATAGCCTGAGTCGCTTTGGGACGTTAACCTCGTAGAACTGTGTTCCGCTCTGATTCGGGGTGCATATTAGAACATTGATGCAAATTCATGATATTCCCCATCCAAAGTGCATGGTGCACAATGTGCAGAAATTTGGTTGTCCCAAACACTCTCTCGCACCATTACAAATGATACGAAGTGCAAGCCATAACCACAAGCTCTGGCACTAAGTGCTGTTCGCACATGGCCGACACGTGGCCGCCAATCACGCAGTACGCACTGAGAACAGGGAATGATGGCACACGGCCGTAAATAAATCCTGTCAGCCGTAAACAGATCTGCGTGACTGCTTTTCCCATGCTCTCTGCATACAGATTTCTTTCGTTCTTGATGGTATGAATATTTTTCGCTACCTCGGGAGACATTTCTATATTGCACAGAAACCTGGATCAACAGATCGCTTTCCTAGTTCAGCAGAAACGAATTCTTTTATGGTCTGAAACCTTAGTCTTGGAAAGCAGGAAGGGGGTAATTTTCAGGCTGCATGTCGAAGCTGCGAGACAGTTAAGTTAAAATTTTTGCCTGCGTGCTTCAATCAGTGCTTTGTCCTTTAAATTTTGTGTTTCTTTAGTTCATCATCCTTTTCATCCTTGGTCTTTGCAGCTCCATTTTAGCAAGTATCTGTGACCCATGAATGCTCAATGAGTGCAAGCTGTGTTTAGTTTTAAAGGTGCACTGGGTTAACACTTCTGTAACAAGGTGGGTGTCAGAAGTCAAGTGGGGGATGAGATTTAGGGAAGTTTGCAGGGTTAACGTGGACGCAGCTGGCACAGGACAAGGTTAATTGGAGGGACATGGAAGTGGCCTTTGTCGTGCGGTGGACGTAATCGGGCTGATGATGTTAAGTGGCATGAAATCTGTGGCTAAATACATATCTTTTTTTTTCTCTCTCTCTCATGACCAGCTTACTGGTGCCTGCCTGGAGGACTACGAGAAGGTGGGCTCTCCTGAAACTGACTGTTGTGCTCTCGACAGTGTATTTGAGAAGCTCTGCGAGATCTCACAGAAAAAGGACATTGACCCGTAAGTGACGGGCCGCCATCTCAGTGGCCTCCACTTCAAGTCTCATTCAAAGGCTCGCGTGTGGCTCGTTGAAAAAAGTTTTGCAAAAGGCTGCTCTGAAAAGTGTCACAAAAACTAGATTCAAAAGTGCAGTATGGTTCATTTCTTGAGCATCCAGTAAAACCTTGTTAATACGATCCCGGTTAATGCGAGATTTATATGATTTCATAACATACCCTGGCCAGAGTGCATTGTGTGCAATGGGCAAAAATTCGGATTTAACAAAAAAACCTCCTCTTCTGTTGCGGATGATATGATCACGCGAGTTGCCGCAACCTCCAGCACCAAGTACTCTTTGCCAGTAGATCACAGACTCCGCGATCGCCAGTCGTGCGGTTTGCACCGCGAGTAGTGAATGGTAACTTACGAGTCTGTCGTGGCGCACGACCGTAGGTCAATCCTGGCAGCTGAAAACAGAACTGCGTAAATTCTGCATACAAATTTTGTTTGTTTGGATGATATGCTTATTTTTCGTGACCTCATGAGATTCGTATGATCGAGTTTCTACTGTTTGTTTTTCTTGTTCTGTTTTTACTGAAGTCATCAGTGATAGTGCTTAAAAATCAAATAGCGGCTAAATGTGTTCGATGATCACATTTTATTAATAAAGGAGTAGCATGACTTAGGCCACAAGCTCTTCCACGCGCTTTAATGGCCATTAGGCCCTCTGGTTTATTCGCCTTCTTTGTCACTGACTATAGACATCTTTTTGCACTTTTGGTGACTCTGCTGTTACTGCATCAACACATGCTCTTGGTCTCTTGCTCTGTGCATGGGGCCTGCAGGACCGCGGCTCTGATGGTCAAGAATGTCCTCGAGCTCCGTGAGAGGAACTGGGGCCGCTCTTCGTCATCTTCGAGCTCCCCATCGGCTGGCCAGGCGGATGACGTGAGTCGGCTTTTACGACATCCTCATCTTGATTGCCACTGGCTCATAGGCTCGCGAGGCATGAAAGGCCCTGCCTTTTCTTTTGGACTGCCCTTTTTATCTTTGGCTATTCTTATCCTTTTACTTTAGTCGCTTTCTGAAGCATGGGTGATTTGGTGTGCCTGTTGAGACTCATTCCAATGCCTCCTCGAATTTCGATGCCTGTTGCTTTGCTTGCTTTGCGATGGTAGTCCCATGGACGCGTCGGTTCGTTTACTTACCACTGTGTGGGGCAGTGGCTTACATCATAGTTGAAGCTACTTGCATGGCTTGCTCCCCAACAAGGTGCTACTTTGTGAAGAAGGCAGGAAAGGGTAGTTGTGGGGAGAGGGCAGTTGAAATTGGGAGGCGTCGCTCATTGGGACACTTTGCCACCTAAGGTAGCACAACAGCGTGGCAGGAGCTTGGAAGTTGCTGCACTCAACTTATGCTACGTATTAAGGCCAGAGCCTTTAATGCCTCATCATTGTCGACAGAAGGTTGTCAGCAGAGGTGTCACGCTTTTCTAGTCAGACCAGAAAAAAAAATCATTGTGCACGATGGGATTCGAACCACCATCCTTCCATTCCGCAGCCGAGTGTGCTAATGGCTACGCTACTTCCTGCCAACACGTATGTAGTTCTCCTTGTCTAGGACGCTGGAGAGTGTTTGCAGAAAGGCGTCGAATCAGACGGATGCCTCCCAAACGCCCTCCAGTGTCTCCAGCATTTAAGATTCACAAACAATTGTGTGCTTAATTAGCATCTTAACCACACATCAGTGACACAAGCAGCAACACCACACTAGAGGCTTTCGCCTCACCGCACTTTAGGTCAACAAAGTGCCCCCCTGAATTTTTTTAGTTAATTGTGGTGTCCATTTCTGTTTTTTTTTGAAATTATCATACTGTCTAGACTGGAGCAGCCAAGTGTAACATTGTATAGAGCACCACCCGTTTGGCATGGAACCTGTGGTCCAGATTGTAGGCCGAAGCACCTTATAAACTGTTTTTTTTTTCTTTTTGTTTGCAAGAGTTCCGAATTTAATTGAAAGAAGGGCGTAAAGAGTTAGTTAGATCTCTATATAACGAACACAGATATTATGAGTTCTTGGCCACAGCGAACTCTTCCTAAATTTTTTTTAATAATCGCTGGTAATTTTCATTTCATATATCGAAAGCTGTTGGCCCTAGAACAGATATACAGTAGAACCCTTCTATGCTAAAGAGACTAGGACCAGCGAAAATCTTTCCTATCTCACGGTCTTTACTATATCAGTTGTTGGAGATGACATGGATCTAAGGATGCTGTCTGGTAATTAATTGGCTACTTACTGAACGCAAAGTGTTGGTTTATAAGAAACTCAGAAATACCTTTCATCCTGCTCTTAATATCCCTTTATGAAATATTTATTTTCCTTTATCACATTATGTTATCACGTTTTCGATTTCATTTACGTCTTGTGGAAGTACTGCATTTGTGCGATTACAATGCGGCCACAACTATAACACAGGCTTAATTTTCCTCAGGAATATTCCGCAGCGTCATTATTTAAGAAATGTGCGCAACGCAGTCATGCACAGCAACACTTCTCACTCAGTGCTACAGTGCTTTCGCTTCTTACCGCCGCTTTGCTTGTCCGTGTTGTGAATGTTTGCCCCTTTTCATCCTTTCCCTGCTCCTCACTGCACTTTTACAGGCTTCCCTTTCTCAGAAACCCACATAACCTTTTTTGTGTATTCATAGCCAGCTTTACTTGTTTTTTTTTTTCTGTTCACGCTGCACGCTTTGCCTGATGGCCCCAAGGCTTTCAAAAAGTTGGCTTTTCCTCGCAGCTTTTAAGCTTAGCGGTGAAGCCATCTCAAATAGCGCTGTTTTATCTTCTTCAGTATCCATTTGCCTCCGAAAGTTGGCCTCTTGTTCCTAGCCTTCGTGCATGCTGCGAAGTGATAATTCCACTGGAGGTATGTCGTCACAGCCAGACGCTCTTTACTACCGTATTTACTCACATAATAGGCGCACTTTTTTTCCAGAAAATCCGGCTCAAAGTTCGGGGTGCGCCTATTACGCGGGGTAAAATTTCCGGAAATTTTTCGACTCTCAAAATTGAACACACCGCTTAAACGCACTCGTGTATGGGCCGCACCCCGTTTTCCCGAAGAAAATATATAAAAAAAGATCCGTGGAAGGGCCGCACCGAAACTTTCCATGACCCATGCGGGAATAGCCTTCGGAATGCACGCGCCGAGGCCTCTGCGATCGGCTCCGGCTGCGCGCAACGGGCGCTTGATCGTGGAGGCCACACACGTGCACAGGAGCTTCCAGACGCCACCCACGGAGGGCGCCCAAGGCCAAGATCATCATCATCATCATCGTGTTCCTCCGCCGCGAGCTTTCGCTATCCATATCGCCATCAGCATCTCCAGCTCGTTTTTTTTTTTTTTTTTTTTTTGTTGCTGTCAAGTGCCGGGATCTGCGGTAGCGCGATAGTTCATCGTGGTTTATGGCTTTGCCGCGGAGCGTTGCTGTTTTAGCTCGACGGCCAAGGACCTTAACAGCTACACGGCTGGGAGTTTGCTCTCGAACACGGCTAGCATGCGGCAGGTCGGAAAATACGATGTGGCCGAGAAGTGCGGCAGTTGCGACTGCGGCGTCCCTAAATTTTCGTACGCGACTCCAAGCACCGAGGTTTTCGCGGGCCTAAGTCGGGAACGTTTCCGGCTGGAAATGAAGCTTTCCAAACAGACGTTTAAAGTAAGCATCCCTGAAAACTGTGTGCGGCTGTTCTACGCGATTTCGTACGTGCTGTGGGTCCGCAGCAGCACTAGTGAGGGCTAGTAGTCAGTTCAGCAAAAACTTTGTTAAAATAAAGATTGGGGAGCGGGGGGTGGCGAGGTGTCGGCTTGCAATCGTGTAAATACAGTATTGATCACAGTGCCAAGTTCGGGGTGCGCCTATTATGCGAGTAAATACAGTATATCCGTTTCTTTGAAAAATAAACATCCTATACGTACCTTAGAATCTCCATGATACAAATCTCACTGGTATGTGAAAGATATTCGTGTCATATCCAAAACAAACAAGAGCCATGTGTAGAAACACGGCATTTGCATTCACGCAATCCGTTTCCAGCTGACAGGATTTACTTATGGCTGCGCGTGCTGCTTGTCGGTTATGTGCAGGCAGAACTTAGTGCTCGAGGGTGCGTTCACAGCTCTTGCATTCATATCATTCCTACCCCATGGTGTGAGAAAATGTTCGGAACATCCAAATTTCTCTGCACTGTACACCACGCACTCCGGCAAGGGAATTTGGTGAATTGGTATCATCCTGAAATTCGTATCAGCCGTGATCGTAGCACCAAGATTGTACTGCAAGGTTTAAAGGTGCAGGTGAAGAGGAATCTGAACTCGTCTTTTTGCCACGGGAACTCGATCTACACGCTCCGAGCATTCTCAGAAACTTCGATTTATTGCCCTGTGTGGCCGATCTCCCTAATTAAATTGAATTACCGTCGGCTCCCACCCTTTTATTTTGAATTCTCCCCGTACGGTGGGCGGAGTCGACCAACGCGTGGAGTGCCTTTCACCCAGCCCCGTGGCGGCTTGCCGCTCTGCCATCGGCGGAGTAATACACAGTAATCCGTAGAAGCAAATAGTCCGCATGTATTTTTATTTCTGCGGGCTTATTTTGCAGCTGTATTATCTGTGAATTAAACTATTTATTCACGGAAACCTAAAAAACAAAAAAAATCAAAGCAAAGCCTCCACGGAGCTGGCTGAAAGGCACTCCACGCGTTGGTCGACTCCGCCCACCATACGGGGAGAATTAAAAAAATAAAGGCGGGAGCCGGACATTAATTCGATTTAATTAGGGAAATCGGCCACACAGGGCAATAAGTCGAAGTTTCTAAGGATGCTCGGAACGAGTGGATTGAGTTCCCGCGGCAAAAAGACTACTTCAGATTCCTCTTCACTGCACCTTTAAGTTTTATAGGTGAGTGAAAAATTTGTTTCAATGTTCGGGCACTGTTGTCATCATTCCATCACCAGCATGAAATCCCAGGCATGCCAGTGGTTTGTGCTGCCTCTGCTCCTTGTGAGTGGCTCCACATAGGAAGAAATAAACAAACGGAGGCGTCCAAACGGGTCCCGTTGTGAAGCGACGGATGTGACTGGCATCAAAATAGAGGAGGCATTTCTCGTGGGTTTAGATGGGTCCCTGGCTCCATGGCTAAGATTGCAGAGTGAATTCAAGTGTATAATATCTCCCGTTGTTGACCTAACGAAGTTGACTAAAGGCTATTTCTATTGTAGGGATTATCATTTTTTTATGTAGCATTGTATTGTGTAGCAGCATCGCATTAAGCACTACATCGAGCATCAGTGTTGTAACGTTGGTTAAACTTGCTACCTCTGAGTTGCCGAGGAATTTTTCTTTGTTGTGTTTTCAACTCTTTTCAGTATCATTTTCGCCTCGGAATGAACCTTTTTCTTTCCTTTCATTATCACATTACTGTGAAACTGAGGTGTCCTGACAACGCACATTAGTTCTGAGTTCTCTTTTTCCTGTTGCATGTGAGAAACAAAAAGGCAGCGAGCTTCGTAAATGCAGCCCTGGTTATTAAGGTTCACCTTTAATGTGGGGCTTTAATAATTAGCATTTGATATCAAAAACAAGCAGTGAAAAAGTAATCAGTCCTGGTCTTGCTATTTCATTCAGCATGTGGGCAGACTGCTCTCTGACCATCAGTGTTCATTTGGCTTGTCACAACTCGGCGGGAAAGTCGAGCGCTGCATTTTTGAAGTCTCAGTGGATGTTTATTCTTCGCATTCGCTTGGTCTGTTCTTTGCCGTGTCTTGCTGTCTGTTGCTTTTTCTCCTGGGTGACTGAGTGGGATAGACAGGAGTGCTGACTCGATAGGTCTGCGATGCATTCGCTAAGAATACTACAAGCTGCTACCAAATTGCTACGTGTTCAGCTTGTTATAATGTGTATACTCGCCTGCTCATCTCCTTGCATCTTTGCATGCACCATTGGGGACAAAAGCAACGACTCCCCTCTAACGATGCACAGCTGGAGTCGAGACCAGGAGGGCATCGTTAGGTGGCGCCTACATGCAGTGTGGTACAGCTTGGAACTTGGAGGGGGTCACTTACTTTTGTCCCCGATAGTACATTTTTTTTGCCTCCCGAAGGCTGTTTGTTGTGGTGGTATCTATCAAAGCAATATATCTAGAAAAAGGAGAGGAAAAGCACTGTAGTAGTTAGGCACTTGAGCCTGATCACGCTTAGTGTTTAGATGATGAAGTTATGAAAAAGGAAAGGCACAGTAGCGCTCGGGGGCACTAGAGCTTGGTAATGCTTAGTGTTGCAAGGTTGTGAGGAAGGAAGCGTGCAGTGGCTGACTGGTTTACTCGTTTTGTAAGGAAAGGAAGGGCACCGTAATTGTCTCATTTATCAGTGGACATTTTCAACCCTGCCATGAGGGAGTGAAAGAAAGAAGAGAGAAAGAGGTGCCGTAGTGGAAGTCTGACCCTGCATCCTTAATGGGGATCAAGTCATAGCACTGCAAGGGGAAGGAGGTTTTGAAGGGAGGAAGGGTGTGGTAACAGTCACACTGACTGCATTGTGTGGACTCAAGCTCCATTGCACTTAAGGCCCGTTCACACTTGCCCAAAAATCCGGCGAACGAAGCGGATTCGCTCGCTGTAAAAACAAGGACCTGTTCTCACTTGTTCACGCGCGGGCGAGGTGGATCCGCCGCGCCGCTGCTGTTTCTCGCTTTTCCACACCACGTAGCTGCTAGTGGCATGCACAGATATAGTGAGAAAAGAGCATAAATTTGCGCTGTCTACGTACCATAAGCGTATGCATGCTTACGTACTTTAAACGCTGGCACATTCTCACTTTTAGTTCAGCGTATGCTTGCACAGACGCAAAAATAAACTCAGCGTGTAGTGGCGCCATCTGGTTGTCAGGGCGAGAACCATCACTGTCAACAAACCGACTCTGCTGTTAAGCCTAGAAGCGGCGGAATCGTCAAGCTGCCTGATAAAAAAAGAAAGCAAATTTACCACTTATACGTTTTCTTGGAGGCGAGGTGAGAGGAAGCGAAAGACCTGTGCCGCATTTCTGGCCAGTGAACGCACTGAAAAAGGCAGCAACAACGAGAATTCTCTCTGAAGCGGGGGGTCCGGCTTCGAAGGGCGCCGCCATGTTTGTCGCCGCGCGGCGGAAATGGGTCCAGCCCGATCGCCCTCGCCGCGCCGCTTTCCGCGTCGCTCGCCGTCAAAAGCGGCCGAATCCGCTTCGCTCGCCGGATTTTTGGGCAAGTGTGAACGGGCCTTTAGTGCTGCTATAAGGATTATGATTTGCAGAACATTTTAAGTGATCATCGAAGTTTTTTGCTGAAATGCTGCCGTTTACAAGGTCACATTAGGATCATCAGTCATTAGTTACAGGCTTGCTAGTGCAAATAATTAATTGAGATGTTATTGGAAATTGGTGCCTGTTAAAAAGCTACACAAGTTGCTTGGCCACATCTCCGTGCAAGAAAGCAGAGATTGCAAATTGGTGCTTGTAAATTGTAAAAAGGCTTACTCAGGATGTATGGCAACCTCTCATTGCAAGAAAGCAGACAAAGAAAGGCAGTGGAAGTCCGTGGGAATTTCTGGAAGCCAGCAGAATCCAACAAAAGTTCCTGGAATCTGAAGGAATCCAGACCTGACAGAGCGTAGTGCACGCCAACCACCGTAGAGTTCTCATACTTAACAATCCCTCTCTCTGAGTAGGCGAACTGGAGGTGCACTGTTGACAAGGAGATGACACTGGTTAAAATCAAGGACTCCAAAATGATTTCAACTAGCGCGAAAATTGTTTCTTTGGTGTGTCCAAATAGCGGTGGTCCACTAGCATGTTTGCCCCAGAAAGATCGGCGCATTTTGTCGTGGCAGCACTGTGGCCAGCACGCCTGTCTATCTCACCCCAGGTACTGAATGTCAAATTGCACTGCTTCTTAACACCGTTGGGGCACGCCCTCTTTCTTCTCACTTCTTTGCAGAGTATTGCCTGAGATAAGAGCTGTGAAACTGCAGCTCCTTCCCCCCTGCTTGTTTCCGCCTCTTGGGGGTTTTCTTCTTTTTTTCTTTTGTTTGTTTGTTTTCTTCCTTCCACTTCCCTTGTGCACTGTCACCTGCTTCCTCCCTGTCCTACCTCTCCCTGCAACCCTGGCACGGGGGGAGAGCGCCATCGAAACAAGTAAACTTTCTTTCTAAGTTGAGTCGCTTAAGCCCTTTTTTTTTTTGTCTTTGTGCCAATCTTTTTTTTTTTTTTCCTTTTCATGAAGTGCGTGCATGTGTGCTTCTTTTTCTTTCTTGTTTTTTTAGCCTAATGCTCTGCTCTGTTTTATGGCTCATCTACATTAGAATCTCGACGATATAAACCGCAAGTGGTCGCAAAAAATGTTTGCACGATCCGAAATTTGCATCCTCCAAGAAGAGCATCTTATTAAGGAGCATGGGAAATACATTCACGGTGTTGATTTACAGCCACGTGCCACCTTATGGTACTCTCCACACAGCTAGCCATCGCGGCGTCATATGGGCCACGAGTCTCCACTCAATGCTCATAATACGTAGCATCAGACTGGTGATTGTGGCGGTCACAGTGCATGGGTAGTGGCATTGGTAACCTGTAATGGAGCGGGAGAGTGTTCAGAACATCCAAAATTCTACCCTTTGTACGCAGGGCATTTTGGCCAGGGAATTTTACAAATTCGTATTACTTGTGATCATATCGTTGAGATTCTGCTGTAGACTGCAGCTGATCACATCGTCAGTTATGTAAATATTATTAGCATGTGGTGCTTCTGTGCCCCGGGAAAGATGCCGAGCTCTGAGGTAATCATGACTCACATGCTTGGGTCAGCCTGGATTGACGCACTTTGCTTGGCTTGAGATTCAGAAAGCACGGCTCTCGACCACGCTCTTCTAACCCGCGTTTGAAGGGTTTCTAGGTTACGTGCATTGTCATGACCAGTCCAGAGTATGCTAGAACTAAGTGTTTGTGGCTGCAGTAATTTGCAAGCAAACTAGGGTCATCGTTGGTACACAAAAGTAGATAACTGACCCCAGGAAGTGTACTGTAAATGGTAACATTGCACATTTACCACAGCAGTAGAGCAAGAATGTAGTAATAAATCACAGGAATTTGTTTTAAAGGGGCTCCGAGTATAATGCCATCCAGTTTTTGTGATCAGTAAAAATGAAGAAGTGAAGGGTGCTTGTATGTGGGGATATATACCGGGTGTTTCAGCAAGCATTTTCAGGAATTTTCAAAAATAGGCTTTTTGGGGCAAAAATATGGCTTTTGTGGCACGATATTAACAGTATTGGTGCTAACCGGAGAACTGGTGAATTCTCTTAAGTAGTAAACTGGTTAAATAATTATTGATAACTAACTTTATAGCTATCACAGGTAGGCAACTGATTGCAATTAGAAATTTGCAGCCGGTCATTAGTAATAGCCATATAAGTTTTTAGAATTTCGAAAACTCGATTACCCTGGCTGCTTTGGCTGAACAAAATTTGGCTGTGTCATGCGGAAATACGTGCGTTTTCAAAAGCATGCAGGCAAAGCAACCCCTCCAGTGCACGTAACTAGTCAAAAAGGCCAAATTTTGTCGAGCCACAGCTGCTAAGGTAATCGCGTTTTTGAAATTCTAAAAACTGATATGGCTATTACTAACGACCAGCTACAAATCCCTAATTGCAACTAGGCACTTAACTCTACTAGTTAAAAATTAGTTAACCAGCGTACTACTTATGATGATTCACTGGTTTTCTGAGGTCCGCCATCACTGGTAATTTTGTGCCACGAGAGCCATATTTTTACCCCAGAAAGCCTATTTTAAAAAATTTTTGAAAGTGTTCACTGAAACACCTGGTATGTATGTGTATATATATGTAGTCATGAAATAGTGGCAATATTTAGGAAATATTTAGAAGCTCATTATTGAAGCCTTTGAATGTAAACTAGTTCAGGCAAACTTAGTTACCAAATTTCCATCATTGTGGCATCATTCCTGCGAATAGTATGGCCCAGCAGTTTTACATGGTATCATAAGCCTTAGTTCACAACTGGTCTAGGGCATTAGGTTTGCGTAGGTAATTTCTGTTAGACATACTGATACAAATCTGGAGCACTGCACCATTACTTTTGACGGTGCAGATGTTTAGGGTGCAGTGTGCAGTCAAACAAGCCCCACAGTCTGCATATTTTCTTCAAGCACTCCTTTAACGATGGCAGATTGTCTCACTACCGTATACTCAATAGTGATTGGGGAGTTATCTTAACGTGGTCTTTGAGGGCTTTGCTGTTTCGCTCATAGCGATATATCTCATCCTCTTTTGTGATTCCAAAACTTTTTTGCTGCAACAACCAGTTTCACTTTGTTGACCTGCGTCTGATCTTTCCCTAGAGCAGTCAGCCACAAAAAATCGGCCGAAACGTTTTTAACAGTGTGCGAGCCTTTTGTGTAATGCCTTAGCACTGCATTAGAAAAGGCTTTCTTTCCACAGTGATTTTGTTAATCTGTAATTTTGCAAATTTGGGTTGGCCTCCGCATATAGCACCGGATTTTGTTGCTTTGCTTGCCCGTTTTATTCTAAATAAACTGAGTCCATAGCAGCTCCAGAGTTGCCAACGTCCTTTTGACGAGCAAACTGCCATGTGTGCTGTCAGTAGGAAGGCATAACGCCTGCCACCGTTCTGGTATCGCTTTTTGTGGTAGACATGTCACCCCTTTAAGGGGGGAGCCTGGTCTTGAAAAGAAAATTTTTTTAATCTGGTCAAAGTTACGAAATTTTCAGGGCACATGTATTTTTGTGCGCTGATTCTAGATATGTCATTTAATTTCTTGTTCATGTAAAACAATTCCTTGAGCACTTATGCACTTTTAATGCTAGTATTTTGCAAAGAGTTTTGAAGAAAATTTGCTGCGGGAAACTCGCTGAAATGGATGCCATTGGGTTCTCTTGATACCAAGGAATGCAATAAGGGTAAAATTATCCTGATATTTCTGAAGCAACAACTTCAAAACCTTATAACTTAAGTTCTATGACAAGCAGGAAGACAATTTTACCCTTATTGCATTCCTTGGTGTCAAGAGAACCCAATTGCATCCATTTCAGCAAGTTTCCCGCAAGATATGTTTTTCAAAGCTCTTCACAAAATACATGCATAAAAATTACATAAGTGCTCAAGGAATTGTTTTACATGAAATTAAATGGCATATTTCAAATCGGCACACAGAAATACATATTCCCTGAAGATTTCTTAACTGTGACTTCATTAATAATTTTTTTTTCAAGACCAGGCTCCCCTCTTAAAAGCAGATAACAGCACTGTGCTTTCTTTCTTTTTTTTGTGTGTGTGTGAAAAAATGCTGATTACAATGTATGATAGCGAGAGGTTGGTCAGATGGTTCTTGATATTCACAAGGTGAACAAGGGAAGGAAAACCTCAGGGTACTTTGCCAACGTTTCGACTAGAGGACTTGTCTTCAACTTACAACTTAGTTATACCAACATATAATTGCGTTTGTGCTGGTTTGGGTGATTCAGACAAGTATAGTGTCACTTATACTGCGTGCCTTCATCGGCTGCTGTGCAGAGCCTTCCCATTACTTGTGGTCCCGACGGCGTGCCAGTCTCCAATGAAGAGGAGAGGTTTATCCAAGAGCTCCTGCTCACAGAACGGATGGGGAACATCGAAATGTCTGAGTAAGTGTCGACTTCAACCGTGGTTGTGTCTTCTCTTAGCGTGCCTTGACTCGTGGAGTGTTACAGAGCTGTACACTCTTCTTAGTCTTTTATGCGAAGCATATTGCTAGAGCTATGCCCCACGCCGTCACCGTGGCTGTACGCGTCCAACCACGTGACACGATGACGTCATGACAGATGAGAAACAGGTCCCCCACCTCACGCCGTCGCTCGGAGCTGTACGCGACCAACCACGTGACACGATGACGTCACGACAGATCGCCATCACGCGCTGGGAGAGGGAGAACGATGCCATCGCACAGACACCGGAATGTCCTCGAGCGGCATTCCCGCGCATTTCGAACGCGCGTTCACACTCGGTGTAGGTGAAACGCTCGCTCCACCGGGCAGGCGGACGCGGCTTCCGTGGCAATCCAGGCGCCCACCCAACGCGCGTCTCGGGGTTAGTCGGCGTTCCGCTGTAGCCATGCCGTTGTCTTCCCCCACGACGAAGGCTTCTACTGGTTGTATTAAAATGACCAAGTATTCAACCAAGGAAAGCCATGTATTACCAAGCCTAGCCACCAATATGCTTCGCATCTGACAAGGCTTAACCTTAGCTAAGCCTCAGCCATTTTTTTTTCATCTGTAGCAACCAGTTTATGTACTGCCCTTGCCTTTGCAGGAGAATACCTAGTCTGTATCCAAACATAGGCAGTAATAGTAGTCATGAAGCTGATTTTACTCTTTCTGACCATATTTAACACAACTGACAGTCTAGATCTTTTCAGTACACATGTATGTACGCAGATTTTTTATTTTTTTCTGTAGGTCAGTTATTCGCATAGATAGATGAGAGATGTTAAGGCGGAAACAATAGAAATATAGGAAACAAGCGGTCTTTAGCGAACTTATAGACACATTGCTGTACAACCAAACTTTTAAGCTCAAAGAAAACAAGATAAATAAAGGAGGAACAGTGCAAACACAGGACGAGGTAGAGGCAATTGACAAAGGCGCTGTTTCCTTCGCCTTTTTTTATCATGTTACACCAACTAGCCAGCAGCACCCTTACGAAAGAAAACAATTTTAGACAACAGTTTCCGTTATGCGGATTACTAGCAATTTTAGAGTACCTTCTTTTTAGTGCTCTAGGGGTGACTTTTTTGACCTCATTTAAAGCAAAATTTTTAAAAATTCAGAAAACATAAATCACTAGTGTGCTCCAGAAAGCATAAATCACAAGTGTGCCCAAAGCACTCCAGTGTTGATATCAAACCTGTCCACTGAGAATGTGAAAAAAAATATGTATTTTTATTCTGCCTTTTTTTTTCTCACACAATGATATTGGTCACACAGGCTAGAAGGAAGTTAGATATGCATTATTCACAAATAGCCTTTGAAAACTAACACTTCTAACTAAAGTTGGGGTACAGTATCCACTCTGGAAGGGAGCAGCTGATTGGTGCAGTAGAACTTATGTGGTAGAATTCTCTTAATTTTGTGTGTTAAACGCTCCTTTGCAGTGGAAGCGGTTACGCCAACAACTGCTGTAATGACGACATGGACGATGAGATCGCGGCCGCCTACGAAGAATTCCTCAAGGAGTCGGGACAGTGAAGCTCTCTCCAGCTCGGCAAGGGAGGGGACCAGAATGGGTTGGCCGAGAGGTGCGAAGATGGGGAAGTGCAGGACAGTGCCCAGTGTTCTCTTAAGTGTATTTTTTTTTCTCCTTGTTTGTGTGAATTGGGGTTGGGGGGGAAAGTGTGGTGCCACTTTGTGCTTTTCCTTTTTTTTTTTGTAAGTAGGCCGGGTTGGGCCTCTTCCGGTTACCTCAAGTTTATTTTATTTCTGTTCACCTTACTTTTTCTCTCTTTATGTCACCATGGGCCACATCACTGGTGTCATGACACAGTTCAGGCCATTTGAATGGAATGCAACCGCAACCTTGTACATTCTTGATGCACACACAAAGTGCTGATTTTTGGACGAGGACTCTCCATTGAATAATAAACACAAGTCATTTTGCAGTACGTCTGTGGTTACTTGTGTTTGCATGTTTTGTGTCAAGAACATTGGTCCGAAAAATTTTTGATCAATGCATGGCACATGCCTTGCCTCCTTCAAGCATGGTTTGAGTGATGGGACTGTGCTTGTGAGAATGAACACTTTGGCAAGAGTTATATCTGCCAGTATGAACGGATGTCTGTGCTTTGCAAGAAAGCATCCTTCTGCGGTTCAGAACAGTATGGGCAGTGATCTGCTTGGTGGTGATTCAGGCATGTCGGTAATGTCGTTTGTGTCAAGTGCCTCAAACAATTATGACACTAGTGCCAAGCATTCGCTATAAATGTGCTGAAGGCTGGTTAGCTCTAGTGTGGTCCACTAGTTATTTGTGACCTGAAGAGGTGCACTGTGACAATAGGGAATTTTGGAACAGGGGACCCTATCTGTTAGGGGGATAGGGAAATAGCGGCGAGCCAGTGCGCATGCGCAGAATAACCCGAGGGGAGTTACTGTCCGGCGCCTGCGCACTGGCGCCCTGCTATTCCCATAACGTCCCCCTACTCTAAAAGTCTCTAACCTTACTGAGCTGCCACAAAATTTCCGCAAGAACATTACAACGCTTGTCGCGATTGTTCGCGGTGCTTGGGACACGCGCCATGCGAAAGTCGGAGGCGCTGGGGCGCAGCTGGTTTGAGTGACAGCCAGCCATGAGGCGGGGCCCGAAAATGCGGCTGTTTCCCGCTCGCGCCTCCGCTGGGCGTGTGCGGCACGGCATGGTGGTCGCCTAGAAAACTGCACGGGCTTTTAGACGACGGTGCTAGACATCTCGGTGCGGCACGGGGAGTGGCGTCGTAGCAGCCAGCCAGCGACCGGCCGAAACCGAAAATCCCCCGCACACACGCACGGCGGGCGTGCGCGCGCTCTCAAAACCGGAGAGGCCAGTGTTCCCGAAGGGCGCAGTAAATACGCGCTGCGGCAGCAACGCGCAGGCGAGCCGCTCGCTCGGCCCCGCCAGACAGGAACCGAACGAGAGAGAAGCAGCGCGCCAGCGAAGCACAAGCAAAAGCCCAAGCGCCCCAGCTAGCAAACAAAAACGTGTCCGGCCCTCCCCTGCTGCCGCGAGATGAATTCGCCGGCTCTGCGCATGCGCGCGGGACGCGAAAGCAGACTTAAAAAGCATCAATATGGCGGCCTGTTCAACGGCAGGTGTGAGAAGTGTCGGCCTGAACTCTGGAATAGCCATGAAAGACTGCTACTCGCAGATTAAAGGAGGCGAGAAAATATGCAGCGGAGACGCCAACTGCCCTTTCATCAACGGCAACGATTCGGGCCAAGGCGAGGAGCGATGGCTACAGTCCCTCCGCCAGTTCCACAACGGGCGGAATCTCCAAATGGTTCATCTTTCGCCGTCAGTCACCGAAAAGGCGAGTCTTTCGCGTTCCTGATCGCACGCCGCGCTCACGCGATGCCACGAGCTGGGCATGCACACCGGGTCCGAACACGAGCGCCGGTCTTGTGCTGCCTTAGCGTTCGTAAACAAACAGGGGCCCTCGGCGCGGCGCCTGCAATGACGGCGGGGCTCCCGCTTCGTCGTCCACAAAGCCAGCGGCATAGCGCCGCGTTTTCTTTGTTTTCCCCCTCCCTCAACGTTATCTTGCGGTTTGGTGCGGCCGCGACATGGAGCCCGCGCAACGCCGTGTTCATTACCGCTGCCCCCGAAACCAGCGTCTTTGAACATGTCATGCGCAGCGTTGTGTTTGCTTGGCTGCCGACACCTTTTATTCCGTTTTTCCTTTCCTTCTTCAGCGCTCGTTATTTTCGTCGTGAATTCTTTTCAGCTCCGCGCATGTGGGGGAGGGTAGGCGCCCGCGCCCAGGCGAGGAGGAGGAGGAGGCTCGCGGAGAGGAGGAAGCCGAGGCAGGCAGCGGAGGGGCGGCGGTGGTGGCGTGCGCGCGAGTGTATCGATTTTTTTTGTACCGCATCCCGTGGTGGTATTTTTCCTGCGCAGCGCGCGCCTTTTCTCCCGCCCCTTCTTTATTTTCTTCGATCGCCTGTTCGCTTTTACTTGACCCGAGCGGCGCGCATGCTGCAGTGTGCCGCTTATTTACAAATAGAAAAAGATGCGTGGAACTATTTTTTCATACGATGCCTTGTCGCGACTCCCGCCCCGCTGCCGCCACTGCGCGCCTCGCGAGTTCTTCCGCGGTGAGGCACGGGGGCATGCATGTTTCGCTGGCTCGGGCCACGGCGCGACTCCAAGAATATGGGACCATCTTGGATCGGAGCCATCGTACAAATCAGGACGGAACGGCACAGCCCGCTGTCAACCGCCGCCTTTGTGCGGAAGAGATGGGAATGACCTTACGCGGAAACAGAACTGCCGCGCGAACGCGGGTTTCCTGCTCTGCTTTGTTTGTCAATAAATCCGTGTGGGTGTGCGCGCGTGTACGTTCGCGTCTTGAGTTCCGCCTGTGATAAGGGAAGTGAATGCGGCAGGGAATTGTGTGGACAGGGCAGCCGAGGTTTGACAAAAACAAAAGTTGCATAGAGCGGATACTAGACGTAATTCTTAGTTAGCGACATGGCGGAAGTCGTCGGGGTGGGGCAAGAGGTGAATAACTAAGCAGAAGCATTGCCACCGGCCCGGCGAGGTACTGTCGTCCTTGAAGTGGCCGAAGCCGCGCTTCGGTGAGCGAGGCACACACGCTTAGCTGCGTTCCACCGGCTTCGTGGTGTTGTCGTGTTTGGACTGCGGCTGTCTGGGGTCGGTGTCTGAAACGGGCTTCAGTTTTTATCGTTCTCTCGGCGTTATCTGCCTTGACTTTCTCGAGTGTCCCCCGCTATCGCTACTGGCTTTGCGCAGTAACAGAAAATATCAACGCAACGTTAGCGGACAAAAGTGTGAAGGTTGACTGTAGCGCTGAGCTCCTGCATAACAGCAAAGCAGCTAAGCATCTGCATCTGACTGTGAAAGAAATTGACGGACTACAGAAGCGCTGCAATTGTGAATTACTGCAGTGCTTTTTGTCACGATTACAGAGCAAGGCAAATCTAAATTTCTGTTACCATAGGAAGCCAAGTGCTTTAGAAGTACTGGTAGTTTGTTTACATGTCATAAGCAAGTGCTCATAGGCAGCTAAAATCATAGTGCAGCACTACCAAGTACTGTCAGGAGCAAGACATGATGTCCCATGTGAGCTTTGACTAAACTGTGTTGCACCATCTCATCATGATTAGGACCGCTTTTTGTCTGCAGTCATTGCAGTTTCCTCGTTTCGGTCCATCACCGTCCTGCTTGTTAAAAACGCTGAAAATCTGACACTGGTGCAGTTTGGTTGAAATATGCTTTTGCTTTTTACAGACCGTGGGTACCTAGTTCTATTCATAGTGTTTAGTTACAGTCGGGGTGACAACTATGTCAGATTACAGCAGTTGTCATTGCACTGTCGAGCAGCTTTCTAGCTTCCCTTATGCATAATTTCTTCTTAATCTTCAGAATACGAAAATTTCTCCGCGTAATTCCCTTTGCTGTATTGGTCTGCCGGACACTGCATTCAGACATGCTTATTGATTCTCCTGGGTCGTCTTCAACGATAACACTGTCAGTGTCGTCTCTCTCGGTGTTTTGAAGTAAGCACAAAAAATTAGTTATTCGTTTACTTAGCTCTCCCATAAGTTTGCTTACAAATGTATCCATGTTTTATTTCTGTAAATAAAGTGTGCTTGTTCTTGTCTCGTGATTTTTTTTTTTTTGCCCTTGAAAAAGACCTGTATTAGTAAAAAAAGAAGAAGCTGTCATAGGAAAACTGACCAGCAAGACTGCCATGGCTTTCTTAATGCTCCTTTCATGTTCAGTAACTGTTCCCTTGTCAGCCCATAAGCACTGACTTGAGGCAGAGAACTTTAATGTTGACACCTACAAAAGGCCAAACAGTTGAATTTTACTGAAAGCAAAAATTGCGCTGGTTCAGTGTCACTTTCAGTGTGTTGTACTGAAAGGGCACGTGCAGAAACTAGCTCCCCATGTCACGTTATAATGCACCATTACATGTTAACATAAACTGTCTCGGGCATTCTTTGTACAGGAGTTATGTAGGTGTAACAGCTGCATACATCTGAATGTTGCTTCAAGCACTGTCGGTGAACCTACAAAGCTGGCTTTGAGTGACAGGCGGTGAAAGAAAACAATCTGTTATGTCAGAACCCCTGCTGCTTATTTGTACTGTTCGCAGCATCCCAGACTTTGCACGACTTGGTACAGAACCTATTTTCATGTTTGCGAGCATGAATACTGCATTAATGATGAAGTGCACTGAAAACACTTTGTTCTAATACATTGAAATCATTTCACAGTGTAAGAGTCTTTAGGTGACACCAATTGTTTGCACTGCTGGATGTCATTAGAAAGGGTTGAACTTGATGCTTGAACCAGTGTACTAGGTTTCTTTGTGAGGGAATAGGTTTCTTAATATTGCAACTACTGAATTGCTCACCAAGTTTTTCAGGGCTACTGTGCTTATTGAAACAGATATTTCTTAATAGAAGCCAGCTTTCTTGCAAAGGCAGGGAATTCCATAGTGAAGACTGGAAAGTGCTAATCTCAGTTTTCATCAAGGAGCTTTCTATCTCTTTCTTGCCAATGCAGGGCCCTTAATAGCTTAAGGTAATTGTGGACACTCGCATATACACATAGCTGCAACAGAGTTGTAGTTGTGGCCATTTTACATCATACAACTTTGTTAGAAAGAACCACTCTTTGAAACTATGCTGTTAATGATCCAGTTTGTAGCGTAGTGAACAAACTTTGAGGAATTGCTTTAGATTTCAGAACATGCATGCAAAAAGGGCACTGCTGCTGAAATGCACTGAAATTAGTCCTTCTATTATTGTCACATATGTAGGGGTTGGACTGTTTGGTTTTATTTTTTGGAAATTGAGCAAACAGTTTTCACTGTTTGTTTCGGAGCACAACTTTCGTTTTCTTTTTTTTTTTCAGCGAATATGATTTCCTATGTTCGAAGTTTTGTTTGTTTTTGTGTGAAAGATGTGATTATCCATGTGCTGCATCAATTTTTTTTTTCACTATTAGCACTAATTAAAAAACAAATAGTTGTATTAAGAGTTACGTCCTTGTAGAAGGAAGTTGTACAGTCGTAGTAAAAAGTAAATATGTCGGGAATAAATGCTCAAGTCGTGAGATAAAAGCTTAAGTGGGCCCGCATCATATGGTCCGCGTGCTGACGGCTGCTATGGAACTGCCGCTTAACCGTTCCAGAAGCCTTTACATGAAACTTCTGCGCCGTTTATACATAGTTTCGCTTTGACAGCTGTCATGGTTAAAAGTTTTCAGCATACTTGCAAGCCGTAGAAAAACCTACTTAACCAAGTGACAGGGTGATAAGTCTGAGTAGACGGAGTATACACTAGCTGACAGCACTTAGCTGGAACGAGCAGCCTCCCGATCCACAACGGCGTGTCTCAGTTTGCGGATAAATGATCGAAAACTCACAACCACTGAACCGCAGCTCTAAATTCTTAAGATGACATCGTCTCACAGCATTCCTGGTTACAGCACTTATATAATTTTCTTCTGTGACCTACTGTAAGTAGTACTGAACAGCCAGCTAGCTGTGAGGTGCGTCCCAGAAACACTGATTGGTTTCGGTTAAAACTGAATTTTAAAAAATGAATTTGGTGTACTTTTATCGGTGTTTTTCAGTTTAAACTCAACAGTGCAACCCCTACACGTATGCAACAGGTATAAACCCTGCAGCTGTACTACAGAAACTCATTGAAATGAGGCGCATTTGCAGTAAACATTGCAAGAAAGCCACGCCACTGCTTTTCATGACAGTACCACAATCGCCGCGGAATGTCTGCTTGGGCATTGCGAAATGTTTCAAAGTGAAACCGGACTTTTTTTTTTCTTTTCATACAGTTTTATTAAGCTTTTCGTATTCTCATTGTGGTAGCAGTAAGGAGGCTAGCCCAGAACCTCAAGAAAAAAAGAATAAAACCCTTTAAGTGACGTTCTGTTTGATTTCTCAACTTTTCACTGCGCAGGCAGGAAAAAAAATGCAAAAAAAAAAACTGAATAAATTTCGGAGCTGGAAACTCCTCATTGGGCCTAGGAAAATTTTTTCTCTCACACTTTCGTGCAAAGGTGAGCAGCTGCTTTTTTAATGCACCAGCATTACTAGTCCCATTAAAAGAAAAGCTGGCGACGTGTGCTAGTGTACTCGGTTGATGGTACAGAAAATCTCAGCAATTGCAAGAAAAATATTGTGACGTCATCACTATTCACAGCATTCCGGGTGGTGTCATACGATTTCTCATTAGCTGTGCTAGTCATGTTGGAAGCTAGCTTGTGACAGGGATTTGAACCGACAACATATGCACCTTCAACTGTATACCTTCCCAGACTTCACCTCTTCTCTTAAGGCGTGGTTGAGGTGTCCACTGAGACATGATACAGTCACTGCACCATTTCCTTTCCTCAAGAACCTATCATTGTATCAGAATTGTGACACAACCGATCATAGTGTCATACAATATATCGTTGCGTATAGCATACATCTCTTAGTCAGTTTAGAGGCTAGCTCACGATAGGTATTCGAACCAAATGTTTGAGCGCTTTAATCGGACCTTTGTGGAATCAGCGTTCGGAGGAGAGTCCGTTTCATTTCTCAGTGTGCAGCCTGTGTCGAGTTCGAACACTCGATGACACACTAATGCTTTTGCCTTCACAGCGCGTAAACAGTGTTAAGTGCCCCCTGAATTTTTTTTATTTTAGGGCTGTACCATGTTCACTTTCACTTTAGGTTGTGGTACTCAAATCCAGTACCGTAGTATATGACAGTATATAATATACTGTATAAAGTATACTATATGACAGTATATAGTATACTGTTCAGTTTTATGACCACCTGGGCCATGAGTACTTTAAGAAAGGTAAATTTTTTTTGGACCAGGTGCAAGCTGAGGTAGCTCCTGTTTGTTAAAAAAAAAAAACTAGGCAAACCCATGCTGTGTGTATCCATTCTTCTCTTCCATTATTTTATATGAATGCCTTTGGAAAAACACCCCATTGCGGGTCCACTTTCACAAGGTTCACAAGTCCTTTTGCTGCATAATGTTGGCACTGATGGTCCTGCCTTTTTTTTTTTTTACAACCTGTGAGAATGCAGCACTAATCCCCAGCCATACTTGTTTTAACAGCTGCTATTTCACCCTTTCAGGATATCATTGATTTCTTCCAACAAACCGGGACCCTGGTGAAGAAGGTAGAAATAAACAGGAGGACGCACATAGGTAAGCCCTAGGGACATTTCTTTTTGCATAAACCTTTCCTGGGCCCGAAATGTGTTTTCATGCTGTTGTTGAGTGATATATTTGTTGCAGTTTGTGCACACCTTGCTGAAAATCTCAGTTGTGTTAAAATATTGACATTATTTGTTTTATCTTGAAAAGCTAGGCTAACTTCCTAGTCGGGTGTCATACCTCTGTTACACGGGCCTTTTAATCCTTAATGAAGTATCGGGCACACTTGTCATGTAATGCCCCTGCATACTCCCATTTAATTCTGGTCCTGGAAATTTATTCACATTCATAGTATGGTTTCGGGCTAGGTTTCTTCCATTGGAACTTCTTGTTGGACATGTGGCAATTCCCAAAATGGATTGTATTGGTATCTTAAAAAAACACCGCATGGGTACTTTTCTTTAAGACATTTTTTAGGGGTTTCAAGCTTCAGAAAATATTAATTTTGGTCCTAAACACCCTAGTTTAAGAAGGGCGTCAAAAGTGTAATTTGATTGCTGACGGCCATATTTTTTAAAGGCCTACTGAGGAAGGGGCGCGATGCGATCATCCGTGCCGCTACCTTATCCTGTGCGTCTTTGCACTCCTCATTTGTTGTTTTCTAGGCTTACAACACCAGGTGGCACCTTTACTAGCTGTTGCAAAAAAAGTTGGAGAAGTCACGACGGGGTGTATATTTTACAGCCGCACAATGCATTTTGCACAACAGTATCTTAGGTGAAGCTTTACATCTAGAAAATGTTAAAGCACTGTCCACTAGGAGCTCCAGTAAGAAGTTCACGGCTGCAAAAATATACCCATAGTTTGTTTTCGGTGTAGGAGAGCACAACACATTTACAGAGCCTAAAGTGTCATGGTGCAATCACGACAACCCTCTAGCCTGCAAGTTAACGCGAATCCCTCCTACTTTGTGGGTCACAACAGAGTGTTGTCTCTGAGGCGTCTGTCCGCACACCTGTTTCACGCATTCTCTCGGGGAAACAATGGTGCATGGCCGTTGCTGAGCTGTCAAGAGGAAACAGTTGCTGTCGTGTGCAGGTGCGTTCCAAGTGTGTCGACGCCTAAGAGATACTCCAGAACTGAGTGCCACCAAGCTGCTGCATAAACAGAGCTGTAGACAGAGGTGTTACTAGTAATAAACTTACTAATAAGAAGGAGAGCGCTGGTGGAATGCATGCGTTCAAAGTTTGGCTGGTAATTACATGATTTCCTGTGCAAAACTTGTGGACGTGAGCTGGCACAGGGTGCGCTCCATGATCACAAACCAGATAACATTTCTACAAGCTGCTGTGTTATCACCGACTGTTCTCAGCTGGTCTTTTATCAGTTATCAATCTGTTATCAGTTATCAATTGTTGTCAGTTATCAATCTGTTGTCAGTTATCAGTCTGTTGTCAGTTATCAATCTGTTGTCAGTTATCAGTCTGTTGTCAGTTATCAGTCTGTTGTCAGTTATCAGTCTGTTGTCAGTTATCAGTCTGTTTTCAGTTATCAATCTGTTTTCAGTTATCAATCTGTTGTCAGTTATCAGTCTGTTGTCAGTTATCAGTCTGTTATCAATTATCAATCTGTTATAAATTATCAATCTGTTATAAATTATCAGCCGGTCGTTGACCGTGTTATTTTCATGCACGCTTTATCTGCTGCTTCTTCAGTTGCTCCTTCTGTCCGAAAAAAGTAACCTAATAGTGAGCCATCTCTGTATCTGTTTCGTGTTATCCCTCTGCACACATCTTTATCACCTGTTGTTCATCCATTAAAGGTGAAGCAGCATAACTGACGTGTGCTTTGGCATTGATTGGGAGGCCTCCCTTCTTAGAAAGTGCACGTTGTTGTGTGCAGCACGCATGAAAGTGGACAGCTCGTATGAGTTTGACCAGCCGCCTCTGCATCTGTTTCATGTTATCCCTCTGCACACATCTTTATCACCTGTTGTTCATCCATTAAAGGTGAAGCAGTGTAACTGACGTGTGCTGTGGCATTGATTGGGCCCCCATAGAAAGTGCACGTTGTTGTGTGCAGCTCGCATGAAAGTGGACAGCTCGTATGAGTTTGACCAGCCGCCTCTGCATCTGTTTCGTGTTATCCCTCTGCACACATCTTTATCACCTGTTGTTCATCCATTAAAGGTGAAGCAGTGTAACTGACGTGTGCTGTGGCATTGATTGGGCCCCCGTAGAAAGTGCACGTTGTTGTGTGCAGCTCGCATGAAAGTGGACAGCTCGTATGAGTTTGACCAGCCGCCTCTGCATCTGTTTCGTGTTATCCCTCTGCACACATCTTTATCACCTGTTGTTCATCCATTAAAGGTGAAGCAGCGTAACTGACGTGTGCTGTGGCATTGATTGGGCCCCCGTAGAAAGTGCACGTTGTTGTGTGCAGCTCGCATGAAAGTGGACAGCTCGTATGAGTTTGACCAGCCGCCTCTGCATCTGTTTCGTGTTATCCCTCTGCACACATCTTTATCACCTGTTGTTCATCCATTAAAGGTGAAGCAGTGTAACTGACGTGTGCTGTGGCATTAATTGGGCCCCCGTAGAAAGTGCACGTTGTTGTGTGCAGCTCGCATGAAAGTGGACAGCTCGTATGAGTTTGACCAGCCGCCTCTGCATCTGTTTCGTGTTATCCCTCTGCACACATCTTTATCACCTGTTGTTCATCCATTAAAGGTGAAGCAGTGTAACTGACGTGTGCTGTGGCATTGATTGGGCCCCCGTAGAAAGTGCACGTTGTTGTGTGCAGCTCGCATGAAAGTGGACAGCTCGTATGAGTTTGACCAGCCGCCTCTGCATCTGTTTCATGTTATCCCTCTGCACACATCTTTATCACCTGTTGTTCATCCATTAAAGGTGAAGCAGCGTAACTGACATGTGCTGTGGCATTAATTGGGCCCTCATAGAAGGTGCACGTTGTTGTGTGCAGCGCGCATGAAAGTGGACAGCTCGTATGAGTTTGACCCGCTGATCCGGCCTTGGAACTTCCCGCGCACCCTGTTGGGCACGGACGCCAAGCTGAAGATGGGCAGCAGCGACAGCTTCCTGTGCGTGACCAACCTGCCCACCCAGTGGACGGTCAAGCAGTTTCAGGAGCTGTGCGAGAAGTTTGGGCCCGTGGTGCGCTGCTTCCTCATCTACCATCACGCCACGGACGAGAGCCTGGGCTTCGGCCTGGTCGAGTACTGCAGCCGCGCCGTCGCCTGCCAGGCCAAGAACCTGCTGCACAAGAAGCAGGTGGCCCAGGGGGAGATCCACTGCGACTGGCTCGAGCACAACCTGGTCAACTACGCGGACCTGTACCCGCGCTGCCTCTACGTGGGGAACCTGCCCACCACCTTCTGCGACATCTATGCCTTCCGGCAGCTCTTCACGACCGTTGCCAGTCCGACCTACTGCCAGCTGTCCATCGTAAACGGCGTACCACAAGGTTTTGGCGTTGTGGAATTCCGTCTGCACGAGGACGCTCGCAAGACGAAGGAACTGCTCCACGGCCACTGCCTCAACGGCAACCGCCTCAACATCCTCTTCACCTCCCCTGGCGTCAGCGCGTACAAGCTCTACAACCGCATTATCGAGGAACAGGTACGTGCGCTGCCGGCACTGTGCATGTGTGCGTCCTCTGTGTTAGCTGTGGTCTTCTCACCTTTCCTCAGGTACAGTACAACCACGCTATAGTAAACTTGCGCATAGTAAACTTCCATGGGTACAGTGAAGTGAAACTACGGTTCCATTTTAACACGATAGCATTAAAGGCCCATTACCCAGAAAATCTGGCGTTGGAATTTTCGGCGTTGCAAGCTGCAAGGAAAAGCTGACTTTATGACTGCTGTCAAGCCTTGAGGCAAAGCTTACGGTGTGCATAAAAAAAATATATAAAAGGAGTAGCAGGCTATAAACATGAGCAGCATGGGCCACTAAGAGAGGGAAAGCACTTAAGTGAGGAGTAGGGAAGGCAAAAAAGGGGTGAATTGTCGCAGCACTGCGTTGGGGGTGTTTTGCCATGCTTCGTTGTGTCTCTCGAGTATTAACACCTCCCACGCTGTTTGAGGCCATGTTGTATTCATATATATATACGGCACATACTACCAGAAGTTTTAGGCGACGTAGAAAATTTTATAACATAAAATGTGACAACTGAAAATAAATAATTATCATATAAAGAAACCAGAAGAGCAGGATGGAAGGTATTTCTAAGTGTTTCTTTGCTAAACCAACACTATGTGTTCAGTAAGTAGCCAATTAATTACCAGAAAGCATCTTTAGAGTCATGCCATTACCAAAAACTGACATGGTAAAAATTTTTGTTGGTCTGAGTGACTCTACTTTAGAAGAGTTCTACTTCAATAAAGATTTTCGCTTGTCTGAGCCACTTCACTATAGGGAGGTTCTACGGTAGCAGAGTTCTCAGAATCTAGTATGGCTTTCAGTGGGCATGCTTGTAAGTGTTGTGCATGTTTCTGTGTGTTTCTGCATGTTGCCTCTGAGTTTCACTTTTGTTTTATGCCTCAGTGTTCATCAGGGCTGGCATAATGATTTTGAAACCAATACCATTGCTGTTTTTTTCCCACCCTTTGTCATTGGCTGAATGGGCACTGTGCCCCGCGTCTACTCTTCATTACTGGCTCGAGCAAAGTTATGGAAATCAAGGGCATGGTGTCACTTCGGCCTGTTGTGAAGGACGAGAAAGCAAAAATAGAATGAAATCAATATCAGAATCACAACATTACATGACCCAGGAATCAGCATGCCCAAGCTCGTTGTACTAACCTCTCCAGTCATTAAAAAAATCTGTGTGGTCATCACAAGCTGTCTTGATATATGACCACAGCATCTAAAACGATAGGAAAGTATACATCGGCAGGTTGTATTGAAATTCTTGGCATCACATTGATATCATCGGCAGATGAACGGCTAGAAATTTTCTTACCACAGGGTTCATTCTATGCGAAATGAGAGGCGCGCATTTCTTGCATTTCGGATTTGGCTAAACAGTTAGTATGAATAACGACAAAGCCAAGTAGAAGTATAGAGGCATTCTTTGAAGAAAAAAAAAGCTTTGATCTCCAGGTGTCGTGCTCCAAAGTCTAAGAAATCGCCTTAATCTGGGTATTTTAGAAAATTGTTGTTAATGAGCTATCGTTAATGAGCATCTTGGCACGTAGACATGTATTCATGTGCCCTGTCGCGCCCTAAAAGGGAAGCAGTGAACGACAAAATTTTGTATTGAGTTAGGCGCATCAAGCAGGAGAAACGCTTTGGGATTTCCACATTTTTAAAAGTAAATTGGGGGTTTAAATTTAGGGACAGATCTGTTCTGCTGTGTTTTCTAGAGCCTTGATAATAATGCTGGTTGGATTAAAGTTGATAGGAGTCCTTGAGTTGTTTTTAATTTAATTTCAATCAAATATCTCAATCTGTGCAAACGGCCTCGCTGAGGGCCAGAAAACACCATGTGTAAAACGGCACATGACATTGCGAAAACAGCCAAATGGTCAAGCCAGTTAATCAGTTTCACATATAAAAAAAATTTTACGAGTACTTTCTGTTAGAAGTCATTTTATTTTTTTTTACTCCAGCGTGGCATCAGCATCTGGTATGCTCTGGTTTGGTAAAACATAGCCTTTATTTCCAGACCCACTCCTATAATTAATTAGTAGTTTCTATAAGCATTAAAAATTTTGATATAACACGACCAAGTGGAGCAGTTTCACCATATCAGTTTTTCTTAATAAATATGTTACGGCGTAATGCTTTCAGTACATAGGCCGTTCCGTGTTATTCACTATAGTTTTCACCTAAACCTAAGATTTAAAAAGCAGTCAGAGCATGTTAGATAAATAGGCAAATTGATATTTATATTTAGTTTTAATAAGGTATCTACCTTTTTCAGTGATGCATAGGTAATTCAATTTTAATTATTTGTATTGAAGTGAATGGAGCACCCTGTATATGCACACCATATATTGTACTGGGTACACGTTAAAAGTCAGGGTCAAATACCTGCGCGACACTGTCATTTTTCTTTATATGAATATAGAGTCCGCACACAATCAGCAGCACTCCTTCAGAAGTAGTGTCATTTATGATCTGAATAGCATTTCAAATTACTGGAACATTATGATGGCTTAGGATGAGTCCCATCACTTACCATGGCAATGAATAGATGACCCAAGTTGCTGCGACAGGGTATGTATGCCTTTTCAAACTCGGGTGGGGGATGATGCCTTCTCTGACTACCAATGAATTGCGAGACATTGTCTGCTAACCCAATGTTGCCGAAAGACTACATTTCTTTCGACCGTAGGAGACACCGCCATGAGTTGCCAGCAGGGTGAGTGCCTGGACACCACGCCGGTGTGACTCTTTTTTAAAGAAATTTTCTCCCCAACAAAAAAAAAAATAGTTTTTCAGTTTTTTTATATGTGCAACTAATTAAGTGGCTTGACCATTTGGCTGTTGTGGTAATGTCGTGCACCGTTACCTGTTTGACATTTACCAGCGTTGTTTTCTTGCTGAATTAAGATATCTACAATTATAGTGAAGAACAACGCAAGGACCTTTATCAACTTTAACGCAACGATATGGCACGGTAGTTGTGTCCAAAAATACCACATTTACTGTTTATTTAATTAAGGTTTCGGTGCGCAGATGACCCAAAAATTTTCTGAACACATCTGAAAAACGGTACAAAGGTAATAATGCACAGTATGTACTGTATATTGGTGCCTATAGGTAGACCAGGCCCTCATCTTGCACCCCTTACTGGCCAGAAAGCAAACTTAGTCCAAATATAAGACTCAGTCTGTCCTGACCCGTCCCACGTTATGCAGTTCCCTGCTGGATGTCATGGCGGCTCAAGCTCAGAACAATAAACGCACAACAATGCGGTCGCAAAGCCAGCAGTGAGAGGCAAAGGAGATAACGGGCACAACAAAACGGCACACTTGAGTGTGGCCTGGCTGATAAGCAGCAAACCAGTAGTTTCAGACTCAGGCACGCGCACAACTGTTTATCAGGGAAACCAACCACGCCGATCTTCCCAAGCCTGCCATTGCATGCACCCACGTACATGCTGGTGGGTTTGCACAGCAGAGAATGCAAAATATGCAAGTAGTTTTTTTTTTTTTTTTTTCGAAGATCTGTTGGTGGTGCGCAAATTATGCAAGTAAATAGGGTATGCACCCCAAATTTACTTTGAAAAATGTGGAAATCCCGAAACTTGTCTCCTGTTTTGCGGTTCTACAGCCGTGTACTATAAATACGACCCATATTAATGTGAGAAACTCCAATTATGAACAGTTTTTCTTGGGACGAGACATAGTTATGCCGCCGCGGTAGCTCAGTGGTTATGGTGCTCAGCTGCTGACCCGAAAGACGCGGGTTCGAACCCGGCCGCGGCGGTTGAATTTCTTTGGAGGAGAAATTCTAAAAGCCTGTGTACTGTGCGATGTCAGTGCACGTTAAAGAACCCCAGGTGGTCGAAATTTCCGGAGCCCTCCACTACGGCGTCTCTCATAGCCTTAGTCGCTTTGGGACGTTAAACCCCATAAAACCAAACCAAACATTTTTAGTTATTTTATGCCTTGTTAATATGGAAGCCCTCAGTTGAGACAATGGACAGGGTGGAAATGCGTAGAGCCCATTGGGGCCCATGTATTTCAGTCATCTTGATGTGGTAAATGAAGAGAACGTAATCTTGACTGCCCCAACCGGATTTTTCTTGGCTGCCATAATATTGACTGCCCCTACCAGGCATTCCGAAAGTACAAATGCTTGAGTGTTAGCCCCTTTTTTTGTGTGTGTTTTGGTGCCCAGTTGTCTTTCTTCACCCTTAGCCTTATTGCATGAATTGATGTGAAAAGAACTTTCTCTCCAGCTTATACCATGTTGGAAGCCACATTAAACAGCTTTCAGCTGAGTGAGTACAGACATGTACTAGTGGTTTATAGGATGCGAAAATGAGACGTCATCACGGTTCTGATTGACCACTAGGCACTTCAAACTGCCGCGAATAATTTAAAAGATTTTAATGACCAGAATGATGCATTTCGAGCTCCCATCATTTCATCTAATTTCCACTTCACTGCCTACCATTACATGCAGAAGCAGACCTTAGTTACAGTTAGTTTAGTTATTTTTTTCACGTTCAGTATTACATACAACTTGCTTTATGGACGATTTAGCTCGGAAACTCATGCTAACAACTAAAACAAAATGGTGTCGTTCTTCGTTTACTTTTGGAGACTCAACAAAGCATTTCAGTACATGTCTACGTGCTGAGATCAACTTCTATGGAAAAGCAACAGTTCATTAACAATAATTTTCTCAAAATACATAGATGTTAATGATTTGTTACACTTCGGAGCATAACATCTGGAGGACGAAATTTTTTTTTTCTTCGAAAGATCACCCCTATACTTTCTATTCGGGCTTATCCTAACTCATATGAATTTTTTCAGCCAAATCGAAAATGTCAAGAAGTTGGCGCGCCGTCCCCTTTCGCGTGGAACGACCCACAGGTGAGGCTCGTATTCATACTGTTCTGTGCGAGCTCTGCTCAAGACTTTTCATTGACTGCAGTATTGTATGATTTGGAGGAGTACTAAGAGCTTATCAGTCTCAAGGTAAGTCGGGGCAGTTAGAGTAGACTATGAGTAGGCTAAAACCTATATAGTGCCCATACAGGCAGAATAGGGCCAGTAGTACCATAAGCACCAACACGCACGCTTACTGACATCATCACCTGAGCACGCAATGAATAGGGCTGTGTTGAAGGGACCATGAAAATATATTTACTGGGGTTAGAAAAAGTGCACAAGTGATCAGTGTTCCGTCACTCGTCACCACACCGCAAAGATATTTTTGTAAGCTTCATTAACACCAAAGACATGGGCGATTAAAAATGATGCTGCTGCTCTCCCCCTTAATCCATACGTGCCTACATGCCAGAAAAAAAAAATAAAGAAAACAGGTCGGGACTGCGCCCAGCCAATGCCCCAACCTGCCCCTGTTGCTTTTTAAATTATAGGGTCCACGCAGAGCTTCCACATTTGCCTCGAATACAAAAACAATTTTTACAGATTTGTTGCGTCAGAATATGGCCATCAGAATCATTTCAGGGTTCTTTTAGGAGTAAAATAGTGTGCACAATAACATGTTCATATCACAAGGAGGACATGAACCCCCCTTAAATCAGGTCTTGCTTTTTTTTTTTTTTAAGTTCATATCTTCTATCCTGTGTTGCTTCTCGTACACTTCAAAGTGAGGCCACTGTCCAGTGTCATTGTACAAGAAGAGAAGTGGGCAGGCCCTTGAATTCGTCGTCAAAGGCTGGGGTTGGCAAGGTGGCGGCTTACTGACATCACCTGAGCACCGTGCATATTGCATGTGCTGCTTGAGACCTGCACTGGCTTCTCATCAATTTTTCAAAAATTTCCTGGTTTAGCATCATGTGTTGGACTGGTCTGTTTGTGCCATCACGTTCGCCCATGTATAGCTGAAGTTGCTCGTTTTGCCCATTTCATGAATTTCTTTTCAGTGTCCAGGTGTGGTATTGTAGAGAGTCTTACTGCCCTTTCAGCATGGTTCATTTCTTTCCTTTCTGGTATCTTTTCCCTATGCTTGCTCCTTGTCTCCCCTTCATTCACGACCCTTTGTGTGTCCTCGCATGATCATATTACCTCTGTATATCCTTCACTGTTTAGAACAATGCTTAAAAGCCTCAAAGGTGCCAGCATTCGTGAAAAGTATTCATGGCCCCTTTATATTTCCGCCTCACTGAGCATTACCGAACACTACCCTTACGATGCTCTTGCTTGCCTGTCATTGTTCTGTGGCTTATCATTTCAGTGTGAGTGTTGTGTTTTGTGTACACTAGTAATAGTGTTTTTTTTTTCTTTTTTGTGTGTGTGTGCAGGCTAAGAAGCTGGAAAAGAACAATGGTATCATTCAGACGCCTCAACTCTCGCCCGCACTGCTCGCCCAATTCTCGGTCGTGCAGAACTCAAAGGGTGAGCCTGCTTGTTCGTTTGGGAATAAGGCAGTGATTACTCATTGGCATCCTTTCAATGATTCTGGATTCCCAATGATCCCAATGTTCTGGATTAGTGAAGTGTGCAGTTTGTGAGTGTCAAGCTCCGGTGATCCTTTGCTAATCAGGCGCTTTTTTCTAAAGTCTCACAATTCAGTCTGCAAACACTCAGGATCGAATAGCAATTTAACAGTTCCTGTCAGGATCGAACTGGTTGTTTTTACAGTGGACTTACTTATCCGTTTAACCACAAAATTTGATCACAAATCTGCTTGAAGCACATGTTGCCGTAGGCTTATGGCAGGTATTGTCTCTTTGCAGCCTTGCCGCCAGGAAAGTCATATTGAACAACTTGAATAGCACAGACTGGTTTTGAAATGTCTTATTGCCTGCAAACACCTCTGTAAATCACATAACAGTTATTTAACCCATTGTAATATATCAGTCTCAAGATTTATGAGCTAGGCTAATTTTTGTGGGATCTCGTGTGGGATCATAGCTAGAACTAGTATGCGAGGGGAGCACACATTGTTCCAGAGTGCGCAGTCAAATATACCCTTCACGAGTGCCGTGTACATTGAAATAAATTTTTTTTTTTCTTTTTGTTCTGAGTATCTGTCATCATCTTTTTTCTTTAGTTGCAAAAACCTTCCAGAAAGCCATCAACCTCAAGGGCAAGGGGAAGAATGCGTCTCAGGTAAGTGCTTTTATATTTATTTTCATTAGATTATAGCCTCTTAGCATATTTGATAAATTACACCGGTGCACAATTTTATCTTCAATAAATTGCACATGTGTGCGTACAGCTTCATTACCGTGGGCTCCTGTGTATCGAATTGGTTTTTGGACATCTACTGTGCAAGTTTATCGAAGATACCAGCCATAAGGACATGTCTTGTGCACCACCGTTTCGAAAATAGTTTGACATGGAGTGTGCACGAATAGGCCCTTATTCTACATCTTTTTCCTGTCTGGAAGAGCTGTGTCGTGTTGGGCGATCATGCCACGAACTACACTACTCCAAGTCATTGCAGTCTCTTTTATTACTTTTGAAACTCATTTTTGATGCTTGGACCGATTTCCAGCATTTCTGCTACACTCTGTTAGTTTCTGTTGCAGTCTGGTAGTTTCGAGACACCACCAAAGACACTCACTGGTTCAAAATTTTGATGTGTAGAAGTGGGCAGATAAGACAGTCATTTTTAAATAGTTCATGGATCACTAAGCTTTCTCTTTTTCAGTTTTTTTCAGTCTCTCTGTATACGTTAAATTTTCTCTGTTAGCTGTTTGGTGCCAGACAAAACTTGCCCGGTATAGACAGTGGCAATGCTAAACATAAACTCTACCCAGTGTAACTCAGATCACATTGTTCTCTCTCAGAAGAAAATGCGACGTCGTAATAAAGCACAAGTAGTTTATACCATTGTATATTGGCATATTGTTGGTTGGCACTGTTGTAAAGCTTAGCCTGTGTTGTCTGCAGGTTTCGACGACTGCGGCAAGCAACCATGCCCTCATAGCTCTTCAGAACTTCTTCAACCAACAGATCTGCACCCAACAGGCCCTGGTGAGTGGCTCATGTTTTTTGGTATGGGTTGTGCAGAACTTGTGCAGTTGAAGGCACCTCAAAGTCCTTAGTCATGTTTTTATGCCTGGCTAACAAGGCTTCTTGAACCGAGTTCGACATGTGGGTGTGTCTGGACTTGCATACCGCAAGCGTCCAGAAAGAGTCCTGGAATCCAGTGTTGGACAGTAGTGGCACATAATGCATCAGCATACAGTCATGGACGCGCTAACTGGAAACATACAGAACAAGGATCAATATCTATCACTGGTCTGCACATCAGTGAGAGCATGAACCATTGAGACAGCAGAATGAGGCACTTCTGTCTTGCACTCTTGTGGCAGTGTTTCTCCCACCAGTTACACCAGTGAATGAGCTTATTGAGGTCGCCGGGAAGGGGTGACCGCGTTCACATTTATTAAAGCAAGCTGGAAGAACCACGGCAGCGGCATCCGGCCGAGTCCAAAGTCCGACAGCGTTCTTAATCTCTTGTGCTGGCACTGCCTCGTTCTCTTTGGCACATGGCCGGTGTTAAACATGCGCATCGCTACATGCTCATAGCTATACCAGTAGTAGGGCGTCGCTCTGTCATTTCATATTAGGTAGCCCATGAGTGAACAGCGGTAGTGAGAAGGCAGGATGACAGAATTCTTTACAACACAAAATAAACTGAACAAGAGAGGAAGACCCCCCCCCCCCCTTCTGCCCAGTGTTCAGTTTGTTGTTTTGTGTTGTCTAGGAGTTAACATGGTGTTGCTAGGAGTTAACATGGTGTTGCTAGGAGTTAACATGATGCGGAGCGGGCCAGTGCATTACAGACCATGTAAAGCTCTTTATATGTTGTGTTGGGTCTGTGCGCCTTGCGAAATGCCCCTCTGCTGTCCGTCTAGAGTTCTGTGTGTGCAGAATTGGACATCTTGCTGCCTATCTTTTTCCTTTTACTGTCCCTGTGTGTCTCTTTGTTGTGCTGCAATATGCAAAGCGTCTTTATGTGCCGTCTTCTGCAGGGCCAGATGGCGCTCGGCCTGCCAGCGCCCCCGTCGGAGGCCGGCCAGTACGAGGGCCAGCAGCCCGGCTCGGCAGCCTCGAGCAGCAGCAGCAACGGGGAGGAGAAGGCCAAGCAGGCGGCGGAAGAGGGTGGCTCGCCCGAGGAGCGCCACAAGCGCAAGGGCGAGCCCGTCTACCAGCCCCAGTGTCCACTTAATTATTCCACCATGGATAATTCTAGTAAGCACCCCAGCTGGGCCTTCGAGGCGGGCGCCTGCCAGCGTCAGGGCACCTACCCGCCCCAGCCGCAGCAGCAGCAGCAGCAACAACAACAGCAGCAGCAGCAGGTAAAGAAATTGTCCGGAACCGAGTGGGCGAAAGCTTTGGTAAACTTGTTATCCCGTCTGCATCTATTGCTGAACAAAGGCCTGTCTCATTGATCACAAATTAGCCTTCACCTCCATCTGTCTTCTTGGATTCTGAGGAAAAGGAAAAGAAAGCGGCGGGCTGCAGAGTCCGGTAGGTGGTTGAGATGAAGTTTGCGGGGATAGGGTGACTGTAGCTGGTGCGGAACTGGGTTGAGTGTAGATCAGTGGGAGAGGCCTTTGTCCTGAAGGGTGTGTGGCTGGGCTGCTGATGATGGCTGTGATGATGACGGGTATAATCTTCCTTCTTGTGCATTTATGTCCTGTTGCCGCTTATACTTTGGCCTCCATTGTTTGGCATCGCAGTGGTGCCACACTGCGCAGCTTGCTCGGCTAACCGTGCTGCGTGGCTGTTGTGCAGGTTGATGCAAACAACGAAGCCATCAACATGTCGAGCGAGAGCCGCGACCAGCAGAGTCCCCCCGGCGCGTCTTGCAGCTGGCAGTCAGCCTGGGCAGGAGGGCAGCAGTCTCAGGAGCAGTCGGGTCAACCCATCATGCAGCAGGGGTCCTCCTACGACAAGCAGGTGAGGAGTCGCACCCATCTCAGGGTCGGACGCCTACGTCGCGGTCTTTCTCAACCATTGCTCATAGCAGCTAACGCAGTCTGGCTTTTTTCGTCGTTTAAGGGGGGATGAGGGTCTTGAAAACTTGTTTTTTATTTTTCGACATAACTTGTTGAAACTTAGCACGCAGGTGTACCATAGAATGCTGATTTCAAATATGCATTTAGATTTCAAATATCTTACCTGGAAGAAAATTTATCTCAAAATAACATTCAAATTAGGCAATTTCTTACGGGCCTTTATAGTAATTTATCAGTTGAAGAATGACTTTTTAAGAATAATCAGACATTTGCAAAGGCCAAAAGCACATGCTAAAGCTTTCTTTTTTCCTTTAAACATGATATATGAGCAATTAGGCCAAGTGTGGGCTAATTACCGCCACGTCATTTTTTCTTTCCAACTTTGTTGTTTATTTATGATCAACAAAATTAGTTTGTAGACATTCTGTTAGCTTTAGGATGTGCTTTGGGCCTTTGCAAATGTCTGCTTATTCTTTAAAAATGTTTATTTAACTGATAATTTACTAAAAAGGCCCATAAGAAATGACCTAATTAGGATATTTCATTTTGCCATATATTTCCTTCCAGCTGAGATATTTGAAATCTAAATGCATATTCGAAATCAGCATTCAATGATACACCCAGGTGCTAAGTTTCAGAAAGATATGTTAACAAATAAAAAAAAAGTTTACAAGACCCTCATCCCCCCTTAAATGTTACCTCAATCGTTTTCCTGTCCATAGGCTTGCTATAACTCGGCTTAGAGAGGCTGACCTCTTAAAGGACTGTAGACACCTCTTTTTAGTTGCATGTTTTCTTCTCTGTAATGATGCATAAGACATTAGAATGCATGGATCACCACGTGGTATTCGTCTGCTACCATTGAGTAATCTATAATTGAATTTCTTCTTACATGCTGTTTCAGTTTCATCAACCAAACAGTGGCTGTGACGCGTAAGAAGTGAGGAGCATGAGGCGTGAAAATAGCTGGGATATAACCAATGATGCATTGTTTGCTGTCATGCAGCTCTTTAAGCAGGCTGGCTTAAGCGCTGCATTGAATTCAGTTCAATTCAGTCTTTCAATTCACTGCCATTAAGAACAGTGTGAGAAAACAAAACTTCACTAATGCCGTTTTCAGTGAGGGTAATGTGAGCTTGTTTCATGACTTCCCTCATCAGCCCACTTCATGCATACTGCAGTAAATGTATTTGCAGTTATAGTTAAACCTGAATATACTGAAATCTAGAAAAGTCTGCAATTTTTATTTACGTGCAGGTGTTCGCTATATCCAGTTTTTGGGTGAAAACTTGAAAGGCTGTGCAGAATGGAAGCCAAAATGATGAAATAAATGTAAATGAAATGGCCTAGAAAGCGTGTTCACCATAAACTCTCATTACTCGGAAGTCGTAAGCATGGGGAGACATTTCACGATCGCGTTGAGAGTGCGATTGCGGTAGCTGCCGCTACTGTCTCTGCCGTGAATAATGACATGGCTTCTTAACGTGCCGGACGAGGAAACGGGGAGTAGGAAACACCCGAGAGGTGCCAATCACGCTGGCGCACGACGCATCGTGTCGAGAGCATTTGCTCGTTGTGATCATAAGCATTCCTTTCGTGGCTGTTTCCGTTTTATCGTCATGAAACTTTCGCGTGATTCAGCCATATTTCAAGTAACACAGCACTAGTTAATGGATAGCTCACGTGGCTAGTTGATTATATCAAGGTCGACCGCTGCATTGCCTTAATTGCATATGGTTTACAAATACATGTTTCAGTGGGGGCAGTGTTCGGGGATTCGGAAAATTGTAATATTGAGGATATGCAGGGTCGTTACATCCAAGTTTAACTGTATCTACCTGCTGAAAGGTCATTCTAGTCACTGTTTTCATGTAAAATACAGTAAAACCTCTATGATTTGAACTTGGTTAATGCGAAATCCCGGATCATTCGAAGAATTTTTGCAGTCCTGTACTTTCTGACATAAATTTGACTGGATAATTTGAAGCAGTGGACTACACCAGCCTGGTTAATTCGAAGGTCTAGAGTGCCATGCGGGGATGCCCGATCTCGATTTCGCCGTAAACCGGTGAAGCGAAGTGATGGCCCCTTGGTGCCGCTAACCGGCTCCACAGAGCGCTGTGACAATGTTTGATATGCAAAATACCCTAGCCGGTCCCAGTCCTTCTAGAAAAAGGAATAAAAAAGGAGTCTGTAGTACAGCTTGTGGACTGCTGAAGAGCAAGCCTTGCATTTCGCTGCAACTCAGCCAAGGATACCGCTTTCTAAGTAACGTGCCGTCTTTTCAAACACAGCGCCATTGATAACGTAAGTGCTTTTGGAGTTAGTATCATCATCGGCGCCCATGTTGGTTTATAAAATGTCAAAACCGTGAACCTCCTTAAGCTTTCTCTTGTCAAAGTCTTCTTCTTTGACCTGCACTCGCTTCTATCTTTGGAGATGCGCTGAAAAGACATTTCCGCTCTGCGTTGCCTCGTCGACAGGAATCCGAGATGTCCCCGTCGGACCGCAAGCGCAAGGTGCACCAGCTGATGCCATCACCTGAGCCGTCGCCCGAGCACGGCTACATCGGCCAGCACTCGCAGGCACTGGGCGGCCACTACGCCGACTCATACTTCCGCTACAAGAAGATGAAGGTGGGCACTTAAGGCCCGCCCACCTCCCCCCCTCAAGCCCTGCACCGTCTCTCTGTCGCCCCCTCCAACACCGTCGCCGGTCTCAGCGGGCCTAGCCTCGGGGCCAGCGGCAGCAGCTCATCCCAAGAGTTCCCTTTCGGTCCGCTAATGAGCGGCATGTGAAAGAAACTTGTGTTCTCTTCTCTCACCCATTTTCTTTCCGTTCAGTTTTTTTTTAATACACTGAGAAAATTATTCTCATTGCAAGTGCGTCGCCCACCCGTTGTCCCGGTGCTTTTCATTGATCGGATCGGCACACATACGATGCTGTGCTCAAGCCGGTGCTTTCTTTTTTTTTTTATTCCAGCGGAGTAAGTGCTCCTGCCCACTCTGGATTGAGTTTTGTCTCAGTTTTAAGCTGCCTGCCTTTTTATATGCCACTGTTATGAGTCCCATTATTCCTTCACACACTGCGGGAACTCAGGTGCTGGAGGGGAAAGCGTGTAACAAGCAGAGCATACCAGTTGCAGCGGGGTCTTGTGGTGGTGGGCAGGTCCACCAGGGAGAGGGGTTTGACGACAACAACTCGGGGGAATTTTTTTTTTTTTTCGCTTTTTTTCGGACTCGTAGTCGTCGCTGACGACGACGGCAGCAGCGGAACAAAGACGAAAATGATGCTCTTCCGTTTCCGGCTCTCTTATTCTAAGCGGGTTCACAGACTACTACCCACCCTTTCCAGCCGGAAACTTGATGCAAAGAAACAAAAATGCCACTCACTGCACATCGACACAATTGTGGTGGCCATTGTCTCGAAGCACTTTTGTGTCGGGAACCGATGCATAGAAGAGAGCAAAAAAAAAAAAAAAACCGATGCAGACAGACAGTGGGCAGAGGCGCTTCCAATCACCGCGGCAGTTGTTACCTGTTGGCGGTTGTTCCCCAGTTTTTCGCAGCGAAAAGCGTTTGGGAGGGAATGCGTGCCCTGTTGCCTAGCTTTTTCTGGCGTTCAGTGAGTGAGGTCTTGGGGCTCCGTGTATCCTTTCTCTCTTGCTTCCCCCTTTCCTGAGAACTCCCTCTCCCCAGCCTGCCACTGTTCCAGATATATGTGGCTTCCCTTTGACTCCCCATCATCCTGTTTCCCCGATCATCAGCGTTGAAGTAGTACGTAGCGAGCGCATCATCAGCTTGCGAGCGCCGTAGGACTTGATTTCCTTTCATGAGGGGAGAGGGAGCCTGGACTAAAAAAAAAAAAAAAAGAACGCAGAGCGTGCGTAATGCACTGGAAAGGGAGAGTGACGTGATGGAGATGCTCCTCTTTGTGCAAACTAGCCATCAAAGTGTTTTTTCTCAAGTGGAGAGCAGTAGCGGCAGCGTTGGACGAACCTATGCAGACGACACTTCCAGAGGCAGTCCTGCCGTTTTCGTCGTCTCTCTCTCTCTCTTTTACTCGCGACCTTTCATTTCGCCGTGTCACATCGCCGAGGTACCGGGCGAAGGCTGACACTTTCAAAGCTACTCCTCTGCGGAGCACCAAGGGAGAGAGAGACGCGCCCGGAGTTTAGATGGCGGCGGAGTTGCAAACTTCTTCCTTCGCGGAACACGCAGCAGCCCCCGCTTTTCTGGCGCTTTATGCACTGCTTTTGCAGAATCCCCAGACTTTGTAGCCCTAGTGACAAAAGCTCCTCCAGGCAAGAGGAGAAATTGGCTGCGGCAATGCTCCCTTTCTTGTGTTTCCTTTCGCGCACGAGGTTTTTCCTTTTCGTGCACCCGACATAGGTGCATTTCTCGAGCGCGCATTCTTTTCTCTATTTCTTCGAGCGGTTGCCTCGAAGCTCTGGGAGCAGCAGCCCGAACTGCGGTTCACGCAACATACACAAAGAGCGAAAAAAAAAAAATGGCCTAGAAGGCAGGCCAGTGTGGCTTAGTTGTCAGTGCTGTTGTTACTGTAGCCGTGTCCCCATTACCGTCGTTTTCACGTTTCGTTTATTCTTGAAGTTGGTAAGCCCCCCCCCATTTAATCGTTGCATTATTTTTCCCGCTGTTTTAGTGGCAAATTATCACACTACTCTTTCAACACGAGCGTGTACTTTTTTTTTCTTATTGTTGCATTTTTGGTGATGACTCCCCAGCAATTTATTATTTTATTTTTTCATTCGTGTCAAGCTGCTGTGTTTGTACCCATGGCTTGTACAAAGGGAGACGACAACTATGATGGATTGTGGTTCTTTTGCCGGCAAGTACTGCGGCAGTGACGGATGGTTCCTTTAATTTTCATGTTTTTGTGTTCCGTGTCGTTTTTGCGTCTTTTTGCCGCTGTGATGGGTTTACAGTGTGCGTGTGAGTGTGTGTGAGCGTGCATTTTGTGTGCAAGGGCTCTGATTGTCACTACTCTGCTGTTGTTTGGAAAGGGGCCCTTGTTTTTGCGTCGGGAGTAGTTGTAGCAAGCAGATCTATTGGCATAAGAATGCACGGTGTAAGACTAGGATACCTCGCATTGTGTCTGTCACCCTGGGTTCACCCCCCACCCCACCTCCTCCTCTGTGCTTCTGTGCTTCCTGCTGTTCTCTCATTTTCTTTTTTTTTTTTTCCTTTTGACCCTCCTTTCCTAACGGTTGCATCTTCCAATGAGTGTTGTGCGCCAAAATCAAATGTTTCTCTCTTTTTTTTCACGTCCTTGTCTTTGTTTTCCAGTTTTGTTGCTGTTATCTGAGTTGAGCACGTTTCAGGTGCAGTTCTGTGTCATTTCTTCGTTCTTGGCGAACTTTCCAAATTGTTACCGTGTTTTGTCTCAGTCTGCGTCTGTGCTTTCGTGTTTCCCATACGTAGCATTTCGCGTTTGTTGTAAGCGTTCATTGTCTTGAATGGAGGCTTGTGAATTCATTGCACTGTTTGTCTCCTTTGGTGCTTTTGATTTCAGTCTTACACCCAAGCGCTACCAATATTTTTCTCGTGGCAAAGAGACGAGGAAATACTGCTTTTTGTTTGTCTTGTCCGTTTACCCTCTCTTGATAGTTAATCTCTCACAGTGGAAGTTCTGCCGTCTTTGTTTTTGTATTTGTAGCAGCAGCCTCTGCCTGTTTCTCTACTCTTTACTTCATCTTGAGTTATGCATGAACAGCGTGGCATGTGTCTGGCACGTAATCACACCCGTAGCTTTGCTGCTTTGGTTTCCGTATTGTACATAATCCATTTGTCTCCACCAAGCCTTCCCGAGCCGCCGTTCTGTTTGGACAGGTGGCCGAGGCAGTACTGCATCATTGAGATATGTGCTTTCTAGCGGCGCCCATGTGTCTGTAACCTACGTTTCCTGCCTCATCGACGCAGCCAGTATATTCCGTGTTTGGAAGTAGACAGCCCGCAGCGTAGTAGCTCACATACTAGCTCGTTTCACAATAACGGTTAGCTCTGTATATCTCTCGGCCATGTCTAGTATCAGCACGCTTGTGGCTTTGGCGGAACACCTCTCCCCTTCAACACCCTCCCTGCCCTGTTCCCCTCTATCTCTACCAGTGGTGTATATTTATGCTGTCACTTTCTCGAGTAAGTACCCAATCCCTTGTACTAACTGTTCAAAGCTTGGTCCAATCAGGGTTTTTTCAGTAGTGCCATACAGGTAAGGTCGCACGCCACCAAGTATCGAGTTGCAGCAAAGTTCGTAAGCGCGGAACGCATGTTGGTTGGTGTTTCACTCTATCGCTGCTATATTGACTGTGCTGTTTCCGTTCTGTTGCCGGCCTCGAGAATGTCTACTTTTCCCTTCATTTCTTGGTGCTCTCGTAACGCGCAGCGTTAAGGGGCTGTGGTAGGGCATCGTTGGAAACAAATATGCATACTGCTTGAGTAACAAAACATCCTCTGCATTTTGTGTTCTCTTTCTGACTTTTCTCGCCGCCGCTAGTCGTGTTTATCCCCTTCCTTGTCAGCTACGTGCAACGTATACTCATTTGTATCCATTCAGTGTATATAATTATCAGTCAATGTTACGTTTCAAGGAAATAAACAATCCAGTACTCCCACATTATGGCACACTTTCTCTTGTCCACGCTAAATCAGATATGCTCTTGCATTGACGTGAGAGTGAACTGTGAGCTAGCACGGACTCCATTCAATGCAAGGAGTATGTCTAAATTATATTTTGTTGGTTCAGTTGAGTGGAAGACTAATAGTTATGGTATTTGGATGAAGTGACAAGAAACAAGTGTATGTTTTAAATAAGCTATCACTGATAGCGGAGAGGACTGCAGGCAGACCAGCAGGTGCGGCCATTTCTTCCATAGTTGTGCACTGTTCTGTATTTTGTAATAGATCATTTACTTCTAATCTAGCTCTTTTTTGAATACCAAGATGACATCAAATAAACATGCATGCACTTTTAGTGATGGAGTGTGTGGAAACTAACAACTTATTTTTATCGTGGGTGGAGCTCGAATCTCATATTGAACAGCGTGGTGATCACAAAATAGCTCGATATAGCCAGAATTCGATATAAAATCATGTAGAAAGCGCGTCAAAAACTAATAAAAATCAATCAATGAACCAGTCGCGGCGCAATCGTGCGAGGGGATGTGAGGAAGGACGAAGTGAAAGGAGTGGCGCTAGAGCGAAGGGTCGGAAAGGGATAGGCGCCGAGGGGACGTGAAATACGAAGGAGTGCGAGGTGGAGGGGAAGACAGCTGCAGATGAATGTGAGAGAGATGTGAAGGTCCACCGCGAAGGAATGCGAGGAATAGGGAAGGCAAGTTGAAGCTGCAGGGCAGTGTGAGTGATGGCAAAGGGGAAGAAAAGGAACGCGAGGAATGAGTATGACAAGTTAATTAGGGAGCAGCAGGGAATGTGAGGGATAGGTTAGGCCAAGGAAGAGAATGCCGTCAAATGTGCAAAGGTCATGCAACTTGAGTGAGTTTCAGAGGGATATGTGAAAGGCGAAAAGATCGCCCCGAAGGAATGCCAGGAGTGCGGCAGAAAAATTAAAGCAGCTGCTTAGAAATACTAAAGCCGAAGGAAAGGAATGTCGCAATAAAGGATCGTCCGGGTTGTGTGTACATAGAACGGTGTAAGAGATGCAGGGCAAAAATTAGGGGGGGGGGGGGGGGGGAGTATGACGCGTTAACGTTAGTGGATTAAACATTCACAGATCACAGTCATCATACCACTTAACATCCCAAAGCGACTCAGGCTGTATGGGACGCCGTAGTAAAGGGCTCCGGAAATTTAGGCCACTTGGGGTTCTTTAACTTTCACTGAAATCGCACAATACACGGGTCTCTAAAATTTCAGACCGGCCAGAGGCGCGGACGTGCGTCGCATGTGCTCCCGCCAAGCAGCCGTTTTTCGGCGTTCAACTTGGGCCTGCGCGCCGGAAACCACCGCGAACGGATCCGGATTGTCACTCCGTGCAAGATGACACCGGATTGTGGGCAAACGATGGACTATTTCGCATTTCATGGGACTTTTCACCTTTCGGACGCGTGATATAGCTAGCTAGGCCTAACGCCCAGACCTAGCGTAGCTACCCCTGCATCGACGGGAGCCGGCCACTGGGGCGGCCTTGTGACCACCACGATGATCAAAGCCGTCGACGGAGACGAACTGGCCCCCTCGAATTTGAGAACGGTGAGTGGGAGACCGTTCTTAGCATGCACGACCGCATGATGAAAGAAGGCGGGAAGCCTGCGAACGCCAGCGGAAACGCTGGCTGGAACGCCGCCGGGAACGCTGGCGAGCACGGCGCCGGGGAGAAGAAATCGACTGCCACTCAGGAAAAGAGGCAAGATCCGAACATCCGAAAAAGGGCACCGATGCTGAAGCCCCCGGAGAGCGACTATAAAATAATCTCCAGGCTTGCTGGAATTTGCACAATTACGTGCCACGTCACCTACTGCAGGCCACCTGCGCGGCCGCGCAACTACCATATGGAGACGTCCTGGACGAAGACACTTCAAGAATCAAATCCGTGAACAACACGTACACGATCAGCATACCGAATCGTCAACGCGCGAGCACCTACGCGGGGATCAAGATGATTGTTATCGGGGAGAAGACCCTCGCCATGGCACCCTACGTCGCGGCAACGCCTATGATATCGGAACACCGGAAAAAGTCCGTCAAGGATTCATCAAACGCAACCCGGACATAGTAGTACTCAACGCCAGAAGAATCGTCAAGTCGAATCTATTTTGATCACCTTTGGAGACAAAAAATTACCTAAGACTGGAAATTCTAAAGTGTGCTTGGCGAAAGCCTTATGCAAAAAAAAAAAAGTGTTCGCCGTTATCCCTTTGAATTACCCAAAGGTGCTTGCAGTAAACGAGGGACTCTATGGGCCGCTTCGGAGCCAAGCGCCTCACTCAACTGCAACGAGACGTCTGGCGAAGGAGCGGCGGTGCAGCTGCCACCGCCGACGCGCGCGCGCTCGTTCTACCGCTACTGTGTGACGTTACGGTTGCTATGCAGAGCCGCGCCCCCCTCCCCCCCCCCACCCCCCTCCCCGGCGCGCCGGTTAAGGAAGGGAGGAGGTTGCGCCGCTGCGCGGAGGACAGGCCACAGTTGGCACGATTCCAGCGCACGGACGCACACCGCGAGTAAGAGCCATTAAAGGCCTTCGCCTTCAAAGCTCCCCAGACAAGGGGGGCACACAACACTGGCAGCCGGAACTGCAAGTATCGGTTGGCCAAGAAAGAACCTTACAAAGCCAAGAACAACCAGGGGCAGCTGACTCCGCCAAGGCCACCGGAGGAGAAGCAGATCGAGCTCCTTCCCACCATTACCGGGAACCGGAGGCGCCAGCTCGGGTCCTGACAGAGACAGCAGATCGAGCAAAGGAAGAGGTTCAAGCAAGAACAGAGACGTGGGCAAAAAGGTGAGCTGGCCAGGTAAGACCTCCCCTTGGGAGACCGCTCGGGAGAAGGAACTGGTAGAGCAGCTCGCTGAGACGGACAGAAAGCTAGACACCATAAAGAAGGAAATTGCCTAGATGAGGAAACTCATTAGCGGTAACACAAAACAGCCGAAAGTGGTCTAAAAACCACCTTTGCAACAATCACAAAACGCGATTCAGGCGGCCCCGCGTGGCACAAACGAAGGGGGAGACATTCAAAACGCAATGGATACGGGCACCAGAGTCCCCGGGAAAAGACCTCTACCCAGAGAGGGAAACACAGAAGACAGTACTCCTAAAAAGGCGGCAGAAAGTCCAAACAAGGGCGCATCGTCTAAAACCCACAGCAAGGTTAGGCCGGACATAAACACGCTCTGGAAGCAGGTTGACGCTCAAGATGCTAGAATTGATGGACAAAATAGCCGAACGTGCTGATAATCTCACTGCGGAATTCTTCATGTTCAGGGAACGAACCATGGCTTGCTTCCAGCAAAGTCTGGAACAACTAGCAAACATAGAAGCCAGGCTTCCCCCTGTTGCCGGCAACATACGTTAGCGACTTTCTAACCGACAGAACAGCAGAAGTAAATCTAGGAGAAATCAAGTTCGAAACTTTTAAGCTGGGAGACAAGGGCACCCAGCAGGGCTCAGTGCTGTCTCCTTTCTTTCTCAACACGTGGCGTAACGAGCGTGCGTAGATGGGCGGCATAGTTCCTTGCATCCGGTCCATGGTAGCTAGTGTCGATTGGGTGATCAGAGATTCCAGCAGCCGCCGATATTACACGTTCCTGAAACACTCTGTAGATCCCTAAAACCTTAGGCAAGGGTCGTCTGCCTGTTCCGGAATTCCCACCTGATTTGTCCTTCGCATTAAGTTTCACTATTTATAATAACTATGTTACTCTGGTCACAGAGGTCTAGCATTACCTTCTCTTTGCAATCTGTGCATCCAGATCCATGGTGTGACCATTTATTGAAAAATATCGGCACTGCTTCCAAACTGTTTTATATCGTAATTGAGACATTTTAGTTCCTTGTCGACTTGCCCGCATTTGCCCCTTGTACATAATCTACCCTGAGCCATGTTCTTTTACCGGCAATTGTTCCAGATAACAGGACATGTTCTTTGCAAGTTGATTTGAATGCGAAAGAATTACTAGTCCCATTACTAGACAAGCCGGCGCCGTATGTGCGTTAGTGTGCGTACTCGCAGATGGAACAGAAAATCCCAGCGATGGTAAGAAAAAACAGTGACATCATCAAGCGGTAACATCATCGTGACGTAGGCAGCAAGCCGAGAACCATCACTTCAGACAATCCTGTACAGTCTTTGTCAAAAATATACAGCCCATGGTGTTTGCTTCCAAGCCGCGTAGTGGAGATATTTAGCACATTTCAGATTGCAAGGTTGAGTGCTTAAGTTGCTCCGGCATTCGTGAGATTAGGGTCCCTGGGTATGCAAGAGGAGCTGCGCTGCAGGGCTCAGAAGCAGACCTCTTGGGCTGTATACTTTTGACAAAGACTGTACATGTCGGTTGTCTATATAATCGCGTCATTTTTCCCAACATTCGTGTCCGAATTGTGACGCAACAGTCTGTCGCACAGCGTTCCGGGGTGCAGCTTCTGCTAGTAAGTTGCAGGCTAGCTTGCGATAGGGATTTGAACCGACGACACATGCACCTTTGACTGTACGCCTTCTCAGACTACATCCTCGCTAAGGCGTGATTGAGGTGTCCACCGAGATGGGACACACTTGCTGCGTCATTCCCTATCCTAAAAACAATTTCCGTATCAAAACAGCAGTGATACAACCGTTCGTCCTAGAGCATTCCGGATGCTGTCATGCGCGGGTTTACTGCAAAACCCGCCACCCGGAAAGGGAATAGTCAACTTTCGTTCACAAAATTCTTTTTTTTTGTTTCATATCGAACGACACATGACACACGAATAAGCGCTGAGAAACTTTGCTGTCGGTTCGTATCACCTAGCCGCTAGAAAAACTCAAATCTGCTCCCTACTATGCGCAAACCAAGCTATATAGCCTGCACCTAAATGCACCTATTTAAACATTAAAGGGAGAAAAACTCATCTATTTGACGCTACCACGCCGTTCCCGCTGTCAGCCCGTCTGGTCCCTGTCGCCAGGTGCAATCCCAAGAGCGCCGAATCTTCCGCACCGCACGCCTGCCGACTATCAACTGCGCACAGCGCCAAAGACAGCGCTCCGAAGGCGCGAAATCACACGCCAGTGACGCCACACATACTTATCATCCAAGGAAGGTGAACCAGAGCGCAAGACCACGTCGCCAATTTACACTCGAAGCTGAGGAGTAGGCCCAGCGCCGGTGAGCGGAACGCTGATACTCGACTGCAACTTTGCTCCGGCCGCCGTCGCGTTTGCTCGATCACTCTTGGCAAAGGCGGGGATACAACCAATACTGCTAACACAAATTTGCCGCATCACCTCGTACGACTGCCTGCACGTTTTTTGTTTGTTTTTGCTTTTTTTCTGTGGAACCCGGGCACTGGACCAGGAGCGCTATGACGCACCCGGGAGGCGACGAGGGCACGGACGAGCCAACGTTAGAGTGCATCGGGCCGGAACGAAACGCGAACTCAAGAGGACGTGGTTTGGTTTTGGTTTTTTGAGAAAGGAAATGGCGCAGTATGTTTCACATATCTCGGTGGACACCTGAAGTGGGAGTGAAATAAGAGAGAAAGAGGGCGTGGCCTCTGGTTAATTTTGGTACAGCGCGCGCCGTCTAGCAGCGTCCGCGATAAGATGCTGACGTGTGCACTGGGTTGGTGGTTTTTTCCCCAATTCTAGGCACTACACTGCAGCCTTCACTCGACTTTCAGTGGTTCGGCAATCCCCGTCTAGCGCCGGCATGGCGCCAGCCGCATCGCCTCGATACTAACGCTGGCCATGCCCACGGTCTGGACGAGGGGGATGACACTGTGGTTTTGCCTCCTTCCGACGACCACGTTATATCTCTGTGCGATGACAAAGCTTCGACTGCATAATGACCCCGGTAATGAACGTGCGAGCGACGGATGCTTCGGCGTGACGTCTGCGACTACTTTTGTGCGTCACAGACATTTGGCTGACATATCATTTGTGAAAGGTCATGCCGTCTCATGAGAAGGCTTCACCTTTCGTTTATGACAATTGAGACTGGATAAAAACAAATAAATCCAATTGGAAAATTGCTTTTACGACACCTCGGCCGTCCCTCTGCAACAAAATGCCGTCTGCCGCCGTCCTGGTTTTAACTCTTGCAAAATTTTGCATGGGGACATTGCTGCAGGCTTTTGTTCCAAAATTGGGAAAAGACGGAGCTTCGACATACCATGGCAATCCAATTGGCCGTTTGCTAGTTGGCCACACGAGTGCGTTTTCGGGAAGGGCGATGTTGCATGCAGCAACTTTAAGATGAACGTCTTTTGATTCATTTCACTGTTTGTTTTTTTTTTGAACAGTGCTGCTCGTTGTTATTTTTACACGGAGCGCTCAGTGCTGTCCGTGAGGTACGACGCAAAACTGAAAGTAGTCACACTTTCAAAACACGGCACGCCACAGAGAGAAATAGCTTCGTATTTCGACTTTTGTCCACAATCAACAGGATTATAGACGTAAATCGGGACGACGACCACCCCCTCAACTTTTAGCGCAGACGGAGGATAAGGACCACAAATGAAGCGAAAGAACGACTGATACTGACTGCAGTAGCGGACAACCCAATTTTGACAGCGACAGCTTGCCCATGCATCCAGATTTTCGAGGACGGGGGTATCATGCTGCTGCAATGGCCCGCCTAAGGTGGTGATATTGATGAAATAGAAAATGTATGGGGCTATGGAGGTATAGCGCTCTCCCGCCATCCACTTATTAGGAGATTAGCTGCAGATTTGTGAGTGGCAATGGAGGCAGAAATCTTTGTTGCCTAATTTGGTGTCGCACAGGCCAACCCTGATATATCTAAATGGACTGATTGATAAGAAGAGATATGCCGGCAATTCCTGCTCCAGCATTGTGCCCGCAATGTAAAGCTGAGGCGCCGATTGGATATATTCACTTGCAGCAAAGAAAATGCCCGAAATTCGCATTGGTCATTGGTCATATAAGAACGGGGTGAAGCGCATATGGCAGGTTCTCTCAGATCATGAATGGTAGCTTACCAATATCCCTGAAAAAGTATACAACAGCTGTATCCTACCGGTACTCACCTATGGGGCAGAAAAGTGGAGGCTAACAAAGAGGGTTCAGCTTAAGTTAAGGACAACGCAGCGAGCTATGGAAATAAAAATGATAGGTGTAACGCTAAGAGATCGGAAGAGGGCGGAGTGGGTGAGGGAACAAACGCGGGTTAATGACATCTTAGTTGAAATCAAGAGGAAGAAATGGGCTTGGGCAGGGCATGTAATGCGAAGGCAAGATAACCGCTGGTAATAAGGGAGTAATTACTCATAGGCATCCACCCGAGCGCAGCCATACGGCTACAAAGGAAAGCTATACAGCTTTCTCAGAAACTTCCTAGTTAAAGAAAAATTCGTCCTGGTCCGGGGTTTGAATCCAGGACCACCGCTTCACCGGAGCAGTCGCTCTACCAATTGAGCTAACCAGGACGGCAATAAGGGAGTAATTACTCCCTTATTACAAATCTACTCCACCTTGGGGGATTCCCCTAAACATTTGACCATAACGGAGTGGATTCCAAGAGAAAGCAAACGTAGCAGGGGACGGCAGAAAGTTAGGTGGGCGGATGAGATTAAGAATTTTGCGGGGATACAGTGGCGGCAACTGACAAAGGACAGGGTTAATTGGAGAGACATGGGAGAGGCCTTTGCCCTGCAGTGGGTGTAGTCAGGCTGATGATGATGATGATGAAACACCGATAACGTAATTTAGAGGAATACCTCATATATACAGTAGATAATGCCGATCTTTAACAGCAGGCAACAAGTGAAAGATGATGATGACCTTTCAGGACAATTAGTCAATGGCCATTGGACGATTTACGAAAAATAATATAAGCAGTAGCCCCAACATCTATGCGGAACTTTCACTGCCGCCATAAACATGAGCAGCCGCCTTGCCAAAGTGCTAACTGCAGGGGCCTTTCTGCGGCATACTGCTTTTCTCATTTAAAAAAATTATTGATGTGATTGAAAATCACATAAATTATTGCCATGGACAGCTGCACTGTATAGAACATTTTAAAAAGTGTGCAAAAAAACACCAATGAACTGACAGCTATGGCATACATGGTCTTTCACCTAGGACTTTGCAAAATTTTCAAAAATACGCTTTTTGAGGTAGAAGAGCGCTTTTTCGCCGTAGCATTGTCAGCGGTGTAGCATAACTGGTATGCCGGTTAACTAATATTGAAAAGTTAGCTTTTAACTATTACTTTGAGGCACCTTAATTATTGACACTTGTAGCCCGCTGTAAGCAATATTCATAACATTCTTCAAAATTTCTAAAGCGCGGTTACCCTCGGCGATGTGGCCCAACAAATTTTGGCTATTTCGACGAGTTACGTGCTCTGGAGAAGTTGCTTTACGTGCAAGCTTCTCGAAAGCGCATGTATTTTGGCGCTATGTAGCCAAACTTTGTTGGTCCACAGAGTCGACGGTAACCGCGTTTTCGAAACTTAAGAACTAGTATGGATATTACTTGTGGTATTACAGGGGCCCCGCCGCGGTGGCTCAGTGGTTACGGCGCTCGGCGCTGCTGACCCAAAAGACGCGGGTTCGATCCTGGCCGCGGCGGCTGAATTTCGATGGAGGCGAAATTCTAGAGGCCCGTGTGCTGTGCGATGTCAGTGCACGTTAAGAACCCCAGGTGGTCGAAATTTCCGGAGCCCTTCACACGGCGTCCCTCATAGCCTGAGTTGCTCTGGGACGTTAAACCCCAATAAACCAAACCAAACTTGTGGTGGGCTGTGCACGACACGCAATAATTAAGGAGCCTAGCAGTAATAGTTAAAAGGTTAGTCAAAATTACTTAACCAGCCTGCTAGTTAGCACATCTTAGCTGTCTTTATGTACTACACTGCTGACAATGCCGAAAAAATCGGTCTTCTAGCTCAAAAAGCCTATTTTAAAAGATTGTGTGAAGCCTTAGGTGAAACACCCGCCTGTATTTGCAGGTACAGGCTAGTGGCAGAAATACACACAAAAAAAGTGGTAGCTAAAAGATTTTAACGAGCTCTTTTACACCCTTCCTAAGCAGTCGTGCGCAGAATGTCAAGATACTGCACCATAAATACATACTGATTGTGCAAATTTTATTCATATTCTTAAAGGCGTACTGCAGTAACACGTGCGCCAACTTTACATGACATGATTTCACTCCCATCCATGCAAGTGCAGGAGTACTGTTCACTTGTGCTTTCCTTACAAGGTCATCTAAAGTCCTCCTGTGTGTGAATGTACTCTGAAACACGTGCATTTGCTATTTTTTGTGGATAAGGAACATGTTATAATGGAGGCAATCTTGTATACAAATCCACTGAGAGGTTAGCTAGAAATGACTGTATTAGGTAATGTCGGGAAATATTTCCTTCGGAACCTTACTGGGCCTTATTTTTCCTAATATGTTTTTTATCTTCATGTCGTGTTAAATGGTGCTTCTCTCTGAATACCTTTGGGCAGAACCGGCAACTGAATGGCTTCTCACGCTTGTGAACTCGCATGTGCCGCGAGAGGTGTGTGCTTTGTGCAAACACCATGGGGCAAAGCTGGCACTGGTAAGGCTTCTCCCCCGTGTGGACGCGCCGGTGTATCACCAGTTTGTGTCTCAGTGCAAAGCGGCGGTCGCAGTAGTCGCAACGGTACGGCCGCTCACCCGTGTGGGAGCGAAGGTGCACCACTAGGGTCTGCTTCGTAGCAAAGCTGCTGTCACAGTAGTCACAGGGGAACGGACGTTCACCCGTGTGGGTGCGCAGGTGCGCCACCAGATGGCACTTTCGGACAAAGCGGCGGTCGCAGTGGTCACAGCGGAAAGGGCGGTCACTGGTGTGGGCGTGGAGATGCTTCAAGAGGTGGCTTTTTTGGGAGAAGCTTCTGCCACACTGCTTGCACTGGTTCTGCTGCTTGCTCGTGGATTTACCACGGACATGTCTCGTGCTGGTAGGATTAGTTTGTGTGGTGTCCGAACCTGCGTCGTGAAAGCCAGGGTATTTTTAAAAGAACATAGAACCCCACGTGTCACAGCTCACTTCGAGCAATGGTCACCAGCTTGAGAATGTGGAAAGAAACCTAATGGAAAACTTGAGACCACATGTGTAACACAAGATTCGACAGGTTTAAGGAATTCGGTGTTGAAACAAGGTTTCCCTGCTTCTGTCTGCATTTAGTTAACGGCAATAAGCAGACTACAATGTAATCAAGTTAAAAACTAAAGCTTCTTTAACACCAGCGCCTGTCAAGGCACAGACAGAATAAATTAGCGATACTGAGACTAGGGACTAAGAGCACTTGCTGCTGGGCTAGTTGGTTTTGGTTCATAATTAAATAGTTTTTAGGCGCAAAAAACAGACGAGACACACAGGAAGGTAACAGGACGAAGCGCCAAAGAGACGAGACACACAGGAAGGTAACAGGACGAAGCGCCTGTTCCTGTTCCTGGCGCTTCGTCCTGTTACCTTCCTATGTGTCTCGTCTGTTTTTTTGCGCCTAAAAACTATTTAATTATGAGACTAGGGACTTGAGCCAAGGCTCACCACAATCAACTAAGCTCCTCTCTACTCAAACCCCATCTATGTTATCCTGCACGCTGAAAGGAAGACTGAAAGAATAGCAATTGGAGAACAATTGCTTGTCCTTTTCACATCTGATTTTTTTTTTCAGTTTCAAACCAGCAGCTTTTACATAAAATTTTTCGGGTCTGATCGGATTACGTAGCATATCGTCGGAAAAAGAACATAAAATAGTAGTTATTGGTCACAGATACGCATTAAAAATCGCACATCAGGGCTTAGGCATTCCAGGTTGCAAGGATCGAATATCAAATCTGTTCTGCAAAAATATGTGGCATAAAAGAGATATGTGCTCACTTCAACGTGTGAAAGTCTCTGAACAATTTTGGGAAATAGATAAGTGCAAATGAACCTTGGACGTGCTGCAGAAAAACTGGCCCTCTCGTGCGAGCTTCCGTATTTGCAACAATACAGAATAGGCCATTCTCCCAACTGGTCACATATGTTGCACGTCTGTTCTCAGTGCACGTCATGTGGCTTGAAGGATGCAACAGTCTACCATTTCCAGTTTAGTTTAGTTTATGGGGGTTTAACGTTCCGCAGTAACGTTAAGCAGTAGTGCTCGATATTTTGCAATATGTGTTCCTTGTCAAATCATAAATGAGCAATTTCTTTTCCTGGAAAGTAAATGCGCATACTTTTTGGTGTATCGCAACTAACGTAAGGAAATGGCCCGAAAACTAACACACTTTTTTTAAATGCCGCTCGGTCCAAATACTCACTTCCAGAGTCGCTGTCAGGTGCATCTGTGTCACTGCCGCCAGAAGTGCTCCCGCTGTCATCACACTGACCACTCTGTCCTTCTGTGTCTGATAAATTTTCTTTCTTAAGTTTCAAGGGTAGCCCAACTGCAGTCTCGTTCCGAAACGCAGGGCCAGCCGTATCATAGGCGCTTGCAACACTCCCGGCATGACCAGAATGACCACATTGTGCATCTGTGTCTGGCACAATTTCTTCATTCTCAAGTTTTAGGAATGACCCAGTTGCGGTCTCGTTCAGAAACGTAGGGCTAGCTGCATCATAGCAACCGTCAGCATTCCCGCTGTCACCAGACTGGCCACGTTGTCCTTCGGTGTCTGACATTTTATCTGCAGTCTTGTTTACAAACGTAGGACTAGCTGTATCATAGCTGTTTGCAATGCTCCCAATGTCACCAGACTGCAGATCACATCTTCCTTCTGTGTCTGACACACTTTCTTTCTCGGCTTTCAGGTATAACCCAACAGCAGTCTCGTTTACAAACGTAGAGTCAGCTGTAGCATAGCAACTGGCAGCGTTCCCGCTGTCAACAGGCTGACCACACTGTACTTCGGTGTCGGGCACATTTTCTTTCTCAACTTTCAGGAAAAACCCAGGTGCAGTCTCGTTCACAAACGAAGGTCTAGCTGTATCATAGCTGCCTGTAGCGTTCCCGCTATCGCCAGACTGACCACACCGTCCCTCTGTGTCGGTCATAAATTCATTCTCAAGTTTCAGGAAAGGCACAGATGCAGTCTCGTTCTCAAACGAATGTCTAGCTGTATCATAGCTGCCTGTAGCGTTCCCGCTATCGCCAGACTGAACATACTGTCCTTCTGCGTCGGTCATAAATTCATTCTTAAGTTCCAGAAATGGCTCAGCTGCAGTCTCGATCACAAACGAAGGGCTAGCTGCATCATAGCCGCCTGTAGCGTTCCCGCTATCACCAGACTGAACGTACTGTCCTTCTTCGTCGGTCATAAATTCATTCTTAAGTTCCAGGAATGGCCCGGCTGCAGTTTTGTTCACAAACGAAGGGCTGGACGTATCATAGCCGACTGTAGCGTTCCCGCTATCACCAGACTGAACGTACTGTCCTTCTTCGTCGGTCATAAATTCATTCTTAAGTTCCAGGAATGGCCCGGCTGCAGTTTTGTTCACAAACGAAGGGCTGGACGTATCATAGCCGCCTGTAGCGTTCCCGCTATCCCCAGACTGAACATACTGTCCTTCTGCGTCGGTCATAAATTCATTCTTAAGTTCCAGAAATGGCCTAGTTGCAGTCTCGATCAAAAACGAAGGGCTAGATGTACCATAGCCGCCTGTAGCGTTCCCGCTATCACCAGACTGAACGTACTGTCCTTCTTCGTCGGTCATGAATTCATTCTTAAGTTCAAGGAATGGTCCAGCTGCAGTCTCGATCACAAACGAAGGGCCAGCTGTATCATAGCCTCCTGGAGCGTCTCCGCTGTCACCAGACTGATCACATTCTCCTGAGTCGGACATCTTTTCAAATCTCACGAACAACCCCACTGGAGTCTCATTCACCAACGTAGGGCCACGGCGGCAAGATGGAGGAAACGACGTCACGGTATGCAGCACCTGAGTTAAACGGAACGTGATCAATGAAGCGGCGGTCACATGTCCCTGTAATCGGCTATCACTAATCAATGGTTGCGTTAATTAAAATTGCACATGACGAAACGCGGAGACTGCATCAAAACAACACATGTAATGGCATCTGTTCGCGTTTTTGAGCCTTTACTTAGCACCAGTGGGTCAGATGAAGTAGGATAGTGTCACGTGTATATCGCAGAATTTACCTCGTTGTACACAGCGAACTTATGCCAGCAAACAGAATTCAACTGTGATGGGGTAATAGGAAGAAAGTGTTCAACTCTTGGCGATGCGGCTCTCCGAGGATGCTGAAAAAACAAGTGATGACTTAACCGGTAGGTTCCATCTCCGGGTGTATAGGCGGTTCACGTCACATCTCCCCCAAATCTCTGGGGCGCTTGACGACACAGGCGTTCATAGTAAGCAGACAATTAGGGACGGCGCAGAACTGAGCTTGTTTACTGGGGAACCCATGACCACATACAGAATACAACTCCGTCGCGGCGGCAACAGCAAGTATGCTCGACTGTCGAAGGGTCAAGAATAGCCGCGGCTCTCGGCCTTACTCACATGTGCAAAGAATATTCTAGCAAGCGCGCCTAAACAGCAAGGACAATCTCGGACACCGTAGAAATCACTGAACGCAGCTACAACAATTCGAGATACCTGTGGTCTCCTCTCGGGTGGCAACAAAACGATAAGGCCACGTGTCGTAGGAAGAGAACGTGAAAACGCAAATATCACAAAGCTTCGCGGCAAGCAGAAATAATTTTGGCTTACCTGTTTACACGTAGGCTTTGCTGCCCGCAGCACCTTCTTCGTCGTTGTTAACCCGAAAAAAGCGCGAGAGCTGGTGACGTTTGTCGCAGAAGGGAGGGTATAATAAATAGCTCAACCAAAAATGGCAATGTTTTGATGTCGCGGATCTAAAATTTAGGCGACGGCGCTAATCGAAGGCCCAAGGTCGGAACGGTTAAAAGGCCAGTTCCTCTGCAAGCTATTAATTCGCAGCTGTCCACTAATGTAGCCCAAATATTCAGTGCTCTGGTTACGGTACACGACCTCCAAAACTAGAATTAACTGGAAGACAGAATTTGATTCAGCGCAGTGCAATGTCGAGGCTCTGACTCAGAGGCTCCATTGGCCACTAATTGATCGCACGAACTGTACAGCGGCTCTAAAGAAACTTCGTCATCATCATCATCATCATCACCACCACCACCGGACTGACTACGCCCACTGCAGGGCAAAAGCCTCTCCCATGTCTATCCAATTAACCACATCCTTTGCCAGCTGCGGCCACCGCATCCCCGCAAACTTAATCTCATCCGTCCACCTAACTTTCTGCCGGCCCCTGCTACGCTCATCTTGGAATCCACTCCGTTATCATTAAGGACCAGCGGTTACCTTGCCTTCGCATTACATGCCCTGCCCAAGGCAAAGAAACTTGGGGGAGAAGTAATTTCGTGCAACCTAGCTGTTCACAATAGGCATGGTTCCCAGATCAGATTCGAAGTGGTTTGACGCTACCTTCCTGAATTGCAATTAATACTTCTTAACCGTTCGGCAAGCAGTGTAGCTTTGCCTGCTTTGACAGAACAAAAGCAATAAATCACACGCCAGGCTTTAAATTCCTTACTTAACATGGCTAAACGTGGTCGGCTGTTGTGAGAGAGTTGTAAATAGAAAAGACGTCAGGTGACAAACGTGATGCAGACAGCGACACGCACGTTTTAAGTAGTGTCGGAAACGCTATGCAATATAAATCGTGGGATTTTACGTCCCGAAACGACACACCATGGTTATAAGCGACGCCGCAGTGGAGGACTCCGGATTAGTCTCGACCACCAACGCAACAACCAAGGACAACGCAGCAAGATATATGGAAAAAAAAAATGATAGTGTAACGTTAAGAGACCGGAGGCGGGCAGAGTAGGTGAGGGAACAAACGCGGGTTAATGACATCCTAGTCGAAATTAAGAGGAAGAAATGGGCTTGGGCAGGGCGTATATGTGATGCGAATGCAAGATAACCGCTGGTCTTTAAGGATAATGGAGAGGATTCCAAGAGAAGGCAAGCGTAGCAGGGGGGCGGCGGAAAGTTATGCGAGCGGATCAGATCAAGAAGTTTGAAGGGATACTGTGGCCGCTGCTGGCAAAGGACAGGGTTGATTGGAGAGACATGGAAGAGGCCTTTGCCCTGCAGTGGGCGTAGTCAGGCTGATGATCATAATGACCCGAGTTAGTACTTGAGCTTATTCCCATTGGCGGCAGCTTCAGCGGCGCTCCTCCAAACTTACCCGAGCTTACCCGAGTTACTACCGAGCAACCGAGTAACTCTGGTAAGCTCGGGTAAGTGTCCACACTTTTATTGCGAAGCAATACTACTTTAGCTACCACCTCAGCCCGTTCCAGCGCGAGGCGGTGGTAGGCACCACTTGACCTTTGGCATCACCTTTGGCATGACGTCATACCATGTGCAAAAACGGGGCCCCATCTCGCGCCGTCGCAGCGCGAGGCTGGTAGGCACCAACGGCGGCCTAACTCCCGCTCCTCTCACCAGGTGCGCCGCGCGCGAAGTGACGTCATACCATCTGTGTAAAAAAAAAAACGGGGCCCCATCTCGCGCCGTCGCAGCGCGAGGCTGGTAGGCACCAACGCCGGTTCGCTCCTCTTGTCAAGCCTGTCAGATGTCGCCTTGCTTCGCAATTACCAGGCTTAACCAAGCTAAGCCACAGCCATTTTTTTTCTACACACTTTCCGTTGACGCCACGAATGAGCAAAGTAATGCGTACGTATTAATACATATTGTTTATGCAAATTTTATTCAATTCTTAAACAACTCACTGCTATAACAAGTGGTGCCCACAACAGATGACATGATCCTATACTCTCTAAACAAATGTCCCAGTATCCTTGAGCTTCTTGTGCAGGGGCCATTGTACTTTGAATGCATGCAAATTTACATTTTTTTTTTATAAAGAACTCGTCAGTATGTCGGCAATCTGCCACATTTAACCACTGCGAGGACGGCTAGCAATGACTGTTACTTATAGTGTTGGGAACATTCTGCATCGGAACTTTATGAGACCATAAGACGCCTAGCGTGTTTTCTCGCTTCATGGCCTGTTAAATGGTGCTTCTCTCTAAACAACAATGGGCAGAACCGACATTGGTATGGTTTTTCGCGAGTATGAATTTTCATGTGTCTCGACAGGCAGGTGCCTTCTACAAAGACCATGGGGCAAAGGTGGCACCGGAAAGGCTTCTCCCCAGTGTGGGTGCGCAGGTGTATAACCAGTTTGTGTCTAAGCGAAAATCTGCGATCGCAGTAGTCGCAAAGGTAAGGACGCTCGCCCGTGTGGGAGCGAAGGTGCACCACTAGGGTCTTTTTCACAGCAAAGCTTCTGCCGCAGTAGTCACAGCGGTACGGACGTTCACCCGTGTGGACACGCAAATGTGCCACCAGGTAGCTCTTTCGCGAGAAGCGTCTTCCGCAGTGGTCACAAGGGTGAGGACGGTCACCGGTGTGGACTTTGCGATGCTTTAGCAGGAGGCTTCTTTTGGCGAAGCTTTTGCTGCACTGGTTGCACTGGTGCTCGCTGGTGAGTTTTTCGCGGACATGTCCCGCACTGGCACTAAAAGTCGCACAGCACCCTGGAGAGGACCTTCCACGATGCGAATCCTGTTCAGGGGGCGTGCCTTGTTTGCAATGTGCGGTGGCCGAACCTGCATCATGGAAGCCGAAGTATTTTCAGTAAAGGCAGAGCCGCACATGTCACAGCTCACGTGGCGCTACGGCCGCAATCTAGAGAATGGGGAAGGCGACCTTATTCAAAAACCTAGAAAAGTGTTTCTAAAGCAACATGCAGTGGGCTAAATCAAATTCGATTTTGAAACAATATTTTCCCATTTCGCTCTGCATATTGTTGAGGGCAATGAACAGACATTAATGTAATTAAGTTAAAACTAGAGCTACTTTAACCACAAGCCCTGTTGATGTGAAGTAATAAATGAGTGCCAGTGATACAAAAGCGTATTACGATTAGCTGTATTCCTGTATACTCATGCCGCCATATTGTCATCCTTCACAGTGAAAGGAAGCCGGAGAGAATAGCAGTTAAAAAAAAAAAAACTACTTGCCCTTATTGCCTGAATTTTTTTATCTTGGTATCAAACAGTGTGGATGCACCCTGGTAAAGTAATACCTTCGCTCTGCTAAATTTTACCCCCTTAGTGTGCTACAGATCGGAGTGTCAATGAGTCCATGTTGTTCTTAACAAGGGCAGTGTAGTGTTAATATATTAAACTTCCATTTCTCAACTGTATTTTTGTAGTCTATCTTTCAATTTAAACATCTTCGTACCCAAAAGCTGTCATTAATTCAAAAGAGTGACAAGCTAACAACACATTTACCCGTGTTTCGTCTTGAATCACAAAACATCTCTTGCAAGATAAATGCCCACAATTTCCGGTACATTACGACTAATGTAACAGAAAACGGTTGCACCCCAAACAATTATCGCACAGTTTTCTGAAATTCCACTCTCTCCCAATACTCACTTTGAGAGTCGCCGTCACGTGCATCTTTGTGATGGTCGTCTCCAGCATTCCCTCTGCTTCAGGACTGACCACATTGTCCTTCTGCGTCTGATTCAATCTCAGTTTTCACGAGTAACTCAACTGCAGTCTCGTTCACAAACGTGGGGTTAGCTGTATCATAGACGCCTATAGCGTTTCCGCTGCCACCAGTCCGACCACGTTGTCCTTCTGTGTCAGTTACAGTTCCTTTTTCAACTTTCAGGAAAAACCCAGATGCAGTCTCGCTCACAAACATAGCGCTAGCTGTATCATAGCCACCTGTTGCGTTCCGGCTGTCACCAAACTGACTGCATTGTCCTACTGCGTCGGCCATAAATTCCCTCTTAAGTTTCAGGAATGGCCCATCTGCAGCCTCGTTCACAAACGAAGGGCTAGCTGTATTATAGCCGTCTGCTGCATTCCCGATGTCACCAGAGTGACCCCGATGTCCTTCTCCCTCGGACATTTCTTCCAAGTCTCACGAACAACCCGACTGGAGTCTCGTTGACCAACGTATAGGGTTACGGCGGCAAACTGGTGCAGCACCTGAATTAAACAGAACGAGTTATGGTAAATGAAACGGCCGTCAGGTGTCGCTGTAATCTGTAATCACTAATCCATGGCGACGTTAAATGTGTACACGGCGAAACGGGGCTACTGCATCAAAACAACACATGTAATGTCATTTGTTCTCGTGTTCGAGGCCTTACTTGTGTAAAAAAAAAAGCTTTTGAGCAACAGTGGGTCAAACTCAAGCTGAATAGTGCTACGTGTATGTCTCATAACTACACCTTGTTTCATAGAGCGAACTCTCACAAGCAGAATTCAATTCTGAGTGGCAGTATAGGAACAAGGCTCTCAACCGTTGATGGGTTATAAATGCCCGACGCTTTTGGCTGTGCCCAACTGAATGTGGCGGAGGAGATTCGAGGTAACACGCCAATAACATCAACGACAATCTCGAACACCGTAATAAGAATTTAATAAGGCTAAGATCACTCGAGATAAATTTGGCCCCCTATTGCGTGGCAAGAAAATCGAGAAGGCCGCATGAAGGTGGCTTTGAACAAGGAGCATGAAAAAACGCAAATGCATGCGGCATTACCCGCCCACATAGGCATCGTATAAACACCAAAAATGCAAACGCTAGCATTCATAAGCGCTCGTATTAAGCGCGACAAAACAACTCATTGGTCGAGTTGATTTCCTCCAATTCAAAAAGATGTTCCTCGGCTTCGTCGTGTTATCAAGTTCATCACTACCACGCGTCATACAAGTAATTTTTTCGTGTCTTCCTTTCGGTACGCCGGGAAAAACTGACGGCTCTCCGGGGATGCTGAAAAACCAGCGGCGGCTCCACCTCCGGGTGCATAGACGGCTCACGTCATAACATCTCCTGAATCTCTGGGGCTTGTAACGACAGGGGCGGCAACAGTAAGCAGACAATTAAACTGGCACAGAACTCAGTTTGTTTACTGGGGAACCCATGGCCACATACAGAATACAAATCGGTGCTCGGGGAAGCAGCAAGTACGCTCGACTGTCGGCGGGTCAAGTGCCTAGTCGGTAACGCGAAGTTAAAACGCACCTCTTCACACGCCACCTGCCATCGCTGGCAGGTGGCAGGCAGCCACCTTACAGCTGTCCATTAATTCGCTTTCGCCGTGACAGGTGGCGTTTCACTCTGCTACTATCTGCCACCTGTAAGGTGGCGTGTTACGCCTACACTGACGCGTGGCGGCACGTGGCGTGTTACACTGCAAGCCACCCTCCGGCATATTCCCGTGGAAGCCACCTTTCAGGTGGCGTTTCGCTCTACTACTTGGAAAACCGGTTACGTCGACGACGACGCGGAATGCGGAAACGAGCTTCTAAGAACTGTGCTCTGAAACAAACATTACAAAGCTTTGAGGCAATGTAAGTCTAGAAAATTTTGGCTTACCTCTTACTCGTAGGCTTTCCAACCCGCGGCACCTTCTTCGTCGTCGTTTACTCGATGAAAGCGCGAGGACTGATGATGTTTGTCGCGATAGGGAGCCTAATGAACCAGCTCAACTGACAACGGCGTTTGTTTTGACGTCGGGAAACTAAAGTTTAGGTCACGGCGCCAGTTGACGGCCCCAAGGTCGGAACGGTTAAAAGAGCAATGTCCTTGCAAGCTATTAGCTCGCAGCTATTCACAATTCAGCCCAAAGATTCAATGAGCTGGTTGCGGTACACGACCTCCCAGACTAGAACTAACTGAGTAGAATGGAATTTGAGTCTGCATAGTGCATTGTCTCGAGCGTAATATATGCTGAGGCTCTGGCTCAGAAGTTGCTTGAGGAAGTTTATAGCACGAACTGAACAGTGGGTCAACAGAAACTAGTGGGAAGTTATTTTCGTCTAACCTGTTCACAATAAGTATTATTCACAGATTCGAAGTGGCTCGACTGGTGCAACCTTCCTGAATTGCAATGAATACTTCACCAATAGGCGTGCATGTAGTTTTGACCGTTTTGACAGAAACAAAAATAATAAACCACACGTCAAAAATATAGCTTCCCTATTTAACATGCCAAAACGTGGCCTGGTATTTTGAGAAAGTTATCAATGGAACAGATGATGTCAGGTGACAAACTTCATGCACGCTCTGACAAACACATTTTGAGCAGCATCTGCAACGTTATACATTGTAAATTGTGGGGTCTTGCGTCCCGAAGTGACACATGGGTTATGAACGACGCCGCAGTGGAGTACTCTGGATTAATTTAGAGTTCATTAACGCATGGGCAGTTTTGCATTCCGGCACCATCGAAATGCGGCCGCCGCGGCTGGGATTCGAACCGCGACCTTGGTATCAGCAGCCGAACGCCACAGCGCCACGGTGGGGGTCGCAACGTTATATACCTAATAATCATCAACATTTTCGGATGCCCGGTTGAAGACAGTAGCTTTTAACGTATGCATACGGCAGTTGCCATTACGACCGGCGCTATTCAGGCACACTCTGAACACAAATACACCTATATGGGAGTAAGCTGTACTCTAGAGCACACAGCGCTATAGAACATCTTACTCCCTTTTTACTCCTTCCTGTTAAGAGCGTATTTGGCGGCTGGTGCAAAGATCACTGTCGAATGAAACTACGAGACACGCCTCTGAACGCAGACTCCACAAGCGCTGAATCCACAAATATCGGAACGAAGCACTCGGACACTCGGTTTGAATACCTGTCGCGAGCTAGCTTCAAACTTTACTAGCAGATACGCATAGAGAGAACTCGTGTGACACCACCTGCAATGTTGTACGACGCAAGGTTGCGGCACAATTTTGAAACAAAAGTCTGAGAAAGACATACAATTGGAGGTACATATGTCGGTGTTCCGAATCCCTGCCACGAGCTAGCCTCAAGAGACGTATGCTGTAAGCAACGAGAAATCTTTATGGCACCACCCGCAAAGGTGTACGATGAACGACTGCGTCACAATTTCGATACGAATGTCGGGAAAACTGTCGCCACATGGGGGCGTGCTCCCACTCCACTCGCTCCTGCTCAAATTTGTGGCGCCCCCCAACGCGAACTGTGTGAGCCGTTTCGGGTGGCGATGCAATCGCACGCCAGCTGTCGCTCCTCGCTCCGTCGGTGTTCCGGTGACAGCGCTATCACAAGCCACCTGCCGCTCGTCAACCGCTGCACCGTGCGTCCCCTCTTTTCATGCGGAAGCACTACTTCACTACAGTAGGGTGCAACATAAAAAAGGAGTTAACACTGGGTCACGGTCCGAGCCGTCGTCCAGTATTACTCCGCTAGCCAATAACAACAGTAAACGGAACCAGCTTTATAATTTGACTTTGTTAAACAGACAACGTATCAAACTTCGAGCTTTTTTTTCTTCTTGTCACGTGACAAAAAAAGTTCTGAGAACGGACTACTTTTGGTCGTAGAATTATGTGCGGCTTTCCCGAATGTGGGCGGAGCTTCACTGCAGACCTCAAATGTATCCGATTATAGCAATCCTGAAAAAGCCTTTGGGTCTCTGAAGCCTTGACCTTTGATACCTCTCAAATACCTGCAGAAATAAAAGAAATGTTGCCGCGACTGGGTTTCGAACCCGGGGCGACCCGAACAGATCTGCTTTGCTAGCTACCGCACGATAGCATTATGCTATCACCGCAACCGATCACGCCCCATGTTAAGGGACATTGAGTGGCAGGAAGAGGGAACAGTGGGTCGGGGTACAAACAAGGGTTGATGACATCCCAGTCGAAGTCAAGAGCAAGAAATGGGCTTGGGCAGGGCATGTAATGCAATGGAAAGATAACTGATGGTCTTTAAGAGCAACGGAATGGTTTCCAAGAGTAGGCAAACGCAGCAGGGGGCGGCAAAAAAAATTAGGTGGGCGGATGACATAAGTTTGTGGCGATAGGGTGGCCGAAGCTGGCACATGACAGGGTTAAATGGAGAGATACGGGAGAGGCCTTTACCCTGAAATGGGAGTAGTCTGGCTAATAATGATGATAATGGCAGGTGCAATGTAGAAAACAACCTTTATGACACATGTAATAAATACCAGTTGAGCTAACCAACAACCTGACTTTTGAGACTTGTATTAACAAGCTGGTGCCAAAAAATATATATATAAAGGATGCACTCACTGCAGGAATGTTGAGGAGCACTTTTGTCAACCCCCCCTAAGGTTTTGTTGACAGAGCGCCAAGATATTGCACTAATACTGATTATGCGCATTTTCTTCTTACAAGCTTATTGGAATAAGCGCTCCCTACAACAGATGACAAGGTCCTACTCCCATACCTATATGCAAATGTAGGAGCATGGTATCCTTTTGCTTCTTGTGCGGGAGTCAATGTACTTTTAACGCGTATAAATTTACGAATTTTTTGGATCAACAACTTGCCAGTACTGTACCAATCTGGCATATATTACTGTGAGGTCAGCTGGCACTGGAACTTTGTGGGGCCATAGTATTTCTAGCATGTTTTTTCCCTTCATGAACTGTTAAGTGGTGCTTCTCTCTAAACAACATTGGGCAGAACCGACACTGAAATGGTTTTTCATGTGTGTGAACTTTCATATGCCTCGATAGGTGTGTGCTTTCTATAAAGATCTTGGGGCAGATGTGGCAGCGGAAAGGCTTCTCCCCCGTGTGGGTGCGCAGGTGAATTACCAGTTTGTGCCTTAGTGCAAAGCTGCGGTCACAGTAGTCGCAATGGTATGGACGCTCGCCAGTGTGGGAGCGAAGGTGCACCACCAGGGTCTGTTTCACAGTAAAGCTACTGTCACAGTAGTCACAGCGGTATGGACGTTCACCCGTGTGGGTACGCAAATGTGCCACCAAGTTGCTCTTTCGGGCAAAGAATATGCCGCAGAGGTCACAACGGTAAGGACTGTCACCGGTGTGGATGTCACGGTTCTTCAGCTGGTGGCTTGTTTTTGCAAAGCCCTTACTGTAGCGGCTGCACTGTTCCAGCTGCTTGCTTGTGGATTTATCACCGACATGTCCCGCACTGTCATGAAAAGTCACACAGCACCCTGGAGAGGATCTTCCACCATGCAAATCCTGCTCAGGGAGCGTGCCTTGTTTGCAATGTGCGGTGGCCGAGCCTGCATCATGAAACCCCAAGTATTTTCAATAAATGCAAAGCACCACATGTTGCAACTCACATGGTGCTATGGCCACAAGCTAGAGAACAGGAAAGGCAACCTTAATCAAAACCTGTGCAAGTGCATCTAACGGCAAATTCAGCTTTGAAACAATATTTTCCTATCAAGTCTGCATATGCTTGATGGAAATGAGCACATATTAATATAACGTGATTAAAAACCTGGTGTTTTAACCAAGCACCTGTCGAGACAGTAAGAATAAATTAGTGGTAGCAATAGAAACTCTCACTACAATTAGCTGCACTCCTGTCTACTCAAGCACGCCTTGACGCCATGCTTCACAAAGAAGGGAAGCCCGAGAGAATAGCTGCATTAACAGAAACTGCTTGCCCTTTTTTCCTTGAATTTCTTATTTTGGTACCAAATTTTTTTTATTAAATTTTTTGCTTCATGGTCATGTAATATACCCATGAAAAAGAGCAGAGTTAGCTGCTATTCATCCTCCAGCATGGCATCAAAACAGTATAACAGGGCTTAAGCATTTCATATTGCAAGAATTATCAACTCTATTGTGCAAAGAAATGTGGAATCAAACAAAAAAAATGGTAGGGATTTAATGTAGTTGAACCGAAGCTGTCAAGCGAGAAGTCTGTTTTGCTTGGTTGACCTTGGTTTAGCTTGTTTAGATAGGTAGTAATCACTCGTACGACAAATTGTTGTAGCAAAGGCACTTTATTTGCACACATTCTTCTTTGGAAATAGCACACTTTACATGGAGCATATTGTTGTTTACATGGTTTGACGTTTACAAAGGCCGTCTTATATCTGTGAAGTAATTGGCTATAGTAAAATCAGTAATGTGGGTAACGTTACTGAACACAAGATCTATACATGTTCCCCAACGCCGGGTATTTTTATTCATTGCTAACACTACACAATGGAATCTTCAACTGCTACAACAAACTTTAGCAGATTTTGCAAATTATGAAAGAGTCAACTTCTTCAGCAGCTAACTCTGGGAAAGGCCATCGCCAAATTTTCATGCATAGCGGGTTTCACCGGTTCCAACTCCCTCCTGTGCCACGGTCTATCACAGGCACTGCACGAAAATCTGACAGGAGTTTCCACAAATTCATGTACAAAGTATGCAGTCGCAGACAAAGCCGTTGCGAAACATTCTTTAGCTCTTCGCTGAAGGTAGGCCATCTTGGAAGCCAGTCTTGCCTATCGCTCCTCGGGTAGTTCAGCTGCCAGTCTCACATAGTTGTTACTGCGACACCTCGAGGCGAACCTCTCACTCTTCAGGAGCTTCACTAGACATCTTGGCACGCTTATACTGTCGCTGTTTCTCAAGTTCATGCTCCCGTTGCTCCACATCATAAGGATCAGTAGAGGCACGCTGTCACTCTCGTTGAATGGTGCAGTGAACTTCAATATGTAGAGTTTTTAAAGTAGTTAAACCGAAGTTGTCAACTGCAAGGTCAGCTTTGTTTGGTTTATCTTGGTTTAGCTTGTTTAGTTTGATAGTAATCACTGGGTAGTAATCTTCATAGGCACGGCACATCTGGCAACAACATTAGTTCGATCGTAGTATTAGTTAAGATGACGTGCAAAGCACAATGAGTTTGTGCATTGAAATCTAACATGAGGCGTGATAGGCTGTGCTGCTATGCAGAGGTCAGCGAAGCCGTGGGTTACAGTCAGATGTCCTTACAGTTACAGTATACTTACAGTCATATGGCCTCTAAAGGAGCTGCAGCAACCGAAATTTTAGTCATCACTCGATCCACAGCTCATCATTTATTTATTAACATTATATTTTATGTGTGTTTTGTCCATCATAGCGTTGCACTAGGGGAGGCTTTGTCCAGGTTTAAACAATGTCATATTGTGTCGGCAGTGAGAACTTCAGCATTCCCCTGCTGAGCAAAGATAAATGCTTTGGACATGAAATGTTTTGCAATGTGGGCTTGAGCCATATGGCACATGCGGGTAGAGTGGTGGGCGCTTTCGAGTATGTGCTGTATGTATGTGCATATGTATGTGTATATGGCAAGATGCTGTAGAGCTGCCGTCGCCTTTTAGCCCTGGAGAGGGCGAACTACCCACCAGTTTTTTTAATGCAACGCATTCTTTTTACTTCCAAGTAAATAGATCTGATGCGAAAGTGCGGCTAAAATTATTTTGCAATAGATACCCAGTTTCTTAATGTCTGTTCTGTTTTCATGACAAGCCCCTGCTGCATGGCAGACGTAATTGTGCTGAGTTGTATTTTGCCTTGTCAAATTACAGAAATAGCAGCATCAGAGGCGCTTATGTTCCTGGAAGGCAACATCTTGATGGAACAGCTGATTCACTTTCTGGTTCACATCTCAGGACGCACCTAATACTTGCAAACAAACTTTAAATAAACTTTTATATTCTTCATTCATTGAAAACACTTGCATAAAAAACTTTTTTTTTACCCTTTATATGCAAGTGTTTTCACTGAACGAAGACGCAAACACAGAAGGAAGGCACAATCAAGTCTGTGCTGGTCTGAGGAAAACAAGCTGCCAGAATTTTGATTTACTACTAAAAATCTCACCATATGTGACAGTACTGTCACGTTTGTGTGCGCTTATGTGGTTGCCAGAGATGCGCCAGTAACCTTTTAGCTATATGGCACATGTTTGTCTAGGAAGGCAGTATGCCTCGAGTACTTTTTTTTTCATGTTCATGATGTCTAAGACATCAATGCAGTTTGTGTACAACACCTGGACTGATTTATGTTTAACCTTTGTTTTTTAACTATTTTTTTGTAGTCCATCGTTTAATTTCAAAGTCTTCGTTCTCCTATTAGTTAGCCAAAAGCTGACATTAATTCAAAAATTGGATAAGCCAGCACATGTTACACGTGTTTTGTCTTGAATCAATTTCAATAACCTGCCACCACCCCCAAGAAAAAAAAATACCACACAGTTTTCTGAAATGCCGCTCCTTCCAAATACTCACTTTCAAAGTCGCTGTCACGTGCATCTGGGTCATGGTCGCCTGCAGCATTTCCTCTGTTACCAGACTGACCACACCGTTCTTCTGTGTCTGACATATTTTCTATCTCCACTTCCACGAGTAACTCAACTACAGTCTCGTTCGCAAACGTAGGGCTAGTCGAATCATAGCCACCTGTAGCGTTCCTAAAATGACCAGACTGGCCGCACTGCCCTACTGTGTCAGACATATTCACAAAGTTTCCCGAACAACCCAACTTCAGTCTCGTTGAAAAACGGTGGGCTACGACGTCAGTGTGACGAAAACGACGTCGGTTGCTGCAGCATCTGCATAAAACAGAACGAATTATGATCTGTGGAGCGGCTGTCACATATCGCTGTCATTTGTAACCACTGCAAGGTGGCATCAAAATCGCACGTGACAGTTTGGGACCACTGCACCAAAACAACTGTTGCGTAGCAGAACTCCATACCTTGTTATTGAGAGAACTCGTGCCCGCAAGCTGAATACGATACGGAGGTGGCAAATATGAGTGGTTATGACAGGTTATAAATGGTCATGACAGGTGGTTATGACAAGTGGTTATGACAGTGGCCGTTGCCTGGCCGACAGGGGCTGAATGTTGCAACGCTTTAAACGGTAACCGCGCACTATGCGAAAGCTGCAGAAATTCTGGTCAAATCATAAAAGTAAATCATCCAAACTTGATATTGAAAAAGCAAGACTATTGTATGCCATCTGCGCGTAAAATTCCAGCGCGAAAGCGCATGGCTTAAGCGAGAGAAGCATTTGCGGTGCGCGTAAACATGGTCGGCTCTCGCGAGCAAGAAAAGCGATAGAGCCATGTGCCGAAGGAAAAGAACATGAAAAATCAGACTACAAAGCTTCGTGACAATATAACTCGAAATAAACATGACTTACCTGCTTACTCATCGGCTATGTCCGCGGTGCCTTCGACAGAGAAAACTACAACCCCCAATGAGAACTAAACTACAACCCGCCTATCTGAGGATGTAAACGCAAGAACTGATGCGCACTAGTCTGAAATGCTTATGCCACCTGTGTATTGAAATTGAAGCCAAAAAAGGTCACTTCCGCTTGGAGCGCTGCGAGCGTTATCCCTCTTGGTTGCCTCGAGCCTCGAGGGCGGAGGCGAGGTTTTAGCCATGGCGCAAAGCGAACGCTGCGTTGTGCAGTGGCTAGTGAACTCGCATTACGCAGAACAGTAGGCTTGGGTTCCCGCTAATTGAACTTTTTCTCTCTTACATTGAATCATATTGTGTCTGAATGCAGAAAAACCGTGATCAAGAAAAAGAGACAACAGAAACCGAAACCGAAATTTGTGCAGTTGCTTAGCTGTTGGTGTGAACTTCACATTTTTAGCGTACCTTCGGGATGCGAGCTCCATGCCACGCAGCGCACCATGCCCGACGATCATGGAGGAAAGAAAACTTTCTTCCTCCATGCCGACGATACACTCCAAGCTCTGATCGGCGTCGTAGTAAGGCAAATATGCCCTACAAGAAGTACTGGGAATTGTTTCGTTCAGCTTGTAGTATGCCAGCCCACCGGAGCCCGTCAAGCAGAGGTAGGTACGCTGTCATTGAACGAAGCTTTCGTCTGCGGGCTGCTTGTGGTGTTTTCTCTTTCAGCTTGTCAAACTGGAAAATTAAACCTTAAATGGATCAATCACAGTGGAGCTCAAATCCCAGAGGCTATGCTGGAAGTGAAGTTCGCGGCAGCAGCGAGGCGGCACTGAACAAATTTCGGCTGGCTCTTTTGATTTTGCATGGCTTCTCTGCATTCAAAAAGTATAATTTAAGGTTAAATAAAAAATGAAATGCAAAACCAGCGGGAATCGAACCTTCGTCTTCTGTGTGTGAAGAGATTTCACTCACCGCTACTCTGTCTGAAGAGGCACCTAAGGAAAGATAACGCTCTCAGCGCCCCAAGCGGAAATGGCTATTTTTGGCTTCAATGAAAGAGGTACTGAGGTACTGTCCCTAGCAATACTTGATTGTCAGAAGTCTAAAAGCGTGCGCCATAGAATGCTTTGCTCAATTAAACTAATGAATTGTTCGTGCTCATATTTCGCACATAAATGGAATTTTGCCGGCAGAATTGTTCTTTGCTATATTTGTTGGGGTACTTGCCAGAATCAACCAAAAAAAGTCGGACATTCGCATCACTTTCGGTGACGACGAAGCCAAATAAAACACCGTTATCCCCAATGGTTATCCAAACTCCACTGGACGTCCCATGGACGTCTAAAACGTTCACAGGACATCCAGGGGAATTTTAGTGCCCACAGAGATCTCGGCGATTGCACTGGTGGCGGCATCTCGTTTGTCGGCCGTGTAGATTCGGCAAAGTGTGTGTTTCGGGGTGGGGGGGGGGGGGGGGGGGGAGTTGCGGAAGATTTGAAGACGCTTTTCAACCCCCCTTACATCCCCCCCCCCCCCCACCCCCCAAGTTCCGCAAAAATTTAAACCCGAAAACGAAGGGCCCTAAGTATATCATGTACTAGGCGATAGATACCACAGCTGCTCGTCCGTGTGTGCATATTTGCTCAAATGCTGCCGTGATTTCTTAGGCGTGAGCTTTACAATGGCGTTATCCGTTAATAGTGTGATCCGGTTAGCAGGAACTGAAGTGCCATCATTCACACTTTACCACGTGATCATTTACAGCACATCCTCTCAAACCGCGGTTTGCACGGCGGCCATCAAGTACGTAGCGTGGCGTTACATTAAATAAGCGCCAACGAGCCGCCGCGCGCGGTGGCTCAGTGGTTATGGTGCTCGACTATTGACCTGAAAGACGCGGGTTCGAACCCGGCCGCGGCGGTCGAATTTCGATGGAGGTGATGGTGTCTCTCATAGCTTGAGTCGCTTTGTGACGTTAAACCCCATAAACCAACTAAATGGGCGCCAACAGCATTGGATAAACATTTCTGCAGGCAGGCAGGCAGGCTGCCACACATTTGTTGATGCTAGCACACATCGCCATTTGTGGACATAATTTCACCGCAGGTCACACCTGTACAGAAGTGCAGCAGATAGAAAAGTGCAACCCTACACGAAAAATTTTTTGACAAAGGCAGTTCACAGGGATGTGCGAATTATACTTCGGATTCTTCGTTTTCTGGTACAACCCGATTTTTGCGCCCCGGACATATTCCTGAAAAATCGGGTGAAACCAGACTTTCCCCCGATTTCCGGAACAGCTGTGCCCGCGGAACTACTCTGCCCAGACTCTAACTTATCCACATTCTTTACTGTCAGTAATTATTAATTAGCAAAGAAGCGTCAAATTCCGGAATATTTGGACAACTCAGATTTTTCCAGCCCGAAACAAAGCCCTAATAGTTACCCTCCGATTAAAAAAAGATCGATTAAATTATTACACTTTGTAAGTTTAACCCGAAAAAAAAACGAATTTCGAAATGTTTCCACGAAAAACCAGATTCCTCTCCTATTATGAAGATGAAAAGTCGCGCTCGATTTTTACCCCCGAATTCGAAAAACTACAAAACCCGTGCGCCTGCCAGTGTACGTTAAAGATATTCACGCGGCCGAAATTATACCGGAGCCCTCCACTACGGCCCGTCTTCCTTCCTGTCTTTCAGTCCTTCCTTTATCCCTTCCCTTACGGCGCGGTTCAGGTGTCCACCGAGATATGAAACAGATACTGCGCCATTTCTTTTCCCAAAAAACCCATTTTCCAAAACCCGAAAACCAAGAACCCGGAAACACAGTACGTATGGGACCGCTTTCACAGTAGCATCGATTCTGATTAGCACGACATTACCTAATTTTTTTCCCCCTACGATGCTCCTTAACCTTTCTATAGTTGTTTCTGTTGATTCAGTTGTTGTTGTTATTGTTGTTAGCCTTTGAAAAGTTGTCACATACCCACACTGGGGGATCGGCCAAGAATCAGGAGGCAAAGGTTGGTATTCACCTGTACATAATAAAGGCAAAAGAAAAGCATACGGGAGAGCAACACCGGGGGAGTCTACCACAAGGAGATCAGGGAGTGAAAAAAAAAATGAGTTTGGATTGAAGAGAAAGAGCGAAAAATTAATAAGTGATTAATTCAAAATGCAAAATATTTTAAGCTTTTATATTCTGTCTTCCTCTCGATCCTCTAATCGTGCGTCCCCGGGGCACGTTTTACAACGATTGCGGGGAATAGAAGAAGAAGAAATGACCAAGCCGATGTTCGACGCAAGCTCCGCGGATCCTCTTCAGGTATGTTGCGTAACTTCGGTTGAAATCCCTGTATTTCACTAACATTCTCTCTTGCTCTCTTTCTCGTGTACTCGGGTTGAAACCACGTTGTATAATGGATCTTCTCAGACCAGCTTCTTCACCCCGAGCTCATGGCCTTTCCCGCCGGTCGCGATACTTCTTTCGAGTAGGCGAAATTCCGAAGAATTCTGAACACTTATAAGAAACTCTGACAAGTCTCCAACCAAAAATTTTTTTATATTTAAAGCCGAACGTTTCGAAGCCGGCTCGCCTCCTTCTTTAGAGGTGACTGGAGCCGGTGGCTATCGCCTTTAAGTATTACAAGTTAATCAAGCCCAACCTTACAGGCAGTCCTGCCGATATGTTTAATTTTCAGTCTATTCTGAGCCCTGTATCAAGCCTCATTGAATTCAAGGTGTGATACGTGGCTGACCTGTTCGCAATAACGGGGTCTTAGATGTTTCCTACTGGCCTCGAAGCTTCTCCCTGAGCTTTGCAACCACACCGCGGCGGCAAGGCGGCACATCCCTCTACTTGAAGAGGGATTGCCGCAGTTCCGGACTGCAGGCATACAGGTCGCAATCACTGGTCAGAGGGCCTCCTTTGAGGCCCATTTGACGCTTCCTTCTCCTGTTGCATCCGACGACAGTACGTCCCTCTCTATTTCACATCGCGAGCCGCCATTTCGGTGCTTGCCTTGACAGCATCAGGAGGAGCACCAGAACGTGGCCATCCGCGACGACTTCTCGGTGCCAACTGCGGCCGCGGTATGGTGTGTCGGCGCCCTGGTCGGGGCCGCCGTGGGTCTGCTGGCATTCATGGCGTTCGCGTTCGTGAGGGGAAGCGAACCCGTGACCTCGCTGCCGCTGCCCCCGCCCGAAGGCGACGACGGCAGCGTCTGCTACTCGCCCGGCTGCCTGGCCACGGCGGACTTCTTCCGCGACTCGCTCAACCCGCTGGTGGAGCCGTGCCGCAACTTCGACGACCATGTGTGCGGCCGCTTTAGTGGACCCGGGGGCAGCATCGTGGACAGGGTACGCGGAAAGTTCGAAAAGCGCTATGCGGGGTGCGAAAGGAATAACTCCTTTCACCCCAGCGTGGCTCGAAAAAAATCAAGGGACGTTCACGCAATGTGGCACGTGGGTTATGCTGTGTGAGGAGATAATCAGGAAAAGGGTCACCGTCCCGTGTAAGACGTTTAATGGGCCCCCATGAATCACAATTAACAGGTCATGCGACTTATGGATGCGACCCAGTTTGACTCATTATTATCATCCACGACCATGTTGGTCATCGATCACGAGACGCAAGAGCCAGTGTCATATCATAGTGACAACGATCGGTGAGATGACCGATGATGACGTCACCGACAATGGTCACGTGACGATGAAATGATTTCGTGCGAGCGATGTGACTTCCACCCAAAACTCCTCTAACAGCTGAAGCTGTAAAAATATATTCCACTTGCTCTGGAGCTCAGTGTGCGGACATATGATATCGAGAGTTGCACTACTTTCTGCAATGAGAGAGAAAAGCTTTCGCCTGCGCCCGCCATTTGTAACTCTCTTGTGACGTCACAGTGTGGGTGCAGGCGTAGAATGTTTAACCGCACCAGTTACGACACTGCCGAAAAAAAATCCATGTATAAACTATCCCAAAATTTGGAGATGCCGGTAAACGTTTACAGAACGACAGCTGAATTAGGAACTATCCCCAGTGTAAGCGGCATTGCCATTGTATATAAGCTGAATGAAAATCTCACTTCCGCGCGAGGGTCAATTATCCAGTTTAATCTCGATGTTTCGACGCTGAATGAAGCCGAAAATTTGTTTTAAAGCTCGAATCCAGGAGGAGCCCAACGCGTGGTGTATATGTGACGACGAGTTCACGTAATGAGGGCAGTCACACATTCCAGACACCACCTGCTTTTTCACCCTTCCATCGTTGTAGCGTGATTTGGCGGTGTACGTTGTAGGAGACGACTTCTTGGCACTATACAACGTAGTTGCGAACAAAAAACTGAACTTTGTAAACATACTCGTCAGATAGGCCGCGCAGACAGCTAGGTTTAAAATGGCTGGTCGTGTACCACCCCTAACGCATCGCAGGTCAAAGCACTACCCGGTAGTGTTTTAATCGGAAAATAATGACGTGCTACGAAAGTTTTTGGCGACATTGGAGAACGCCCTCCTTATTACTGACAAAAGTAGGGCGTACATCTTTCGCGTTGAAAAGCACTTCGGTCGGTTCTCTATACAACAGCTAGATCCCCGTTCGCGCATAGAGCCCGTTCCGCGATCCGGGCCACCGTAAAGTCCATATTCAATAGACATTGCACTAGGAACAGGAAGTGCAACAAAAAAAGAGCACTGCAGTAAGCAGGTGCTTCACTTCTTGGACCACTGTGAGTGAGCTCCTATTTAAAAGAATAGTGAAAGAATAGAATATTCATAGTGAGTCGCCTTGGGACATTAAACTCTAATAAACCAAACCAAACCTATTCGAAAGACGGCGCAGTAGGAACAGAAAGGGCACACAAGAAGCGCCCATTAAAAAAGTGGGAAAAACGGCATTTCTCAAACGCACTGTGCGCAAAAGTTGATCTTCGAAACACACGCGCGCTAGAAATAGGAAGGGCACCGGAGACCAGCTGGTCGAACGAGCTCGCTGGGAAGCAGAAGCCTTTGTCGCCCAGGACCACGGGTTCCGACAAAGAAGACTTCGAGCATCTACACCTTCCTTTAGATCAATAAAGGTTTTTCAATATCAATCAATCAATCAATCAATCAATCAATCAATCAATCAATCAATCATACTCAAACAGGATGTGCTAGAACACTTAGTGCACTTCTTGTCTTCCGTCCTCTCCCAGTGTGCCACGTTTACAAGGCACGTAACCAACACACGATTACACTCTTGTACACGCAGGAGTTCATGTTCTCCTACCTGAAGCTGGCACTTACCGCGGAGCAATACGCGCTCACTCCTGGTGACGGCGCACGCCACAAGGCCGCTACTCTTCTACGGGACTGCATGGCCATCAGGGGCTCGAGGAGGTCGCAGCACGCCGTCCTGCGGCGGCTGATGGAGAGGCTAAACCTCTTCCTGTACGACCCGCCTCCAGGCGCGCCGACGGCGGCCGACGACGTGCTAGCGCTGCACGTTGAGTTGGCCTACGTCTACGGGCTCAGCGCCCTCCTCAGGATTCGTCCTCACGCCGCACACTCGCTCGTCGTGGATTTTGGCGGCGGCGCGCTTCAGGCTGCAGTGTCCAGGAAGGCAGACATGGGGTAAGTAGGTATTTCCGGTCGAATTCGGCACTTACTGCTTACTAGTAGGGGTGTGCGAATATTCGAAGTTTTCGAATATAATTCATATATGATATTTTTAGTATTCGTATTCGATTCGAAATTCAAGTATTCGTGTTGTTCCGAATATTCGACCCGACGCGAATATTCGAATCTAGCCGAATATCCTATTGCGAGCACCGGCGTTCATTTCGGTGCGCAAGTCCTATCGACAGAGACATAACAACATCGCGGCGCCCAGAGCAATGCGTAACGTTGGGCCGTGCAGTAGCTGACTGCGCTAGTGAGCTTCTTTGTGGCTATACCTGCGCAGCTGGTATAGTCAGAGCTGTGCACGAAATACCCCGCAATACGTGCCAGTTCAGCACCAAGTGGGGGGGGGGGGGGGGGGGGGGGGGGGGCATTTTCTGTGGCTGGAGAAGTCGTTTCAGCTAGAAGGGAACTACTTCTGCCTGACCATGCCGAGCAGCCGGTTTTCCTTCACGACAACCTCTTTTATGTTCATCCCAGCAACGCGCTTTTGTGCTTATGGCAAGCTAGCCTTAATCAATGCTGTGTACTAGCCATCTTCTCAGATATTTCCGCTCTTCTAAGAATAATGTTCAGACTTTGATACTTTTTGTGCAGCCACACACACCTTTTGTGTTCATTTCATCACTGATAGTTGAACTGTTATGTTCTTGGGTGCTCAAATAATGTTTTGTAGTGGTTCAATGCGTCTGTCCTTGATTATTCGATATTCGATTCGATATTCGGAACCAAGTATTCGTATTCGATTCGTATTCGAAAAATTTGGTATTCGCACACCCCTTCTTACTAGCTCAGGACTGGCTGTCAAGAGACACACGAAAATGTGACTGATCATCGGTGGCAGCATTATGCAATAAGATGCACACGCAATGTCTTTTATTGTCATTCTCACATCCTTCTCACGAGAGGAATCTCTTCAACGAACTTTTCATTCCCTTCCCGCTACCCACGACGCCGTCCGTGAACTCACTATGGAAGTTCTGAAGGACGGGCTTCGGTCGCTGTTCCGGAACCTGTTTCCTCGACTCCCGGGCTCACTTGAAGCGACTGCATCATTCACTTGCCTCATGCTGCACGAATGAAACGAGCAGCAAATGGAAGCACTGCTGAACGAGTTCAAAGACCCCGGCTTGCCCGTCGTGCTTTTTGCAGGTACGCACTTAGCCTAATGGACGTCGCTGGTGTCGAGCGAAGCATCGAACTCGTGCAGTTGCGGTACGCGCTGTACGGCGCCATCGAGACGGCGGTTGCCAGCGCCAAGGCAGCGCATCACGCGCTGGAAATTCGACCGACGGCGAGAGCCGTCAAGGAGGTACGCGATCCAAGGGCTACGCTGGACACTGATGGTTGCTGAATCCGGGTGCCACTTTCCTTGTTGGAACATACGATGGCTGTTATCTTCTTGTTTAAGCTGTCTTTTTCGGGAAAGCTTTATCAGGCGCGTTTCCTCGGCGAAGATTATACGCATATATGCGCATTCTTTTCTGAATAGGCGGTCTACCATCTCTCACTTCCTCTACCGCCAGTTCCTCAGTTGTCCGTCAATTGTACCGCCAGTTGTCAGTTCTTCTACCGCAGTCTTTAATCCAACTTTTTCACACGGGCGCTTTGCGCATGCGCGCCTCTCCTCCTCCACTGGTTGAATATTGCCAGCTCCTATACAGTGCAGCGATGTGCAAAACAGCCCAGTTTCGTTTCTGAACCGCTTCTGCATATGAGACCAGTGCTCTCCCGCCGCCTTCTCGGTAGCCTTTATGCTGCCGATAACAGCCCCCCCCCCCCCCCCCCCGTCCCCCCTCTTGGTACACGGCATGTGCACGGTTTTCAATCATTTTTCGCCCATTCCCCCGGAGGGCGCTACATCTCGTGAAAAAAAGCGATGCTGCGGTTGGTGCTGTTCACGGTCTAAGAATGGTGCTGTTGCTGAAATGGTAGAGAGACCCTATACTTCTCTGTTACAGTAAAGTTCCCTTCGTGCCGCAGAACTGTACAGTGTAGTCAACCCTGCTCTCAGGAGTGCTGTTCGTATACCGTGGAACGCCAGGCCGCCGTCGGCTCTGTTAAAGTGCCGTCCGTACCGTGCAACGGTAGAGTTCCATCGGCAGTGTTCTCCAGCGCTTCCGCGCAATTTATTCTTTGTGGTCGCAGGTGAAAGACCTAGCGTTTACAGGCGTCAGTCAAACTGCCTTTGGCGACGCGGTCGAGGCGAAGACTCCGTACAGTCGGAACGCCAGCGTGTATGAGTCGCCGCTGCTCAGGACCGTGCTGGAGTTCGTGTGGAAGCAAATGGCTGTCCCCACGCTGTTCCTATGGACCAGCTGGCACGTGCTGGACGAACTCGCCCCATTCGTCGAGCCCGCTCTTGCCGAGCCCCCTAGGTACGCCGCTTCTTGTCTTAGAAACGAAAAACATTTAGACTGATTTCCTCCCACTATGCTCGCTTAATTTGCATCCAATTCACTCCAACTGCTCATTGTTGGCTCGCAGTCATGGTAATTAGGCGGCATACGCTATACTGACTATACTAAAGCTTTCTATACTGTCGATTACGGGAGCCGTTTGGTAGTCGGTAGGATGACTTACGAAGGCTGTCGCCCTGGGTCGTTTCTTCCGTCAACGTTCGACTTAGGTTTGTTCACACGCAAGCGAAAATGCTAACGATTCCTGCCGCCGCGGCGCCAAAACCTGTTTTTGAGTCGTCGCGACATCACGTGAGCAGCAAGGTTCCAACAAGTTGGAAATTTTCGCTGCGACGCGCCGCTCAATCGCTTCCATGTGAACCAGTCTTAAGAGCGGAGAACCTACCCTGAGGTAATAAACACGGATAAAAAATATCTAAGGTGCCATATTTGGCCTTTGCAGATATATCCTCGCGGCGATAACGTAGGGCAGAAGGAATACGGAATATGAAAAAGGAATACAGGCGCTGATGTCACACCTCGGACGCTTTGCTAAAAGCGTCGAGGCTAGCGACACGAACAAAACACTTCGACAGTTCGCGTACACGTACACGGAGTTCAGCCTTTAATCGCTGCGTCCAACGGTGCGATTCAGGGTCCCTTAAAGGAATTGCGCGTACGTTTTCTCACCCAACCGCTAGGTCGCCCAATGTCCAGACGTTCATCTTCAGCTGCGTGCGCATGGTCGCGCACGTCATGGAACCGGCGCTGGCTGCCATAGCCCACCTGTCGCACATCACGGACAAAACTCGAGCTGAGGCCTCCGCCATGACGAATGCGATCGCCGATTGCCTCAACAAAAAGTGAGAGCACGCCACTTGATCGTGCACATGTCTTTTTTCTAATCTTCTTGGTTACCTCTGACTGATATTACAACGAGACATTGCTATCATTTGTGGAGATAAAACACATATACCAAACAGAGTAGAGACATAAGCGGTCAAACTTCTTTTTCGTCTCTAAAAGAGTATAGATATCGAATCTTTGCTTGCGTGTTTTGCTTCATTAAAATCATATTTTAGACGTTAGTATACGCCTACAGTTCATGATTCCCGCGCTAAAATTCATTATTATAGTTCTTGATGCTACTTGGCTTCGTTTCTGTTTCAACAACAGAGTTATGGCTGTGACATGTAAGGTGAGTTTAGGTCACGTGCAGCGCTCCAAGAGCTGTAATGACAATGAACGACAGATCAGAGCTCATATTGCAGTTTTAGAGCGTTAGCTTTAGCATGCACTCGGCAATTTCGACGATCTTTCTATGAAGCCTGTTTGGCCTTGAAGCAATATAGGGGGCCACACAGGTCACGTGACCTTGTGACGTACGTCTCCACAACCTGCCCACCGGATTGTGAGCAGCTGTAGCAGGTGGCGGTTGAATTATTCTCGCGTGAGCTATTCGCCACCTCGGGTCGCCACCGCGGAGCCCGTCTTCACGCTATCACCGTCTTTCATCCTCCGCTGTGGTGCTCGTTCGATCGGTTACGCCGAGGGACGACGGCGACGCCTCTCAATGCAGGAACGGGAGCTTAGGAGCTGCACTCTAAAATTTGTTTCTCTTGCCCCTTTAAAGACGTTGGCTGTCGAGGTTCGAGACACCGCCCCGGCTGGTCGTCGGCCTGCCCGCGTACGCCGATACCGCCGAGCGTTTGGACGCCTTCTACGCGTCCTTCCCGAAGCCCCGAGGCCGGTTCCTCGCCGACTGGCTGGCTTCTGTGGGTGCCTGGAAGGAGCGCGTGTCGCCGTCAGACGTGCACTTCGACCCGCTCGACGCGGACGTGGAGGTGGCCACCGACGGCACGGTCATGGTCCCGGCAGCACTGTTCACAGTGCCCTTCTATGCGCCGGATGGGCCCGTGGCGGCAAACGTAGGGGGCCTCGGCCACCTCATCGCAAGGCGTCTTGTTCAGAGGTATGTGCATAATTAAGTCCCTTAGATATTAAAAATCTTCTATTTCTTTTCTTTTTTTTTCATTGTTTGATCTTTGCTTGGTTTTATGCTCATGCTTGTGTCAGTAGAGGATGTTTAATTTCCTCGTGTTTCTTTTGTCCATAGCTGCTACGCCCTTAGACTGGATATTAGCTAGTCATGTGGTCATTTGAAAATTTTTGCTTCAAATTCATTATAAAGCTGTACATATCTGGGAACACATTTTACATTAATTTATCTTCTTTCATAGTTACGGTATATGTCGCTTTCACAAGCTGTCTGACGCTCTATCGCTTACGGCAGCAATACAGCAGGAATCTACAGAGTGTATACTTGAAAACGATGCGCAATAGAAGATGGAACTAAGTACAAAGCATCTGGACGCCTCTCCGGCGCTGTATTTATTCGCTCCGTAATGAACAGAAGTTTACAAGTATTCTTCATGAAAGTATGTGTTAGCTGATGTATACCTTGCTGGTACTCACGTATGGAGCAGAAATTCGGAAGCTAACGAAAAGGCAATAAATTAAATTGTGGACAGCATAATGAGCTATGAAAATGAAAATGATAAGGACATCATTGGGATGCAGCAGAGAGAAGAATGGGCCCGGGAACAAAACACGAGTTATTAACATCCCAGCTGAAATCAAGAATAGGAAATGAACATCTGCAGAGCATATAATGCGAAGGCAAGAACCAAGGGTCCGTTAACTAACCTCGCAACGGACACAACTCTTTTTTTCTGAAACGGCACCAAAATGGTTACTCAATGTTCGCTCTGTCATCTGTTGGCGAACAAAAAAAAAATCCTTTGGGCGAGAGGAGAGGCCATTACTACACATTGTTTGAAGCCGGATGTGAGGGCTCTCTCTCGCTTGTTGGTCAGCGTCTTAAATCCGCTTGCGCATGAGCAGCAGGTGATCTCGCGTCGCGATGGGCCACCAGCAGCTGTTACATGCGTCAACGATGCAGACGACCCCGCTGTGCCACGGATCAATGAATACCAGTAGCCTTGCAAAAACACGTGACTTCCGGCACACTTTTTGACATACAGCTTAAACCGGAGTGCCAGAAAACACACGTCATGGACTCGTCATGAGCCACGCAGAAATGAATTTTATGACGAGCCTGTCTCGTCCAACTCCGCTATAGGGTTGAAGGCAGCAAAGAGTACCAGAGAGTGAGGTGGGCAGACGAGATTAGGAACTTTGCGGGGATAAGCTAGCTGGCGCAGGAGAGATCAGCAGTATAGTCGGTCGTTTGTCCCAAAGCGAACGTGAATTTTCGACCGATGATGATGACAGTGGTGGCGGTGTTGATAGCTGCAGTGTGGGCGCTGGGTTTTCGTTTCCCTTGCAACAGTGCATGCTCGAAGTATGTACACTGAGATGACCTCAGAGACAAAACATAAGAAAAATAATGTGCCCTGTTAATCTATGGTTTGATGAGGCTAATTCGTCAGCGAGAAGCTGTTATAAAGTTCTTCGCTTGGTACTAGCTTGTTTTGACTATATATAGCGGGACCTCAGCATTAGACGACCAATGTGTATAGTGATAGTAAATCCAAGAGGCTTCACGCATTGCTTTTATTACTATTCTGATTCGACTTCTTCATTTCCTTCTTCTTACTCTTCCTTATTTCTTTTCTCATGATGAGACTGATATTACACTGACTATTATCCCGGATGGTGTTCCTTCAGTACTGTTAAAACAACCGGAATGCGCTGCGGTGGCTTCAGATGGCCGCCATTTTAACCGACGTGGTCCAGGTACCTGACGGACAGTGCCGACATCCCCGCCGAATGTCGAGCGCCGGCAGGTTCGCCGTCCGACAGCGTGGTCGAAAACGTCCTGGCGTACGACTGCGTCCAGTCGGCGCTGATCGCGGTCAACGCGAGCGATGGTCCCCGCTTGCCCCGTCTGCCCTCGCTAAGCCCGCACCGGATGCTCTACACAGTCGGTTGTCTCAAGGTGAGCGTTTGTTTCATTTAACAATCCTGCCCCGCTGCGACCACGGCTCGCGCACCTGAGACGATCTGTGACCTACGACGCAAGGTGTCACGTGTTCTATTTATGCAAGCTCCGGTAACTCTTGAGCACAGGTCGCGATGGAAGAAAGCGCATGTGACTGAACACCCTCAGTGATCCCATTCCCGGCAGTTGTGTACGTCTGCCCACGACTCAAGTAGTCTAGCATTGTCAGATTTGTGACCAAGTCGCTGCAGAGCGACTAACTGCTGAGCAGCTGTAGACATGAGGCTGAAGGAGTTTTCTGTGTCGAAATCGTTCTATATGGCGGTGGCGCACCGACTACAAAATATATGTGATGCAAGTGGGTGGTTTTAAAAGATGCGGTGGTGGCGAATATCGCTTTATCCCCTATTCGGCATTACAAAACGCAAAACGAGGTGTTCGCCGTTGAATAGCTTGGTGCTGTCGCCATTATTACAGCTAAAAAATATGTATATATTTTTTAATGCTCCATGCCTTCAAAGTCATTAGAAGCCAAGATATTTCGGCAAGGGTGTAAATAGAGTTCTATTCTATTTTCGTTTTGCTTTTAGCGCGTTTCGTTTTCATGTCCAGCATTTTTTAATGATTTAAACAGCAACGATCATCGGATTAATTTCCGCCTTTCCTGTTTTAATCTCTGTTCATGACTCTGATTTTATCGCTTGTACAGCCCTCTATGACGCAGATTCTCTCTATACAGCAACTGTTATCGACCATCACGAATAAATATGTACCGAAGTTTCCGAATAAATTTCTACCCGTTACAATATCATTTGTTATTCAGTGCTTTGCCCTGTATCTATAGCTTTTTGCACCGTCCCAGCGCTGTTAAGATGCGTCGAATAAAAATTTCCCGCGGCTGTTTTTCACTGCAGGACTGCACCACAGAAGGCGGCAGACCCGGAGGCTGCCACGTCCCCTTCCGGCGGCTGAAGGCATTCGACGAGGCCTTTTCGTGCGCTTCAGTCGAGCCGCTGTGTTTGCTCGCTTAACCTGCTTCACACCGTCGAATTATTCTGCAGTACGATGAACTAAGATAAAGCTATGCGACTGACATACCTAGCGACCAGCTTCCATGGTCACAATCCTTTCATCACAAGATTCACTGTCCTAAGGTACATCGTGAAAGAAACAAGAGTAGGAGAAAACTGTTCAGACTGAATTGCGAATATTCGGATATTGCGCACATGCTGCAACAAGGGTGTACAATAAAACAGCAAGCGTGCGAAATCATCTGACAAACGGTGTCCACAAATGTTCACACGGAGCTACAAAGATGTAGCAACTCTATCCAGGCCATTCTACAACTAAAACATAATAGTGGCGACGAAAACTGGAAGGCGTTCGCATGCAGTTTGTAAGACAAAATTTGCATCTGTTTTCGTAGAGAAATTGATACTGAAAAATTGAAGGAAACTGGATAGAATTATGCGGGGTTCGAATGAAAAGGGAGCATTCCGATATTTGCACAAGTCAAAGCACTGCACAAGTGATTTCGTTTTATGTTGCCTTCCAGGCTTCGAGCTTGTGAACTTTCAGCGCTACGTCCTGCCCAAAATATACCTAGCATTAACTGACGAGCGGGCCACAACACGTTCGTACGCGGACTGTTCGCCCTGTAATTGGCGTTCTGCACTTGACACTGCCTATAGCAGACAGCGCCTTTCACGTGTTCGCAGCGCACGCAACATTCATCCGTATGCTTCCGACATTGATAGGGTCGATCTGTCGAAAGTTGGAGAGTCTCTCTCAACCCTTCTATAGACACATTGCGCTCAACGCCCGTAAGCGCATCACACTGCAGACACCTTGGCCGTCGCCATAACCTTACGTCTTGATAAGCCACCGTTAAGCCTTACGGCATCGCCGTTAACGTCGCTGCCTGGATCGAGGCACGCGGTGCATATGGTAACCGTAAGCATATGTTAACCTCTGATGGCTGCCCGCACCTCAGTCCTGGACACGGGCCTTCGCCTTGAACCTGCGCAGACGTCGGTTTTGCAGCCGCTTCAGCAAAGGTTGTTGTAACCGTTAGGCGTTTTATCCAGAACACGGGTGTTGCCCAAGTTGCTCAGAGGTCGTTGTTGCACGCGCCCGACGGCTCCGAATTATACGCAGGCTCTTCGCCCTTCTGCCGCATGCTCCGGGAATGCGCCTCAGCCGCCCGTCCGCCACAAGACACATCCTAGTAGAAACACCGGCCGACGCTCGCTTTGTCCGTCCACAAACTCACCCTCGAAAGCCAAAACTTAAACTTAGCCAAGTTTAATCTCTCTTCCTGTCAGTCTCTTTCTTGTATTAGAGAAGGGTAAAAAGGGTCTCTATGCTCTATTTTTTCTTTACGATTAGAAAAAGTCCGCACATTTTCTGCGTGGATCATATAGACCACTGTATACATTCCACATGTTTTCCGTATAAATCATATAAGCCCCGTACAATTTATGCGGATGAATAATAGCGGGAAAGTCTGTATACATACGAACTACATGTCACCTTATGCACATCATTCGGAAAGCATCCGAAAAACAATTGGAAATAACACGGAAAGTTAGGGAAGCGAGTTAGGAATTTTCTTGTATTTTTCATTCACGAGGACAACTTATTCCAAAAGATCTACATACGCAGCACATATGAAGACCTCTTATAGTAGCTTCTTCCGGTGAGACTTTCATGCAGTTGGGGTGCACCAGATTGCACATCACTGCATGTGAAACATATTGGTAGTAACGTTTTATGCAGTCTGGGTCGGATTTGTAGAAAACTCTCAGAGAGGGTGTCCCATGTGCACAAAGCATTTTTTAAACTTCATGGCCTCCAAAAATGGGATTCTGTGCGGTACGCCAAATGAGATTATATGTGTATGATTGGAGCAGGATGGTCCGTCTCCTTCACGTCCCCATCTAAATACACCTCCGCATACCGTTGCACCACGGTGAAGTATAATGCATTCTTCGACTTGGTTTGGATTTAGTTTCCTGACCACTCTGACAACTAGCTTCACGCTAAAGCGACCAGTTACATTCCTAGAAGATATCTCCGGGACAAATCAATTCTCACAGACACTCGCACCACCTGGTGAATCAAAAGTTGTCTGACTTCGAACTGCTGAACATGCTTTTAAAGGACGCCCAATCAGATGTTGCACTGGGCTGCGACTGTTTTATTAAGCGTTAAGCTTGAACAAAATATTCCAACTCCTTGAAGAACACATTTCTATACAGCCACTAGGAACATCAACGAACCTTCGCCGCCAGCGCGCCAGTATCTGCGTGTCGTCAAGTAAGAATTAGTCTGGCTGTTTTGCCTCACCCGCCTTGTCACCCGAACCTCGCGTCACCCTACTTGTGGTTGTTTCCCAAGGTATGAAGGAACATCTGAAAAGACTGCGCTTCGAGTAAGACGAAGTGGTCATAAACACGTCGCCCAGAAAAAATCGAATATAAATTGCCCCGGTTAAACCCCTAAGTTAGTCGCGTTCAAATTTCACACAAAGGTGGAATTAGGTCGTAATTTTGATTTTATACTGCGTCTGGTTCAGGCACTGGCGTGAATCCATGAGAATTAATGGAAATTCCGCACCGTATCCGGTAACGCCGGGCCAAAAAAAAAAAGACTTTTGCAAAACCTGTACCAGCAGCGCCAGCTTTTGTCAACAACAGAATAACAAAAGCACAGCAGCGAGGAACTCGAAACAGAGTGGTCCCCAACCATTCGGGGGGACTCTGATGACAGATGTTCTCCCGTTGTAAAGGGTGTGACCGCGACATCATCATCATCACTGACCACTGTGTGCCAATAACGCATCAGTCTTTCGCTTTATACTAAAGATTGCCGCGTGGATGGACATTCTAGTGAGCCTAAAGCTAGGCGATTTTTGGCAGGCCTTTGAGAATGATACACATTAGGCCCCTCTACGCCCTCCACAAATCACAACCTACGAAGACGCGAACCGAAAAATGCGTAACGGAACTGAAATTCAGCAGTGAATGCGAGCACAATCACCAAGTGAAAATTCAGCAGTGAATGCAAGCACGATCATCATCATCATCGCCGTGTTCTTATTCACACTCGTTCTCACGTGCTGTGCGTGCTGTATCCGCACCGCTCCGAGACGCCATCTTTACCTTCCGACGACTTAGCAGTTGCGGGTGCGTTTGTCGCTTCTCCAGCAGCCAGCAATGGACCAGGACAGTCCTGCGACTACGGGTGTCAGTCGCCGCTCATCTCTCACCGAGCGCAGCCCGCCTAGCAGTTCAGGATCAGCCGGCGACGGAGAGCCGAGCTGCCCGGCCATGGCCTGGTCCCCGCAGGTGCCTCAATACGACCTGGATACAAACATCCAGCCTGCGGATCCTGCCAAAGGGGAGGACGGCAACGAATATGGTACTTCCCTGCCACTTTCTCCACTACACACGCCAAATGCAGCTGCCACCGTTCCACAAGGAGAAAATATTCAACGCCAGCTGCACTGCGATGCATCCGAGCGCCCGCGGCAGCGAAGTAAACCTTCAGTGGCGAAGTCCTTCAAACAGCGATCTTCCAGCCGCCTGCAGAGAATGGAAAGCGCCGGTACTTCAACTTCAGCTGAACCGCAAGCATCTCTTGAAAGCGAGGAGAGCACATTGCCGGTGACACCAGTAAGCGTGAAGCCTTCTACTCTCCAAGCACGTTCTACAGCTTCAGGCAAGACGCGCGGTAGATCCCCGAAAGTTGTCCCAATTCCGGCCGCGGTCTGTGGACAGCGGTCAAAAAGCCCAGATGTCGTGCGCGACAGGCCCAGGGAGAGCAGGGGCCCTCTGACGGCTCGCAGCCAAGTAAACTACGCCGGCACCGAAGACACGAAAGCAGATCATCGTAATTACGTTTCATCGAGCCAAAACATTTCGACGAGATACGGCACACGGCGATCGGGAGATGAGACCGCAGACTCGCAGCTGCTGACACCCAGAAAAGCTGCGCACGCAGATATGATCCGCACCCTTGAAACGAACATACTGCAGCCGAACTCGTCGCTGACTGGGAGATTATCGGCAAGCATTGCAATCGTTGCCAGAAGGTTTCTTCGCAGGAGCGCACCGGGTCTGTTGTCATCACTGGCTGCGAGGGGGATCCAAGACCAGAAAACGGACGTAGAGCTACCACGCCCAAAAGAAATGACAACATTGCTCTCAGAGTCCCATGACACTCCTTCCAAGCAAGCAGTGGAAGGCAAAGCGCGAGTCCCTTGGTTAGTACGTGGCAAACACGCCGAAGAACAGGCGATGCACAGAGAGCTGGAAACTGACCAGAGGCGCTTACGTCATACTAGACGTTCGTCGAAACATTGCATACAGATGAGGGCTGTCCACGAAGAGAGTGAACCGATAGCACAAGGAGACATGGGTTTGTACGCCGAGCAGACGGACACTTCGGGGACGCCGAAAGCTGCCGCGCTGAATTCGTCAGGCACGTGCTTGTCTCTTCTGGAAGGCCAAGGTGACAGTCAGCGGCATCATCGACACAACCATCCACATTTACAGGATGTGGTACCGAAAGCCCAAACTGGACGCTTCGAGGTGGTAGCGATGACCACAGTGGGCGATAGTCATCAGAGACACCGCAAAGAAAAGAGCAGGAGGTCGCATAAGAGAGGACATCGATCAGAACATGGAAGTAAGAGCTCCAAGTCTTCGAGTGGTCGGAAGCACAGCGGCAGCCGTGGCGAAGGTGAACACAGAAGCCACAGGAAATCGCGATCGTCCAAGCGTAAACGAAAAAAGGGCGGAAAGCGGGAGACGGAACCAGTTGAAGGACCGGCTAGCGATGCAGAATCGACGTTCGAGCTAAGCGGGCAGCCCTTCCGGGCCTTCGATTTCGGCATCAGTTCGATTCCTGTTACTCGTGGCACCCTACCTCGGCCAGAGTTAACGCGAACGAGCCAGACAGATCTTGCATCGAGCACGTGGCTTGCGGCGCCGGATGATCGTGCAAGTGTGGAGGTGCGTCCTCCCTCATCCCTGCAGCGAACATCAGCGCCCTCTAGGACAGACGAGAAGCGTGGAACGTCTACGGCATCCGACATTCCTGTAGGTAGACAGCCGGCTCCGCAAAGGCAGATGAAGCCTAAGGATGGAACGCTGCCAAGTCAGCGAGGAACGTTAGACACCCAGGCCGCATCCAAGGAATCTGCACCCGACCTCCGTTCAAGGAAGTCGGAAGGTTCCGGCACGCCTGAAAGATCAAGCTTGAAAGGACCAGAAACCAGCCGTACGAGAAACACAAGTAGCAGCTCCCACAGGAACAAATCAAGCGGCAGAAAAAGGCGAAGGAAACGGCACCGTGGCAGGAGCTCCCGAAGTCGATCTAGAGGAAGGCGCCATCAACATAGAAGAAGTCCCGAGGAAAGCTCCAAGAGAACTCGCACGAGCAGAAGCCGGAAACGCGAAGACACTGAAAGGAGTCCCGAGATCAGTTGCCCCGAAAGAAGACACACAGACAGTGTTGTAATAACGAGGTCCCGAGGCAAGATGAGATCAGAAAGCAGACATAGCAGGGAATCCAGAAGCAGACGTGGCAGGAAATCGCGAAGTCGCACCAGGCACTCAAGAAGCAGATCATCGGAAAGAATAGTAGGCACAAGGTCCAAGAAAAGACGTGGCAGGCGATCTAGAAGTAGACGCCGCAAAAGATCCAAAGCCAGTCGCAGCAAAGAATCTGTAAGCATTAGAAGATCATCAGCAAAAAGGAAGCAAAGGGGAGGGAGAAGGCGTCATCTGCACACAACCCGTGGAAAATCGCAACGCAGAAGAGGCCGCGGTACAAGCAGCAGGTCCCGTTCCAGCAGGTCTTCAAGACGAAGACGACACAGAAAACGCTCAAGTAGGACCTCAGGAGAAAGAAGACGCAGAAAGCGTTCTAGTAGGTCCCCTATAAAGCTCAGAAAGAAGCACGTAGACTTCGCCACGGAGGACTACGCGGAGCAAATGTCAACGACGTTTTGGTGTTTGTTGATGCTCATATGTATCGGCTCTATGCTCATAATAGTATCCTGCGCGATCACGATATACGCCATTATCAGAAAGCCGCAGCCCGCTCCTTCCCGTGAACCAGAGCCGTTAACCAAAACCACGCTTACTGATTACACCACGACTCCCAAACACTGGACCACGACAGAAGAAGACACACGGCAACCTCCAACAGTCGTTCCTACGTCAAAGCCAACCGAGTCGTATTACTGCACCACCGATTATTGCAAGCGGGAGGCGTCCTACGTGAGTGGACTCCTGAGCCATGAATCGAAACCATGTGACGACTTCTACAGGCATGTATGCGACGTTTGGATGAGCGAGCATCCAGCAGACCGCAAAACAGGATCGCTTGTTTCGCAAGATACCCTGCTCCAGGATGCCTTAACACACCAGCTGCTCGATGTTGTGAGGTCAGCGGGTGAGCAAGACATCAAGGTAGCGGCGAACCTTTACGACGCCTGCACTGACACAAGTAATTCCGCCCTCGCGTCCAAAGAGGCTATCGACGCCCTGTTTTCCCATTGGAAGATAGAGAAGTGGCCCCGAACGGATGAAGTGAAAGACGAGACTGTATGGACTTTCGCTGCTGAACTAAGTCGAGACTTTGGCGTGGCTACTGTCGTCCAACCCAGCGTAGGCATCGACCCAGAAGATCTGGCCGCAACAGTGATAGAGCTAGCCAAACCGCGTTGTCTCTGCGCCGACGCCAACGAGGAGAGTGAAAATGCACTGGAGCTCGTCAGGGAAGCAGTCCGCGAAGCGGGCATCCTACTTGGCGCTTCCTTTACTGATGAGCTTGAAGACCGCCTGCTAGCAGCATGTACTTCCATCGCCGCCGTTTGTCGCGCGACGTATGAGGACGACCGCGTCGTCGTCGTTCGTTTCAGTCAGCTGACCGAGGGGTTACGCGTGTTCCTGACTGTTCTGACGGGTGGCCGAATCCAAGAAGCCGACAACGTGGTCCTTCACTCTGCCCCGGACTTTCCACGAAAACTCGAAGACGCCCTACAGGATGTGCCGCCCTTGGACGCGTTGAACTACTTTGGCTTCCTCGCGGTCGTCCGCATGGCGCCGTTTCTACCTGGCGACCTGCACAGTCTGCGAGACCTATTCGCCGAGAGCCTGCTAGGCCACACAATCGGCAACTCCGAGGACAACACGCTCCTGTGCGCACGGCTCGTGGAGTCCGTGCTGCCCGGCTGCTTCGCAAAGGCAGCCCAGATATGGCGCCATTCCACGGGCCGGGAACTCCCAACGCGCGATTGGCTGTCCCAGCTGGAGTCCGTGTTCCTGGGGCACCTTTTGGACTTCCCCTGGATCAGTGAGCTGTCGTCACTGTTCATACGCTACCGAGTCAAGCGGCATACCGTGACCCAACTCGGCCCGTCTGCCAGCCATAGGCAAGAAGCCTGCGCCCCAATAGACACGCAAAGAGCCGACAGCGCGGTCCAGTTCTTCGCAGACATTTCCCGAAATCAGCAAGCTCGGAAGTTGCAGATGCTGCACAGCGATGGCACGCTACTCAGTCGAGAAGCCGCGGGCTCGGAATTTTCCACGCAAGCATCGATCCGACGCCCCCTGCAGGTCATCCACGTGCCGGCGGCCCTGTTCAACACGTCCGTGCCCATCAACAGCTCGTCCTTCGTACTCCACCTGGCGCGCGTTGCCGTCCGCTTCTACCGAGCTATGGTGCAGTTCCTGCACGAGGACCCGTACGAGCGAGACATTTCGATGAGCTTCACAGAAGAGAGTCGGCGCAGGCTGTCCGTTTTGCTGAGCTGCTTCGACGAAGACGCCAAGTCCACCCTCACCGCAATGTCTGCTTCGCCAACGAGCGAGGCCGTGGCAAGTGCGCGCAGGGATTTTCTCGGCCGCACGTCCGCCCTGATCCTGGCAGCGAAGGCCTTCGAAGAGCTCCTTCCCATCCGGCGAATCTGGAAGCTTGACCTGCGGCTTGCTGGCCTCGAAGAGCTCTCTGCCATGCAGCTGTTCTTCATCTACTTCGCGCTAGACAACTGCGAGTCAGCAGACCCAACTCTCCACAGGTCGTTCATGGTTCCCGAATACAAGGTGAACGTCCCCCTTAGGCACATTCAAGAATTCGCCAAAGCTTTCGGCTGCAGTGCCCAGGATAATATGGTGTCAGAAGTGTACGGCTGCTACACCATGGTGCACCGTGGCCGGCAGCGACGAATTAGTGCACCGGCGCAGGACCAACGAGCTCGTGGTCAGTACTTGTCTTCGACCACGACAGTGCACCAATGACAAGTAGCGGACCACCTATTAGATCGCGGTCCTATCCTTCCATACGTTTTGACGCTAATAGCCAGTTCTGTGGGAACGGGAGGTCCTAGAACTCGGGTACAGCCTGTCTCGGGACCTTTTCATCACACCGTGACCAGTTTCACATTTTACACATTACACGTTCTTCCCTACATAAATCTGCGGCCTTCTCTTCGAGCACTCTTGGTGAAAAACGATGGGTTCGATTGCGTTTTAATACAAATCCGATCCTGTTCAATAATTAATGACAGTAGGTTTCGCCCACCTTCTCAAACACAATTTATCGTCATTCCCAGCATCTTGGTGAACCGTGAATTAGACTTCGAATTTCGTATGCCGGTTTGAAGATGGTGCCTGTAGTGCACCGTTGAGGATCATCGGCGCAAGCTGAACGACTGTTGTAAAGATGTGTTGTTCGGAATGTGTGCACTTAAACAGTTTGCATTCGTATTAGTCCAATTTTTGCGTTTAAGTATACACAAACACTATTCGTTCAGACTGCATTCAAGGGCGTGCGCTCTAAAAACTGAACTATATGAAAAAACTTTTGTGGAGGCCTTCGAGTGTATTATTTTGTGACTCTTGTATAACTTTGTGAGCTTGTATAATTTAGCTAAATGTATCTTGATTTCCTTTTATATGTTGCAGTACAATTTCTCCATACGAAATACATGTGGAACGAACCGTTAACCACGAATCTCTGGCGTAATTCATTGCTCTTGTGGCGTAAGGCCAACTCGCCAGCCGCGCTCCCGAGAGCACGCACAAAACGTTGCTATCCGCACATGTCTACATTCTGTCCGGTTGCGAAGCTGCTGAATCTTTTCCCCTTTATTGTAAAACTCTCAAGAAGTAAAAAAAAGAATGAGGAAGCCCGCACCAAAGCAGAGGCTATCGCAGGCGAACGCCCAAAAAGAAGAGAGAAAGAGGAGCTGTAGTGGAGGGCTCCGGAATAATTTCGACCACCCGGGAATCTTTGTTAAACAACATGCTTTCGATTCCGTTTAAATGTCAAGGCCTGTCAAAGGTAGAACGAGCGGAATGACAAAGGTCATATTAGGCTGAACATGGTTCGGCCCAAATCAAACAAGGTCAAATTGGGGGGGGGGGGGGGGGAATTTCGATGTTACCATCGCGTTGCCCATAGTCAAATTCCCGGCTTCCCGGAGACTTGTTCGTTCATTCGGCTCTCACGTCCCAGCCCCTGCAGTACCTTCAACACCTGCGCCCAGTCCCGCCTCGATCATCCGACCGTCAGGTCTTTGTGCACCCCGACCTTGAATCCTCCACGCATGTTTTTCTAAGGCGAGACGCTCTAAAGGCGCCTCTTAACCCCTCATACGACGGCCCGTACCGCGTTCTCAACAAGACGAAGGGAACCCAAGCTCAAGTTTGGGAGCGCGACGCCAGCGCCGCAGCGGCGAGCAGCGGAAACTCGGGGCGGCGCCGTAGCAGACGCCCTGCGAGCGTTGTGTGCACGTGCGACGGGAGAGTCGCGCGAGGCGCAATCTTCGCGCTGACAGACGCGGTCTCGGCGAAGCAAAAAGGAGGTATACTACGAAGGCCGTAATGTAAAAACCAAAGCGTATGTACACGGTGATCCACTCTTACCGCGAACACGCGAGTATGCGGCCGCGCTCTTCGGAGAGCCACTGAGTCTGTCCCTACCATGCACGAAAAAAGTGGCAGACGACGCGCAGGCAAGTCGCTCGCTACTCGATTTTCCAGCCTTGCGACTGCGAGTCGCAAGCCGCTGAACTAATCGGCGGAACAGTCGAGCTTTTGGCAATGACGCCGTCCGCGGACAGTCTAGCTTTCGGCAACGACGTCGCCCACGGCCACGCCGGGCGACGAGCTGCGCTGTTCCCTCGCTGCCGTAGTCGTCGCTAAGCCTAACCATTTCGCATCGATGCTGCAGCTGAGGGCACTTCGGAACTGGCCAGCGCTGTAGTAAAGGTGCTACTCGCGTCACCGTTTTACTATGTTCACCGTCACATAATAAAACAAAGACGTGATCGATTTCCGTGATGCCTTTAACTGCGGAGCCAGGTGACAACAGGCGAGCAGCACTGGGCATCAGCAAAGCGGATTTGGAATATAAATATGCTTGTATCGCAGTTATCACTTCTACCAGCAGCTCGGTATTGGCCAACGATCCTCAAAAATGATTCAATTTTGACGTTGCTCTACTCCAGGGTTTGGTATGAACGCGAACAAACAATATTAGCGTATTTTTCTGACGGCGGCGGCAGGCCGGCCCTGAGAAGCGCGCCGCTGTCGCTGTCATCATGACGCTTATACGACTGCGGTGCACATCAATACCGTCACGACATCCTTCTGGTCGCCGTAGTGCATTGCGAATCGCACCGAGCGCGAGTGCAGGAGACGCGGTCAAAGCAGACGAAATTCTCGAAAGCGCGCAAGCAATGTTATTCCGGAGAGTTTTCGTTTCAAGCGAGAAGGCGACCCGCAGGTCGCACTTGCAAGTGTGAACAATGGTGGTCAAATGTTTAGGGGGTTCCCCCAAGGTGGAGTAGAATGTTGACGAACTGCAGTGGGCGCGCATGTCCTTTCGACTCGCACGTAAGTGGATCGCCCTGCGCATCGCATGCAACAACTGACAACTACGATCAACAAGTGTCTCGCTTTATTTCGCAGAGCTGATAGTACTTCGCATATTTCGAGCATATAATTATACAGTGGACTTACCTCTAGTTACATGTCATACAGTACGATGTTAATACTCACTCGAGAAACGCATTTTACAGTCAAATGGGCCTCCTCATCGTCGATCGTCTGCTCCACACAGTAGACGCGACTAATCAGTTTCTCCACTTTAATTAAGTTTGCATTGCAGTACTGCGCGTCAGTCTGAACGATCTTATTGTGGCTCATACAGGCGACACATCGCGACAGCGCGGGCGCGCGCACGAGCAAGAAAGCGCGCGTGCAAAGAAGCGTGGTGAAAGCAGCGCGAGCAGCGAGCAGCGCCCCAGTTTTTACTTTTCTCCCATAGATGGCGCTGCACATCAGGCGCAGCAGCGCCACCCGGCGATGCTTTGGGAGCCGTCGTGAAGAGGTAGTCTCCTTGGATCGTCTCAAACCCGCATACATGGAGACACTCCCCACGAGATCCCCTCGAATGTTGCTGGCTTATCGGCCGACCTGCCTGCCGCCGAGGCACCCTCATCCCTACCCCGCCGGCGCGTACATTTCGCCGTTCCGTCTGGACCGGGGGGCCTGTAGCGCGCGCAGAGCGGCGCTGTGCGGAGGCGCTAAGATCGGCGTTCCCAGCCGGCGAAAAAAAAAAAAAAGAAGTTGAACGGCACGTGGTCGGTGCGAAAGCACGGCACGGGCTGTTCGGTTCGAGAACACTGCCACGCTGGACGTCTTGTTCTGGTGCTGCGACCCCGTAAATGCTCTACAAGGTCATTAAGGTATGTCGACGATTTCCTAGTTTGCTTGCCTCGCTATACTTAATCCGAACGCCAGAACTGAAGCTATTCTGTCTTTTTTTTTTTCGCTCCCGCACCATCGGCTTCATTACACGTTGGAGTGCGCTTCGGGCTCCAGCTTCGGTTTTGGTTATTGAAACTGTGTTTTCAAGTTGCCGCAGTTGTTGGCTTTACGAGAAATGCATCTTTCCCTGTAGTTCTTGGCACGCTAAGCTGGTAAAAAGTGGGACTGCGCTGCCTTGCGTGAAGCTTAGTAGCACGTGCTTTCTGGTTTTGGTGTTTTTTGTTTTCTGTTTCCTTTTATAAGCGTGTTTCCAGTGATTAAACTTTAGTTGCGAGTCAGCGCTTGTTTCTTTGTATTCTTCCTTTCGTCCCCGTTTGTTCGCGCTGTTTTTTACTTAGGGAAGCTAGCCCTGAGTCATATGCCCACAATACGGATGAAAGCTTACGCTTGCGATCGAACTGGTCGGCTTGGTGTTGCCGAGACTAGTTTTGAAGAATATCAAGGGGTAAATTGGTTTTTGAGGAATGGCGCAGTACCTGTCTCGCATATCTCGGCGGACACACAGCTGAACCGCGCCGTAAGGGAAGGTGGGAGTGAAATAAGTACGAGAGAAAGAGGTGCCGTAGTGGAGGTCTCCCGAATAATTTCGACCACCTGGGGATATTGAACGTCCACTGACATCGCACAGCACACGGGCGCCTTTTGCGTTCTGCCTACGTCGAAACGCGGCCGCCGCGGTCGGGTTCGAACCCGGGTACACCGGCTCGGTAGACGAGCGCCCTAACCACTGAGCCACCGCGGTGGGTCAAGGGGTACTGATGCGAATTTTTCGGGCGTTTTTTTTTTCCTTGAAAGAGGCCTACGGGCCTCGTAATAATGAATATAACCTTAAAACACCAATGCGCAGCATGAATAATTACTTGCAAAGATAGTTTCGGTCTCGGTCCGCGCCAGCGCTCAGTACGCATTGAGGTCATGGTCGACCGGCCAACCTGTGCTCTGACATTCCTGATGACGTCGGCGTCGCCAGCGAGCACTGGTTGTCCCTGTGAACTATTGGGTTTGGTGACGTCAAAATAATTTAGTCAAGTACTTAGATGCCACTCGACGCGGCTGGAAATGCCGAGTGGCTCCTCGGACAACGCTTGCGACTGAAACTTCCTATAAAAAATTGGCAGTAGTTTAGCTCTGGTTAAACCTGGAGGATTGCAAAAGCAACGAGGAGAGAGAGGCGATGGAGAGCGCGCAGCGACGGCGGCAGAGCGCCAGCTGTGCGCCGTGTGACGTCACCGCTCCTCACGCATGCGCAGTTTGGCCTTTGATCACTCGGCGACTCGCGTAGTGTTGCTTTCGCAACAAAAACTAGCCGCCGCGCTGGCTCAGTGGTTATGGCGCTCGGCTGGTGACCCGAGACGCGGGCTCGATCCTGGCCGCGGCGGTCGAATTTCGACGGGGACGAAATTCTAGAAGGCCGTGTACTGCGGGATGTGTCAGTGCAGGTTAAAGAACCCCAGGTGGTCGACATTTCCGAAGCCCTTCAATACGGCGTCCCCCACTGCCTGAGTCGCTTTGGGACGTTAAACACACACAAAAAAATGCTATACCCACGCAAGGGCGTCCGCAGAATTTTTTGCAGGGGGGGGCCCCGTTGGTGCCCCGGGGGGGGGGGGGGGGGGTATGTTCGTAGCAGAAAGGCGCTATTTGCGGAGTAAATTTATTTATTTATATATAAATAAAAATTAAACAAAATGCACACATGGAAGAAAAATTACAAACAGCAAATTAAAGCGCGGCTAGGAGAGGTACATTGGAGTTTATCAACGAAGAAACAACTAAAATTAATAAAAATGCAAAAAGATGCTATATCACTTCGTGGAGAAGAGCGCTCAGTCTTGCTGCATACGGGTTCTCGACTCACCCGGATTGATGACCAGCACACAGCACAATATGTTCACAAACACGCAACTACAGTCACTCAGTCAGTCTTCCTTGAACAGCAACTGTAGGCGCCTCGGATTTTTCTGGGCGAATTGCGTAATTACACGTGTGATAAATTCACTTCTGTGCTTCATTACACGCTCTCGGTGCACACTCATCATACACATTGATTGGAAAAACTGTTGAACGCGTACGTTGAAAACAAAAGATGACTATATATACAACGAAAACTTATTTACAAGATAAATGCACGCTCACAGCTTCATACACCTCGCTCCATCTTGCTTGCGCATCCGCACAGTCGAGCAACCGCACACACACTGCTCTCCGCTCGTCGTTTTCTCGTCCGCTGTCTTGGTTGTTCTCAGCTTCGCTGACAACCGGCCACTAAAAACACCCAAGCACAAACACAGAGGCGCGCACACGTGCAAGGGCTTACTTGCCGCAGTATCCCCGAATGCGCACTTTGGGGGTGAAAGGAACGCCGCGCAACTTCCGAGGGGAAGGGACACTCGCCACTCCAGTCAGAAAATTTGTTTTTGTGTTTTTATGGGGTTCAGAGCCCCAAAACGACTCAGGCTATGAGGGATGGAGTAGTACAGAGTTCCGGGTAATGTCGACCACCTGGGTCTCTTTACCATGCACTGACACGCACAGTACATGGGCGCTGTTGTGATTTGAGGCCCAGCCAGAGGTGACAGGCGAGCCAGGCAGGCGCCATCGGGCTGCGTTGACCAAAGGCGCTGGTTTTCGCAGAAGACGCAAAGAACGCTGGTGTGGGGGCGCCTCGGGAGACTGCGTCGCCGTGAACAAAAGCAGCTAATCCCCTTTGCCGGAGATTCTGAAAGCGGCGCTTCTACCGAACTGCGCTACCCGTGGATCGGAGGAGACAGCGAGCGGCGGCGGCGCCAACTCATCGCCCGCTTGCCCCTGAGCAGCCCGACAAAGCGGGGGTGGACACGGCTGATTTTACCTTCCCTCCTTAAGAATTCATCGGTGACCGGCGTAACGATAGGCGAAAACAAGATGCCCCGTGCACTGTCTGCCTCCGTGTCGCTATCTCTCTAGAGATCAAAGAAACAGACACCCATCTCAAGGCGGCTCGAAACACATGCTCGCCGGTGCCGCTGTATGTCTGGAACAGGTCGCCCTTCAGTAGAGCTAACGATGGCGTGGTTTGAAAACGGCGGAACGACGCACGCCCGGACGCGGCATTTCGCAGATGTGACCATGCGGGGCTGCTTTTACCCTTTTGACTGAGCGCACCACCGCCCCTGGCTTGCGGCCATCACTCACGGTTCGAGTGAGTGATTTTCCAGGGGGGTGCAGCCGCCCCCCCTTGCCCCCCCCCCCCCCCCTCCGGACGCCCATGTACCCACGCCTATGAAACAAATCACATCGTTTGCTTGTGTTCGAAACTGTCTCTGTACCCTTTTAAAGATGGATGAACAGCTTTCATTGGTAAAGAAAAGTGAGGAAAAAGTCTTTTGCGGTCCTGCCTTATGTACACGGTATCTCGCATAGACAAAATTTGGCCGAGGGTTTAGCTTCAATTAAGGTTGTCCTATCTGATCCATTTCAAGTTTAAAGGCATTTGTAAAAAAAAAAGGCTAATGAGCAAGACTCTGCAGAAGAGTCTCTTTCATGCTGCAAGTTTTATGTGGGGTGTACTGCATGATCGTTGTCTCAATGAAAGACTTTTAGAGGACTGAAGAAAATATCGCTCCCTGTAGGCTCCAGAAATTTGTCAAATTATTGCTTAAAACACGAGTGTCAATCTTCGTTTGAAAAGACCGTAATGTTGGCACGGGCAAACGAGACGCAAAAACGTGAGGTCACTAAGGCCTTCCGAATGGTATCAGGCACTGAAAGTGATCACGTAAGTTCCCTGTCAGTTGCCCTCACCCGGAGCCAAATAAAGATGTTGGGAAGGCATAAAAAACTAGCAGAGGTTTAGCTCTTGTCAAACCTAGTGATACTGTTAGGCATGTTTATAATTTTGGCGGATGGGACTTGTGCAGGGATTGTTGTTGGGCTCGTTGGTTTCCTTCCGTAATCATGAAATCCACCGCGCATGCGCGCTTAGGATGTGGTCGTTTGCGGAATTCCATCTGAGCTTCCTAAATCTGTGTTCGGTTTTTCAGTTCTTTTCTGCTGTCAGCACGGTGTATTGTATTTCCATGCATTCTCCGTTGTTTTTTTTACCATCAAACCAATGTCACGTGTTCCCGTTTTACACCGTGATGGAATGAAGCCTCAATGCGTAGATTACGCTTAACCGTTCTTTTCTGTCTTAGCTAACTGTGTCCGCCTCAATCCAAGCACCGCAGCCGCGCAGCTTTCGTGACAATGAATTTCCAGCTAGCCCAGTCCCATGCACTACTTTACACTGTTCCCGGTTAACTTCGGATAAGGTAAAAGAAAAAAAAACGTGTTTCCTCTTAGTCACCTATACTAGTCTGAAATGTGCCTAAATACGCGTAATTCACGAAGCATGCAGTTGACTTATAAACGGCCACGCAGGGAACTACGAACCAAGTGATAGTTAACGGAATGACATACTATTATCAGCGCTGAAAGCATACCTCCGAATATCGAATTCGATATCTGGATGACATTCTTTTTTTTTTTTCTCGTTTTCCACCCTTCAGCATTCGCTGTTATCTCTGGCTCCAATCAAGATACTCCGCCAGTATAAAGGGCGACACCCCACAGCCACATTGACTCGACCCGTACTCCGCACGCACTCCTGCTATGGCCATCGCTACGGATCCCAAGAAGCACCTGCTGAAGGGTTTCGGCGACCGCCTCGATGGGCGGTTCACGCAGTTCCTCGACGAGCTACCCTCCGGTGTTCCCGCCTGTTCTCTGTGCTCGGTTGTGCCATCAGAGCACTACACACTCACCTGCAAGCACGTCTACTGCAGCCCCTGCTTCCTCGAGACGGTGAGAAAGAGCGCCGCAAACCTTTGGTGCCCGCTGGACGGAAAGAAGTTCCGACCGCGCAAAGCGCCCTCGCCGACCTTCACCGACGCTGACCTACTCTCCGGACTGACCGTGCACTGCTGGAACAAGGACAATGGGTGCATGTTCACCGGCGCCCTGGAACACATGATGACCCACTACCGAGACTGCACCTTCTACAAGGTGTGCTGCGGCCTCTGTTCGTGCACGTTCGTACGGTCGGACCTCGCCCATCACATTAAAACGGCTCACACGAAGACCAGGGCCTCGAACAAGACGCAGCAACACGAAGTGGCTGCCGCGTGTTCGGGCAAGACCAGCATCTCAGACGAACAGGCCGATGAGTCCGCCGAGGCGAAGGATGGGCACTGCGCAAAGCAACCCGGGCCCCTAGCCACGCGCATGTCGGACGGGCAGGTGCAGGAGATCGTTGAGGCCGTCGCATACAGGACAGCCTCCGCAGCTGCCGAAGACGTTGCGCAGTGGAACGAGGCCCTGTTCCGAAGCATCCTTGGTGGAATAAAGCAGATCAACGAGCGGCTGGAAAACCTCGACAAGGCAGCGCGCAGTAGCTACCCAAGGGAACCGCCTCCCGCTATCGCTTCGGGAACAACACGTCCCGTGCGCCCAATGAAGCAGGAGCTCCAGACACATTACACCTGGACGGTAAACCACTATACTAAGCTTCGAAATGGCATCAACTACGTCGAGAGCCCTCCGTTCAATATTGCGCCCGGTCAAAAGGTGCAGCTCACTCTCTGCACTGACGGAATAACGCTATTGGAACTGAGCGTGTCGGTGAAGATCTACCGTGGCGACGACGATGGTTCTGGCAAACAGCTGCCCGGGCTGTTCCGGAGGACGTGCCGGTTTACGCTCTTCGACAAATCGGGAAAAGGCGCCGATGTGAAGAGCTGCTTCCCGGCGGATGCCCTCTTCACTTGCGCTGTCACTGGTTCTTCGACCGCCGACAACTTCGTTTCGGGATGGCTGAACATCAGCAAGATGGGAAGAGCTATATTTGAGCGCGACTATGTCAAGGACGACTCGTTTGCAATTGGTTTCGCAACAGGAACCACGCCAGAATGAACAGTGTTTGTTTTAGCATTTTAATTTTTCTTTTTACTTTCAGTGAAGCTTTTATTGCTACCCTTCGAGTTTTTTAGCTTCGGTTCTGCCGGGTGCAGAATTTTAGCTTGACGATTGTGAGAATAAAGCATACCCACATCAGCTTCAGAGTGCTCATCTGACCTTTTGCCTTTCCACTAGTGTCACTGCTTGATTCCCGCGAGCATGCTGTTTCACTCACCGAGCTCTGGCACAGTAACTGGATGACAAGGTAATTGGCGCGAAAACACACATAAATTAGGGGGCACTTGAGCTCCGCCTTTAAAAGGAGCAATAGCGTTAACGGCTCCCTTCGGCACTCTTGCTCGACACAGACATCGTTCTTTGTTCCCATTCACAGATTGATACAATTATCAGCTTCCACGTTCTTGTCTCTCATTCACAGCACTAATTGTACTATTAAGCTTGAATTTAAGCCAACAGCACACATATACACATCACCCCCCCCCCCCCCCCCTTGCACCTCAGCCGAGACTACGTTGCGTGCATGACTGGCGTCCACAGGGACATGGTTTCGAATGCCAATTTATGTTCATTGCAGATAGAGGTTGGTCAGATGGCTCTTGATAATCTCAAGGTGAACAAGGGAGGGCAAACCTCCAGGTGCTTGCCAATGGGGGCGGGGGTGGGGGGGTTGAAATTGGGTCATCCCTCCAAGGAGGAAGGCCTGGTGAGGGGGAGGAGGGTGTGAAGTGAGAACGGTGTTAACGGGAGGGTGAATGTTGTCTAGGCGAGATGGCTGTTCAAGTTGATTAACCAGTTCACTGAAAAACTGCGAAAAGAAATAGGCCAGCTTAGCAGAAAGGAATCCGAGGCCGTGGAGCGATAGCGGCGTGGGCTTGAAATGATCTGTGTCCAGCTAGGGCAGGTGGCTGCGTTGACCTGAAGACTGGCTACGCTGACCTTGCAGATAGGCTTCAAGTCTGCAAGGGACAGAAAAAACAGAGGCATTCCTAATCCAAAAAATTAAAACCTTACAACCAGCAGGGATTAACATATCCAGAGGAAACTTAGAATCTCTCAAGTACATTCTGGCGCTGGCATAATTCTTTAAACAGGTTTTGCACGTGGTCAGAGCACTTACCAGCGCCCTACCCTTCCACCCTGACCCGTCTTTTAACCCCCCAATGAAATTTTTTCTTTAGCTTGTGTCCTGCATCTCTTGCCATCATTTCTCAGGAACGCTAGCCTTTCACACTCCTTTCCACCCCACCCCCCCTCCTTTCTCTAAACTCGTCGCCATGTTTTCTCTTTTTGCTTTATTTTTTTTTCTCCACATTTCGTTGCACTTTTCAGGTAAACACAGCCAGTCCCACCAAGCCACCTGCACAGCCTTTTATACCCATCTCGCTATTTCTCCACGCCCCCGGGTTCCTTATACTGAGCTTGCCTTTTTCTTTTCACAGCTTTGCAGTTCAACCGGTTAATCGACTTAAGCAGCCATCATGCCTGGACAAGACTCAACCTCCCCATTCACCATTCCCACTCAGCCACCCTCACCAGGCTTTCCTCCTCACAGGGATGACCTTATTTAAACCCCGCCAATGATGAACGCTTTGCCAAGGTGAAGACAAGTTCTCTTGTCAAAATGTCAGCAAGCACCTTCAGGTTTCCCTTCTTGTTCACTTTGTGATTAACTAAATTTATGGTAATTTTTATTACCGTGTAATCGATTATATTTTTAAAGTTAAGTCATTTCAGACATTACAACTCCTCTTATCAATTTTTAGAGTGACAGCTCTACTCAACGCAAAACTCAAGTTTCAGTCCGTGCGTTCGTATGACCATCAAATGCCCTTCAGACTTACTTTGAAGCTTTGACTACGGCCAGTGCAGTGGCACCTCCAAATTAGACCTGGGTCATTTCCAAAATGCTGCCCATCCCACCCTCCAAATCTGGCCCACCCAATCCCCGAAATTTCACCACCGATTTGGACTAAAATCGATGTCCAGGCTAATTTGAATGTGCTCGGTACGATGGTAGTCTCCAAATTTGACCCAGCCATCTCCCTAAATTTGGCCTAACCCTGAAATTTGACCTTTATCGATTTGGTCAAAAATCGATGTCCAAGCCATTTTGATTGTACTCGATACCATGGCAGTCTCCAAATCTGACTCAGCCACTGCCAAATTTTGCCCAGCCCCAAAATTTGACCTTCATTGATCTGGCCTAAAATCAATGTCCAGGTTAACTTCAATGTGCTACAATGGTATCTCCAAATTTGCCCCCCCCCCCCCCCCCCCCCATAAATATTTGACCTCCTTCGATTTGGGCCAAACCGTGTCCAGTCCTAATTTGACCTTAGTCATTCCGTTGGTATGACCTTTGACAGGCCCTGACATTTAAACAGAATCTATAGCATGTCACTTAACAATATTCACGTGATAGACTGACAAGAACAGCTACTGATCGACCATTCGGTATAACATAGTTACACTACTGCTAGTTTTTTTTTATCATTCCAGACATCCAAGCATGACATCACGTGTAATCTCATGTGTGGATGCTGTCTGACATTACTGTGAATGCTTTCGAGGAGAATTGGCAATCCGGAATATCTGCATCAAACAAATAAAGCTGTTACAGCTTTGGTTTAGCCGTTAGCCCTGCATTCTACAGCAAAATTACAGCGCCAGCCATAAGACTAATTACTTAGTGCAATAATTTAAAGTAACTTACCTGAATTTCATTCTATCAATTTCAGTGGCTGCAACAGTTGGCAGGTGGAAAAGTGTCTGGTCACCCACTGTCTCCATGGGAGACAGTGGGTGACCAGACATTCCACGATCAAATGCCAGGCTAAATGGCCAAACAAAAGCTACAGCAGCTTTGCTGATTAACACCCTAAGCCGGTAAGCTTAGCTCCGCAAGCTTTTTCTTCACTCTTACCGGTGACAGCCATTATGGGGGTTTTAGCTGGAGTGGGTGATCGTCTGACCTGGTCTCATATCCGACCAAGCGCACAAAGTAAACACTGTGATGAAAACAGTGTCAGAAAACCTTATTTGGCTGTGCACGCACGCACACGCGCGCGCGCGCGCACACACACACACACACACACACACACACACACACACACACACACACACACACTGAGAGGAGGAACGTCATTACCCTTTGGTGACAACAGCCACAGAAACCAAGGGGCACAGGGGACATTTTTTATTTAATTTGTGGTGTTGATCAATTAGAATATTACTGAATATGTTATCGCTTAATGCTAATTGATTAGAAAAGCAGAAGAAAAAACCACATGCCGCCGGTGGGATCCGAACCCACGACCTCCGAATTACGCGTCCAGTGCTCTACCTCTGAGCTACGGCGACGGCTGTCAAATCTTCTGCTTTCGGGGGTATTTATGTTTACAAGTAACCTAACCTTGAGAGTGTTCATCAGCGCCACCCACGTTCATCAGCGGTGGACGTGGAACGTCTTTAGTTACCGCAGGTGTGACGTAGAACGTCATCGAACGAAGAGGGTGGAAGCTGCGTGAGAACCCTCTTATGCTTCCTATGGCATCAAGGCTGCCAGAACCGAGGCCCTCGCTAAGCAATTAAGCAAGCAAGGGAAGGGGAATGAGGGGCTCGTTATAAATATGACAGAAGCCAACAGCCACAGAAACCAAGGGGCACAGGGGACTTTTTTATAAATTTATTTATTTAATTTGTGGTGTTGATCAAAAGTCCCCTGTGCCCCTTGGTTTCTGTGGCTGTTGGCTTCTGTCATATTTACAACGAGCCCCTCATTCCCCTTCCCTTGTTTGCTTAATTACCCTTTGGTGTCCACTGAACGGAAAGAGCTACCATCCATGGAAAACTTTGACACTAACCACCGATTGTAACCTGCTGTGGAGCCAGCTACTGCAATGCAGGTATGAGGGCATCAGGTGTACAGTCAGGGACAGAAGTCTCCCGCATGCGCCATAACTGAAGCCAATAGCTGCAGACCACACTTGTGGATTGCAAAACATTTATTTCGCCAGAAGGTAAAATGCAGATGATCCGTGCTTGGCGGCTATCAGTCCACAGCTTACAGCGACCTGAGTAGCCCATTCAATGGCCAGGTTTAACGCCCAGGTCTGAGCAGACCAACACGGCCTCCAATTGCTCGAGAGTAGGAACTTTTATTAGAGATTCCGGTGGCGGCTCCTCTTTTGCAGTTTTACACTATGTGATTGTAAGTGGCTATTTCACCACATAGTGTACATTCCAGGTCAAAATCGAGATTCCGGTGGCGGCTCCTCTTTTGCATTTTTACACTATGTGATTGTAAGTGGCTATTTCACCACATAGTGTACACTAGCCAGTGGATAATTACAGAGCTCTTGGGCTTCCTTTAGGACGACGCACACGGTCCAGGGACTTTTGCCCTCGACTGTGCATGCACAAGCACATGAAGGTCCAAGGTCGAGACAACTTCAAGGTGACCTGTGGCCTCTGTTCAAGCACTATACTTCACCCATCATGTGGAAACAATCCAAGATAAGTGTCTTAGATCAAAGCGGAACCTTGGCTGAAAGTCCGAACTGTCCGCAGAGTCTAAGGAACAAGACACAGCTAAGCAACCAACCTCTCCAGCCACGCACGTGCTGTATAGATCGCTTGGAAAGGTTCGCCGGGGCCGCCGCATCCAGGACCGACTCCGCACCTGCTGAAGGGATCAATAAGCAAAACGAGACACTGCTCCATAGCATCATCAGCGGTCTGGTACTACTCAATGAGTGCCTGGACACAGTCGAGAAGGCAGCACTCGTCACACTCAAGCGATAAAAGCACCTTCGTCGCATGGCCATATCTGACGCAATGAAACACTTATTTCGCGTCTTGGAAATGAAAGATTATTTTAACGACCATCCTTCAGGAATCACCCTCAGTGTAGAAGATGCGATTGGTACAGGCGTGCTATGCTGATGTACAGACTGTGGCCAGCCAGTACAACTCCAAACTGGAGCCGGGGAGATAGAATGTAAATGAAGACTGTTGAGAGGCTTTTCAGAGCGAGAAGGTGTGTGCCTCGGCAGCTAGAAAAGCCGGGAACAGTATGAGCAGCGATGTAGTTGGCGGTTTGTTTATGAAGTTTAACGTCCAAAGGTGACTCGGGTAATGAAGCACATCATAGTGGTAGACTCCAGATATTTTCAACCACTTGCGGTTCTTCAACGTGCACTGACATTGCACAGTACACAGACCTCAAGCATTTAACCCAAATCCGACCACTACGGCTGGGATCGAACCCGCGTCTTCCGGGTCAGCAGCCACTGACTAGCGGCCGGCCTGACTGTACGTAACCGATGACGTACTGTTTATGGGCTGTTAAGAGATGGTCTGTGACAGCCGGCGCATCGTGCTTGTGTTAGGGAGATGAGTCCAGCAGTGGGAAGTATTTCTTGTTCTATAGCAAGGCAGCATCTGAAGTTTTATGTTATCTCTATATCTGCGATTCGTCTCCGTGGCACTGGCTACCTCTGCCTATGGTCATGGAATGTGCGGACTCATTTCCATCTACTATTTCCGTCTTCCCAATGGTTGAACTGAAACTGTAACGGACGCATTTTATGCGTGCCGCAAGAAAAGCCGATTCACAAACCCATAGTGGCCAACAGGTACTCTGACTCCTTTAAAGTCTGGTTGAATATATAGCGAATGTTATACAGTCAAGCCCACTTATAACAATATTCAAGTGCCATGGAAATACCATTGTTATAACCAATAATTGTTATAACAGGGTTGTGCCGAAAAAAAAAGAAAGGATGACAAACTTCAGAGCATTTATTGACAGTAAATACCCAGAGGGGTTTGATTGTTCTAATGCCTGTAAAAGCTCGTTAAATCGAACTTCAGGGAACCGGAACAATGTTCATTGTTCACCGATGACCAAAGCACCGCCATCACTGCGCCACCGGGAGCTTTGCGCACCTCCACGTCACAGGAATCAAGCCGGCTTTTTGGAAGCTTTTCTTATGGGAAATTCAAGAAGCATGCAGAACCAAGGGTGCGGTGACAGCTGACAAGAGAAAAACCGCGCTGGCTGCATGCACGCGCGCTGCACTGACTGATTAGGGGTACGCATGGCGTGCGTAGCCAATGCAGCAATGCAGCAGCTCTCCTGACGCGATGACACCTGCCTCTTTTGCTTTCGTGGCGTTGCTGCGCCAGCTTAGTCCATTGGTTGGCCCCACACATGCACGCTTTTGTGTTGTAAGCATGGTTTTGCTGGTGTGGTTGTAGCATTTCTTTTCTTTTTCTGTAATGGTTGACACTCAATTACCAGATTTAATTGTTATAACCAATAATGTGCCTTGACAGCATTGCTATAAGCAGTTTATTTTACCATAGAACACATGGCAAAGCTGATGGTGCCATGACCGACCATTGTTATATCTGATATATTGTTATAACCAGTATTGTTATAAGTGGACTTGACTGTATCGTATTAACAAATTTACTTAAGTCACATTTGGGCTTTTGTCCATTCAGGCTGAAACCCACTGCTGACTCTGTTTGGCACTGTGTATTTCATATGCACCCGCCTATTGCTCAAGTAACGCCGCAGCTGTGGTCAAAAATCGTATTACTGAGAAGCATAATCGTTGGCGAACTTCTTTCCTTCTCACAAAACTCAACAGTGACACCAAACATCTTGAGAACAAGTTGACATCAGAGCTCCATGCATCAACGAGTGCACAGCATGTAAACAGTACCCACCCAAGGACCTCAAAACCTTACGACAGGGCCATACGTCAAGAATTCAAAGCAACAATTTTGAAGCCCTGTTTGTGTTGTGTTGTGTTGGGTTTTATGGCACATAGGCAACTGAGGCCATCATGCGCCAAACACAAGGTATTGTAAAAGTTTATTGTTGAATATTAGAGACATGTAAAAAGTCATCCTTGGTGTAAAGGCCTTCAGACATTAATATTACCTTTTGAACATTTTAAAAATGGCTACCAGTAAAAGCTTTAAACGGGGCTGGGAAACCTCAGTAGCTATCCTTGGCTGGACAAGGACACTGAGACTCCCAACCAACCAAAATTAAAAACCTCAGCCTTCTTCTCAGGCGTGAGAAAGTGGCTGAGGTGTATTAGAATTAAAACAGACCTCTGGGTAAAAAATTTAGAGACACTTAAAAAATCCAGTTTCTTTAAGAAAGCTGAAAACACATGATATATCAACAATTGCATCATCTCCTAAAAGCAGTGTGGGATGAAAAGGGATGTATTCGTTATAAAATTGAGCAAAGTACTTTTTCCTTAGTTTTTCCAATTTCATACAAGTGAATAAAATATGGTTAATTGTAACTTCAACTCCGCATTCTTCGTAAAAAGGTTGCTCTTTTTTTAACAGTAGGAAATTGTGTGTCAGATGCGTGTGTCCTATACGAAGACGACAAATAATGACTTCTTTGAAGCGTTCTTGGTGGGTGCAAGATTTCCATTTGCCTAAAACTGGTTTTACAAAGTGTAGTTTGTTGTTTGATTCATTGTCCCAAGCGGACTGCCATTTTTTCCTTATTTCACAATGTACCGAGTTCATGCAATCTTTAAAGGGAATGTCTACTTTCTTTATTTGTTTGCTACAAGCCTTTAATTCCACAATAAAATTCAGCTGAAGTGTATAAAAAGCTGAATTTATTTACACAATAGCGTCCCCAGCCCCACAACAATAACAACACTGTGCGCTTCTTGTATAACCACCTACTTGCAGCCACGGTATGTCCACCATGGCTCAAGCTCTCATGGACAAGTACAGCTTTCCCTTGATGGTCTGCTTCTCGGGGTTTAGTTTCTTCAGAATCTGGGCAATGGTGTTCACCAGCTTGTCGCTGCTCAGACCTGTCTTCTTGGACTTGAACTTCTGGAGTAGCTCTGTCGTGGTCATGGGCTTCCTAAGTAGGTAGCGTCTCACAGAATCCTCGGTTATCCCTTCTGTGCTTGACGACCAGCTTAAAAACACAAGTGAACGTGCACGTGTGATTAGTAACACACAGTATCCTCACATCGCCGACTCTTCCTAATTCATGCTTGAAGGGGACCAAAAGTGTACTAATTACGCGAGGTTCAAATCGAGGGGAGTTTTTCACGTCATGTCTACAAAACCAAAGGGTCCGTTTGAATAAAATGTATGATCGAACTAAGGGGGGATGAGGGGATCGAAGGCAACTTTTCTATTTTTCGACTTAGAGTGATGAAATTTGGCAGACTGGCCTAAAACAGCACCAGACAATCAGATGTAAAGTTTCACAATGACAGCTTTAGTAGTTTCCCTTTTATCATTGTTTATATGTTGTCCCCATGTTGCTTGCTTGTGGAAAGCCTAGCATGACAAAAAACAAACTACAGGTCTGTAAATGCTTTTAATATTTACTAAGAACTGTGGTGTAAATCAAGACTCTCTTAATTTTTTTTAAAGGTTTCTCTGCTCTTTTTCATAAAGGACACAATATGCACCTTCTTTCATGTTTAGAATGTATCACGCTCTAATTACCATGTCATAAAAACATGTGAGCCTAAATGGTAAATCTGAGACTGTCTTGACACAGACCACATTTCAGTGATCACAACGAAACAAACGGGGTAAAAATTCATGCACCCATTGCTGTGTGACGCTTTCCACAAACAAGGTATTAAGCTCAAAACAAACCTTTGAGAAAACAAGCGTGAAAGTTCTAAGCTGGCACACACTGTCTATGTGTAGATGCCGACAAATATATTTATTTGGAGCGCTTAAAGTTTATTTTTGGGTGAAATATTTCAGTACAACATAGAAACAGTGTTGGAGATGCCAAAAAGTGTACTTTTCAAAAATCAACTTTTTTCGCGATTTTTGCGATCTGATCCCCACATACCCCCTAAGCGAATTCACGAGCCAACTGTATTTAGAACTTTTGGTTCGCTGGAGTAAATTCTGCTCCTGCTTCAGCGAAATCTTTCACGGGTCCTCTGACTTTCGTTACACGATTCAACTGTAGTGGCTGAATAACTACTAACCTAAGGGAGCCATGAAGTTGACTGAACCCCTCCAAGCCCTTTTCTTTCCTTCTATTTTTTTCTTTGCATGACTTTTGCCATTGAAGGCAGTCCAAGTTAAGCTTTTTCAGCAGTGTTCACTCCAGTTTCACAAAACTCACTCCTCAAGGAGTTCTCAATCTATGCAGCCTCGGTGTCCCTTTTGAGCATATGTTTGAGCATCTCTTTTGAGCATCTTCTAAAGCCAAAGGTATCTCAAAGGTGCTGAAAAGCCTCGTGTGCCTTAGCTTCTGTCCGTTCAAGCTTGACATAAATTAAAAAAAAAAAACATATGCAGGTGCACAGCCCCTAAAAAAAATTCAAATATTAACGACTGGCTTTATTGCAAAAGCTCCGCTATTAGCAGCTACAGTATGATTAGTCACAAACTAGACTGGGCAAACGAAAGCTGGGTAGTTGATTTATGATGTTTGTTTGTTGGAAGTAGGTGCTCAGGAAAACCAAAAAACACCCAGTGTGGCATAGCCTGAGAACCCCCCCCCCCTTCAGGATACCACTTCAGGTGTTGCACGCTTAGAACGAAGACTGGAGCTCACCTGTTAGGCACGGAAGGCGTGGACGACAAACTGGAATCGTTGCGCGGCCGCTTTGCCGAAGATCCATCCGCTTTAGAGGCCGCAGGAGATTCTTCCATCATTTTGCGCTTGAGGGCTTTACTGCTGCCTGAAGGGGCACACGCGGTAAGGTAAGGTCACGGTGTGCTCGGCAGCCAAAGTAGTGGCCATCAAAACGTGGAACTGTGCAGCAAGCTGGTGCCCAAACCATGCAGTTGTGCCTATTTTTCAAGTGACGAATGCAAAACAATACGTAGCTTGGATATGTATATAGCTACATAGTTAGTAGGAGGAGAGTTAGCCTACCTTTTAATCGAACTATGGCAAACAATGACAATGCACTAAGCTTACTACTTGTGTATGCATTGCTATTATTACAACACGACCTAACCATACTATTTCCTTTTACTTTTTATTATCATGCGACAGTATGTCAGCAAATTTTTGCCAATTCGAATTGCATGACCTAGCACAGCTATGCTAGGTTATATAAATGTGCTTAGTATACACATGTTACACACCATAAACTAAATACACCCACGATCTATATTTCATCTCTTAATGCAGTCTGCATTACGTGTACTCTGGTTTACCCTACACACTCAATAATTCATTAGCCGTTGCTATACTAACTGCCATATTTATTATTAATATTCAGTTCTGGCAAAAGGACACTGTACAGAAATGTCTTTCTGTTCCTTTTCAAGCAAAGATTTTAGCCCACGATTCCATTAATCAGTAGACTATCAGCAAGCTATCAGCAAATGCAAACATAACCACCTCTGACTAGCCTGATTTTGCATGGTGCAATAATATGTGCAATCAGTGCAACGTGCCAAGTTTCAGACAGTTTTACATGACCAAACACATGGCCGCAAGGACTAGTGCAATTAAATTTGTCAGGATACTTATCACAATCCCATGGTTCTTGGACCACACTTCCAAGCCCTACAGATGGGTCAAGAATAGAGATAACAGAGTGGTAGAGTTGTAAAACATGCTCACGAAGGAAAAAAAAAGCGAATGTGATTTACTGATATGAAGACCATGGTCTTAAACGAACGAACAAACAAACAAACAAAAAAGGAGGCAAGGATATCTTTAATTGATGGCAGATTTTTCCTGAGATGAACTTGTAGGATCTGCATCTTTATACCTGATCTTAATAAACTAATTTTTAAACCAAGAAAGCCAGTTTTTGTATTCATAACAGCAGCAATTTGGTTCCCAGTTGCGACACGCACATTTCACACTTTGTATTTCTGAATAAGAGCTGCAGGCAGGATCAGCATGTGGTAGTACATGAAACTTTGTGCTGCTCAAAAAACAGCGCCTGTATTTTGTTCCCAGCCCATAATTTCACATTTACTACACACCAGTACAAGAGATGGCGAACTGATATGATATGGCTAGTATAGTGAAAAAGAGACCTTCAGTTCAAACACACATCACCTAAAGTGATTTCCTTTCCCACCCTGCATCTGCAAATACTTTATGATACCTACGCAGAAGAGCGGAATAGAAACCCCTCCCACGACCTTATGACTGTGGTATCCTCTTTTCTTCAGTTTTTATCCCATGTAATAAAAAATCACTGCTGGCAAATAAGGATGTGAATCTCTGTCCTATACAACACGTTAGTGTGTGAATAAAACTCAAGGTTTCTGGCCAACAATCAAAGATCAATAAACCTTTATGTGCTAAATCAACACAGCGAGCTAGAAGGCATGTGGTAGCTGATGGCTCTGGATCAATATCGACCACCCACTGATCTTTAATGTGCACTGAAATCTCAGTACCTGAGCATATTTGCATTTTGCTCGCACTTAAAGTGTCACAGCTAAATGCTATAGCCGCTGGTGATGCCCTTTGACCTTACTGCGAAAAGGACTCTACTATGTGCATTAACTGCAGTGCTTCGTCCAAACTAATGAAGGCCCAGCACAGAGAAACGGCCAGCTTGGGTAATCCTATATCCATATTAAAGCACCCCAAAACCATTTAGCTAAAAAACTTGACGAGAATATAAACTTACAGGTTAAGTTATATTCAAGTTCAACAAACTCTAGTTCCTCCTTCCAAGTTTTCCCAATATGTAAGGCGTGAGCCTCACTGAAATGGGATGCTTTCTTTAATCACCATTTGAAATGTCAACATACGGATTCCATGACTGCGTTATTTGTGGAACTTTTACACTATATACACATTTCCTGCGCACTCTCACCTACCACTTCACTTTCAGAAAACCCTAATCCTCCTACAAGCAACACATCAACAGTTCCAAGCATGCTCGCAAAAAACTCCTCTGAAATGAAAAAAGTCAACTCTGTCCAATGCTTCTTAACCATAGCAAGCAACCAACTATGATTCTACCATGCAAAGGAAGTCACAAGCTTTCAAGGGGTTGAAAGCCAGAATGAGAAGCCCCATGTACTATCGGGGACAAAAGTGGTGTACTCCACGCGGCGGGAGCCAGGGCAACGGAAAACTGCGACATTTTGGCGAGCTAAAGCACGAAACATTGAAACAAGCCAAGCAACATGTCTGCTGACAACAAAGGTCACGCATTGGCTGTCTCGATCCCAGATACCGCCTGTAGATGGCGTTGCAACGCAGTCTTCCGTTGCTCCAGCTCCCACCGTGTGGAGTATACCACTTTTGTCCCCAATAGTACATGCTATTTAATCATGGCCAAAGCACAGGCAAGCACTGTTCAAAAGCCTGTTTTCAAAATATTTCAGCAGCATATAAACAGCCTTCCTATAAGTTTAACTTTTTTGTAACCACAATAAGGTTTTTAATCAATTTTCTTTAAAACACTCGCATTAAGAGAGCAAGTACGGCTTCTTATGTTTAGGACCAATGAATGTTCTCATGATCTCTTCACCACAGAGTGAGCATACTTCTACATGAAACTCATGCCTGCAAAACAAACAAAGGTAATGTGCACTTACTGGATCTGTACCAGAGCTACCGTAAAACACGAAAACGTCCATCCCAAAAACTTTTTTTTTTTTGTATGCGCGTGTTAATGTCGCATGCCTGGCTTGAAATGGTTCCATAGAAGGTTTTCGCATATTAGCACTTTCTTACTGCATCCAGATTTGTGGACATTACGCCTTGCATACAAGGGATTTGAAAGTGCACAGTTTGTGTATACAAATGCAGACTCAGTGCCTGAAGGGGGCTATTCTAGTTGGTTTCCAGGTTAACGACATCCTAGTTGAAATCAAGAGGAAGAAATGAGCTTGGGCAGGGCATGTAGCAGGGGGCGGCAGAAAGTTATGTGGGCGGATCAGATTAAGAAGTTTGCGGGGATACGGTGGCCACAGCTGGCAAAGGACAGGGTTAATTAGAGACATGGGAGAGGCCTTTGCCCTGCTGTGGGTGTAGTCAGGCTGATGAAGATGATGGTGACCGAGCACTAGCACCTCACAAGGTATCAGCTCTGTAAACACCAGACAATGCTTACCTTTGCCCTTCTTCTCGTCGCTCACATGCTTGGTCGGGGTGTTAGCGCGGCTGCTACTCGCGCTCTCGCCGCCATTCTTCTTCTTTGGTTTCTGTCAAAAAGAACACCTTCTAATGAACGACTTACCGTAATTGAGCACAGAGCAATGTATGAAAGCAGAGAGGGGGAACAAGAGAAAGTCACAAACCACACTCTGCCTACCTGCATGAACATGGCCGACTGGAACTTGGAGTCGTCAAAGTCAGAGTCTGAGGACTCGGAGCTGGACTCTCCGGACGAGTTGCCCTTGGACGCACTCTTGGAAGGCCCAGCTTTGGATTGTACAAAGAGTTTGCGTCAATAATCATGCAGAATCAGTAGCAGTGCACATGTCTAATAGCAAACAAAAAACATTCACTGATGCGCTTGAATCTGTGAAATGAAATCTGGCAAGGATAAAAGCAGCAACCTGGCTGGCAAATGCCCGACCAGAATGGCTACAACTCACAGCCAGTGCTTACTGTAACATATTGCTGCACTATACTTCTATGCATAGCTGTATAGCACATCGCTGTACTCCGTGGTTATACAGAGAAGCCTGCTACAAAGTTTCGAGTCAGCAGCACTCGCTAGGGGCCATTATGTGCAGAACACAAGAGCCACACTGCTAAAATAAAACGAGGCAATGAACAGTGGCTAATCTTTTCTATGTCACCCGCTTCAACCAATCCCTTTCATTCACCTGTTTCAAAAACACTGAGATTCCTTGACAAAGAATACTTTCAATCTCACTGCAACAAAACTCAGCTCTACCTATGTGCAAAAAAACCCTGCTCTCACAGTGAGAGTGAAGCCGCAATGCCAAGCCCCTCTCACCGTCTTTCTTTTCGGCCTTGGACTTGGGCTTGGAGGAAGCGGACGACTCGGTGCTCTTCTCCTCCTTGGCGGCAGCCTCCTCCTCCCCCTCGGGCTTCTCTTCCTCCTTCTCAGCCTCTTCCTCCTCGTCCGACTGGTCCACAGCCCGCAGGGCGTCTTCATCCTCAACGCCCTTCAGCTCCCGGTTGGCCTTCTCGTCCTCAGGCTCCTCCTCTTCCGAGCTGCCACCACAGTACAATAGTTAGAGAGCTTTAGTATAGCGTATGAGCGCTTACGTCCGCTATACGCAAGCATTTAGCGGGAGGTTACTGTGGAAGTCGCAAAAGCACTTTTAGTTTACCGTAGAACCGCCCGAACGCAACAATAGCTAAGGCCACAGTGGCGCCATCGGGTGTTATAATGTAAAAACATTTTGTGTCGTATTTTTCGCGGTTAGCCAAGGCATTGGCCAAGCTGATCCAAGTTGTATCACGTAGATAGCCGGTTGCATGGCGTCCCCGATAAGTCGCGCACTGTGTAGTCAAGGCAAGGCCTAGCTTTTTTAAATTTTTGTTTAGGTAACCAAACCGAGCAAGGTTTTTTAAGACATCATGGTATGTACTACTATTCTCTCGGACCCCTACTGCCCTACAGCCGAAACGACTACTTTTGGCAAGGCTATGACTACCTTGGCATAAAAATCCAAATCAAGCCAATCCACAGTCAACGGTGTTTTGATAGGGTTAGGAACGGCGGAATTGTCACACAGAATCCAAAATAGGGTAAGTTTATCACTCATTCGTTCTGCTGTCGGCGAGAGGAGGCAAAGCGAATATCACACGTTCTATTTAAGGACAATGAATGTGCCTAAAAACCCAATAACATGACATCACCTCTCCGAAGCGGGCGATGTGGGCGCCGCCATGTTGACGCTATTTTTCCTGGCGTACGCAAGAGCACGCACGCTAAACTCGAAAAATAGCGTACGTAACGCGAACGTACGTAAGACATCGGTTTGAAATAGCGTTTGGCGCATGCGCAGTACGACTGACGCTATTTTATAGCGTACGCTATGCCTTTGCGTATGTCTACGTACGCTATACTAAAACTCTCTAGTGTCTCTATGATACGATCACGGTTGATGCAAATTTGTAAAATTGCCTAGCCAGAGCGCAATATGTAGGAAGTGCACAAATTCAGGTGTTCGGAACACACTCCCGCACCACTTCGGACAACACGAACATGCGAGCCACGGCTGCACTCTCGAACACTAAGTACTGCCTGCACAATGCAGACACCACAATTGCTTGCCAGTCACACTACGTATACGCAGTGAGTGATACCATGAGGCGGTAAATTTAGAGTTTTCGCACAGCACAATCTATGCAGGGACCCAGCTACATCTGTGCAGCGGCAGATGTGTGCCACCCAAGCCCATCTGCACCTTAGCTCCTCGTGTAAGGGGGTAAGCGGTAGCAGATCGCACTGTGCTAAATCTCTCGAATAAATCCTATCAGCGGTAAACAGATCTTCATGAATGCATTTCCTGAGGTTATTCATACGAATTTTGTTTGTTTTGGACAATACAGAACTCTTTTGTGACCCCGCAAGATTTGTATCCTGAAGCAATGACTATCAAATGACAGCCTATGAACACTTTGTGGGCATCAAATGCACTTGTAGGGAAGTTTCACCATCCCTAGAGGCAATGTGCTATCGGACTGGCATTTCTGTTTATTATAGGCACAGTTACTGTAGCAGAGTTCTCCTGTATCCGAGCACTACAGCACAGTGCGGCACATGATCTGTTTTTCCTTAAAATGTTATCCTTACAAGAGAATCCTTTAGGATACACAACCATAACAACAACATTCCACGTAGACTCCACACTCCTAATATCCAAGCCACTGAAGGGGCCCAAAATTCAGCTCACTAATGTACCACTCACAGTGCTGATCTGAGGTTCCAAAAACTGGGCACAAGAAATTACCGAGTTCGATTCCGATCAAAGAAGCCTGGCAAGGCACAAGCTGCAGGCCACACACGAAAAACGCCGTGACTGGACAAGATTTCAGAACCCAAAGACTATCTCTCCTCACCTCGAGGCCGACATGTAGTCCACTTCGCGATCATCAAAGTCCCCTTCGTCGCTCTCCTCCCTCGCCTCATCATCTGAGTTGTTCTTCTTCTTTTTCTTCTTCTTGGCGTCCTCACCTGCCTTACCCTTCTTCTTCTTCTTGCTGCTAGATTCATCGTTGTCCTTTTCGCCGTCTGAGTCGTCATCACCATCGCCATCTGAGTCGCTCACCCAGTCATCCATCTCTGTTATTTGCTGCCAACCAAAACAAGAGAAGAACAGAGGTCAATGTCTAGCGTCTAGATCAAGGTCAAGTGATCCAAGGATCCCGATTTCCATACAGACCAAAACTACTGTGACAAAACACAGTACCCAAAAATGCCCCCGTAATGGGTATGACACCATGGCATTAAAAGGACACAAAAGGACATAGACACAATACAGACAGACAGACAGACAGATTTATTTGACATCATGTGTACACAATGTCGGGAACATGGGCAAAAAGCCGGAAAAAGCGCGGCTTGACAGGGCCCATGTTCTCTATTAATAAAGGCTAAATATGTTATGAATTTTGGTAACAAACACAATTTGACAACAGCAACGATTAGGAAATGGTACAAAGATCACCTTTAAAAAACATAGTTTAGTATTCCATTCGACATAGGAGTATGAAGTAGCAATGAGGGTAATTAATAAAGTCAATTTGGAATACAAGTGATTAAGATATGTTACAATAATAATGCTTATTAATAGTTTACTATACAATTCAACATGGCAATATGAAGTAGCAATCAAAAATGCAAAACAGAATTTGGAAAATACAAAACTATCACAAATTATCACAGTTCAAATCAAACAGTGTGAAAAAGTTTACCACACGGACATTTATCGCTGGACACAAATGATCATGTAATATTGCCGAGTGAGTTGAGTAATAATGGCAGTCTGTAACTTAGTGCCTGGGTTCCGTAGTTAGTTCGTGTTTTTGGAATGTACCATGTTTCGTTATGCCGGGTATCATAAACGTTAGTATTTCTTGTGAGGTTAGATAGCTCTTGAAATAAATTGTTACCCTGTTTTTTGCTTCCTATAAATCGCCTAGGGAGTAAGTCATTGTATATGGAATTCATGGTGGCTATGGAAAGTCTGTTAAAAAGTGGTTCTGTGTGAGCGAGGCGCGGTGCGTTAGCAATTGCACGGACAGCTTTCTTTTGTAATAATAACAGAAAGAAGGTGCACTCACGAAGTCCCGGTTCGACTCCTTCTTGCCTTTCTTCCCCTTCTTTCCCTTTTCCTCCTCCCCCTCCTCCTTCACTCCTTCTTCGTCAATGGCCATCTTCTTGCGGACCATGATGGAGAAATGGTTCATCACCTTGTCCCTCCTGCACGCATGTCAGCCCCTTCAGGTGAGACCAACACTCGTCCGCACCACAAACACCTTCAGTCAACTTTTAAGGACAGCCTAGCCCCCCTTGAAGAGCTGCAGGGCAAAAAATTGCAGCAACACCCTGCACAAGTACAGAGCAATCCTCTCTTTATCGATTTAGTGCATTATTGCCTGTAAATCGATCAAAAGAAAGCAAACTCGCCTCTCGAATTCCACCTCTGCCTCTTCAGCTGTGAGCGCCTTGAAGCGGTTGATGGGGTTGAAATTGTACCACTCTTCGATGGGGAACGCCTCGAACACACCGTCGGGGGCTTTGCAGAAGACGTAAAAGGACGTGTTCTCTGCAACACCTCCCTCTCGTATTGCTTTGAACCTGAAGATGCAAGCAAGAGATTCTGCCAGTAAGCAATGGCGGTTACGCCTCATGTGAATTCACAATGTCACATGGAAGGAAGGAAGAGACTTTAATGGATAATGGAGAGGCAATGTCACATGGATGTGGACACAGAACAACTAGAGACCCGTGCACACAAACAATAACTGCTCGATAAATGAAAATTTAAAATGGAAGTGAACAAAATGCTGCCCTCCACTCAATTTTCACACGGCTTTTTAATGAGTTCCTATTTCACTCTTCCCATGATGCACCCGTGTGGAGCCACCTGAAACAGCCTACAGCTTTCATTTTAAAGTTTTCCTTTTTACGGCCCATGCACTCATTCTGGCAACCAATTAAGGCCCAAGAAGAGAGTAGCAGAGAGATTTTCCTCATGTTTGGTGTGTCCGCTCCCAACGTTAACCCGCCCATGACAAGTTTCCTTGTGGAACGGACTCTCCTTGCTTCCCGCCATTAGATTTCCTAGGTTCCGCCGTAAATTTGACAAGCCAGCCAACATTCAAAGACAGAAGGAAAAGCGGCACGTGTGCGAACTTCGCGCCGGGCTAGCAAAGTCATGTGAGCCGCAGCAATAAGGATCGGACTGGATTTTATCGGTTGCCCTTTCGGCCTTGCAGAGATATGCAGTGACCATACTCCCCACTGGGCAAAAACTGCTGCCACCTGGTGTTAACGACAGCTCGTCTTGGTGCAATTTCGCAAAAAAGCCCCTGCCTGTAGCAGCACGTAATAACTGTATTGGAATTGTGCAGGCTGGTGCAATTTGGCACAGGTTTCCCACCACTGCAATATGAATGTATTGAAGGAAGCATGAACATCTTACACGTAAACTAAGAAGGCAAGGCTCGCTCTTTTCTTTCCTCCTCAGTGAATTATCAGTGCCCGGGGAATCAAACCAAATCAAAATTTACTGACGATATCTCGCACAAAATTGGCCCTCGAATTTAGCAAAAAAAAAAAAGTGCGGCCCTTAGGCGCGTTTATATGGAATAATGCTTCTTTAACCCTTTCAGGCACTGCTCATTATTGCAATTCCATACAAATATTTGAAACTAATTATTATACCTATGCCCTAAGAAAGCCAATTCATTAGATTTTCGATGCAAAATATCAATAGTTAATATTTTAAAGGCATGTACAAGGCTCACAAAAAGAGTTACAAAGGTTTAGAAATTGTAACATAAAAATGCCAGAATTTGTCGAATAAACACCCGGAGGAATCATGGAATCACTTCTTATTTTGAAGACAAACAGGATACCAGAGACAAAGAAAAATATTATACCTTTACTGGTGGCAAAATATGCCTGCATGGATTGTGGAGGACGTGCTAACAAGCTTAATGTTTTGAGGAACATTATTTACCGCAGTTGCTATTCAACATAAACAGCCGCCCTATTTATGATTCAAAGGAAGCTAAATTTGCCTGAAACAAAGAAATCACTGCTAGGTGTATTACGCTCCCAGAAAAGGCAGAAACTTTGCTACGTATACAGTTGTGTGCATATCGTCTCCGAAGATCGAAAGGATAACTCCAACCAATTTTTGTACTTGGTAAAAATAGATTACATGGCTCTTTCTGGATATACTGATATTTGTCCAGCAGCAAAAGACGCAGCGATTTGAAAAAAATTGAATTTAAAATTTTTCCCATCGCCAGATTTAAACTTGTGATGTCGACTCTGAAAAGGACTCAGTGATCACCATTTTGAAGTGAATGGCAGTTAGTCTTGCCTCCGCGAACCACTCCGAAAAAACCGAGTCAGCGCCTCACAGTTTATTCACAAAATTAACCGGTGATGGCAGCACCTGTAATTTTTTGGACTTCAACAGCTTACAACAGCTCTATTTTCAGTAAAGCTAGCGTCTCGTGTCATCAGAATCTGGCACTCTATCGATACAAGCCAACGTCAATGTGTTCCCACTGTCCATTACATCGCTGCTACTCACTTCTTGCCTCCCTTGCCGCCGACCCGGAGCATCCAGGGCTGGTCGTCGGGGTTGTACTTCTTCATGATGATGCCGTACTTCTTCCGGCGGGCCTCCTCCTTCTGGTCCCGGCCAAACTCGCTGCCAGCGCCGAACTTGGGCATGTCCTCCTCGAGCTTGAACTCCTTCATGTTATTCTCTCTCTCCATGCGGACCTGAGAAAGCATTGAAACAGCATAAACAGGAGTTAAGAAAATAAATCACCTTGAGCTCCAGTAAAGACAAATACTGCATTAACTAAAACGTAACACAAATTTCTCTCCTGATGATAGAAGTGAAAAGAGAAAACAATCAATTGCATGGAACAATTAAACCATTCTCTCCTGTGCCACGCTGGCAGAGGTGATCCTCGTGTCAGTCATGGTCACGTTGCATTCGTGTAAACAGAGTAATTTGGTGATGATTAAAATAAGGCCTAGCAGCCACAGCACTTTACCTACTTTCGGAAAGACACTAGTGTAGAAGTGGGAATGATTTCAATCACATAAACCAAGGCCCAAGTTCTGAAGTTGCTGCACAAATTAATTTATAAATGTCTGTCATGCAAACTTGCCAGATGCTAGAGGAATAGCATTTGAGTACCTTTTAAGAATGGAGTTAGTGGTGGCTCCGAAAGAACACTGCTGTGGAGCCACCAATAAATGAAACGCGATAACATGAGCGTGAAGACTGTGGTAAATTCTGTGTTGGAGTGAAGTGCACATCGCTTAAGGGATGTGCAAAAAGATGAATCAATCTCGGAGTCCTGATTTGAAATGCCACGTTCAGCGAAAACCCTCACAGCAGGCACCAGCCAGTGCAAAATAATCTAAAGCTATGGGTTCCTCAAGTTTGGTTTGGTTTATGGGGGTTTAACGTTCTAAAGTGACCCAGGCTACGAGGGACGCCGTAGTGAAGGGCACCGGAAATTTCGACCACTTGGGGTTCTTCAACAAGCACTGACATCGCACAGTGCATGGACCTCTTTGACCGTAGTTTCATTCGTTGACAAATGTGCATCTGCTGAGCATACTGTTAAATAAGGATGTTTTTTTTAAACTCACCACTGTTACAAGTAACCGCCATCACCTAATCGGTTCTAATCCTTCTATACTACTCCGCTTCCATATCCTGAATTCATTCATGTCCTTTGTTTGCACAGAGTGCGCAGCTTTGTACTCATCAGTGTGGCTACTCAGGGAAAACTAATAACAATGGACGATGTTGAGACCAGCGGCTTAAGAAATGCTAGCGGTGTTCATTTCGGCCTTAACAAAAATCGCACCCACGGCGATGTTCATCACGCATGCACAGCTTCTTAAAACGTAAAACAGCGCTGACAGACCACGTTTTTCGTCACACGATGTTCCATCAAATGGCCCCTGAACGAATGCTTCTAAATACAATCAACTTACCTGGGTCCAACTGGATATGTCTTGCTTGTGCGCTGCATTGAACCGCATGACATGGTAGCGTTTCTTGGTTTGCCTGCGTAAAGAGGCAAAGTACTGCGTGTGAAAAAGACCTCAAGCTTAGCCGAAAAGGCTTCAGCCAAATGACCGCAAGAAAAGGACGCATCATGACTCAATGAACAGAAAACTTACTTCGGTATACGGACGATAAACTCCTGCCCTTGGTTGCTGGCGCCCTGCGGTCAAAAAACAAGTGACATCAGAGAAACTGACAACGAAAACTATACCAAGACAAGTCTGGATGATTATTATAACAGCGCAACAGACGCGGACGACACACAAGCACACATTACAGGGCCCGGTATTGTGTGCCGGTATTGTGCTTCTGGACACGAAATTAGCCTCCAAAAATCCCGGATATAGTATGGACACAGAGCTGGGACACAGAGTTAGCCCTACAACGAAGTAGGGAATTCACAGATTATCACAAAAGCGCTTCAAAACATACGGGTCTTTCTGGTTTTTTCAAACGCGGCCGACCTCATTTGCGTCTGCACGTGTCCAGCACGCAAAACTGACCCAGCACTTATCTAGAGAAGCTAGGAATCTTTCGTAAATGTTTCGCAAGTAATACACCGCATGAAGATAGCAATCTGAGAGCAGGAATAAATTAATATCAGGAAAAAACCTTGGACATTACCGAAGACGTGCTAGACGTCGCAGCTGCCATTGACAAGCCGCAATGGACGACAGCGCCACACGAACAACATAAACGTTTTGTATGAATTTAGTAATTCAATATAATTAATAACATTTCTCACAGCAATACAATATTTATTTAGTAGAACTGTTATTTTATTGCATAGTTATATCAGAGCCGCACTTTTAAAACAAATTGTACAGGTTGCACATTAACAGTAGCACAGTAGCGCCATTCACAACACAAGCCAAGCACGCAAGTATCAAGCCACTCCTGTGGCCGTTGCGGACGCGCGCTCGTTGGACGCATGGCTGCATTCGGTTGGGAGTGACAACAAAACATCTCTCGCCATGCTTGAAGGCACCAAGTACGTGAGATATGTGGAAGTCCCTCTTCGCGAGACGTCGGCGCCAAAATGGAAGGAGCTCACCATCAACACAGGAGCGGCGCAGAGCACGCTCGAAGACATCAAACTCGCCGAGCGCGCTGGCGGTTATGCTTACAAGGAGGACCCGGCGCTGGGTAACACCACTCGAAACCGGTTCATCTACTGGAAGACCAACCACAACGTTCTCGAACTCACCGAGGAGTCTCTGGACGTGAACCTCGTGGGGAACAAGCTGCGCCTGCGGTTCCAGCACACCCCTCTCCTCGAAGGAGTGTCCATCTTCGAGACCAGGAACTGGCTCGTTGTCCTCGCCGCCACGATAGCGAGTGTCCACCGCATCTCGTTCCCGCACCCTCGCGTGCTCAAGCCAGACCCCGGGACGCGCTTTCACACGACCTCCAGCGGCCGCTCCGTCTTCTTCGACGCTTCGGCGGTGTTGCTTCGCGACTACCACGTCCTGAACCACGCAGGTCTGGGCACCACACTCTCCCACAACTCGTGCAGCTGGCTGGGGGTGAACGGAGAGGCCATCTTCGTGCTAGGGACCAACACCGCTTCGCTGTTCGTGGTGTCCATCGACCCCCTCGAAGCGGGCGGCAAGGTGTCGTCCATGGAGATACGGAAGAGCGTGAGCGTGTCCCGCTTCCTGACCGGTATCCTTCCCACCTCGATGCGGAGCGACGAGGCATCTCTGAGCCTGGTCTGCCACCAAGCCGACGACGACATCTTCATCTTTGCCCTCTCCAAGGACCTCCGCATCCGCCAGTGGTCGTACCGGAGCCAGGACTTGCTCGCCGAGTGCTCGGTGTTGGACCACTGGCCGTCTTCCAAGTCCACGTGTCGACTCACCGGTCGTCACTCCTGCATGGTGAAGGCAGTCGACCCGTCCGGTGACGTGTACCTCGGCGTCTACGCTTGTTTCCCGGAGGGGAACCAGTTCTTCGTCTTCCAGCCCTTTCAGCCTCCTAGCGGTGGCCACAGGTTGGCTCTGCTCACAAAAGTCAGAGCGCCTGAAAATGACCTAGTCGACTTCTGCCTGTCAGGTTCGTCTCTCTGGACACTTTGGGCCAACCACAACGATGAACCGCTTATCTGCATGCTGAACATTGACAGACCCAACAGCCCCAGTGGTACCTGGGCTAGTGTCCATCTGCAGCCAAGCATTCCGCCGGAAAAAATAACCATGCCAGCTGCATTGGATGCTCAAGAATTCTACCTTGAGAAAATCTTTGGACAGAACACTTTTTCCTACAGCACCCTGTCCAAGGCACTGGGCATGTACAGCCGGCGTGGAGAGACGTCGGCGAGTATCGATTTTGGGTGCCATACTCTGAAGGATGACATTGTGGCAGCTGTCGAAGCAGAAATGCACACAAGTGCAGTGGAAGTTGAACTTGGTAATCAAGAGTATGTCAATCTAGCCATGCAGTGCTGGGGCAAATTCTATAACACCTGTACTCAGTACCACGAGGTTGGGCTGAAACCGCTGGGCTTGTTTGTTGACCCAAGCACAGGAATGACGGCACTCATTCGGCGTGACCACGTGTCTCTGCTCAGGCCTTGCGAGTGGCAGGAAGGCTGCATTCTCTCGGAAGAGCTCTCTCCCTGGTACACTGGGGGGGAATCAGACAAGGGTGTCCTTACGCTTCTGTCCTGCCTCAAGATGCTGAACGCCTGTTTGACTTCAGACATGTTGGTCGAGTTTGCACAGGGCTTGTATCTCATGGAAGATGTGCAGAGCCTCAGCAGAAAAGTGGTTGACCAGCTTTTGAGCGGAGAGCATCGCGCTGAGGTGAACAGGATCGTCGACACTGTCCGCAGTGCCGTGGTGTTTCTGAAGGAACTTGTGGACTCAATGGACCTCGCACTAGTGAACCTAGGTGCGAGAAGTGCCGAAGACTTCCATTTTGACTCCTGGAGCCTTCTGTTTGGAAGTGCAACTGGCTGCGACTTTGTGGCTACTTGCCTGCACCAGATGATGAAGTTTCGCTTCACTTTCTGCCAAAACCTACTCCTGCTGCAGGGCCTTGTAGTTGCTGTCGGGAAGACAAGGAGCGATCTTGGTCGCCAACTCGACATCATCAGCACTGTAATCCCTGAAACACAGAGGCTGGTACGAGCCTATTACGTAGCTCTCTGGGCTACGGAAACTGAAGGCAACCCTGTGTCCAGTGTTCTTGAGGGAGGCATCAGCAGGATGTCTCTGAGTAGCAGAAGTGATGGCTTTGGAATCATAAGCCAGAACACCCAGCAGCCTAGCCTCATTCGTCTGTTCTTGCGGGACGGTGGTGGAGAGTTGGTGAGGCGACAGCTCTCTGCAAGGTACCAGCTCGAAGTTAGCCAGATCTGGGGAACCATTCTTCCATCGTACATCTCAACGACGGGGCAGCTAGTCTGGCCACTTACGGATGAGTATGCTTTTCCAAAGTCTTTGCTGGACCTTGGCCAGCACCTTCAGCTGCAAGAGTATGCTCGGCTGCTTGGAGACTGGTGCTGCAATAACTATGAGACGAGGACATTCCTGTTGGCTACCAGCTTGCTTGGATGCAATGAGCACCACAAGGCCTGCATGCTTTTCCAGAAGCTCGCACATGGACATGTCCCGACAGAACGCTACATTCAGCAACAGGTTGAAAGGATGGTGGGTGACAAGTCAGCACAAACGCTCTCCCCGATACCGCTCTACTTTCTCCGAGTAATCAAGGCATTCGAACAGGCCCGGTGTCCCGAGTGCATCATCACTCTGGCAGACATGGCTCTGAAGTGTACACCTAGGGATGACCCAAATGTCCCAGTGCTGTGGTCGCTCGTGTTCAAATGCCAGCTGGAACTGTCCCATGTGACAGAAGCCTATCATGCCATGATCCAGAATCCAAACAGTGACCATCGCAGTAACTGTCTGCGGCAGATAGTCGTGGTGCTGTACGAGCGGCAGCAGCTGTCAACATTTGTCACGTTCCCATTCAAAGGGGTCGAAAGTGAAGTCATCAGCACACTGGAAGCTAGCGCGAGAGCCACTGATCTCATTGGGCATCATTACTACGACGTCCTCTACGCCATGCACGTGAAAAGAAGCCGCTATCGAAGGGCCGCGTCAGCAATGTATGAGCAGGGTCTCCGGCTGCACCTCGAAGTTCCCGGAACCAAAAGCCTGAAGCGCCAGGAGCTATGCCTGCTCGCTGCTATCAATTGCCTGCTGCTTGTCAAGCCTGAAGATGCCTGGATTGCCATGCCAGTCCTTATCGGCAGCCCACCGGACCGGTCGCCAAAGCGCGACAGTGCTGGCGAGGAAGTCCCACAGCCATCTACCAAGAAAGTGGGGGTGATTCAAGTTGAGGACATTCGTCGCAAGCTCTCTCTGGTGCGCGCCTGGCTTTTGCTCATCGAATCGGGCCAAGAAGGCTTGGGTATGCCGCTCACTGCCGATGAGACTGTACTTCTCCTAGTGGCCTGTGGCCACTTCAACGTTGCCATTCGTATCTGTCAGCAGTTTTCAATGAAGTTGGATTCTGTATTTGAGGGCGTTGTCCAACAGTGCATGAAGAACGTGCAAGCCCAGTCCGTCCAGGGAGCTCGCACCATCAATCCGCAATGGATAATTGAAAATCCAAAGGCCGTGTTGGACATTCCTGGCCAGGCATGGCTTCTTCTTCAGCACTACCTGCAGCAGCATGAAAGGGAACCGGGAACAACTCGCTACCACCGCTTAGTTGCGAGCAAACTTCTGTGCAATGGCTACACGTTGCCGGCGTGGTTGAGCGCGTCCTACAAGCTGCGCGATGCACCTGAGCTGCTGCGGCTTCTCATTGCCTACAGGCGTCTTGAGGAGGCAACGGACTTGTCGGTCGAGTACATTGATGCTGTGTTAGGGAATGGCAAGGAGTACTTTGGCCTGACCACGGCTCTGCATGCCTCTTCGCCTCCTGTCTGGCTGCCACACACGACTTTTGATCGCCTTCTCGTGGTGCTGAAAAGTATGCCCCAGATTGAAAACCAGCACCAAAAACTGAGCCAAAAGTTGAGAGACTACTTCAAGGTACTCGAGCGTGTGTCTTTGACCATGCGAAGGGTGTGATGTCCCTACTCATTTCAAAAATGCATTCTTCTGTTTTCCTATAATAAACACTTTGCTTTATTTACTGTTCTTGATGACTTGGATGCACCTAGTATGGGGCATCACATCAGTACAAACGTGAGCAGGCTTGTCGAGAGTGCTCGAGTTGAGGCCGGCGGAGCAAAAGATGCAAAATTTTTAGGCCTGTGCAAATACTGGGTCAAACAGTAAAGTATTTGATTCGAATGCATTCACCTCGAGCGAATAACGTTTCTGGAACTCTTGCTTCATGTTCCGGGATCGCAGCGCGGCACGTGCGCAACCAAAGCAACAACTCTGTGCTGCTTGCCTGTGCTCCCACGCATATGCCTGAGCTGCTATGCGCACACTCGCGGCAACAGGTGCGAGCAGGTGGAAGTGCGGCGCCCATATCTGTACCTGCCAGGTGTCTGCAGCCGTGCTGCCCATGGTCCGCACGTGCCGTAACCAGCACGACAGCATGTATCAATGTAGAGATTTAGCATAGCATGATCTGTTCCCGCGTGCCGCTAGTGCGCATGCACTGATTGGTCCCGACGGGGCAGGCGTGCAAAACAGCTGGCCGGCGCCTTGTGGCATCCTCGGGGTGATCTGCACACGCACAGGGGCACCCCGCGGAATCTTATGGCCATAGTAGCCGTGGATCACGCTATACTAAATTTCTCTAATCAGAGGATGCATGGTTTCCACGGTGGTGGTGGAAAACCTTTATGGACGGATATACGTACAGGAGGGGGCCAGCTTTTACAAGTACTAAGTGAAGGTCCATAGTTCGGGACCCCAGTGGCGTCGGCCGCTGCTCGGGCTCGCCCGACCATGGCCGTTGGGCCTGCAGGTCAGAGCAGCGGAACAGGGTTGCCTCCCAGTTCTTCCGGGTTAAGAATGAGTTTGAACTAACTGCAGGTACAGCGGAAACTCTTCTACACGTGAAATTTGCAAATGAAGCGCGACAGCGTGAGGCGTAAGCCTAGCTGGTGTTCACGGAATCGTAGCTTAAAAGCAATAGCTGCGCAATGATGCAATTGCAATTAAGACGAGCACTTCGAGGTCTCGTAGATAGGTCTAACACCACACAAATATGTCGGCTCCGCATGTAGGCCAACTCTCCAATTTCCGATGGCCACTTTTGCAGGATGTTGACGCAGCTTCAACGAGTGTGATAAAGTTCAATGCATTCTCTCTTCTAAGGCTCATGGCTTTCTCGTGGCTTCTAAGGCTTTTATTGCTCATGAGTAGCGTACCTATATTAGAATTGGAAACTACATGATAATGCTTACTTAAACCTTCAAACTGTTTGTACTGCTGTGCATTTTAACTACCAGTAGTAAAATTGCAAATTACTGCAGCAGTGGCCTAGTGGTCTGAGCATCCGTCTCGCATGCGGGAGGTTCAGGGTTCGATCCCCAGGGCTGCTGGGTACACACCTCTGATGCAATGGGTGCAAGCCACGTACAACAACAAACATTTAGCATATACCATATTTTCCGGTCTATAACTTGCACATTCTTGTAAACTGCAGTTTTTAATGACACATAAGTGACACTGGTGTATAAGACACCCATCTTCCTAATCTCATCTGCACCTAATATCTACATCTACACCTAGGCACCTAGCAAGTAAAACTTAGGCGAGACCGACAAATGCAATCCCCTTCATCATCCATATTACAGTCTAGTGGTTTCTCTAACAACCTGGAGATCCCACAACTTTACCTGGACAGGTAGACACTACTTTGTTTTACTTTGCCAAACTGTTAAATAGTACTCTGGTTATTGCGTTCCTAGGCCTTCAATCATCCACTCCCTTTCGGTTGGGTTCCAGGAGTTGCAGGATATTATTCCTCATTAAACCTTGGACACAACTTTGCGAAGCATCATGCATACAGGATAGCAGTCTTTTCTGTAATGACAGTACATAGTATTTCCACCATAATGCAACAATTCTTAACTTACTTGATGCTTCATGTCTTTGGGCTGTTAGCTGACAACGGTTTTTAGCACCAGCCACTGGTTTACTCAGGTCCAATAGTGTGGCAGCCATTACAAGTACTAGCTGAAGTACAAATTCTGTCCACCTCATCAATTCGAGACTCAATGACTCACAGCTTTGCATCTACTCATAAAACAATGACAGCATTGCATGAGCCACACATTACCTGTCTAGCTTCAGGAAACCTCAATGGCTTTCAAAAGGTGGTGAGAATTCTGTATGTCTTGGCTTCTGTACATTCCTGTCTAGCATACATACATACATAAAAAAAAAAAAGCATAGGACCTTACAAAATGTCCAAATTCAGTCAATAATGACCAGCTATGAAATAAAACAATCTGCTGTATGAAGTCACAGTATGACTAGTCCCAAAACGAAGTACTTAAAGGTGCACTGAAGAGGAATCTGAACTCGTCTTTTTGCCGCGGGAACTCAACCTACTCGTTCCGAGCATTCTTAGAAACATCGATTTATTGCCCTGTGTGGCCGATTTCCCTAATTAAATCGAATTAACGTCCGGCTCCCGCCTTTTTTTTTTAATTCTGCCTCGTACGGTGGGCGGAGTCGACCGACACGGGGAGTGCCTTTCAGCCAGCTCCGTGGAGGCTTTGCTTTCGCTTCATTTTGTTTTTTAGGTCTCCGTGAATAAATAGTTTGATTTGCAGATAATATAACCGCAAAATAAGCCCGCAGAAATAAAAATACGCGGGGACTATTTCCTTCTATGGACTACTACGTATTACTCCGCCGATGGCAGAGCGGCAAGCCGCCACTGGACTGGGTGAAAGGCACTCCCCGCGTCGGTCGACTCCGCCCACCGTACGAGGCAGAATTCAAAAAATAAAGGCGGGAGCCGGACGTTAATTCGATTTAATTAGAGAAATCGGCCACACCGGGCAATAAGTCGCAGTTTCTAAGAATGCTAGGAACGTGTAGATCGAGTTCCCGCGGCAAAAAGACGAGTTCAGATTCCTCTTCAGTGCACCTTTAAAGTAAAGGTGGAGGTTAAGGCATGCATATATTTAGGCACTTGGGGAACACAAGAAGCGCTTCAAAGAATCCAAGCGTTCTGCGAAGCCCAGCTTGAGAACCCCTAATATCAGCAAGTGTCCGCATTTACATCCAAGCACAGAGAATATGGCATGCATTTTCTTGAAAACAACAGTTTAATAATTACACTTGCCAAGTACACAACTTGGCTGGCGCTTTATGTCTGGCGCATCCATCACAAAGCGCCCCTGCATGGTGAAAACGAATCCATGTGCCGTATGGAATTATCATGAGTGATGTGTTCCTTCCTCACGTCTACTCCGAGCGAGCAACTTCTTCAAAAACTGTCCGCCAGTCCTCCGGCTGCTGCCCCATGATCTGAAAAAAAAAAAAAAAAAAACAAGCACCACTTGTCATTCCCAAAGTCCCCACACTTCTGTCAGTGAACAGCTTCGGTGACAACATCCTGTCTACTCACATAATTAGAATGGCGAGGTGACGCTGCCATGCCGGCCACGTCGCTCTAAACAAATGTCACTGCCAATACGAAGCCAACTTGATAACAACCTCCCCTTCCCAAAACACACCCCCACACCAGTGGGAACGGTCAGCACAAGCCAAATAGGCATGATGGGAGATAACAATGATATAATGGAAATAAATAACGGCAGCAATGGCTACACCACAGAATACACCTCCCTTAGGAATTCAAAGGTCATAACGCGCAATGTACTGTATATTGCCACATATTAGTCGACCTTTTTTCCTTCTACAAAAACAATTCGAAATTGAGGAGCCAACAATACAAGCGGTGGCAACCTTCATGCAGGGTCTAACAGAGTTTCGCCCCGATCCGTGGGTAGTATGCGCCCCAAGCCAGTGCCCACTCCAAGCAGGACACATGGAGCTCCATGTGTTAAAAAAAAAGAGAAAAAAAGAAGTCGTTAGTTTGTTTGTAAATTGTTTCCAACTAAAAAAAAAGGTTGCTTTCCCAGACGAACAGTAGTGAAAGCAAACTTCAGGTAATCACCGGTGTGCGCCAGAATCCGAAACTAGTACCAAACCGTCTGAACTTCGGTTTGCCGGTGGTCAACTCAGGGTAGGGGGTAAACTTGGGAGTGAAAAGTAGGCGTAGCGCCCATAGGAATACATGCAAGCAAAAGTTTTCAAAGCGGTTTTCTGACTTCACAGTGAAACTATGATGTCGTCCCTTCATGAAGAATAAACCATGTTATAATCCTACAACAGATTCAGAAAGCATAAAGAGTGATTTCAAAGGCGATGTACCTTTAAAGCACCTACACATGGGAATGACTCCCAGCCGGGGGTGTGGAAGAGGAGCATGGATGAAGGCGGCCGATCGTTAACAGTTGGCCAGTGCTTTGAAGAAGAGTGCGACAAAGTATGGTGCGTTATTTCGAAGCTACCTTTTTATAATGCCAAAATAAATGTGTGCTGTGAAGCTGGACATACGCCCAAAAGGCACTCTATCCTCTGGGCATTCCCCCGAATTTCACGAGCTTCTCGTGTAGTCCAACATGCTCTTGAGTGCGCTACATTTGCTTAGTGAAACAGTCGTACAAATTAGACAGCCTAGACAGCATTACCTGAAAAAGCAGTTCTCAAACGCCATGACAAGAGCACGAAAGAGAACCACGCACTGCACACCAGACGGTACCATAGACAACACACTGGCCGCCTCTGAAGCCAGCGCCACCTATGTGCGCGAGCAGTTCGTTTATCGTGTTGTTTGAGGGCTGTCTTCAATGCAAACTTTGCGCTCGAATGGTAGTATTCGTGACGGAATGAAGCATGCATGGCAGATATGTCAGACTGCAAGAGAAGCTTGCGCGATTCAGGGAAACACCTAACAGACAGAGCGTCTTTTTGGGTACGCCTGGCTTCACAACACATATTTATTGTGGCGTTTTACAAAGATGGCTTCAAAATGACACAACATACTTCATCACACTCTTCTTCAACGCACTCACTAACTGTTAACGAACAGCCCCCTCAAATCGCTGTCCCTTTTCACACAAGGCAGATGCTCTATACTTTAGCATAGAGGTGCGCAAACAGTATTGCAGAACGGACGACGCAGGACAACAAGCGCAATAGTGGTGTTTGCGCACCCCTATGTTAAGATCAACAACCAACCAGCCCCCTTTAAAGCTTTGCTCTACATTTATACCATCACTACTCTGCTTCTGTTCTTCTGATCAGCTGCTAAGTGTGTAATTCTCCTGCACCAATGGGGTCACACTCTTTCATAAATTCAGCTCTTATCACACCATCTGTGCTGCAGTCCATAATGAGTGCAACAGTACAATGCGTAATAGAGGCACCAGGGCTATAAAGGATGCTAGATATCTATTACAAAAGCGGCAGTGGTCAACCCTATACTAAATACTCAGTATGATCTCAGCGACCGACAGTCATAGCTTTGTACTCAACATCTACTTCAAATGCGTCTTATGGTCACCCACTCGAAACCCATTGGATGCTGCTTTCGAGCATTCATATATTTAAAAAGAAATACCTTGCAGAACACTTTCAGCAGAGCTTCCTTGGATGCCTCCTTGTGGGCTCGTGCCCCCCACTGGTATTCATACTCAACTGGGTCACACGTCCCGGGAATGGGCGAAAACTTGAGGTATGCTTCGCTGACGAGCTCTGTTTTGATCATCGCACCAACGTTGCCAAACGTGGGATCATTGGTACTGCAAGACAAAAAAAAAGTACATTAGGTATGCACAACTGAACTGACAGAAATCGAGAGACTAAATTCAATGATGCAAATGTAAAAAGTTCCAGAATACAGAAAACTGCTATAACTAAGAACTTTCATAACTTCTGACATCACACCTTTAATCCATCTTACTGCCCGAAACTACGATTGGAAAAGTGTAGTTAAGGCCATAACTTTTCCACACATAGTTCGAACCGAACACCTGACATGCAAATTAAGTCTTTCCATTACTTGCACAGCATTCCTTCCAGCACTAAAGCTTTTCAGATGGGACTCTGTAATGGGCAACCAAGACAAACCACTTTAATGGGCACATTTGGGTCTAGTTAGATTTTGTATGCTAATCATTCACTGCTGGTACTAGCAGATTTACAAACAAGAGACCACCAATCTCAGTGCCCATACAAACTGCACTGATATACAGAGCCCTCCACTGTATAATGAGGATACAACAACTGAGAGTGTGCGAGCACTTTGAATCAATGGCTCGCTCGAAAAAAACACATTTCGCAATCCAACATAATATAAAAATAAAAGGAACTCACTCTGGAGCAAGGCCAAGCGGCTTCAACATTTTCCAGAGTTTATCTAAATCCAGAACAAGGTAAAGCAGGGAAGAATCTCAGATTTGAATGCATATTATACACTTTTTCCCAGAAGATGGCAGTTTGGAAGCTGCAATGTGTTTCAACTAAAATTGCATGCAAACGGCTCACACCTACAAAAATCAAATAGAACAGATAGAACACACTTTTACTGTCCCTGACTACAGATGCCTTATTAGTGCAGCTCCACACATGCAACAATCTTAACAATATGTTAGACACAGTGATAAAAAAAATTATATACTGGCATGAAGCTTTGCAATGTTTGTTTGTTTATGCTCGAGGCTGCTGGCGTATGACTATCTATTTATTTATTTATTTATTATTCCTCAAAGGTCCCTTTCGGGACATTACATGAGGGGTGGGGATAACACGGCAAAACAAAAATATTATACTATCACTTTGTTTCTGAGGCAAGATGCAACAAGATTTATCTCAAACGACTGCAGCTGTGGGGAACTGCTTCTACGTTATTCGAGATTGTGGTTTCTTTAAACTGAACGCAGCCGAGAGCAGCAGTGATACTAGTCCTGGACGACTGCTGAGCACGCATGCAGCTGTTTGAGACAGGCAGAAAGAAGTACCGCATGTCTCATTACGGCTTCACCACAGGATTCATAACTTTCACTGCTTTCAAAATAAAAAAAGAATGAGGGTTGCAGCAAGCACGAAAGGGGTGCTGAGTGGCACAAGATAGGCAACTCTCTTCGTATGATGCAAATCAGGATGCTGATGGACCCTAAATACAACCTGGAATATATGTGCTTGAAAAGAGGCCCACAGCAAAGAAAAAGGGATACAAACCTTCAGCAATGGCACCATCGCTCATAAGAATCAGGGTCAGGACGGTGATTATGAGCCCCTGTTTTGCACGTTCCTTCTCACTTCTGAAAAACCAGGCAAGAGAGGGCACACCAGCGAGCCCATCAATCGCAATTCTGCATTGCAGCCACATAGGAAGGGGCAAGCAGGATGTGTTTCACAAGCTGATTGGTTGAATCACTGGGTGGCTTGTTGATTGATCTGATAGACTGACTGAACAGTTGACTAATTTTTACATGCCGAAGAAACACCGCAGGCTATGATGCATGCTCTGGTGAAGGGTTTTGGATAAATTTTGACCCCATGGGGTCGGTTTAACGTGGACCAAAATTTCAGCACAAGCACACTTTTTTTCCTTGCACCGCCATTGAAATGCTGTCACTGTGGCCAGGATCAAACCCGCAACCTTGGACTTAACCGGATGCAACAACCACAGTGCCATCATGGTAGGTACAAGAGAGATTCTTGTTCGATTTTAGTTTTTTAAAATGAGTAGAAAGCAGCCTCACGACAAGAAACTCTGTAGTACGGCATATTGGACCAGTTGGCTAACATGCAACTTGCTGTTTTAGCGCAGCAAAGGCGAACAACATGAGGGAATAGTGCCCATGTCGTCTATTCTTTCCTGTCCTTCACCTTCGTTATGCTAAATCAGAAAGAAAAAAACTCTGGATGAAAAATTCGGCAAGCAGCCTTTAAAATTCAGAATACAGCTTCAAACCTGCCTCTATTCAATGCCAAGCACATAGTCAATACTGCACCATGCAGGGCTTCATTTTTAATGTGAGAGAACAAGCACTGACTCAAAAAAATAAAAAGAGAGCCTAGGATCATTTTGGCAGCCAATTGCAGTCGAAGTAAGATAAATAACGGGCACAGATCAAAAACGAGTGAAAATAGCAAATTTAAATAATAAAAAAACGATGACAAGTTTAATCGCAAATTTCATTATTATCTGCAGGCATCTTAAGAGCTATGCTACACCACAGTAGCAATCCCAATCTCAGAAATGCCGGAACTCAAAACGAAGAAAGGAATTGACTGGCTGGTTTCTCAACCTTGGTGAAAAGCCCTTTGTGGTATGGTATGCTATGCGGGGATTAACACCCCTAAACCACACATGGGCAATGAGAGATGCTGTAGTGAAGGACTTCGGATTTAGGCACCCTGGACTTCTACAATGTGTGCTGACATCACACAGTGCACTGGAAATTTTTGCATTTCGTCTCCATCGAAATGCAGCTGTCAAGGCCTGTTTTCAACACCAACGGAAAGCAGTACAGTGATAAGAAAATAACAGACACAAGCAAAGTGCCACAAACCAGTCAGTGTCACATTGCTTGTCTAACCTGTTTTCCCCTCGACATATTTTCTGCACTTTTTATCAGTGTAAGCCTGAAGTGACTAGCATTAGACGCATCGAACGAAGGGTGACACAAAAGCAAAACTTGAAAGCTAGTTCATTAACAGTCCACTTTAAATAACACAGTCGAACCACGCTATAATGAAATGGGTTACAATGAAATAATGGGTACAACGAAGGAATGACAACCCCCTTGGAAGCTCTCAACACAGACAATAATGAAGCTATGGCTGTAAAGAAGTAATCGCTGGACTCGTTCAACTTTGTTATAGCGAGGTTCAACAGTGCCTGCCTCAGCAGCAGTCAGCCCTGGAATCCTGACAAACTTGGAATGATGGCCCATTGCTATGGGCAGCTGTGTACGTCAACAGTGTCCTCGTGCATACCCAAGCATGCCACGTAAAAGCCACCAAAGCAGCGCCTTAGGGAACATTACCAGGTTGCAACTCTCAATGACCACAATGAGATGGCTTACCGCTGCAGAAAATCACTATGCTCCGAAAGATCCAATTTGTTGACTAGTATAACTGAACCTTGCTTGTCATCAAGGTCCACTAATTCGTAACCAAACACCTGCAAAGCAAAAAAAAAGTAAGGCCATCAGTTAAAAGCATCCCCAGAAACAAAAAGAAGAGGCTAGCAGAGCTTTTGTTTAAAAAGCTCGAAAGTGCAAAAATGTCTGACTAATGGTATTTCGAGACAAGGAGAGCGTTACCACAAAGCCTTGCTTTAGATGCAGCAAAAACTAAAAAAAAAATATGCAGCAATGTCTGTGAACGCTGGCTGAGACTACTGTAGAAAAAATTACGAGGAACTTTAGCGGCTAAAGTGGTGAAAGGCGAAAGCCTGAGTGCTGCATTCTGCTACGCGATTGTTCACTGCACATTTTGTTGGTGCATCAATTAACTGCTAATTAATGACGCTTAATCTTCGCCTTTAGGAGTGGAACACGACAGCGTGTTGTAGCGCTGCCACGGAGTCCAAGGAAGGCCACCACCCGTTCAGCGCGATGATGTGTTGCCCTTTGAACTCAACGCTTTTTGAGGAAAGGAAATGGGGCTGTAATTCTCTGTCATCTAGGTGGACACCTGAGCCACACTGTACAGGAAGGGAGGAAGTGTGAGTGAAAGAAGAAAGAGGGGCAGTAATGAAGAAAATGAAAATTGTATCGACAGTAAATTGGTTTTTGAGGAAAAGAAATGTATCTGTCTCTCATATCTCGGTGGACACCTAAACCTCACTGGGAAGAGAGGAAGATGGGAGTGAACGAAGACACCTTATTCACTAGACGCACCTTTGTTCATTCCAAACCATCGTGCTGGAATGGCGGAGTGGTAGGGTGCTCGACTCGCACTCTGGAGACCGGGGTTCGATTCCCAAGCTCGGCCAATTTCTTACTGGGTTTTATTTATTTATCTGGTCTGACTAGAAAGGTTAATTCGACTAATTGGTTAAGTAAGCAATTAACTGAACTCAGTTAAACTTACTTTGAGCATCACTATACAATCCCTTTAATTGGTTGCATGGTTACTAGCCAAAGTACAATTGGCCCCGTTTGAAATTCGCGCACTGTGACGTCACGAACGTTTCGACCAATTGAAAAGCGTGACATTTCTGTCGACAGCTCCTGCTTACAACGACGAGGCATTAAAGGCTTCCGCCTCAAAACATGCACCCTTCCTCCTCTCAGAACGCCCTCTACGAGCCTGCATTAAACAAAATCATGTTTCATCGGAACTGATGCTTCCAGCATCGTTGCGCAGTACAGTGATACTCCAACGTAGCCGTGGCTTGGTGACATTCCACTGACCAAAGCGACCCTGTGCAGTTCACTGTCACCTGACTGTCAATGTGTTCAACAGCACCCGACATAATCAGACCGTGCCACCGCATAGTTTTTGTTTCGTGCAATAGGAGTTATTCTTCGGGCATATGATAGCCATAGGCCATTTTCAGCTTTAGTGCAGAAAAATTTGCACAATTCTTTAAGCACGAACAGACTGTTCCCTTTCATATTTGAGCTAACTGTACATACCCGAGAAAATTTTGATCAAAGATTGTTTGGTGGTGAACACCAAAACGTGACAACAATACATGCGCATCTGTTGTTTGGGCATGGTCATCACCACTGTTTATATATCGCCCGCTCAGAAGTCACCAGTGACCTGTTGCTATCCTTGCCATTAAAGGGACACTGAGGAGAGCACTATTAATATTTTTTTTATAGTAAAATCCGATAGTTCGACATGTCATGGCTTTGTTGCCACTTGGCCGGCAGCGAAAGATGCATGTATTTCTAAGAAATTTGGATTCGAAGTTGAAAAGTTTTTCCTGCCGCTCTGATTCAAACTTGGGATTCTCCTATGACGACACAGGACTAAGTGACGTGACACATGACGTGCGCATGACGTACCGCAGACTCCGTGATTTCTGGCAGCCAGCAGTGCGGCTATGGTGGCTAGCATAATGCGGCCTAGCAGCAGCCGAAAAGAAAGCTACCGCCGGCCGCACGTTGAAGGCATCTATCGGCTATTGCGGCCGTCGCTACTGTCGCTTCGATTACGTTTGCACTGGCGTTTTGCCAGCGTTACGATGGATCTCGTTCTCGAAGTCAACAACGAAGTTCTCACAAATAGACACTTTTAGCATACCGTGTACCTTGTTACCGCTAGCGGAATACCGGGAGCCCGCCTACCGCCGGAAAACAGGCGCTGATTGGTCCCGATGCTTCAGGAGCGCGCGTAGTTGCCGGGCACGTGGCGCCATCTGGCGAGGTCAAGGACATTTGCGCATGCATTGGCTGCGCCTCAGGGATTTCTGGCTTCTCGGGTCCTAGAGTTGCTAGAACCATTGGTTCTAGCAACACTGCTTTGTCCTATGACGACATCACGCTTGTACTTGCGAGTTTGGCCTGTGGCGGCGATACCTGTATTTTGGTTCTTGCTCTTTTCTACGTTACAAGAGCTTTGTTGTCAGTATGAGTGGCGTTTTTGTAATCAGGAGCTGGTATTCTGTCAATACAAGCCAACTTCAATTTCTCCTCAGTGTCCCTTTAAATCTCGCATTTTTGCAGCGAAGCTCTTCTGCCAGATTACTCTATCAACCACCAGGTCACAATGATTATAGCCCATCCTTTCGGAGTCACAAACATCTGCTGAAAGTTGGCAATGATTTGAAACACCTGAAATGGATGCTACCCTGTCTGACGTCAACTACACAACATCTTGACGGCATAATTACTGAATGTGCTTCTCATCTGGTCTGGTATTATCACTGAACTGGGTGGGTGATGTGTATATACTGAAGCTGAAAGAGAAGTTTAAGAAGTAGATAGGGCAGGCTGGTTTGTAAACATGAGTACCAGTTCACAATCTTACTGTGCTGAACTGAAAATAGAAATGTGCTAACGCAATTAGAGCAATGGTTACAAGAGAACACAGCCAAACACTACAAGAACAGGAATAGCTCGTTGTGCTTACATGCTCAAGTTTCTCCTTGGCTTTGGTAAGAACAGTACGCATTATTTTTCCGTTGTTCTGGAGCACGTGCTTCCTGATGTCTGCAAAAGTTCGACATATTCAATGCACTGCTTACAAACTCATGCTTTGCATGTTCAAACAAGAAAACCAAGGGAAGAAAACGCCACAATGAACACAGTTAAGCTTTCAGACCACATCAATGCCAACAACTACAAAATTATAAGCAAAACACAAATTGGTTGGTTTTTGGTTTATGGGGTTTAACGTCCCAAAGCGACTCAGGCTATGAGAGAGACCGTAGTGAAGGGCTCAGGAAATTTCGACCACCTGGGGTTCTTTAACGTGCACTGACATCGCATAGTACACGGGCCTCTAGAATTTCTCCTCCAAAGAAATTCAGCCGCCGCGGCCGGGATCGAACCCGCGCCTTTCGGGTCAGCAGCCGAGCACCATAACCATTGAGCCACTAGCTGCGACGGCCAAAACACAAATTGCATGGTGCTAGTCCACCCTTTGCTTAGACTGTCTTTACACCAAACAATGCTTGGCAATTCAAGGTTCTTAGGAACAGACAAAAAAAAAAAACTCCTGCACCTTTGTGCCACGTGGAAATCACACAAAGATGCTTACAGCCCATCACATGCTCATTAAAAAAGTTCATGGGACACTGTTATGTCATCAAAGAGCGAATACTTGTCACATGCTTACCATTTTTCTTTATGGCTTTTTTGTGTTGGTCCGAGATCAAGAGGTAGAAGACAGTGTCGTTGACCTTGAGAAGGAAAAAAAAGGGAAAATTACGTGGCACGCAGTTCTTTTTGAAGAGTCGAAAAAGATCGGTCTTCCGATCGAAACAAAATATATTTCCTTTAACGAAGCGTATACTTCGCTATATACTCCTTTAAGTGTGTGTATGTGTGCGTGTGTGTGTGTGCGTGTTACCGAATAACACGAATAAACTACCTACCCTACTGCCTACGCGGCAATGCACGGAGTTTGAAGTTTATGTTACGCTTTCTTTAAGATGGGTGGTTTGTTTGTTATTCAGGCGATCTACGCAGTGAGGATGCACAGGTTAGCGAAACTCTAACGTGCTAAGTCTTACTATGCATTTAAAAACGCGTAATAAAAAATGACACACAAATGAATATATGGTCGTGCAAAATACGCTTACCAAGCGGTCAAGTTCTTCGTCCATCACATCAGTCGTACTGCTCTGAGAGCTCCCGCTTCGCTGAAAGTTGGAAGCGGATGACGGTCAGACAGAACAGGCCACAAACAAGAAACACAATATGCATATGCCAAACTTCGTACCTGTGAAGGGCCCCCTGCCGCACATGAAGGCCTCGGGAAGTTTAGTGTCCCTTGAACAAGCTTAGCGCGCTTCTTGCGTTCTGCCATCTTAAGCTGACAAAGAACAGCACCTAAATGGGGCGGACGTGCGCTGGAAAAGATGAAGAGACCACTTCAACGCAAACGAACGCCACAACTACTGCAGACTGTAGCACAACAAACAATTTCGCGCGAAGCGTTTTCGAGAAAGAATGAGCTGGCTAAGCTTGGATTAGCTCTGGATACTTTTTTAACTCCGAAACCGAAATCGAAACTTGTGAAGTATGCAAAGTGAAAAGTATTTTTTTTTTTTTTAAGTTTCGTGTCGTTTTCATTTATCAACTTTCACTTAATAACTAAGTGAATAGCAAAACTATGCAATGAAAGGAGGGCATGCTCTAAGTTAGGTTATACTAAAGTGACCATATTCTTCTGACCCCAAAGCGGGACATTAAGGGGGGGGGGGGGGGGGGGGGGGGGGGCATGTTCTTGCCTGAAAAGCTTCTTCAGTACAATGGAAGACGCAGCAGCTGACATATGCCGCTTGTGCTTCACGGTGCCTATGTGTTTTAAAATTTCAAGACGTCCAATGTGGGCGATGGAAAAGTCTCTTCCACATTTCTCGCAGCGGACATCGTACTCCGATTTCACTTTCTTCAGGAATAGGAACTCCTAACCCAGTTCTCCGTTGAACTTGCACTTCCATTCAGGCATTTTCATTGGTGCGACAAAGAAGCATTAAACCAAACAAACGCAAGCACGCGGAGGGAACAGCGCGGACAAACGCATAACTATAGCATAGGCAAACAATTTTGTACCCGGATTTAACTTCGGCTCACTAGCTAGCCAACACTCTAAATGTTTTTTTGGCTATATCTAGCTGTAGTTCGAGAAAAGGACGAGAAAAGACGCGACTCGCAATTGCGAGCGCTTTTCCGCGAGCCGCCTGGCAATGGCTTGTTTTTGCCATTATTTAGGCTGGTTGGTGGAGCTAAACAGACCGGGTGTAGCCAGTGTAGCGAAGGCGGGACAAAACGCCGTCCCACAAGCATGCTGGCGGGACAGCAGGACCAGGCCCACAAAAGAGGGACATGTCCCGCCTGAATCGGGACGTCTGGTCACTTTAGGTTATACCGTCTCTTTCGTCGCACAGAGCGACTGCTAAGGCAAGAGAGGCGACGGGCCAAACAGGACAAAGAAATGAAAAAAAAGCAGCAGCGTTACTACGATAAGCCAAACAGATAGCATCTATATAGCATCCATGGAGGGAAACAACGCTCGAACAAATGGACGAAACAGCAAGAGCACGATGGAACACATATCGAATATGCATTGTCGGACGGCCACGCCACCCTCGAGCTAAAGAGCTCCCACGGTGACAATGAACCGACAACCTCGACGAGCCGAGATGCCATAGGAAGCGTAAGAGGGTTCCAGCACGCTGCCTCGCTACCTAACGGCCAACCACGTTCTTCGTGGTCCCTTTCTGTGTAACAGAAATTTCCTACGTTCACTGCTGTGGTCGAAAATGACGCTGCAGTGAGCACTGTCAAGGTTAGGTTACATATGCACGTAACTTGAATACCCCGAAAGTAGAAGACTAGAAAGCCGCCGTCGTAGAACAATTGGTAGTGCCCCGCACGCGACATGCAGAGGTCGTCGGTTCGGATTCAACCGGCGGAATATTTTTCTTTTACTTTTTAATTGGTGAGTGGCGACACCACGGGGTTAACCCGAGCATCCGCAGGGACATCCCCGCAGGGGGATGATGGTAAACAATGCGTCACCACGGACCCGAGCATCCGCGCTTAGCCGTGCGTGGCATCGCCGTGTCCGGGGAAAAGGGGATCCTGGTGGTTGAGCCGATGCCGAGCGTTTGGACCCTTAAGGCCCCTCGGCGGAGGCAACACACCACTTTGGCCCCAGCTTCCTGTAGACGGCACCTCCGGCCTGACCCGACCGGGGGAAATCGGCAGTCGCCTTTTCCTGTCTGCTCCTCTATCTTTCACTTTCCTATTTCCTTTCTAACAACTTTCCTGTATCCTCCTCTCTTCTGTTTTTTTTCCTCTCTTTCCTGGCGGCGAGGGTTAACCGTGTGTGACCAACTACCCTGAGTTGAGTCATATTAGGTTATAGTTAAGGCGTACAGCTGGCGTGGACAGGACTTGCTTGCAAGTTCCTGTAGCGTCCCCTTGTTGGACTCCATGGTGGGTGGCTGGCACCATGACCGAAAAACATCAATTTTTTATGGCTCCCCCCCTTTCAAAACCTGATCGCTCTCTTAAAAGAGTGCGGAACGAAGCAGAGAACTTTTTTTCCAAAAAGAAACCAACATTTGCCAAATTCCATGTCGTCCACAGTGAAGTTCAAGATAAACAGGCCAGAATTCTATCCCCCTTCATGGTATCGAAATGCTTAACAGAAGCTTTGGGCCCCGGCTTACAAAGTATCCAAAATGACCAGTGGCGATTTATTGCTGGAACTCCGAGAAAATGTCCAAACCACCAAACTCTGTAACATAGTGTCTATTGGGGACACACCTGTCTCCATCACTGCACACCGATCACTCAATACTGTCCGTGGCGTCATCTCAGAAAATGATTTTCTACACCTTACCGAGAAAGAAATGCTGGAAGGGCTTTCCGAGCAAAATGTCATTGATGTATATCGAATCAAGATCCGCAAGGACAACAAAGAAGTAGATACCAAACATCTGGTTCTGACTTTCAACACATGCAGATTGCCTGAAACAATCGACGTTGGATATCTTAAAGTAAATGTAAGGCACTACATCCCTAACCCCCGAAGGTGCTTTAACTGTCAGAGGTTTGGCCACGGCTCACAGAGTTGCCGCGGCCGCAAAACTTGCGCGAAATGCGCGTCAAAGGACCACCATTCTGAGGAATGCGACGCAGCTCTACGCTGCGCTAACTGCGAAGGCGACCACGCTGCGTACTCCAGGGCGTGTCCGTCCTGGAAAAAGGAGAAAGAAATCATCACCATTAAGACCAAAGAAAACATTTCATTCAAAGAAGCCAGAAGGCGTTTTGCACTGACAAATACATTCTCTTTCACAGCCAAACCAAACTATGCTGACGTGGCGCGCAGGGGCGGTGCACCACGCAGCACTCCGGCATCTGCCGCGGCCACTCCCACCGCGCCTGTGGCAGTGCCATCAACGCCCCAGGCAGAGACAGCGAAGGCTGCTCTGCAAACTCCAAGCCAGGGAGTGCCGGCCCACGGGTCAGCATCCCGCAGGACTTCCCCCCCTCGGGGGAGGCCCGACACCAACACATCCGCGGCTTCGCGGTCCTCCAGCACCTCTGGTGAGGTGATGGATACAACTACCACTCCGCCCGCTTTGCAGCGGCGGACCGGCTCTCACGAGCGAAGAAAAGATAGAACCCCGGTAACGGGCCCAGAACAGTAAATTCCTTCCGTTCCATTCCCACCCAAAAAAACAAACATGATATTTGCGATTCAATGGAACTGTAGAGGAATGTTGAGGAACTACAGTGATATAACACATATTCTAGGGTCCGTGATGCCTCTAGCTCTATGTCTCCAGGAGACCAATCTTGGTCCACAACATTCAAATATCTTAAAGCATTATACAACTTTTAGGCGTGATCGCGAACATGCAAGTAGACTCTCGGGAGGCGTCGCAATCATCATCCAAAGCGGCGTCCCGGCTCAAGAAATCAAACTGAAAACAAAACTTGAGGCGGTTGCGGTTAGCGTCATCAGCTACATAACCATAACAATATGTTCTGTATATCTTCCCCCACACATCACATTAACATGCCAAGATCTAGAAGGCCTGATCGATGAACTGCCGGAGCCATTTCTGGTAGTTGGCGATTTTAACGCTCACTCTCCGTTTTGGGGAAGCGAACGCTGTGACTCTAGAGGCCAAACAATCGAAGATTTTATACTTTCGAATAATGTCTGTCTTTTAAATACGGGAAAAGCCACATATTGCTGTCCAAGCTCAGCAAAAATGAGCTCTCTCGATTTAGCCTTCGCATCACCATTACTCTTTAACGATTTTAAATGGGATGTTTTAAATGACCCCATGGGCAGCGATCACTTACCTACCATCATCAGGCTCTCATCGTCCACTCCAATCATCCCCACAAGGCCACGGCGCTGGAAAATTCAGCTCGCCGACTGGTCACTTTTTACAAAAAGTGCCACTCTGGAAAAGGAATTTTGTGACCACCTTAGCACAGATGAAATTAATGAGAAGTTTACTGAATGCATAATATCGGCCGCAACACTCGCTATACCACAAACAACAGGACTTGCACAAAAGAAACACAAAGTGTGGTGGACACAAGAATGCACATTAGCAAAAGAACAACAAAACAAAGCCTGGAGCGCTCTGCGTCGATATCCCACTGCAGAGAACTTACTTACCTTTAAGAAGACAAAAACCAGAGCGCGGTATGTGCGAAGAAATGCAGAGAAAACCTCTTGGCAGAAATATGTCTCCTCAATAAATAGTTCAATAACATCAAAGAAAAGGTGGGAAAAAGTTCGTAAATTTACTGGTGACCATACCCCTTTCACACTTCCTCTCTTGACAGCACCCGGGACACAAACATCTTTAGAAGAACAGGCCAACATATTGGGCGAGCATTTTGCTGAGATCTCAAGCTCATCCAATTACACAAGCACATTTCAGAAACACAAAGCAATAGCTGAAAAACGAAAACTCCCATCCGGAGCGGGTATACATGAAGATTACAACCAGCCTCTCACACTGCAAGAATTAAATAAGGTATTATCTTCTGGAAAAAAGACAGCACCAGGACCAGACAACGTGCACTATGCTATGCTTGCCCACCTCTCCGAGGCTGCTGTAGAGGCACTGTTAAAATTCTTTAATAAAATCTGGATAACTGGAAATATACCTGACGAGTGGAAAAAAGCAGTCATAATCCCTTTTCTCAAACCCGGAAAACCACCAACAAGTCCTAGCAGTTACAGACCAATAGCCCTCACCAGCTGCATTGCTAAATCTTTTGAAAGTGTAATAAACATTAGACTGACCTTCGTACTTGAATCTCGGCAACTATTAGATACACACCAATGTGGGTTTAAAAAAGCATGCTCGACCACAGATCACCTTGTCCGTCTAGAAAACACCATCCAGGAGGCGTTCATCCACAAGCAGCACTGTATTGGGGTCTTCTTCGACTTGGAGAAGGCCTACGATACTACGTGGAAGTTCGGCATCCTCCGTGACCTAGCAGAGCTAGGTATCCGCGGCAGGATGTTGAACTGCTTGAACTACTTCCTGGCTAACCGCACATTCCGAGTCCGCCTAGGAGCAACTCTCTCCATGACTTTCACCCAAGAGAACGGCGTACCCCAGGGGTGCATTCTAAGCACGACACTCTTCATAGTAAAAATGAATTCCTTAGCTAAAGTAATACCCAAGTCAATAATGTATTCAGTTTATGTAGATGACTTACAAATAGCATGCACATCCTCCAGCATATCAACCTGTGAGAGACAAATACAAATCACAATAAATAAACTAGGTGCTTGGGCAGACAGAAATGGGTTCAAATTTTCTCCTCAAAAAACAGTAGCTGTTCTTTTTTCATTGCGACGAGGCCTACAGGTCGATCCCAATCTATACCTGAATCACACTGCACTACCAATTAAACAAAAACACAAATTTTTAGGCCTAACTTTTGACAAGAAACTCACATTTCTACCACACATTAACAACCTTAAAAAGAAAGCTTCTCAAGCCCTCAATATTTTAAAAGTTCTCTCACGGAAGCGGTGGGGGTCCGATAGAGCAAGCCTTTTACAAATATATCGCTCTCTGGTGCGCTCCAAGCTGGACTACGGGTGCATAGTATATGGTTCGGCAAGAGCATCCTACTTAAAAAGATTAGATCCCATTCATAATCTTGGTCTGCGCCTATCATCTGGAGCATACAGAACATCACCAGTAGTTAGCCTTTACGTTGAAACTAATGAAGCCGCTCTTGAGGATCGAAGAATTGCCCTTACATGCTCATATGTCTTAAAAATCCGTTCTCTTCCGAAACATCTCTGCCATCCAGTTGTCACCAAGTGCCCATCTAAAAGATTATTCATCAACAAACCACATTCTATCAGACCATTACTACTGCGCTTTGAAGATAAATGCGAAGAGCTAACAGTACTAGATGCCCTACCGAATATTGCACAAAGGAATGAATATTTACCACCATGGTACAGCCTGCCTTCAGTATGTGACCTCACAATGACACATTTAGATAAAAAGCAAACGCCAAATGAGTACATATTACAGGAATTCTTTGCACTACAAGAAAAGTATGACACCTACATTGAATTTTATACCGATGGCTCAAAAACAGAGAGTCACGTTGGAAGTGCAGTAATCCAAGGAAAAAATAAACAGATAATGCGACTACCAGAATGCGCATCGGTTTTTACTACTGAGTGTTATGCCATCTTTGTAGCTGTAGAAAAAATAGTAAGAGAGAATATCAAAAATAGCATCATTTACACTGATTCCCTGAGTATGCTTAAAGCACTGCACTCCAGAAATGCAGCTGAACCTATAATAGGAAACATCATACATAACATAGTTAAAATCACAAAACAAAAGCATAACATTAAATTCTGCTGGGTTCCTAGCCATGTTGGAATTGTAGGTAATGAGAAAGCAGATGTATGCGCTACACAAGCCCGGAATGGCCAAATAAAGCAAGTGAACATACCGCACAGGGATTGTTTAAAGTTTGTATACAGTAAACTCAAAAATAAATGGCAGGCTGCATGGCAAGAGCACGTAAACAACAAACTACATTCTTTGAAGCCAATTTTAGGGGAATAGCAATCATGTAGGCATCAAGAACGTTTTACCGAAGTTATTTTATGTCGGCTCCGCATTGGACACACCCACCTCACGCACAGCTTTCTGCTAACCAAACAAAACAAACCTCTCTGTGAAATGTGTGGTGCCGAACTCACAGTGAACCACATTTTAATTTCATGTGTCAAACTAGAAGAACTAAGAAAGAAATATTTTACAACATTTTATAGGGAAAGACACCCCATGTTACTTTTAGGCGATCGTGCACTGGTTGACATCTCATGTATTTTTAGGTTTCTCAAGGAAGCCAGCGTTTTAAACAAGCTCTAATTATAAAAAGCTTCACCTTTAACAAAAACTCCAACCTTGTGTTTGGCGCATCATAGCCTCAGTTGCTTTTGCGCCATTAAAATCAATATAACTAACTATTTACTTTTTAATCACTTATCTGTTTTCCCTGTTCTGGATTCACTGTCAACCTGCGCCGCCCTAGCCAACGACAGCACGGCCATCGACACTCAACAGCCAAAAGCGCCATTACGTACCCAACAATTCTGCACAAAAGCATTTCTGAACGAGAAAGAGTTTATGAACGCAATTTTTTTCGTAGGTTATAAGGTTTCACTATAACAATCACTATATCCGCAGATTTCCCGTCAGCATGCTTGCATTTTTTGCTGTCAACGTTTTTGCTATCGTCAAAGGCGTGCCCCATTTTAACTTCTCGATGCGAGCGATGGAAAAACTTAAAAAAAGAAAGACTGCTACACATCAGAAGGCTGGACCATTACCTTCAATATTTCCCTAACAGCACCTTACAATTTTCCAATATTCGAAAATTTTGTCCAATCATGTTGGACATGGGCGTCTGGGTGCGCGTACTGAACTGCTCCGCCAGTGAGCTGCGCATGTTCAGCTCACTTTGAAAACACCGGGTGCCGTTCCACGCTACGCAAGAACAACTATGCGCAGGCTTCGCTCCAACGCGCGTAGGAAAGTAGCCGAGATGCCCGAGATGCCAGAGTGGAGCTGTGTATACTTCTACCCGCTGCTTGTTGATCAACTCAGGCGGCTGAAATGGCGGCTGTTGAGAAACCCCCCGAGGGATCGAGTAAAGCGCTGGCGCCGCAGCGAGAGACAGGAGCGACAGAACGGTAACTGAAAGAGTAGAGACAATAGTGCACGTTCAAACGACGAAGGCTGGGAGGAGTCAGAGGAGAGCGCCAGAGCGACAGAGTAAAGGCGCTGATGGTGCTAGCGAGGGATACCGTCTGCGACGAAGGCCTCTCCGAGTAAACAAAAGGTGTGGAGAGCAGCGGTGCTTTTTTGAGACAGCACGGAAGCGGGAGACAAAGAAGAAAGCAGGTGAGGCAACGCTGCGACTGCGCGGAGACAAAGCGTTAACACTCGTTGGGTAAGGAAGCAGGCGTAACGGAACGAATGCAAAGAAGAGGGGGGAGAGGGGGGGGGGGCGAGGTATAACGAGCTTTCCCAGAACGCAAGCCAAAGTACTGAGGTTTCAGGTCTCACCGGGATAAGCGTGGTTAGTGGCTTAATGTCACTGGCCCCGGCGATTCTCAAAGAGAGAGAGAGAGAACATTTTTTTGTTGAGATGCGCTGAAAAATGGTATGATTCTTTGTTGATGCGATTCTACTTGGGTGGGTCAGCTTGAAAATTGGGACACCAACACGGAGCGACAAACAGGGCACAGCACTGCAATGTATCCTGTTTATCGTCTGTGTGCCTGTGTTCAAGCTGACACACCCAAGCGCTGAAGAAGCTAGATACGGCTAATATCCCTCAAGAGAAAAGTCTACAACAGCTGTATCTAACCCGTACTCGCCTATGGGGCAGAAACGTGGAGGCTAACAAAGAGGGTTCAGCTTAAGTTAAGGACAACGCAGCGAACTATGGAAAGAAAAATGATAGGTATAACGTTAAGAAATCGGAAGCGGGCGGAGTGGTGAGGGAACAGGTGGGCAGGGCATGTAATGCGAAGGCAAGATAACCGCTGGTCCTCAAGGGTAACGGAGTGTATTCCAAGAGAAGGCAAGCGTAGCAGGAGGCGGCAGAAAGTTAGGTGGACGGAGGAGATTAAAGGGCAACTGCAGCACTTTTTTGAGAATTTCGCGACATTCAAGGATACAGATCTTTATAGGCTCCAGGTAAAGCATGCCAAGTGTTTTTTCACTAGCATTTAAAATAGTGACGTAATCGACGATTGAACTTTGGGCTTCTCCTCAATGCACCGGAGAAGTGCAGGGAAACTCAGCGTGACGTCATGGAAGGTATGATTTCAAATTACCGCTGTCGTCAGCCACACCCTGCCCTGACGCGTTAGACGCTGACAAACAACTCTCGGCAGGGTTCGCCTTCGGTGGCGTTGGTTTTTTTCCTTCAAAGCACGCGTTTGTGCGTTGGAGATGTACCCATACCTTCGATGACGTCATCATGCGCCCCCCACTTGGCGTTGTGCGCTGCGGAGAAGCTTGAAGGGCGTCCGGATTTTAATCGGCGATTACTTCACTATTTCAAGTGCTAGCCCAAAAAGACTTCGCATGCTTTACCTGCAGGTTTCACACATTCGACCCTCTTAAGCTCGTTGATTTCTAAAACCTATGCAGTTTCCCTTTAAGAAGTTCGCCGCGATAGGGTGGCCGCAGCTGGCAAAGGGCAGGGTTAAATGGAGAAATATGGGAGAGGCATTTGTCCTGTAGTGGACGTAATCAGGCTGATGATGATGACGATGAACAGCACACAATCTGGCTACGAAGAAAACACAAAAGCGCTCTGCAATATAGTATCTTCGTTGCAGATTATATTTTAAGAAGCTTCGTCTACAAAGGCTTCGTAGTAATTTATCGTTCGGACAGTCTCATTAGCACAGCTCACAGTAAAGACTAGCACGAAGGACTGCCTTTAAGACTTTAAGGTTGTATACAGGTCTACCTTTAAAGTGACGCAGTTGAAGCCAGCCTCACATTAAGTGAAGTCTATATAGCACCTCTGGCATTATCATCTGGAGGGCGCAAGTTTCGCTTGCCCTCTTGCCGCTTACCCTTTGAATTACCATTTTACCTATTTTAATTCTGACTTCAAATTTACTGAGATCGATTCCAAGAGGAGGTGAACGAACCAGGTAGCAACGAAGAACCACTAAGTCTCTGAAATTAAGAAGTTTGCAGCTGGCGCAGAACAGAGTTAATTGCAGTTCACTATGAGAGGCAGGATGATGGCGGTGATGATGTCGGCCGTACTCTTTGTATCGGGTGGGCTGTAGGCCTTACCGCGTGGCTAAGGCAGAAAGAATTTACGGAGTCGCTTAAGTTACCTTAGAGTGGAATGCAACAGCATAAGATTTCTCATTTCTCGCAGCTTCTGTTGCAACATCGGTGTAAGTCTGCATTTCTTCGCAAATTGTCGGTCCATCAGCCGCCATATTCGGACTGCTAGCTGCAGCAGTAAGTATCGGCTATGCTATGACGGTGCCAGCGTTTGCATATAGCACACTTTTTTCTCAGATTTTTTTTCTATTTGAATTCTCTATCTAGGTTGCTGTGCTCACTACCTGGTGGTCAGGTTCTGACAGCGTCACACGGTCACGTGACCTCTATTCTCCAATCATTGATTCAATTGCCACCTGCCACGGGGAACAGGTTAGAATGACGTCACAAGGTCTCGTGACCTCTCTCGACAAATCGGCGAATTTCGTCACACCGGACATCGGCGGTGTCTTGATGTGACAACTGTTATGCTATCGCATTAAAAAATAAAAGGATACAAAAACAAGAAAAGTTAAGGAACAGCTGTCCACTCTGGTTCTTTTGGTGACGACTATGACAATACTCTTAACCACTGCACAGTTGAAGACATTACGTTTATAGACTGAGAGAGTGAAATGGAGAGGCTTATTCACGAAGGAAGGCAGTTACTGATGGCGAATTTTTTTTTTCAGCTGAATGGAGGATGCAAAAATTTCGCTTTATTTTGTTTTATCCCAGACTCGATCGTCCTTTCTTCACGATTAACATTGCAGTACTGTACAGGTGCCGTCAGAAGTAAATGGAAGGCAATATTAACGAAAAAATTTAATCATAACCTCCTGAATTCGTGCAGCCTTGAATACATATGTGCAGCCTAATTGTGACTGCTAATTGCACTCTGCACCAACAAACATGGAACATTGTGCTTTAGATTTAAGGAAATTAAATTTTTTTGATAAAGTCGCCTTCCATTTACTTTTGACGGCGAGTGTACATAGGTAATCCTTTCTGGCGATAGAATCGGATACGTTGAAGTGCCAACCATGCCATCCTTATTTTATTCGTATCAGCGCGAACAACTAGTCACGGGTGGCTGCATCAAGCTAACATATCAGCTTCTGCTTTCAGTAAACTTCTCTCTTATCAGCCTGAAACGACTTCAGTTAAATCGAAGCCAACCTAGAGAGCCGTGTGCTTTCTATTTCCACTCAGGCGGCATTTCTATGTGTCGTCGTCGTATTGCGCACAAATTCACGAAAGCAGAACTCGAGCGTATACAAGCGTGAAATAACTGTAAGCTCTACATTCGACGGCTGAAGAAAGGATGAGGCCGTTAAACACGAAAGAAGAATCAAATCAACAAAGGGAAATGGGAACATACGACAAGAAAATGCAAGAAAAAAAGACTAGAGTAAGATACCGTGATCAGATAAGGAATTTCTGGCGCTGGCAACCCCGAGCAACCTGAACAGCACCAAAAGGGGGACGGTACAATGAAAATAGAAAGTTGTAGGAGGAGGATGGGGGGGGGGGGGGGGGGGGGGAGAGAGAGTTCGCGCGAGGGTCAGAAGTAGCTCTCCAGTGTGCAGGAGCTCGAGTAATGGCTCCTACGGGGGAGGAGAAAGATGGAGGGTGAGGGAAAGGCTTAAATGGAAAGGGTGGCGAAACAAAAGCTTCGTTCGCGAGGAACGCAACAGTAGAAGGGAGGAAAGGAGGAGGGGAAAGAAGAAGAGGAGGGAGAAAGCAGAAACAACAGAACGGGGAGTTGAGCGAGGAAGGGCAACAGGAGGGGCAAGGCGAGGCAGTGGAAAGTCGGAGGGTTCGGGGGTGTGTAGGAGATGGAAAAACAAGATACAAGATGCATGGAGGGCTGCAAAGGTAAACAAGGAGAGTGAGAAGTGATGAGAGAAGGAAAAAGAAGGAAAGAGAAGGTGTGATAACGAGGAGGAGCATCCGAAAAGAAAGAAAGAAAGAAAGACAGGCCCGATGACCCGTTCAGATCGAAAGAGGCGATTAGAGAAGTACGCTTCGGATTGCGACAAAGCACATGGAAGCCAAGCATGAGAGAAAAGAGGAGAACGATGAAAGAAGTACTGAACACTGAATGGAGGGCAAACAAACAAAAATGCAGCCAAGGATTTGAGGAGGTGAAAAGTTGTGGTTAATGGAACTTCAGACTCAATAGATGCGTACCGCAGTGCCTCACACTGGGTAGCCAACCGGCGTCTGCAGTACGAACCCGGGTTAATCCAAAGGTGTGTTCTTTGGGAACGACACGTGCGGCTTTCTAAACACTACGTCAGTAGTGAGAGAATGAGAAAGAGAGAGAGAAAGGGAGAATGAATGAAGAGAGGGGGAGAGCGTTAGAGTGGCGAGGAGGGAGCCTACCGAGATGTTGACGGAAAGAACGAAGAGGCGAAAGCAATGAGGAGAAGGGGGAGGACTCTGCACGCACTGGGCTACCGGCGCAGAGCGCGACAAATTAAGGTCACGCAGAATGTATCCAGAATAAGCCGCGATAGAGCGAGCTCGCAGCCTTCCGATGAAAGAAAAAGGGAGGAAAGAAACGAAAAAAGAACGAGAGAAGCAGAGAAGGAAAGAGAAATGCCCGTGAGAGCAAGAGGAGTGAAGGATGCAAGCCAGCAGATGAAAATAGAAGCAAATGGGATAAAGTTAAAAGGAGCAAAGTAGGAAGACGCTGTAGAAAGTAACAGCATGCGTGTGTGTGTGCATGTGTGCGAGAAAGTAGAGAGGATGTTACGGCTGCTGCTGGTGGTGGTGGTAAATGGTGCTTGCGGCTGTAGTTCGGTGCCAAAAACATCCCCGGCTTAATCTACCGGTGACGACGAAGAGGGGAGAGGGGGAAAGAGTGTGCCCGAGGTACGACAGCAGGACGGCGACAACACAACAGCAAAGTGGTCTTACGCGACAACACAGAAGTAGCTCGAGGGGCGCGACAGGGGACGGACAAACAAAGCCCTAGCTCGCCACCACTGCAGGAGTACGGGCGCAGGCGCCGAACGAGCGGGTGCGCAGAGGAACCCTTGAGCCATGGACCGCGAAGCGAGCAGCCTTGTGATAAACTACGCCATCCTCATCATACTCCTGCTCATCTTATGGGTGCTCTACACGGGAGTGAGTTTTGCGACGATTTTTTTTCCCCTGTTCTTCATTGTACTGAGAATTCTCTTCTTGTTTTCAATTGATTACTTCCTTCTGAATAACCTCAAGCGGACGAACGGCTACGGACTGGAAGCTACAGAAGAAAAAAAAAATACGATTCTTAACCAAGGGCGTACCTGCGAATTCCAGAGACTCAGCAAGCAGGCGACCCGTACTTTTTTTTTCTTTCTTCGAGGAGGGTAATCCTCGAGGTATTGTTTGTTCGCTTATTTAACGTAGAATGTCAGGCATCTGTGTCGATAATTCGCCCGTTAAAACTTACAGTTCTCGGCGGGCTTTGCCGGTCAGTGGAGTTTTGTTTTGTTCTTGCCTTTTTTTTCTCAAATGAAGCGCCTGCGAATGCCCCCCAAAAAGAAAAAGCTTCAATGAGAATCGGACTAATCAATATTCTTCAGCAGTATTGATCTTGGATTCTTCTACTTCGGTAAAACTAGAACACTCCGTGCAAAGAAGGTAGTGTTGAGAATAACCGGCAATAGTCTTGCAACTAAATGGGCGTTTGTTATACATTTATTATTTATTTTCTCGCAAAAGAGGTGAACCATGGGTATGGAATCAAAATGGATTTTGCTACGTAACTTAAATAGTGACGTGACATTATACTATAGGTCCAAACCTTTCTTTCGGTAACACACAAACAGTATCAATATACAGACTGCAGTATTCGCCACGGCACTACTGTGATGTCGAATGACGACACCCCTTGTCGAAAACTTAGGCGACACAATTTTCATCCGATTTCTTCTTTTTTCTCGTTCAAGCACAGATCAACACGCGAAATATCATAGTTATTTTGTATGTGGACACGCAGGCAACTAAGTAGGTACTTACTGTGCCTTGTTTCGCCAGTAGTTACAAGAACAAGAAATGGCTGTAGACTGCTGTTTTGCGCAGTATTAGTTCAGGCTGGCTGGCGCCCAAGGTCGCGTGCAGGCTCCGGCAGGCGGCGAGACTGCCAGTCATGCTGCCTGAGTGGTAGCCCGCCGAGAGCGATACATCGGTTTTTACATACGCAGCGAAATCAATGAAGCGAAATACAAAAAGACCCGAAACAATGAACTCCTTTTCTGCGATGAATGATGCGGCTGAGAGGGAGAACTGGGTACCGTTCCAATGGATTACTCTTTGGCCTGGGACGTCTTCGAATTTTTGAACGGTAGCTGTGGTCGGATGCAACTCAAAAGCGAAGCGGCAAATGCTCCTCGAAGGACGTATTCCAGCCAATAGCATCGACCGATTCTCATGACGCCGTGGTTAATCACATTTGACCTGGTAGTACGAAATCACAAGGGGTGGCAGATGAAAGTCGATTAACCACGGTTTAAACGGGTTAACCACGGTGTCATCAAAATCGCTGAACGCCATCGCTTGCAGGGTCTCCTTTGAGAGGCATCTGCCGCTTCTTTCATGAGTTTGTCAGACTGCGAGTCTGTTGACGTAATAACAAGCTTTGCTTCAAGGATGACATAAAACTCAGTAGCGAATACCCATTCTGCTATATTAGCTCGCCCAAGAGTTCGCCCACGAGTTCACCCACGAGTTCGCTCACGAATTCACTCGCTGGTTTGCCCTGCAGGTTGAACTATGAGTTCGAATATACTTACTTCGCCGCATACAACCGGAAGATTTTGTTCAGAACTTCAGAGTCATCTTGGATTCTTACACCGGACTTGGTGATGCTGAGTTTATAAGATGTCGTTTTTCCCTCTAATCGCCTCTCGGCGAACAAGTCTTGTGGCGATGTCGTCGTCGTGGATGCGAACGAAATCTCCAATAACTCTCCACCGCGTGACGCGTGCGAGCAGATCAGACTGCGATGTCACTTTTCTAAGTTTGCAGTACCGTAATGTTAGCGCCGGTGAATTTATCGAGCGTTTAAAAAACGCGGGTCCTATCGTTTGTGACGTTGTCAACATTGACTTTCGCAGTCGAAATTATTACCAAAAATAATAAATTCCACTACACCCACCGCGGTGCTTCAGTGGCTTTGGCGTTCGGGTGATGATCATAAGGTCTCGGGTTCGAATCCCGGTCGCGGTGGATGCATTTCGATCGTCGAGAAATGCAAAATGCCAGCGCCCATTAAAGAGTTCCAGATGATCTAAATCAATATGGAACCCTCCACTACGGCGACCCTCATAGCGGACGCGTCGCTTCGGGACGTTAAATTCCTCATACTGCTATTAATAAATAATAGTACACAGAAACCTCACTGCAGCAAAAATAAAATTAAAGGAATGCACGGTTTGTTGAAAATGGTGACGTTCCAAGAAAGCTTTCGATTCTTCGTTGTAGCGAAGGTTGTCTTGCACGCAGCATTCGCTCTAACGAGTATCTTTGGACACCACTCGCCGTTTTCGCTTCAAGCCCTGCGACAACGATTTGGAATTCCCGTGCAGTCAGTCCGCACAACAGACAAAATCTGAATGTGATGCGATACTTGGATGCGGCGTCGGGAAGATTTTGGAGAAGCTGACACACAGCACAATACAACCCTGCACATTGTTTAACCTTATAATGCCTAGGAAATGAAAATGTGGGATTTAAGTCCTGAGCTTCCGGCATTCGGGCTTTCTGGTGCCTAAAATTGCTGAGATGAAAAAAAAGCCAGTACATTTATTGAGAAAAATAATATTAATGCATGATTGGACACGAACAAATTAGGCTCATTTATATAGATCAACAAGCCATAAAGCTACCCACAGACACTTAGAGACATGCATTAATTCAACAGCAGAAATGATTCATTCCATCATCAGATGATGTAACAATGCGTCGTCAGAAATTTTTGGTTAGGTTTATTCACCGGCAGAGATGTTAGATTCTGCAGTGAGTGATATGTTACTATATGCTTTATGCATCTCTAGCACATGACCGTTTGTTGTCTTTGCTTCGGGAAATGCATGGAGAAATGTGGCTTGTGTAATACTGTGAAGATACAACTTTTTTTTTTTTTTTTTTAGCGCTGACGAAAATGAAAACTATCGACGGTAGTACATGTACGTACACGAAAGAAGAAACACATACGAAACAAACATGCGCAGGCGCTGAAAAGTTCACGCCTGTCGGTTTCGTTGTTGTTGTTGTCGTTGTGCCCTCGGAGAATAATACCCACGAGGGGGATTGGCCACACATGTACCGTATTTACTCGCGTAATCCTCGCACTTTTTTTTCCTGAAAATCAACGCGAAGTTTGGGGGTGCGATAATTATGCGGGGAAATTTTCAAGCAAATGTTTCGGAGTGTTAAATGAAAAGATGAATGGGTGCGAGATCGGGATTGTCAGGTCCGCTATTGTAAATATAACGAAAACATTACTTTCAAGCGGAACTTACCTTCGTTATGAAAGTACAAGGTGAACGTAAGCTCAAGCTGCTAAAGCACTTTATTTGCCGCGCGCAACCTCCCGTCACTCTGCTCACTTTGGGCATCGCGATCGTGAAAAAAAGGGGGTGCTTAAAATCGAGTGAATACGGTAGTTGTAGCCGCGGTCAATAGATGGCGACCGCTACGAGAAGCAGACGGCTCGCGGCAGTAATTTTGGGGGTGCGATGATTATGCGGGGAAAAAATTTTTCCCAATTTTTGATAGCCAATGTGGGGGGTGCGAGCATTACGCGAGTGCGAGCATTATGCGAGTAAATACGGTAAGCGTCAAAGATGGATAACAGACAGCGTGATGTAAAGAAAAAAATAACGCATTTCTTCTTCTGCCTCTGTTTACATGCGGTTCGAACTCTGTGCACAAACGAACCAGCTGTGCTTAGAGAAGTCACATTGAAGGCATGTTTCTTGGGCAGAGGATCAAGTCAGGCTAAACTGTAAGCATTCATCTTATCAAACGAAAAAAAAAAAATAGATGCAAAACACGAAAGAAGTAGCCGTAGGAAGACATAAATATATGTCATAATTACTAAGTGCCGAGAAGTATAGGTCGGCAAGTGTTTCAGAATAACGGCCTGAGGGGCGAGTTAGTGGATGATGAAATGAACGGCGGCGCAACAAGAACACTAACAAGAGAGGGGACACCACATGCGCATGTGGTGTCCCTTTCTTGTAAGTGTTCTTGTTGTGCCGCGTTCATTTCGTCGGCAAGTGTATTGCTCCATTCGTGTTAGGTATGATGATTTTTTGCATCTCGCAAGGAAGACATTCATTTTATCGCCTTCAAGAAAAACTAAAACTGAAGGCTAAGATGCGCTTTCATCTCTTTCAGGAGCGCAGGCAGCGGAATAAATTAGGCTGAATACGGATGCCTCCGCATTTCACAATATCAGTGCCATTGCTTTTTAGCTTATCAGTCGCTGTAATTAACCATGATACGTTTCATAGGTTATGAATTTAAAAATCACAGAGCCGGGGGAGGGTCCTCGCGACGCTTTTTGTTCAATGTTTTGGCGTTTATCTTGGGCGGTCACGGATTATTACGAAATTCGCACCTGCAAGGCGCTCGAAGAGCACTGTGCGGAACATCGTACGAGGGGTCGTACGAAATGTCGTACGGAGTGTCGGGGAGATGTATCGGGGTACCATACTCGGCGAATAATCGACAGCTCGAGCTAGAAGATCTGATCGGACTAAAAGTGATAGCGTCTAAGATTTCCAACAGCGAAACCTGTGACTATTCGGCCGAGAAGAATCACTAGCTTTATAGGCTATACAAGTTCTTCGCTAAACAAGACCTCCCGCAAAACACTCATGCAGCGAAGATTAGAGCAGCATCACTCAAGTGTTATAGTGCGACACAAGCGTAAGTAGATGCAGTAAATAATACCAGCGCATTAGCAGTATTTGTCAGAAAGCAGCCTACCGCAGCCATTACCCGAGCAGGAGAGTTACCCGATAGTTATCGTCTAGTCGCTATCCCGAGCTCACGCAGTCGATAGCAGCGCCACCGGTGCCGGTAGCAGGAGTTCTTGCTCCGGCCACAGGTGTAGTGGTCTACATACTTTAGACAAATACTGTACACACTGTGGAAGCTGTTTCATGAAGCTCCATCGCCGGACGGCACAGCATTCCAGCGGGAGATAGCGGAAAAGACAGCTTGCCGTCTTCGTGAGAGCAACATGTATTAATTTTTTTTTAATAGAGAACACGTTCTAATACGACAGCATTACAATCTCCATGGGACCAAAATGCATCTTCGGTCATGAAATTGGCTCGAGGAAAGGGGCGTCACCAGACGGGAGCATTCTCATTGGCTGGAGAGATTCACCTCCGGTAAGGGCATCAGCTACTGATAATCCTATCGCATTGCCACCACAGAATAGAATTACGGACCCTTGTCTATAAATCCAGTACTGCCCAGCACTGTCCACTAAATCCAGTACTGTAAATCCAGCCTTAAGGTTAGACTTACAGTAGTGTGTTGACTGTGCTAAGCTGTCAGACTGTACCAGAGTCACTCGCCAAAGGTTGAAACATTGCATAGCGCTTGTCAAACGCTGTCGCAGGTCTGTTCTAGTTAGTTCTTTTCTAGGCAAGTTTTACGTTACGACAAACGTTAGTAAAAGTAAAGAAAAAACGGCATGCTGCTGATGGGAAAGTGAGTTTGGAAAACCGGTCGACGAGGTGCATACAGACGAGTGCCTGTTGTTTTCGGCGCTTCCAAGGCAGCGCCTGGCACGCGTCTATTTGCGGCCGAGGACAGCGCGGGCAAAATGCGGCCCGCGACTTAGGCAAAATGTACACGCAAGCGCTTGTTTGCTGCAGCGTTCAGCAGCGATGCTGCACACCGTAGGTATGCGAACAACGTGGTGTTCTGAGTGGCTTCCGTTAATAGAAAGCACATATGAGTACAACTGGACGGCCGAATTTACTTTAATTCGTAATTTGAGGACTGAGCCCCTGAAAGCTAGGAGGAAAGCAATTTTCTTTTTCCACGTTACATGTGAAAGCTCAGATGCTTTTCTTTTCGTTTGGGCTGTAGTTGGAGATATAATTTTCTCAAAGGACCCTTTTTTCACCACAGTTGCTAATAAATTTAATCATATTAGCGATTTAAAGGTGCACTGAAGAGGAATCTGAACCCGTTTTTTTGCCGCGGGAACTCGATCTGTACGTTCCAAGCATTATTAAAAACTTCGAATTATTGCCCTGTGCGGCCGATCTCCCTTATTTAAATCGGGTTAACGTCCGGCTCCCGCCTTTTTTTTAATTCCCCGCAGACGGTGGGAGGAGTCAGCCAACGCATGGAGTGCCTTTCAGGCAGCCGCGTGGCGGCTTTGCTTTCGCTTTTATTTTGTTCTTTTAGGTTGCCGTGAATAAAAATCTAGTCAGAGAGTACATAGCTGCAAATTAGGCCCACGGAAATAAAAACATGCGTGGACTCTTTTCTTTCGCCGATCACTACGTATCACTCCGCCGATGGCAGAGCGGCAAGACGCCACGGACTGGGTGAAAGGTTGGTCGACTCCTCCCACCGTTTGCGGGGAATTAAAAAAAAAAAAGGAGGGGGGAGGGGGAGCCGGGATCTTTAATCGGATTTAAATTAGGGAAATCGGCCGCAGAGGGCAGTAACTCGAAGTTTCTAAGAACCCTTGGAACGTGTAGATCGAGTTCCAGCGGTAAAAATGCGAGTTCAGATTCCTCTTCAGTGCACCTTTAATGGGTGGCCATGTGAGTTCAGTTGAAGCAGTCAAATGTAGACAAAAAAAAAAAAAGAGCAAAGCTGCCATGTAGAAAAATACAGACCAGGGTTTACCGCAGCATGTTGGAGCTAAACTACGCGACTTTCTTATTTGCCTACACGAGGAAAAGTTCCTCGCCAACTGCATGCGGACAAATTTACGACACTGAAATTTAAAAAAAAGCGGAAATTCATACGTCGTTTCGCGGTGCATTTAAACGGATTTCAGTGATGAAAAATACAAGAATAAAGGAAGTCAGCGTTTGCAATTACATGACTTTAAAATTATTTCGCTATATATAGTAAGTTATAGTGATGCCTCAAAATGAACCAGAAGAGAAGAGAGCAACCCTTTGCGGACGCACGGGTTCACCAAGAAACACCGCGCAAAACTTTATCAATAGCGACAAAAGAAAAAAAAAACGTCGTTTTAGTTCCGTCAGATGGCGCGCAGATGCAAGTGGAGTTAAGTGGAGTTAAAGCCCGCTAAAAAAAAAAAAAAATTCCAGGGGCTTTAAGTGGGGTGACATAAAATTCATGACTGGTAGGTTAAATACTAAATTTAATATGGCGGCTACTTCACACATGGTCAAAAATCCTCCCTTATCTTTCTCGTTGCGTCTTTCACTCTGAAGACCAATTAAACGTTCCGTGCCAAACAGAGTGCTACAAATCTCCACGGCAGTGAAAAAAGGTGCCATAGAGGCGCTGCGAAAACACTGACACAAATGATGATGATGATGATGATGTCCTCAGGCTTAATGCAGGCTCCAATTCCTCGGTGGGCTTTGTCCTTTTCTTTGCTATTCAATAGAAGGCTGATGCCACAGTCATGTAACGAATGGCGAATGAGCTCATTTGTGTGAAACGGCCTTGGGGCACAACGTTTAGAAAAAATCTTCCCGGAGATCATGCCAGAGTTCAAAAGTTGAAAAGACTGAAAGAATTAAAAAGTTGAGAAGACGTTGCTTCGCTGGTTCGTGTTATTCAGTTGTCTTTCTATTGCGCTGTTAATGTACCATTGAAAAGACAAAAGTTTAGGAGATCATGCCGGCTTACTTTCTGAGGCTTTGTTTCACGGGAGCTTGATGTGTTGTTAGTCGCTTCACACACTTGGGTGGGCTCTTGAAAAAAATTACTCAATGGGAAGGGATCGACGCTTATCCAAGCACGAGTGCTTTCGTTGTAGCTTCGCATGTATACATATAAAAACAATGTTTAAATGGCAAGTAAGCCATGAATAACGGTGGCCGCGCTATAGCGCTATAAACAAGTAACAACTTTGTTGTCTCTTTCTCTATGCCGTCTTCAACGTTGCGAATAAAAAAGCCGCGCCTCTCTGCAGCGCTCGCTTTGTTTACGCTCGGCAAGCGACACCCAGTCATTCTTTCCCGCAGAGCCAACTAGATGGCGCCACCCCCACAGAGGCTGCGAATCTATATTCGATACAGGTGTTTTCGGCACGGAGCATATTCGAGGGCACCTTGAAAGCGTCACGCAGAGCTGGCGACACGTGCCCTTGAGACGCTCCGTCTTTCCACGAGGCGCCCGCAAAAACTATGATTACTAAGAAGAACCGCCGCCAAAACTGAGGCAGAATTCAGCAGCGTCAGGCAATCTCTAGACTAAAGTCAATCAAAGCTCACTTTTTATGCGCGACTGCCACAGCGGAAGTTCCTCCGACAGTGGCTAATCTCCAGCACTTACGGCAATGCTGCTTCTGAAGACAACAAACATGCAAACGTGGTTTATTGCAATTAAAGTAAACTTTAGATACCGCTTGAGAAAAAAAAAACAGCGCTTGTAGACAAAGGACCAGAACGAGGAAGACACACAACTGCGCTGTGTGTCCTCCTCGTTCTGGTCCTTTGTCTACAAGCGCTGTTTTTTCTTAAGATGTACCTCAACCAACTCGTCCAGCGACACAACTTGCTTAAACACACACACACACACACACACACACACACACACACACACACACACACACACACACACACACACACACACACACACACACACACACACACACACACACACACACACACACACACACACACACACACACACACACGCACGCACGCACGCACGCACGCGCACACACACACACATGGACGTTTATGTATGAGGCATATATATCCTAAACGACAGAAAATATACAAGAAACATCAAAGCTAACAGAAATGCCCTAGAAAATATGCTTAGAGAGATAGCTTCGCTGCGTATCGCTAGTGCTGATGTCTGGTCACGAACCTCCCAATGGCCAGGTCCCTTCCTACGGAAGCTTGAAAGCCGCCGGTGCATCTGAGTGACCAATGACAGGGGATGAAATGGACAATGGAAAATATACAGCTTATAGTATACGGCCCCTGGCTCATCGAGCCAGTTTGTACACGCGCATTGGTAACTAGCGGTCGCTGCAACAGCAGCCAACAGAGCATGCGCAGAGATGTGCCCGCACCTGGCCTTTACCTGGCTCATCAGGCCCGTCGGCGCATTCGCTGTTAACGCCTGGTGGTAGCGATATGCGCGTGCTATGCTTAAAATCTCTACTGCAATTTTTTTCGGCCGCGGACAGGACTAAGCGTATTAGTTGCTTTTTTTTTTTCTTTTTCGCTGAAGACCACTTCACACGGCACACTCTACCGCCTCTGTCACTCTTCGCTGCTCGGAAAACACACGCCGCAACGTAAGACCGGCAACTTGTCACGGCTGTCACATTTATAAATAACAAGCGCTGTGGGAAGGGCCTCTGTCAAATGCACAGCGCTCCCAAAATGAGTCACTGAGCCGAGCTGATGCCAGTGTATGCCCGTCGCGTTGGCTCAACAGCGCGAGGTGTTCTAGCTCAGCTTGCTGTTCAGCGTCAGTCTTGTTTGTTTTCTTCGTGCGTACGTCGGCATATCCACGCTGAACACGCACTTAGTCCTGTCTCAGCGTGCTGTTCTAATCCGCGCTGATGTAGGTCCTCCAGGCCTGACATAGAAGAGTGGCTAAGTTCGAGGGCATCTTTGCAAGAGGTTGATGGAGCAGGCTAGTAAAACACATGCAGCGCTTCGAAAGAACACCGCAGAACGCGCAGTTTGCCTTTACCAGCGCTGTATTTCAGTGATTAAAAATAATGCTGAAAGAATCATCCCCGCTACGTGTCTTGTTGAATAAAAAAATCGGTTATTGAAATTTAGTTAAACCTCCTTGAGTTGTCCTATACACTCGAAACCACACTGTTTCGGCTCGGATACTTGACGGACCTCACGGTCAAGGAAATAACCTTTTAAAATATTAAGGAAATAACGGCTCAATATTTATCTTGACGAAGCAAAAGCCTCCATTTTCTTGGTCGTTTTTCGCGGAATGTAAATTCGACGCGAAGGAACATGGCAATAGAAGGACCATAATAAGGCAATATGCATAAAATAAGGCAATAGAAGGAATGGCAATAGAAGGAATATGGACAGATTTTTGAATAAGTGTGAATTTTTACGCCCAAGAAAGCGGATGGGGAGCACGCGGTATTGAACGGCTGCGGATCAATTTTCACCACCTGGGATATTTTACCGTGATCCAAAATTTCATTTACTGCTCACAAATTTTAAGTAATAATCACAGGATTTTAGAAAAGTGATGTCGCAGAATTTTTTTTCAATTTTTGGTGCACCGTTGCCTACGTTTTTTTTTTCTTCACCAAGTAGGAACCCAAAACGATAATGAATTCCTGTGACTATGTATTGGAAACATATTAAAGGCTGGTAAGCGCTTCATTCAGGGCAAGTAGCATGTTTTCTTTGCAGAAAAGACTCGTTTGACATGACAAAAGCCGAATGAACAACCCAGCATGCCATGTCATCAGCCGTTTGGCGCCATCTAGCTGCCTTCAAATGCGAATATTACACCTTTGAATCCTGCCAGCCTCACGTAAGGGGTTAAAACTTTGAGGCTAAGATCAAAGTCCAGAATTACAGACAGCTATGGAAAGGTTAGTGTTAGGGCGACATCAACAGAATGAAATGGAGCAACATCAATCAGAGGACTGATTTCAGTTTCTGATGTTTTACCGGAAATCAATACGAGCAAATGTGTTTTAATGTGACGTGTAATCTCGAGAGCAGCTAACCATACCCTGTCATGTGATAGGAAGACTCAGTGTAGAGAGGTTAAGATAGAAGGAAGCTTTTCGTGCACCACTGCTGTATCGCTGGGTGTCAGGGAGAGACGATTCAGTGAAAAGAAAACTGACAGGACAGTTATTGCAACTGTGTAAAGCGAGATTCTGCGACAGCTGTTTTGCAGTGGTCAGTGCAATATCCTTCATTCATTATTCATCATCTTGTCGGGTAGAGTGCTTGTGACGTCACTCTGCTGTCCCTTATGACGTCATTACGCTCGAACCCCTCAGCAAGGCGCTTTGACATGGTGCGCTGCAGTGCCGTCATGTGATGTGTGACTACATTGCGTACTGACAAATCAGCGTGACGCCGTGCTACGAGGCTGACGCCGACACCGACGCCGGAGAACCGGGAAACGTGAAATTAATAGCTTTCGCTGAAAATCAACACGCAACTAGGGTGGCAGATAATATCAGGAGAATATCAGAATATCAGATAAGGAAATTTACGGGGATGGCCACACCTGTGGCGGAACGGAGCTAATTTAAGATTAGTGGGAGGGGCCATTGTCCTACAGTGAACGTCATCTGGATGATCATGATGATGATGACGATCGCGTCTGTACGGGCTTTTTGTGTAAGGTACGCCTGTCGCAACTGGAACGTCACTGTGCGCAGTTTAACAAAACCACTCGCGCTGCGCACGGTACAACTTTTATTACGAAGTACAAACAAGCTTCAAAGCCCGTACTGTTTTGTTTCTCCTTAGATAATAACATCCTGCGCAGACCGCGTCTGAGTGAGTCTCCGAGGCAAGGTCTTAAAAGTGATGTTATGCAGGTGCCGACCAGCATCATGCGGGGAACATACGAAGAAGGAAACAGAGAAATAATAAAAAGAAAACATGAACTATGGAGGTTTAAAACAAAGTAAATTGCGCAAAGCATTCAAGCACTTGCTTGCAGCCCACGCTCAAGTACCGTCTGGCGTTCTAAATATTGCCCTCACGACCCCGACAAGAACAGGAGAGCCTGGGATGCGCGGGAGGATGACAGGAACGGAGGGAGCTCTTTAAAGACGCAGGGCCGCGCGCAAATATTCATACGCTAAGAGAAAAATAAAAGCGAAACTATGAAACAAGAAACAGCCAAAGTGGCGAAATATAGCGAAAAACAAAAAAAAAATGAAATGGGTAGGCAAGGCCTCTTGTATGTCTGGTCCGAATGTATGACGGTTTAGGGTTTGACCCGCACAGCGGCAGTCTTTCATAACCACCTGAAGTTTTCTTTGAAGCTTTTTTTTGTTGTTCTTGTTTTTGAATAAAGTTGTTTGTGCAGTAAAACCTGAAACCGTTTGCGCTGTGCAGCAAAGGAAGAATGTTCCCAGTATATAAACCAGAAGTTGCCTGCCTTGCAGCATATTATCTCTTGCTGCTGACCTGGGGTTAAACAGGCTTGTACGGCACTAATTAGTCCACTGCGAATGTTTTATTGAGCTCTAATAAATAGTATCGTACAGGAAAAGGGAGGCATTTGTCATGCATTTCAGTTCTCGTTCATTTTCTGGCACATCTTTGAGTCTTGGCGTGAAGAGAAAATGAAGAGAAACAAAACTGTGCCCACGGCTTTCAAAGGGAAGAATGAAGAAACAGATGCAAAGACAGGAGTTCACCTTGCCCGTACATATGACGTTGAAGTTTGCGAATATGCATTTTTGGGCTGAATGCAAACGAAATTCAGTTGTTGAAGTACACAATAGCTGTATCCTGCCAGTACTCGCCTATTGGGACAGAAACGTGAAGGCTAACGAAAAGGCTTGAAACTAAATTGCGAACAGTGCACCAAACTGTGGATAGGAAACTAATAGGTGTAACTTCATGGGACAGGAAGAGAGCAGAGTAGGTCAGGGAACAAATGCGAGTTAATGGCTTCCTAGCTGAAATAAGGGAATGAATGGGTGGGGCAGGCAATTTAATGCCGTGAGAATATAACCAGTGGCCCCTTATGACAACGGAGAGGATTCCGAGTGAAGGCAAGCGTAGCAGAGGGCGGCAGAAAATTGGGAGGGCAGATGAGGTTCAGACGTTTGCTGAACAGGACAGGGTTAATTGGATGTGATAGAAAGATGCATTTGTGCTGCTGTGGAAGTTGAGCTGATGTTCTTGATGATGATATTAATATACTTCAGGTTCAATAACAGCATAGCGAGCAAATAATGTGCTAAATAATCAAACACAAGAAGGGATAGCCAAGCTATGCAGTAAGAGCCAGGTTTGTCACCGGTAACTACGTAAGTAGTATAGCTGTGTGTCGTCGCCTGTTTGGCCATATCATGTTAAGAATTACGCGGCAAACATGTCCACTTCTCAACTCATAGCGCAGTGAATAACGTTTTGAGAAGGCGAAAAGAGAATACCTATTGTGAAGGACGTTTGCACGAATCCTTCTGAAACGTTGCCAAGTATTGCCGCCCGCAAGCTTAGTCCAAATGCCCGAGCTCCTGTGTAGGACTGACATTAGCGCCACGTATAACGTTTGTCGCTGGGTCCAAGACCGTAGCTGCAAGGCACCGCTATGGTCAGCCACCGCCAACACACGGCGAAGCATGGTCCTTTAGCAAACAGACAACGCTCGACGGCGCTAATATCAGTCCTAGCCACTCGACTGGGAACTCGTGCCAAGATTGCGAACGGTGGTACGTAGCTGTTGCCGATTATTCGGCCCACTTCAATGAGGGTGACAGAAGTCACAAGGGTGTAAATAATTAAGTAGTTATAAAATGATCCTTGTTCAGAGGAACTGAAAAGCCACGAGAAACACCTCGTTCCAAAGCCAAGCTTACAAAGTTTTATCTTTGAGTTTGGTTCCTCATAAATCACACGAATGACGTTTAGCTACCTGCGTTACACAGGGTGAGGTTAATATATGCAGTAGAGCAGCTGAAAGGGCTTAAACTATAAGTAAATAAGGAGATCTTGCAAAGAGAATAATTTTTTTTTTCGGTCACGAGAGATGCTTGCAGTATCAAATAGAAGCGAACGCAAAAATAATCTTACAACGAAAAACACGAAACACAGGAAACTGAAAGAAACTAAGTCCTACTGTTAGATCGGCTTAGATAAGCATTTGCACACACAAATAAAACAAATATACATGCGGCACTCTTGCGTTCCAAAACGCAAGGCTGACGCTTTACGTTTGGGCGTTATCATTTTTCAGTTATTGCGCTGCAGAAAACACGACAGGAATAAAATGAAGTACAGGGACTGCGACGAGCAAAAGAGAAAACAATTTCAACAAAAAAAGACAAGAGAAAGTGTTCAGTAATATACCCGCCACCTTTTCTCTCAAAGGTGCTGTTTCAGAATTTTTACGACCTTACATAATAAAAACAAACAAGCAGATCAAAATGAAATTAAAAGTTACCACGCCCCTGCTCTGTTAGTGAGCTCGATAGGCATTTAACATGAGAAACAGCAGCAACAAAAAGAACATCTTCATACCACTGACATGCAATGAAATCTAAAGTTTGACAACATCTCTCCTAATAAGATAGTAAATGCACGTGGAAAACGAAAAAAGAACGCCGACCAAAGTGATTGCTAATAAGTTGAAGACGTTTCGGCTTCCGTGCGGAAGCTTTGTTCAATGAACGAAAAGCCCAAAGCACGGACCTTAAGTGCGTCTCAGCAATCACCAGTCTTGAGTACGTAGGCGGAAGGATACCGTCGTTACGATTTAGGGTTTTTTTTTCTTCTGCAACATGCAATACGCAAAAAGAGTGAAAAACAAAACAAAAAAAAAACGACGCATTACGCCAGCAAGTTAGTTGCAAGGGATTTTGGCATGCACTCCTTCTGAGCGAACCCGTGGAATAGTCCCGAATATATTAAGGCTGACCCGCTCGGATGCGAATGTGAAAAAACGCGTACTTCCTCTCCATGCGGGGGCTGGCCAAAGCACCCCTAGAGATAGGCAGCCGAAAAAAAATAGCGATAAGTGGGGAAGAACAGGAAAATAAATATGGAAGGAAGAGAGGAAACGGAGGGGAGGGCGGGTGACGGCTGAGGAGCCACAGTGCGGCTTACGAGAGGGGGAAAATGGAAGGAAAAAAAGTTGAGCCGCAGTCGAGGCGAGGGTGCGAACCCCTTTCCGGTCACAGACCAATCATAAGCGAGAGATGAACCCGCAAGCGCCGCGTGGGGTGGGCGAGAGCGAAAAAAAGCTTGTTTGAAGTGGGCCATGGGCCAATCGTATCCCCAGATCGCGAACGAACGGCCTGAAAACAAGCTCCTCCGCGAGTCGCGCCCGGGGCGAGTGTGTGAGACGTGCCGAGGCGAGGTACAGGCTGCGGGCTTGAAGCCTACCACTCTTCGACTCCGCTGCGGCTGCCTTCGCTCCTCCTGCGACCGCAAAGGATAGAAAACCCGTAGCGAAAGCTTGGAACGTTCGCCATCTTGGGCTGGCAACGATGGCGTCGTTCGACTCGCGGGAGGGGCAGAGCTTATTCATCAACTACCTGATATTGATTGTGCTGCTGCTCATCTTATGGGTGCTCTACGTCGGAGTGAGTATACAAGCGATTTGTCGTTGAGCGAAGATCACTCGTTTTCCTATCGTGTGCTCACATTACACGCTTTCTTATCATCCGGTGCAACGATTAGCTCAAATGTACTAGGTACGGTTAATTCTGATAGCTAAAGTTTCGTTGCACATTACGCTGTTACTACTCGGATGATTTTATAGTTTCTTCTTCAGCTTTTATTTTTTAGCTGAATAACAACAATGAACTACACGCAGTTTTATCCGTAATTACTCATTAAACTTGACAAAGCCGCCCGAGTGGCATATAGGTGTGAACAATTTTACCTTAGTCCTCGCAATATGTTTGTAGTTATTTTGTGAAAATTTTGGTCGTGAAATAGGAGGACACCAGAGTAAGCGAAATTGTACAAATATTGTACAAGAGATTGTACAATCGTGTTTGTACAAAGTGCAGAAGTGTCTGGACGCTTCTTAATCGTACGACCATTCATTGGCGGTCTGTTTTAATGGTACATTAAATTGACAGCGTCTGATGGGAACAAAGACGTTTGTGGGAACCAAGTTGAACATCGTTAAAACTAGATTTTCACGGCACACAAAGGAGGTTCCTCTTATGGTCATCATACGTAACGACGTGACCAGCTGACACAGTAGGCCTTGGCATCTCTTAGCGAAGACAATGTGACGGTGGCTTCCTGTCCACAATTCGTACACACTATATCCTGCCCTACCCAAAGCTTCTCCCTGTATCTGTGTGACCTGTTCCTGCAAAGCAGTGAATTCATGCTCTCCCCGACATGCTGTGTTCAAATCCATGCACCAAATACAACACTGCAAAAAATCTTTGTAGAGTAACCTTCATGCTTACGCAGTACTTTTAAGACAGAAGAAAGTCAAGAGACAGAGTTTTTTTTTCTTGCAGTTTGCGCTAGCAACTTCCAGTTCTTTCTTTGGCTCTAAGGATAGCATCTTGAAGAAAAAACAAACAAAAACCTGGAGTAGTTTTTCAGGGGAACATCCTCAAGATATATCGATCAGAATCTCGGCATGAAATCTGCTGATGACTTCAAAAGTCGTGAGCATGCAAAAAAAAAACAGCTTGGAAGACTTTCTTTCTTTGCTATAGAATGCGAATGCTTCAGCTACTGCCTGTCTCTGAGAGATTACACAAGATATATAAATACCAAAGTAGCGCGCCAGGAGGTGCACATAAGCTTAGTTCAAGAAGCTCGTCGTAGACAGAAAGACTGTCCTAGGATTTCGTCATAGGCACTGAATTCAATAAATTTAATGTAGCAATAAAAACTGTACAAAATCGACTACTAAACTGACTAGGAGATTCGAAACACTACAAGCCACTCTTAGGAATATTTCATATCTCTCTCTCTTTCTTTTTTTTTACAGTGTCACTCCGGTGTTCAGAAATCGACCTCGTCCTAAACCCTTGCAAGCTACGTTTTGAGCGTCGTTCGGTCACTCAGTGTTTGGAAGGCTTCAGCCATTAGACACTGTCGTGCACTATTCGTCGAGCCACTGAGTGATCAACCACGTTTGATACAATCTTAACTTGGCCTTCATTCTGGACGCCTTTGCAACTATTCGGCATTATATGAAAGACGGATGATTTTTGAACACCGGATATTTCTAAAAAATGAAGGTTCCCAAACATATGGTCCTATCGAACCTGAGCCTGTGTGTCAATTAACCTGTGCCACCCTGTCTAACCATGCCACCTCTGTCCCCAGGGCGATGCGCGTGGTCACAGCAGAACCTGGCTCCGCCCACCTCCTCCCACCCTCTAGGCACCTCCCCACATAGCCAGAATACGTGCGGGTATGTGGACCCGCATAGCAGATCACGCATACGAGGACAGCAGCTCTCTCGGTAGCGCAGTTAGCTCGTAGTACTGAGCGAAACGTGCTTCGTCCAAGTGTAAGTTGACTCTGCCAATTTTTTTTTTTTTTTTTTGCTAGCGAGCTTTGCCTGCGACTCGGAACGAGGCGCACGTCTGGTTGCTAGCCACGGATACAACACATTCTCAGTGAGGAGCGTAATGTAGTTGCAATTCTGTAATTGTTATTGTAACTATGCACCCCCCCCCCCCCCCCCCCCCGCCCATTCTATGCTTATATCAGAAGACATACTTAATATATTTGTTGCCAGTAAAATATAAGGCCAACAATACTCTCCATTATTCGATGGTAAATCTGTCACTAGTACCATCACTTAGCCCTACAGGCGAACTCTGTACTCGCTGAAGTCAGTGAGCGCATGAAAGTGGCGTATGTTTCACGGGTGACTTATTTTTCACCCAGCCCGGCACTTGATTGTTTCAAATACTTCCTCCAGGTACTAAAAACTCCCAAAAGTCTCTTTTTTTCGCTTCAAGAGGAGCTCACCTTCTTTCTTCTGAGCGCATTATACAAAAAAAAAAAAAGAATGTAATAACTTTATACGTACCAAAGCAGAATAGCACGGGGCTTTATTTTGTATGCTTTCGTTTTCTTCCCATTTCTATTGCTTCTTTGCTATTGGTCAGGCCCGTTTTTATAACGGAGCTGGCGAGCGACTTTGCTCTGTTTGCCGCTGTTGGCGATAAAAGGGCGACAGAAAGAAAAAACTTACAAAACGCGGCCCCAGTCCTAAGTGAGTTTCCTTAGTAAGAGTCTCCGGATTAGTATCGACCAACTGGCTTTCTCTGAAGTGTTCCTAAATCCTGGAGCCAGAACTTATTTGCATTTGTAGCTTTTTCTAATGTATTCTTCGTGGCTGGGTGTCATACCCATGACCTTGTTCTCCACAAAAGAAGACAACAGTTTTTAAACAGTATTCCTAAACTGCGCATTGCGTTTTCTCAAGCAAGCACAAAAACACTCGGAATGTAGAACAGAAATTTGATTCGTGTGCAGAACCTATCAAATATGCCCTATGGCTTCAACGTTATTCGCGGCTAGCAACCAAACGTTTCCGCCGGAGCCACATTTTCAACTGACACCACGCTCACACATGCGCTTCGTGTACGTAGTAAGAAATAGACGCCAGGACTCACGACTTTCTCACTGCACTTCTGAAAAGAAGGACGCTTCATATATTTCGTAACTCGCTTCGTAGAAGTTTGGTTCTGGCAGCCTTCCATGAAAACTTGCATGTTTGATTTTTGTTTTGGTTTACTTTTGCCCTGTCTCACATTTTGCTGAGTCACAATTTTGAGATCCAGCGCCCACTGTCACCTACAATGTGATAAGTAAGACTTACACGTTTAAATATAGCTTACCCCGAAATTTCATAATTTTGGTGGCGAGTGAACGAATGCGCGCGGGATAGAAACCTGTTGCAAATACATCAACAGTTGCATTTGGCAACCAACGAAAGAATGAATGAGTATTTAGCAATAAAGGATGCTTCCTAACATAGGCTGCGTTTCAAAAGCTGTTAACTAAGCTACATAGAACGCATGCAGCGCAATGATTTGTCACCCGCTACGATATAATTTCGTAACTTCGCTTCGGCCGCGTGTGATGTGGAATATTACGCATTGAAAGCAAATCAGGTAAGTGCATACAGGGTCATTTATTACAGTGAGGCAGCCTGGAATGCTTTAAACTGACTTCTGAGCAAGCTAGCTTTGTGATGATCACAGACGCCCTCGTCAATGCTTTGCTAACAGTGTGGCGGGTTTTGAGCTGGCACTGTTTGTATGTATATATTTATTATGTGTACTGAAAGCGTAACGCTGCCTCATAAATTTTGGTACAAACAATGAAGGTTGCCCTCTACTTACTGAGCTACATCGCCAGTTACTCCACCGTACGTTTTCTCTCAACAGAAGTTGCAGAATCGTACACAGCACCACTTCGTGACATACCTTTACACAGCCGTTTTCAAAAGTATTCTCTGCGCACGAGCACAGAGTATATTGTTCTTCCACTACTGATAGGATGGAATTACGATTTTAGAGCTCCTGCGGCGTTGATCATCCAAGAGGATGAAGTCTAAATTGGGTTGGAAGCACTGTATATTCCACCCAAGCAGCCGCAGTCTGATAGCGCTTTCTTCACCCGCAAGCGCACCCCTCGTACGATTTATGTATGAACGTCGCGAAATATCGCGCTTTGTGCATTTTTTTTTATAATTTGCTCCCACCGAAGCGGAAGCCACAGGTGTGCCAGCAAATAAGGAGCGGTACTCTTAATGATGCTTGCGCTTTAAAAGGCGCCGGACGTCACCCTGTATGAGGGTTATCACGCTAGAGCTGTGCACGGGCTCGGGCCGGCCCGAAAGCCCGTACCCGGCCCGGCCCGCGGGCCGGGCTCGGGCCTTGCGGAAGTCTATTCACCCGGGCCCGGGCTCGGGCCACGGTATATTTGTCTCGGACGGGCCGGCCGGGCTTCGCGATCGCGATTGCTCCTGCGTGGCTCCAGCAATCGGAGTGCCGAAAGAGACGAGCTGAGCGAGTACTTGGCCACAGAGTCGACCCCTTGCTCAGAGTTTGAGCTATCACAGTTTTGGAGAAGCAAGGCAGCGACGTATACTCAAAGCTTTCTCTTCTTGCCAAGAAAGTGTTAGCCATTCCGGCTACCAGCTCAAGCAGCGAGAGAAATTTCAGCGCTGCCGGGTTCATTATGCAGGAGCGCCGCACTTGTCTCAAGCCGTCATCAATGAACGATTTGTTGTTTTTACATAATAACTTGGAGTGATAACTCTCTACGTGCGCCGTATTTGCATATACTAATTTTCATCTAGACCATGAGAGCCAAGCATTTTAAAAACATTGAAATAAACTGATTTTCCTTAAATTATCTCTTTCTGTTTCATCATCACTTCAATATCAGTTTTGCATGTCGGGCCGGGCCCGGGCCGGGCCTTAACTCGGGCCGGGCCCGGGCGGGCTTAGGTTTCTTCAGTGTCGGGCCGGGCCGGGCCTCCGTCAGTAGTTTAGGGCTCGGGCCAGGCGCGGGCTGAAATTTGCGGCCCGTGCACAGCTCTATATCACGCTTGTGAAATCGACAGGCGCAAGCCTGTAAATAACAATCCTTCGCGCGAGGTGCTTTGACATTAGGCGTTTGATTTTATCTTGCCGGCTGTAACTTCTGCTTCCTTGCGAGCCGTTTATAAGTGATATCGTACAACCCAGTTCATTGAAAATGAACAACGTAGTTACATGCGCCTGTAAAGCGTGCTTTGCCTGTTAGGAACTAAAGCTATGAGAGAAAGCTAACTTTGGTATGCGTGAGGTAGCGATGGTAGTTATTGCTCTTGCTTTTCGCCACTGTGCAGATGCGGTGATTGCGAACAAAAAGAACAACGAAAAAAAAAACAGATTAAAGCATAGATGGTATAAGTAGCAAATATATTCCAGCAAAATGCTAACTCCGCAAACGACTTCAAGATCACATCACTCGAAAAAACCACGCTGAAGCACTGAGGGAAATAAGCAACAACAACAAACAAGATCAACAAGAACGGCTACGAATCATATTAACATGAATTAACACATATTATATGTGTTACAAGCTAAGCGTAAGTTGGAAAGGCAAAAAAAGTTCGAAGAGATTTCGCTAACCTGAAATTAAAAGCTGAGTAAAAGGGTCGTCAAGTTGATTTCATTAATATTCGAATAGCTACTGTAGAATGGTACAAATTGTGTTTTCTCGTAAAAGTTTGTCATAATAATTGCAATATTTTTAGCAGAACTGAACATTTGACAAGTTGGTGAAGGTTAAGCATTTTTGAACAATTTTTGAAGTGAAAGTTTCTTGCTCGTTCTTGTCTTTTTACGCTGTTTCATCAACGCAATATTTTCTCTATGAAGTCAAGTGCATCATTTTAGTGTCGTGTAGCGAAAATAGTGCGCTCTTGTGACTTTTAGACTTGTGACCTACACGAAATATAATCTTCTTTTTTTCTCAACATTTCAACATGCTGATATAGTGGGGTTACACTTTTTTTTTCAGACTATCCACTGTTCGCATCCTCAAGTTATCAAGTAGCTCTCTAATATAACATCTAATAAAACTAATTAAAAGCAGTGAAATGAACGTTCTTTGACAGATACTGGCGAGTCTGCTGACTCGCCATTGAATATTAGCGATATTAGGAGTACGTCAGAGTCAATTACCGCTCTAAAAAAGAAAGGCATCATGCGCCTGTTAAGCACCATAAGATATTGCGCAGCTCGCGTTTCGAGTGGAAATGCTGTTCCGGTAACATCATCCACGGCTTGCCATCAATCACGAGTCATCGTCTTTACGTCTCGAGCACCTGGTCGAACACGTCACAACGGCAGCTCTGAAAAAAAAAAAAAAAACTTGGCCACGGACACGCGTTGAACCCTTGCAAACCCAAACAAGCAGGGCTTGGGAAATCAGGCTATAGCTGGTCGCGTTATGGGAGCCAAGAACGTCGAGCCCGGGTCTTAAAATAAGCCACTGGCCGCTCTCCCCAACTCTCTCCGCTGTCTTCTTGATCTTTTTTTTTTTGTTGCTTTTCTTTCCTCCGAGCCACGAAACCCATCTGTCAGGCTCTGAACAGGCTAGGAGCGAACAGGAACGCAGAGGTCGCGCAGGAGCAAAATAAGACCGCGCGGAGCTCACGTCTCCTCTACGACGTCTCTGCTTTCTTGCAGTGGCTATACTGGCCCAGTTCTTCCATCTGTGTGTTCATCTTGCCTACTGGAACAAGCATAAAGAACAAGCCAAGGTTGTACGGGGCGGGTCGGGCGCCGTAATTAAAAGCAGCGAAATACGTCTAATCCTTCTGATACGATCACTTTGTGCAAAATGAGCACGAACATGACTTCGAAAACCCTCAGCAAGTACTTTCTAAGAGCGTTCATATTGTGGTAAATGAATTTAGCCCCAAAATTCTCGTGTTTTAAGGTGTGGGAACGAGAATGCGAAAGTTGCCGGGTTTGCCAGAAGCGCTGGAGCAGAAAGATGATATGCGGGCGAAAAAATTTCCAGGCGACTATGAAATACTGTGCGAATTTGAGAGTTAGCCGTTCGTTTAGTCACACCTCTCTATGACGTTACTTATAAATGAAGTGGTTAAGAGGCAACACTGGTGCAATTGGGCCACGAGTGTCATGGCAAGTGCTGTCGTGGAGCCGGGTAAGGGAATCAAATGAACTGTGAGGAGGCTCAAAGGTCAATATACGGTCCCTGCTCAGTACCTGTGCGGACGCCGAACGTTGCGAAACTGGCCGACGTTCCTCATACAGTTCAGGTTATAAAAATAAAGTCTACCGGGTTCCACTTGGGTGGCACTGTCATTAGCAGTAGATGAGCCCGAATTTTTTGCTCGTTACGTGAGGCAAACTATGACAGAGCACAACGCGACATCAGACACCTGAGTTCCTGAAGAAAATCTCTCATACGGTTTTCACTGAAAAAGCTAAAAAGGAGTCTGGCTGCTTGCCATTTAAGTACTAAATTTTGCTTCGCTTCTTGCGTTTTTCTCCTCACAACCAAGACAACTAGCTTTCGTCCCTCCTACCCGAAGGCAGCGACGGAGCAGAAAAGGGGGGGGGGGGGGGGGGGGGGTGCTGTAGGTGCTAGAAGGCTCAGCTTGAAGGATGATGATATGAGGAGAACGTGCGGCACAGCGGTTGTTCAGAGGAGAGGAATGTATGCCGCTCCACCTGCTGGCGACAGGGGAGGACACATCTCGGTACTCCCGTTTTAGCCTCGCTATACGTATGCTCGGAGTCGGTGAAAATGGAGAGGGTACGGCGAGAGGCGAGCACTGACGACCTGCGCACCGCCAGCGTCGGACGAACCCTCTTCTCCTCAAGTATGGTGCTCCGGGCGTCTTACTCCTCCCCTCCCCTTCCTTCCATTTCTAGGCCACTAAAAATATGGACCAAGGCGCTTCCGGCGCATTCTTTCGGAGTGGCTTCGTAGAACGGCCTCTGAAAACGGAGATGAAGGTTGAGGTTCGGTATGAATGCTTGCAGGGTCTGCCTCAGAGGAAATGCCATCTGTGTTAGCTCCTACCATGTTGAGAGGTAGTGCGAGGGCCCGACGGACAAGAAATAGAAGGAGACGAGGGCAGAGTTACAGTGGCAACTAAAAAAAAAATGGAAAGCAGTAGGCACAACATCGCAAGTTAATCGCTGTAACCTGGCTCATTTATAAGTGCTCAAAGACGGTGGTCGCTTCGTTTTGCGTCAAGGTGTAAACGTCATTCAGAAACCCAGTTGAGCAGGACGACGAAAAATTAAGTCAAAATAAGGCAGAAGCGTGCCAGACGTGTGCACTGCACCGTCGCCCACACAGCTGGCTCGCATATGAATGACGCCACACTAACGACCCTAATATACGTAAACTGAAAGAAATAAAAGCTGAAGGGGCGCTCGCAAAATGTGACACAATTTTCAGCGCTATCTATATGTGTATGTGTAACAGAAAATGTGGCATGAGAATGTGTTCGGAGGTTCAGCTGCAAGCATTATTGTGATCAACCGGTCACATGACCAACTGTCATCGGTCGTGTGACCTTGCACAGTAATGACGTCATTTCACGTATGGGGACGACGAGATCTCAAGGGAGGGTCAGACTGCGCAGCTGACATTGTACGAACAAAATTTTTGGGAGACGCTCAAGTTGTATTCGTGGTACGTGTGTGTTCGACTCCACTTAAAGAACCGCCGCGGTGGCTTAGTGGTTACGGCGCTCGGCTACTGGCCTGAAGGACGCGGGTTCGATCCCAGCCGCGGCGGCCGAATTTCGATGGAGGCGAAATTCTAGAGGCCCGTGTACTGTGCGATGTCAGTGCACGTTAAAGAACCCCAGGTGGTCGAAATTTCCGGAGCCCTACACTACGGCGTCCCTCATTGCCTGAGTCGCTTTGGGAAGTTAAACCCCAATAAACCAAACCAAACCAAACTCAAAGAGAAGCGGTTAAAGGGTTGAAAAGAGAGAGCGAGAGAGAAAAAAAAAGAATAGTTCATCAGGAAATTATACTTGGACAAAGCAGAGAGGAGCGGTGCGCCTCAAAGCGGCCATGACCCTGAGATTCAGGAATCCCATTATCCCATTATCCCATTATCAGATTATCCCATTTAGTTTCATGTTTTATTTCAAGGCACACTTCACCTACCAAGCACTTATTGCCTAATTAGTGTCAGCAAGCCGAGAAAATAATCCGACAGGTCTTGAGAAGAATACCCTTCCAACCCTCAACAGACGACTGAAAGGTGTGCACACGCCGGTGAAATCCGGAAATACTCGTAACCGTAGATCCCATAACTTCCATCCGTAAAGCAACGGCGCATGGGGCCAACGTCAACAGCAGCAGCATAATCGAGTCATGACGAGCGAAGCGAAGCCAGAGTAAACAAGGCGGTTTATATCCAGGCATCGCAAGCTGCCGCTTGTGCGTGAATCCGGCGGATTCGTCGTGACGTTGAACTCCAGCTGGGGTAAACAACAAACGCAGTAGAGCAGGCGAGACGCGCAAATACTCTGTCGGCGCCACGACCTCTCTTCACGGAGTGAACGACGAGACGAGGAAAGAAGAATTCTTGGCACGGGCCTCGGAATGAAAACAGGGAACGCGCGGCCCGACTCCATCAAGCGCTGCATACGAGGTCACGCCAGGCTTAGCATACGCGGCTAGGGAAGGCACGCGTCAGGGAAGGCACGCGCTCTCTGACGCGCCTTCTACGCGGAAGAAAGAGAACCGCATTTAAGGTGGCACGAGCAGGTGTTGAGCGAAGTGTCGTCTAGTATGTCCCAAATACAGGTAGAAGTGCTTGTATTAAGACACGGGCAGAAATAGGAAATGGGGTAGGGCGGCGGAGGGGGGGATACAGGCGTTTACAACTTTTTGTAAAAAGACACAGACGACACAACGCTTGTGTTTGCGTGTCGTATTTCTCGTGGTCTGTATCTGTTTGCGTTAAAACTTTTTGCAAGACCGATACGCACCAACTCGCGCAGAAAGAAGTTTTAATAAAATTAACCTACAACTTCATGGTCTTAAATACAGGCCGAAGCGCTGAAGTTAAAAATAGTCCAGACATCAGGGGGAAGAATATTGTGGGTGGGGGGTACGATGCTTACTACTCCGTGGTCTCAAATGCAGGCTTAAATGTACACGCCAAAAAGCTTTCTGAAATTGGAGAAGGAAGGGCTTACTCCGGGAACACATGAACAGCAGGGCGGTAAAATGAACTTTTCTGCTCCTCCCTTTATGAAAAGACTTGAGCACGCCCATGTTCGTCATTAAGAAGATTGCGGGATTACGGTAGCCGCAGCTGGCAGAGGGCAGGGTTAATTGGAGAGACATGGGAGAAGCCTTTGCCCTGCAATGGGCATAGTCAGGCTGATGATGATAGTGATTTTGGTCATGATGAAGTATATAGCCACGCGATTTTGGAATGGCGACGTCATCGAGAGGTTCGTTACGGCAGACATATGCTGCGAATACTGAGCCGTGGGTGAAAACAACGGTGTTCAAACACCGCGAATCTCCTCGATAGAGTCACCCCTGCGCGTAAAATGAGAGGGATTGGTCTTATCTATATTTCCACTCTACTTCTCCAGAACGCTCATTCACCAAGGTCTTTTCCCGCACTAAGTTTCTCCCTGGCCCGTCGTACTCGCTGCGTATCACGTAAGTCGCGAGGGTCTCCTCCGAGAGCAGCCTGCCGTATGATGTCCGCGTCCCACTGCACCCTCCGGTGTCTCTCTCCCGGGCCGCCCTTATTCGCGAGTCGTGGTCGGTGGGGCAGTATTTTTAGCGACTCACTGGCAGTGCGACGAGCGACGGCGTTCCAAAATAAAGCGCCAGACAATCGGAGAGTTGTAGGCGGGAATAGAGGGGATGGGGAGTGCTGTCGGGAGCCGAACATCGATGAACACGGCGAGACAGCAGCTGGAGCGGAACAGCGCGGTGAGATCCTCCGAAAGCAGGCGCGCGATGTGTTTGAAGCATATGCGAAGCCGCACTGCACCAGTAGGGTGTTCGTGTACAAAGGAGCCCACCAGGATGTCGTCGACGCGATGGAAAGGATCTGCTCAGGAGACAGTTTTAAACGCAATTCTGAATGCCTTTGCGAAAATTTATTTGAAGAACAAAATCTGCTACCGCGTTCGTTGTCCACGGCAGATCAGAGGCGAAAATGATGTCGAGGGACAATTTGTTTTCATTTTAAACGTTCCTGTTTGAAAATGTCAACAAAATAGTGGTAAAAAATCAATCAATTAATTAATTAATCAATCAATCAATCAATCAATCAACGCACGTAACGTGGTACAGGTCGAAGCAGCAAGGAAGGAATTATTTTATAAGCGCGAAGTAACCGATGCAAGCGAGGATCATATTCCTTTATTTTAGAGTAACTTTCGTGCAGACGCCTGATCACATTATTACCTTCACAAGTTTAGCGCGAATACCCTTTTGCAGTGCGATAATTTTTTGCTTTTATCATAGCTCTTGTCTATGCAATCAGTTGTGATGAAAGCTCGTAGCCTTAGCCATTTTTACCGTGAGCTACGCGGATAATAGCTCAGGGTATCAGTATTTTTTCGTTTACACCGGTACGCCGTGCGACATGAATCAAAGAAGTAGAAGTGTGCCTCGTTGGGTGAATCCAGCAGAATTCCATAATGTAGGCCATTGGCCATGTGCTCAAGTTGGGTAGACGACCAGTGTGGTAGCCCAAGCTGCGCAAGAGTCGGGCGCGCTGATTAAAGCCCTGGGCAGGCCTTCTAAAAGAACTGATTGGTTAAAAAAAAAAAAAAAAAAAACTTTGTTTGAACGTGCTGAGGTGAATATTGACATATGGAGATGATGAAAAGGGCTCAACATGTTTAGTTTAGCGCGCCACACAATCTCTTATCGTACCAAATTATTGCCAAAGAGTGTGCTGATCCTCTTGCCGCTCGTTGCCATTTGCACAGTGTTTGTGCTATCGCAGTTAGGACACTACAGAGTAGACCACTAAAATTTCAGCACACAAACATTTTTGCTTCGTAATACGAGACGTCCAGAAAAATGCCTCAGGCACACGGCCCCAAGGGGATACCAAAAATGTCAACAACGGCAGTGAAACCTCTTAATTCGGTCGGATGCGTAAAATACAACCGGCAGTGGTTCACATTAGCTACAAAAAATGCACTGAATTAGAAGAATGCCGAATATGCACATTTGATGTACTGTAACTAAAGGCGGGACAGCATGCTCACGCGATTTCAACGGGATTGCGACAAACCGCGCTCTTTTTCCACAAAATTAAAAAAAAAAAAGCTGAGTCGTGTTGTAATACCAGAGCACCCCACTATAAAAATGCAGGTCGCGAGTTATTTTTGCAAGATTAATTGCTGAACGTAATACATAGGTAGCGAGCCGGATAGGAATTGTGTTGGCCGTGTTTCGCTCTAGTCCCTGCCGACGCACATGAGGTCGGCGTTATTTCGGACTCCCCCTCAGGGCCGAGCCAACCGCGGGAGCACGACGCCCTAAATATAAGAGACAGCACTCGGGTTAGCGTGCTCCAGTCAGAGCGCCCTGCAGTGTGCGCCGTCCTCGGATGCCACTGTAGAGACCAAGACTAGCTCCCAGCCGCCAGCTATACGTACTATCGGACCGTAATCACGCGCGAAAATTCGCATGTGTTATTAGAGAGTTTTAGCGCACCATTTCTCAACCGTAAGCTATCTGCGCATGCACTGTAGGCGGCTTGCTGTAGCGGTACACGGTAACGATATTCTAAAATTCTCTATTCTTCAAGAACTTAGCTCGATATACGAGTGAGCCGCCCCGGTGACTCAGTGGCTTTGGAGTTAAGATGCTGAGCCAGCCGAAGGTCACGGGATGGAATCTCGTCCGAAGTTGGTTTCACACTGTATCTGAAAGTAACAAGGGGGGAAATATTGTTGGTTGTGTTCGCGTTTGATTCTATCGTAAGACTACAATTCTAAATAATGTGAAAACAGTTCACTCAAATGTATGACGGCGATTACTTTCCGGATATAAGTATACTTAATTTTTTTCATCAAGGAGTTTTTCCACGGACATAGACACCCTATAATCCCTTCGCAAGTGCGATGCAAATTAAACACAAATATTGTTATTGAATACAGGCGAAGTGCCTCACTAATGTTGCTTGCCACCTATACTTCGCTAATTTATAATCGAGCAACATTGCGCGGAACCCATAGACAGATGACGTCGATTAATTCAGGGGTCAGTCGAGACGTAGGAGGACTGCAATACATATTTACTCGTTTATTTCTTAATTTTGGCATTTCCTCATGGCGGAAACATTACAAAAGGGTGCTGTTATGAAAACGCAATAAGTGTAATGGCAACTCAGTTGGAAAAAAAAAAAAAAACGACAGAGACGACAGAGCCGCTCCCAATATACAGCAGAAATTTTTGACATCCTGTCGTTACGACAGATATTTCTGTAGTATTGAGAAGTTGTCTGTTGTTCCTACAGAACTGGCTCTGTCGTTACGACGGAGGTCACACATTACTACAGAAAGTCCTGTTGTTACTACAAGAATTTCTGTTGTGAGGTCCCAAAATACTACAGGAAGATCTGTTGTGACTAAAGGAAATTTTCTGTTGCGTTTTTGGATAGGGAAATAATGGTAACAAGAGAGAAATGCAGTATTTGATGATGCAAAAGTGCTCAACACAGTCGTAAACAATGCAAAAATATTAGGAATCGACACGAACCGTTCTCGCGTGTGCAATTCGTAACAGTTTCGAAGTTATGAGTGTCATAAGGCTGGTCGCGAGGTTCACCAGATTCATTTCGTTCATTACTACTGGTCCTGCTTCTTAATTTGCTGTTTCGTTTTTGCTCCGATACATCGTTCACGCCGGAACTTATCCTTGCTGTAAATGAAATTTTCTGTGCTGATATTCTATTGAGCAACTTCAGTGCTCATGGTAGAGTCGCCGAATGGAATGCGCTCATAGTAGCAACAACTACAACGTAGGAACATAAAACACCATAATGAGACATGTCTATAAATAAGGACGGCCATTACTAGCCCTGTTGGGAATTCGGGGCGTTGGGAAATGGGTCAGGTACCCCCAGGTGATATACCACCAAGGTATAAGCAGAACACCGAAACAACAGTACCACCAAAATGCCACCAACTGGTTCCTGACAATGCTCAACAAGACTTGGACAGTCATGACACCGATATGCCTTCTAATTTGAAGTGCCGTTTACCCAGCGACCATGCCATAAAAACCCACGGCATATGCTATGACGAAGTACGCATTCTGTGCGTGGAGTGCGTAAGAGCGGCACTTATAACATAATTTACTGATATATTAAGCTCATTTCTCAAAGAATGCTGCTACATTACACAATCGTGGAATTAAGAAACGTACATTTATATCAGCCCCATATCGCAACGAAACTGTCACTTTCAAGACCTAGGTCAGGCAACTCGTTGGTACAAAAACATTTTGGAGGTACTTAGGTGGGAGACGAAACAAATACAAACGACATAAAGTTGTCATAACAAGGTTCTAAGCTTTTCATAACGTATGTGCTTTTCTGCCACACTTCCTTTATTCCATCTTTCGTACTCATTTTCTCTAGCGCTGTCCGGACGTAAGTTTACGCTGAAGAAAAAAGGAAAAGCGAGAAAAACCTGTGAAATAGGGTTACCATTTAACTAGCTTGCCACGACCAAGAATTTCACAAGTCACTGGTTCCTTTCGTTTGCATCCAAGTGACAAAATGCATTCCGTCACATATGCGTCCCTACGAAGCGTGTATTTCTTAAAAGGGCACTGAGGAGAAATTCAAGGTGGCCTAAATCGATAGATTATGGAATTGTAATGATAAAGACGCTATTTTCATTGATAATTGAGCTTTTATAATCGAAAAAGTAAAAAAAAAAGAGTGAAATACATGTGGCGCCACCATTGTCCGATTTCGCAAGTAAACTGTGTGCGTCAACAAACTTTTTGGGACGCGGATCCGAGAGGCCACGCTACACAGCCATTCACTTGAAAACAGTGATCACGGAGACCTTTTCGAGTTTGGATCAAGAGGCGGGAATTTTAAAAATTTAATTTTCTCAGCAAAAAATGCGTCCTGCCGGACGAGCATACCCAGAAACACCCATAAAATCGGTTTTGAACTAACAATAAAATTTGAATGGAATTCTCCTCAGTGTCCATTTAAGGAAATAAGCACACCAAGCGCAGTGTTTAAACAGAGTTGAATAAAAAAATAAATACTAAAACCTGAACCATTTCTGCACCTTTTTCAGGGAGACAATTAATCGCTAAAGGGCTTAAGACACCACTCACGTGACTGCGGTGCTGTCCCAATGACGATGCCACTGTCAATGCCACATAACACGGGCATTTTGACAGTACACAGGTAAACGGCCTAACATTACCTCGCACTAACCGCATTCTACTGCGTGTTGGTTGCGACATTCGCAAGCACATAGAGAGTAGAAAATAAAAAACAAAACAAAATGACACAAAAGTAACAACACACCCTGCTTTTCCTGCTCACACTTACACGAGTTTAACACTTTATCCGTGCTTCATGGTAATCCACCTTAAACCACCGTGTTTCAAACACCCACTGTTCACATATCCCCCACAGTCGCCTACTACAACACTCGCCTTTACTAGTGACCCACATGCTGTTTCCCACTCGCGTATACAGTTACTAGGGAATTTTAGCATAGCGTTAACAAATACAACTGCTGCTTGCCGCAATCTGCGCATGCACAATAGGCGGCTTGCAATAGTGGTAGGAGATAGCGGCACACGGTAACGCTTTGCAAAAGCGCTCTACTCACAAGTGGTTCAGCGGTACTGCCAACTCTACAAAATTCTTTTGACTGCGCTTGTAACACTTATTACCAAGGTTCAAATGTCGTTCGCTGTTACATCAGTCACGCATGCTGGCTCCCAACAGGCGCCGTGTGACAGCTTCGTCTACTCGACGACCTGCTGCGGAGAAGCTTGTGTCGACTACTGCAAGTGAAGAAGCGTGCCGTAACTAATTTTTCTGATATGCCGACGCAACTGAACCTGAACCAAGCTGAACGTAGCGCCGCTGATAGTCTAGCGCTAACTATTTCTCAAAGGGAAGCTGAAGAACTTTGCAAGAAACTGAACGCCGGACAAGCCGGGAGAAGAAACTGCGACTGTCCAGCTGACGAGGACAATCTGGCAATGGCTGGCACCGTTTTATGATTGGCGTGGCGTCTGTTTCAGTCATTGCGCAGTGATTACATCGAAGCAGGCATCTCCGCCATTGGTGCGCGATAAAGCTCGCTGACCAATCAAAAACGATTTTTTTTTCCGCCGCGATGACGTCACGAGGAGGAGATTGGCGGCGGCCGTTCGCGAGATGCAGGAGCGGTCTTTTTCGAAGCATGACATCCCACAAGTGTGTTGTTCCATCCAAGTGGTGCCTTCACTCTGAGCTCCCACCTCCCACCACAGAAAAAGAAGGCTTTGAATTCAAAATTTAAGACCTACCTTCAGTTTCCCTTTTGACCTTTGTTGACACTTATCCAGCCATTGTTTCGGTTTCTCTGTCCGAATCATCGCATGGGTTTTTCTATACTGTGGTTTGAAATTTGACGTGTGGACATTCTTAACAACCTGAGTGATGTTTTTCATCTCTTCCGTCACCTCTTCCGCCCTGTCCAAAATGTTTTGAACAATGCCCGACCTTCGGCACATTGCCTAAATAATTCACTAAACGTTTCACTAAAAATAGTTGCTAAGACATAGTATCAGCGCTTATGCGGAATTTATAACTGCGGTACTCATCTCAAGGTAGAGTGGATGTAGATTACAAACGGCGAATCAATTACCATTACTTCCAATCATTCCCTCGTTTTCAACTACCTGCATATGCTCGTCATATTCAGGACGCCATGAAAAAAAAAAACAAGCAAAAAAGATTCCCGAAGAAGTAGGAAGGATGAGGCGGAGCACTGAGTGCCTGGCAATGAAATCGAGGGAATTTTTTTTCTTTCAAATTATGCGAATCATTAATCAACCGCTAAATTATGACGCCTTTTTGCACTGTTGCGATTATAAGTGCTTAATTGCTCCTTAGGATTCATAGTTTGTCAATTTTACTTCACGTAATGGCCTAGAGGGAAAAGTGGCGCTGTGATAGTTCATCTACCATAGAGCGGAGCAGGAATGCCGGGAAGATGAGGTTTCGTATTAGGCTCGGCTATTGTTGGCTATGAAACGTTGACTCAGCCGTATTAAGACCTTCTTCCAGGCAAACATAAAAGAAATGCTGTAAAATTTTGGATACCAGCCTAACACTTGCGTTAAATTTACCGAAGTGAAAAACTCAGTATTGAAATAGTTCTATCGGCGTGCAGGAGAGCATCGCACCGCAGCTACCGGTTCAGAGGCAGAATACACGTTATCGGCCCAAAACTAGCCAAGCAAAGTACGAAACCTCACCTTCCCGGCATTCCGACGGTGGATAAAAGTGTTAAGAAACTCGCGTAGACGGTGGCGCCACCTTTCCCTCAAGGTAATATTAAGAAACTCTATGCTAGGATCCGCTGCTAGCAAATCGAGCGAGATTTAAAATGCACCTGTCCGCATGGTTGGATAGGTGGATTGTCGATTACGGTATTGTCGAGGACCTAAAAGCCGAATACATATATGGTGCACGAGGGATGTTGAGTAAACGTTTACTTTTTACTGCTCGGACTTTCGAGTCATCGCACTTCTGGCAGATAGGCTTTGAAGGGACACTGAAGACAAATTGAAGTTGACCTGTACCGATAGAATACCGAACTCTATCACAAAGGCACTACTTTCACTGAAAAAAGAGCTTTTATATGCTAGGAAAGGTTAAAAAAATTAAACGCAGGTGTCGCCACCACTGCCATTTTAGAATGCAGTCTCGGGTGCGTTTGGATAGATTTTTCCACGCGGATCCCCGAGGCGAAGCAACACCTATATTCAGTTCCAAACGATGATTAGGAAATACTTTTTGGTGAGTACATCGAGAGTTTGAATCGAATAAAAGTATTCAATTCATTTTCCTGGTCAATAAAGGAGTTTTTTTTCTTGCCGGGCAAACGTCATCCTAGCCAGAAAGAACTGCAGAATCGGCTACAGAAATAACCATAGCATCGATGTAACTTTTCTCAGTGTCCATTTAAAATACGAGGCTATATGGCTCCCGCAAAATGACGAATTAATGAAGTCTGTCTGAAGGCTTCAGGATCAAATACTGGCGGCACGCCCTCGTGCAACACCGCTTAATTTGGCTTTAGCATAGATAAGAGATAAGGGCGCCGCTCGACAGAGATCGGGACTAATCGTTCCCTCAAAACAGGGATGTGAGCAAAGTTTTGCAGCGCAACTGAGGTCTACTGCTTAACTCGCAGATTGGGAGTCTTCGGAAAGCGTCTTGCAGCAATGTAATGCAAGCTATATTGCTGAGGAGTATAGATGGAGCCAGTACCGCGACGAGGTCAAAAGCACCGTGCCTCTTTTAGCCTAAGTTAACTCACCGTGCTATTTGCCAAGCCGCACAATAAATTTTATGGCGAGGGCTCTCAGCCAGAACTTCTAATTTCCTCGTGGAACGCAGTAACTAACGAATCTCTTCTTTTCCCGTTCCTTCCGCAGATGTGAACAAGCGGGCCACACGGATTCACAAGCAGGTAAGAACAGAACGCCCTTGGTACCAGCACAAAACATTTCATAAGCCTGCAGTACAAGCAGAGACGCCACCGGTTTATGTCCTTACTAGAGATGTGAAGGCCTGAAAAATAAACGCTGCAATTTTTGAAAAAAAAAAAAAACGTTTTTTTTTTCGTTTTTTTTCTTCAGACGAGAAAAAATGGAAAGAAACATCGAAAATTTCAGAATGCAATTTCAAGGTTCTATGATTTCTTGCTTTCAGTTTAGGTTTTTGTTTTTGCTTTGAAAACCATAACAGTTTGCATCGTTGAACGATTGGAGACCAGTCGTCATCGCCGGTGCCATTTAGTGCTTTTAAAACGTTCGTGCTGCGAGTACGCGGGTGGGAGGCCAGGTCACACATAAGATACAGGCTTGACTTAAGAACACACTAATACTTATAGATCAGTTTTCATGTTCCCTTTGTCGGTGCAATAGAACAAGAAGTTCGTTCCACAAATACGATATTTATATATCCATATTCGCCTGGAGTGCAAATCGTTATTTATCTTCATTTCACAATATGACATCTACAACTGCATATTCGACTGAACTTCGGAGCATTATTATTAATCGTTGTGCTGTAGCAAATAAATCTGTTTTTAGCACATTTTGCAAAATTTCGAATTTTTCATGAGAAAAACCCCGAAAAGAATGTTTTTTTTCATGCCATTCAAAACTTCTTGAAATTTTACATCTCTAGTCCTTACACCATGTAATCATTTCCCCGCAGTTCGTTCGCAGCGAAAAGCAGTTCTATTTTTAAAATTTCGTATTTCGCGCCTCACCGATATTTTGGAAAATTGACGTTAACGTGACGTCACTAAATCTGGCACCTTCAGTCCTTCAGTGGGCCGCTCGCATGTGTACGGCATTAAATTCTGTGCATTTTTCGACACAGTTCATGCTTTTTCACAGTTGCCCGCCATTAAGTATGTTGCCTTATCAACGTTGTGGGCGTTTTATTTTTAATTTTCTAAAATAATTACGCGCAAATAATGAACCCAAAATACGATGGCCGCGGCTGGCACAACACGGGAAAGTCAGCGGAGATTCGGCTGATTATGATAAATCAACTTATTCGTTTCAAAATCGTCGTCACTGGTCTCGACCGACACGCAAAACGAGCGCGGGTACTGGACACTAAAAGGAAAAATTGGCAGCGGTTTAGCTCTGGTTAAACCTGGAGGATTGCGAAAGCAACGAGGAGAGAGAGAGAGAGGCGATGGAGAGCGCGCGGCAGCGGCGGCGGCCCCGGCACGCTAGCTATGCGCCGCTACTGCGCATGCGGCGGCCGCGCGCTAGCTGTACGCCATGTGACGTCACTGCTCCTCGTGCATGCGCAGTATAGCCTTCCCTCGGCTCCGCGAAATGGCTCGGCGACTAGCGTAGTGTTGCTTTCGCAATTATATCAGACAAAGTAAGTGGGGTAGATTATTACTCGGAAACACTACCGACGTTTTTTTTCTGTGCGTAAAGGCGGCTGCGTTGCTGAGAAAATCGCGAATGAATGTTCCCTAAATCCTTCCAGATTCAAACGACCTGGGGAAAAAAAGCGTAGCTACGTCATTTCTATGACGCATTTGCAATGGAACTCTCCGACCAATCAGAGGCACCCTCTGATCTTTATATGATGGCTGGATGCCGCATTCCGAGGCGAGCGCGAGTGAAGCCACCAGAATTTAGAAGGCTTGTTCCGGAAGTCGGGTGTGTGCTGTGTATATAAATGCAAGAAGTCGTTGTTTTTCGTCCTTTCGTTCGTATTTTTGTGTTGTTCTCGCGTGATATCTGCTCTTATATCAAAGGAATAAGCAAGCTGAAATGACAGTATCGTTTGGAGAACCCTGTAATTTCAGAGAAACCGAGGAAAACGGACATGCAGGTTTCACCCTCCCGCGGTGAAGGCGTGCGTACATCTGGTTCTTGTCTTCCTAACGTAAAGGGGAAGAGTGGAAACACGATTAGGCTAAGGTCATATTTAATCCGAATTTTCGCGTAGCAGGGAAAAGTCGAACGATCACTGAAATCCCGACGCTCGCCCCTCGAAGAGCCAGTTTCAGTTTCGAGTCGCAGGCAGCCGATGTTTCGTCTCGTAAATCACGGGTGATGTTGATCGCTTTAAGACGTCTATTACCGCTTTTAACCCAACTTTATAGTACAGCCACGTTTGTACAACTGCACCTACAAGAAGCACGCAAAACAAAATTTTCGGGCTAGTCGTTGGCATATATAAAGATGCACAGCGCGCGAGCGACTAACGAGATGGACGAATGCTACAGCGCGTGCCTTTTTCGATGTGGAAGAGGAACGGATGGCAAGCGCGATTAGAAGTCAACTGCACCAAGCATCACGAATAAAAGCACATTCAAGCATAATTTAGCACAATACGAGACAGTACTTGATACATCCCGTTGCAAAAAACAGTACCGTACCTTTTGGAAGTGCTGATGTGAACACCGCCGACACCTAACCAGGTAGTAGCCGCGCCCTCGCTCTGGTCCGACAGAAACATAATTCGGTAAAGTGGTCCCTGCAAAGTCGACTGCCTGGTTCAAATGTCCACCTATTCTTTCTTAAATTTATCCTCAATTGATGGTATAACTTGCGCTTAGAGAGCGCGACGCTAGCGCAACGAAACGAAACGACACAGAGCAGAGCTGAGCAAGGCTCCGCACGTACGTCTTGCGTGTAGCGACGTCCTGTCGTCTGCTACTATCGTCCCATAGTAATGCAAAAGGTCTTCACTTTAAAACGCTTTCCTGAAGACTTTGCAGGTCTTTTCATGCAGGTGACGGCGTAACAGGTGGGCATTATTGTGAAAAAAGACGAGAACGACGAAAAGACGAGATACCAAGGTGAAAACCGAAACTGAAAAACACTGATATGCCTCATTTCGTGTAACGCCAAAAGCTGACTTCCGGGAACGTCTACTTCCGGTGGCTTCACTTTCGGGCGCTCGATGAGCCATCCAGTTCACTAGTAGAGATCACTGGTGGCGCTATTTTCAAAGAAAGTAAACTCTGCTTCTGGCCGAACTAGCCCACCGACCGAGACGGCCGTCACGGCGGCAACTGCAGGCGGCCTGCACTCGCATGCAAGTAGCCGATTCGATGTCTGAAGCTTGCTGAAATGAGTACAAAAAAAAAAAAAATGAAATGAGTACGAGCCCAACAGGGCGTGAATGTCGCCGAGAGCTTGCGATAATTCGCTAAGCCCAATGGCCGCACGTAGCCCAAGCGCACAGATTTTGAGGCGAAAGATTCGGCGCTCGTGCTTGCGTTCAGGCCGTGAGTGGAGTCGAGCGGAGACCCAGGGGTTCACCAGCCCTACCACCTTTCATGAGACACTTCGTATCGGCTAGCACGCTGCACGGCTTTCCTCGTGTTCGGACACAATTGCCGACTAACGGCAAATTGCGTTACCCCAGAAAGCACGTAAACAAATCACCATGCAGCCGCAGCTGTACGAATGCGCGCGTGGCGGTGCTACGTGTACTTAGGTTTAACGCAATTTTCTGGCATGCCTGGGCTTTGGTTTCGGTAAAAATTCCACTAAGCGTCACTTGGTTAAGATACGACACCAATCTCGAAGAAAAAATTGCTTATTTGACGAAGGAACGTTTTTTTTTACTGTTTTGAATTTTTAAGCATGCAAAATGCCATTTTTGATGAAAATAGGCATCTCAAGAGCTGCCATAAATTTCAGTAAGCGTCACTTGGTTAAGGTAGAACCCAATATCGAAGAAAAAATTGCTTATTTGACGAAGAAACGTTTTTTTTAAGCATGCAAAATTCCATTTTTGAAGAAAATAGGCATCTCAAGAGTTGCCATACCTGAAGTTTGCCAAGCCCCAATATGGTGGCTAGATAACCCCGTTTTGGTGAAATCTCCACAGTCATCACTCCCGACAGGTAACCGGTCTATTGATTATATCAATTTAATGAGACAAACATTTAAATATGTGGCCATCCATTGTGTGCTGCTTTTATATCAGAGTCCGTCTTTTGTGATTGAGTTAATTGATGGAATTCTACTGAGAGTTTGCTTGTAAATTTTAACCCGCTGCTGTGGCTCAATGGTTAGAGTGCTCAGCTACTGAATTGGGGGACCCAAGTTCAATCCCAGTCGTTCCGTGGGATGTCACCGCACGTGAAGGAACCCCAGATGCTCTAAATTAATCTGGAGCACTAAAAAGTCTCTCATAGTCCAAGTGTTGCTTAGGGACGTTAAACCCTACAGTTTACCTTCGAGTTTATCATTTAATCACACAACATGGTTCCAGCGAATGAAAACATATGCTTCTGTACCTCACGCATTTGTGGACTGCTTGCAGTTGCCGTGACAGTCATCAGTAAGCGAAAAATTTTAAATACCAGAAATTGTGTATAACCAACATTTTTTTTTCTGTTTTGTTAAGAAGGGAACAACTTTTAAACATATGCAACTACAGTTTCCAATGGCAGCTAGAGGCCTTGCATGATCACTGCCTCAAATACTGCGTGCATAAGTGCTGCGACCTCAGAGGTCATAATTTTAGCCAACTTCATGCGGAAGATTGATAAGCGTCCTGCAGTGCTTTGCTGTCAGGCCAAGTACGGTTGCTCGCATTTCAAGTAGTTATGCCTAGGTGCCTCTTTTCAACTAAGATGAAACATTTCTTAGGTTTCCCGCAACCATATTTAACGACAGTGTATTTACATTTCCATACTTTTCAGGGTGTGTGTTTTATTAATATGGTCAGCTCGGTGCAGCAAGGTGGTGTTGTACAGGCTATGTTTTCAAAACAAACTTTTAAAGCAAAAGCTTTACTACTTGCACTTTCAAGCCTTTGCCGTTAAGCGGTGGTGCCACCATTGACCTTTCGCATGACCTCTGTGTGACGTCACGCCGAAGAGCTGGGCGACCATCTCGCCCCGTCTGCGAGTAGTGGACATTAGATTGGATTAGATTACATTATAATAGATTACATTAGATTAGATTAGATTGCACTGGATTGTATAACCGATGCATCACCACAAGCCTAACCACAAGCACCACCACCAGCTACACTACCAGCTGAACCATGGCGTAGGTACGGATATTGCTTTTGCAATTACCGGGCTTAACCAAGCTAAGCCACAGCGAATTTTTTTGTAACAACCCACCTTACGAGAGCACAAGGCACTTGCAGTGCACAACTAAAACTCACTATGAACTATGATTTCCATTCTACAGTGACCATCCGCTGCGGGCTTTGACGGCTGACAACAAGCTGCATCTCCAATGCACTGACAATGAAGCGAGCTTCATCAAGAAGGGAGCATCGAACATCACATCCTTGCAAATTCCACACGAAGATGGCCAGACGTGCCTGCCCAACATAAAACCAACGAATGCATCGACAAACACCCGGAAAATTGTCCCGAAACATCAATTGGTACAGCAACACGTTACCAGCTAATCAACGGCCACAAAGAAAGCAGCACATCCATGTACATACGAAGTATCTGCCTTAAGCCTTCCAGTAATGTTTTGCAAATAGAGCTTGAAGCGACTGCCAACTGTGCAACATGTTTTCACGGCAGACTCATTTAGGACGCTACTTTAAGGCATTCTTGTTCTTGGAGGTCATCAACGTATATGTAATATGCCGCATCTATCATGCTTTAGGTGAAAATGCTTAGAGCTATCATGCCGTCCAGAAGGGTTTGTGTAGTACATCACGACAGCAAAAAGGTGAAATAAAATATGTGTCAACTGCAAATGTGTGCACAAGTCATTCCTGCTGAGAAAACCTTTGCTAGCAGCAAAGTATAACACGTTCAGCCGTCGCCATCCGTCGCCGTCGCCATCCAGCAGCAGTCAAGCAAATAAAAGACTGAAGGTAAGGCCTTAACTTTCTACAGTGGAAAGCTTCAGATTCCTCGAACTGAGAACAAACAATCCTCAAAATTCCGCGAGACATATCAAAGTACGCTTCAGAACACACCTCGCATTATATTCGGAACCAAGGAATGAGTACAGCGCTTTTTCTTTTTGGCTTTTCAAGGTAGCTAAAGCGACCTTTGCCACAAGGCTTGAGAATCGCTATGAGAAGCCACATTTTGACGACCTTGGGGCAAAGCATGCGGCATGCAGGAGCAGAGAAGGTGGCAATGAAAATATGAAGAAGGTGTTTCTGGTTGCTGAGAAACAGGAGGACTAAAAGGGTTGACTGAAGTAGGAAAAGCAAATAAAGGCAAATGGGTGTACGACTAAGAAGCTCAAAACATCCTAGTAGTGGAAGCATGGCAGCTGTTTCTGCTTGGAAGACTCATGCATTAAAGTACTGACGCGTTGTGTTGGGTTTAATGGCGCTTAAGCAGCTAAGGCTATCATGTGCCAAGGTCAAGGTATAGAAAATTGTTTTGAATAGGATTTTATATAAAAGTGCAAATCAACGGTGATGTAAAGGGCCTAAAAAAATATTTCGTGCTGCCTAGTAAAGATAAAAGAAAGAAATTTAGGAATGACTTATGACAAAAGCTTTAAAGAAGGCCAGGTAACCTAGGTAGCCATCCTTGGCTGGGCAAGGACCTTGAGGTTCCTAACCAATGAGAGAGAGATTTAAGCCATATTATCAGGAATGAGAAAGTGGCCGAGTTGTTTCAAAAGCAAGTGAGGTGCTGAGTTTAAATTTATAGTTTCTCAAGAAAACCAGCTTCTCTAAAAAAGCTAAAAATATAAGGTATCTCAACAATTGCATTATCACCCAAGAGGAGCAATGGATGAAAAGGAATATGTTCATTATAAAACTCAATGATGTACTTTTTTCTTAGTTTTTCCAGTTTTGAGCATGACAGTAAAATATGGGTTAATGTGAGCTCGTCCACATCTTTCACAAAAAGGTTTGTCTTGTTTCGTCATTACGAACTTATGCGTCAGCTGTGTGTCTGTCCTATGCAGAGACGACATAAAATTACCTCCATAAAACGTTCCTGGTGCATACAGGTCTACCATTTCCCGATGACAGGCTTTACAAAATGCAGCTTGTTTTTTTTTTTTTCATTATCCCAAGCTGTCTGTCATTTAGCCTTCAAATTACTATGTATTAATTTTATGCAGTCTCTAGGCAGTAAGCTAACTTTTTTGATTTCATGACTGTGAGCTTGTGCAGCACATAAGCTAGCTCTTTCATTTCTATTTATTCCAACATGGCTCGGCACCAAGCAGAGTATTTCCATATGCCCCTGTGTTGCGATTTTTTTTGTGTTTTATGCTTCCTACTGATGGTTCGGCTGCATTTCTGGAATGTAAAGCAGTGAGCAGGCTGAGTGAATCTGTGTAGATGACGCTGTTTTCAATACTGTTACTTATTATTCTACTAACAGCTACACAGACAGCATCACATTCGGCAGTAAAAATGGACGCACAGTTTGGCAGCCTTACTATTTTTTGCCACTCTCCTTATACTACCGCGCTTCCGACATAATCTGCTCTTTTTGAGCCGTCAGTTTAAAATTCTGCGTAGGAAACATTTTCCCTGCAGTGTCAAGTATTCCTGTAGTATGTGTTCGCGTGGTGTTTGTTTTTTCCGAAAGCGTGTTAATGTAAAGTCACATACAGCGGGAAGGTGTACCATAGAGTCAGTGGGTTGTGTCCTGAGGTGACATCAGGAAGGGTATCCAGTATTCCTAAACTTTAGCAACTATCCTCGAAGCGGAGAAGCAGAGGTCTGATTGACTGGGGTTTGTTGTTGAACAGCGTTCTGAAGGTGCACTTTGTAACTATGGAATAACAGAGGTGTCTCGGCAGGGAACAGATTTTCAGGACATATGTGCATCATTCTGTCTGTAAGGAAGAGTTCATTGGTTTCGACAGAGACTATTTATGGGGGATGTTCTGTATGCACCAGTTGAGAGACTTAAACCAAAGATACATAATGGGTCCAGCCGCTTTAGATATGATGGCCTCGCAGACCCATACACAATACATCCATAGTTAAGGGTAGAGTGCACTACAGAACGGTAGATTTGTTAAAGACATGTTCTTTTACAAATCTTCTGCAAAATCTTTTGTTCTTTTGAAAAAGATCTAGGCTCATTTCCTGTAGGCATAAAGCCACAAAGGAAAGTATGTCTAAAAGCTCTTCTACATCACTGCAGTTATTGAAAAGTCCATGACAGTTCCACTGTATAAGGAATGCCATTTTCTTTTTTTTTTTTTTTATGTACGAGAAGCAGGAATCTAGGTTCCTGGTATAGGGGGACCCGTTATTTGGGTCCTTCCTTTCTTTTGATGGTCGAGTGAGCTGTGCCGCCCATGCAGGATGGGTGTGATGGATGATACATCCATCGCCTTGGTGGATGAACGAGGTCCGCAGGGTTGCCACACGTGCACGAACTTCAGACCTCCTCAGAGAGGGAGTGGCCTGATTGTACGCAGACTAACGGAACGGCGAGACCTTTTTGGAGGATGATGAGACAGGAGAGTTGTGAGAAAGAAGATAGGAACGTAAAAAGATGGGGGGGAGGACAGGAAAAGGCAACTGCCAATTTCCCCCGGTCGAGTCAGGCCAGAGGTGCCGTCTACAGGAAGCTGGGGCCAAAGTGGTGTATTGCCTCCGCCGAGGGGCTCTAAAGGCCCGTTCACACTTCCCCAAAAATCCGGCGAGCGAAGCGGATTCGGCCGCTTTTGACGCCGAGCGACGCGGCGAGGACGATCGGGCTGGACCCATTTCCGCCGCGTGGCGACAAACATGGCGGCGCACTTCGAAGCCGGACCCCCCACTTCGGATTGAATTCTCGTTGTTGCTGCTCTTTTCGGCGCGTTCACCGGCCAGAAATGCGGCACAGGTCTTTCGCTTCCTCTCACCTCGCCTCCAAGAAAACGTAAAAGTGATAAATTTGCTTTCTTTTTTTATTCAGAGTGACGATTCCGCCGCTTCTAAGCTTAACAGCAGAGTCGGTTTGTTGACAGCAATAGTTCCCGCCCTGACAACCAGATGGCGCCACTACACGCTGAGTTTATTTTTGCGTCTGCGCTAGCATACGCTGAACTAAAAGTGAGAATGTGCCTGCGTTTAACGTACGTAAGCATGCATACGCTTATGGTACGTAGACAGCGTAAATTTATGCTCTTTTCAAACTACATCTGTGTATGCCGCTAGCACCGACGTGGTGTGGAAAAGCGAGAAACAGCAGCGGCGCGGCGGATCCGCCTCGCTCGCGCGTTAACAAGTGAGAACAGGTCCTTGTTTTTGCTGTGTGAATGGGCCTTAAGGGTCCAAACACTCGGCATCAATAAGGTGGACTGGTGAGCTAGTTGGTTCATGATCGTATAACTGAGCAGCAGAAAGTGAACAAGCAGCATTGTCCTCGTCTACATGTTTCTTTAACGTCGTTGTTCACTTTCTGCTGCTCAGTTATACAGCTCGGCATCAGCTCAACCACCAGGAACCCCTTCTCTTTGGACACAGCTAAGTGCGGGTGCTCACTGCTCACCATCATCCCCCTGCGGGGATCTCCCTGCGGATGCTCGGGAACCCGTGGTGTCGCAACTCACCAACATCTGCATGCAGCAGATGCCCCTGCGGGGCTATTGGAAATGTGGCTTCGTCAGATTGTAGCACACATATGAAGTGCTGCCCTTAAATAATGCTAACTTGCCCACTGCTTCCATATTCTAGCATGCAGTTTGCATTTCCAGTGGTGCTCCAGCCATTTCAAGTTCTGGAGCAATTTTTGGAGCAGAAAAATATCCATCCTGGAGCACATTTGTATCAGAACGATAACCCTGGAGCAACATGGGAACAGCATGAACGGAATAAAGGAGTCACAAAGAGTTTGTTCCTAACGAGATGAGGTTCAGCCATGCGTAGCTAGGAAAAAAACAACCACAAAAACAGAGAAAAGATTTCATTAATGCTCACACTGCCTTGCACGCAAGTTCAACCAAGCGTGCAGAGAAGACGTTTACTAAAATCTTTCTTTTTTCATGTTGGCTCTACAGTTAAACGTGGTCATAACGAAATTTTTGAAAAGGCTGAGATTTTTCTTTACATCCAGGTTTCTGTTACATGTAGGTTTCGTGAAGTGAATCAAAAGGACACTGCAGAACAGGAACCGAAATAAGAAATAAAAGTAGGTGCAATCACCTTAACAACATTTACACAAAGCAGTGTTACTTGAAAATCATAAACGTGGAGAAACTTTTTGCGATCACACTGATAGTGTGACTGCAGCAGCAGCTGCCGCCACCTCCACCGCGACCCACGCAAGGCGGGGGCACCGCCACCGAGCTGGAGAGGAACGCGTGCGGCCGTGCCGCTGCCGTAGACCAACCGCGGAGGTTCTTCCTCACTGCTCCCTCGCTGTAGCCCCAGGAAACGGACTCCTCACCTTGCGTCGCCGGCGATCTCCGCCGTCCCCGCTCCTGACACGCCAAAGTTATCGGCACCAGAATCACGCGAGCAACCACGCGGCAGTTGCCGCGCACTGCTCGTGTCTTTTCTTTTTTGCTATGCCCTATCATTTTCCATTGCTTTTGAGCATGAACAATTGTAACGCCACGTGGCATGACGTTCCAAAAGAGAAAGAGCCGGAGATGCGTCAACGGCGCTGGAGCACGGCGCGTTGTGCCAACTGCAGCGGCTCGATGCGATCGGCATTCCTCTTATGTCAGTTAGTGCTTTCTCGTCACGGAACTTTCGCGTGGTTCTAACAAATTTTGAGTGGCTCAGCACTAACAGATAGAGGGCGTAGCCAGTCCGTTACATCAAGGTCAGCTCCCGCAACACCTTTACTACATGAAGGTACACCTTTACTACACGCTTCAATGGGGGCGGCGATGGTCTTTATGACTAGGCTTCACCGGACGCTCCCTGCTCAGTTTTTTTCCCTACGGGAGCCGGCTTCAAAAAATGTGAAGTAACAGCCTCTCCTGAGTTCTTTCCTTCCTCCATAAAAACTGGCTGCTAAATTCTACCACAAGGCAGCCCACCAACGCCCTAGATTGCCAACTGCGAAAACGTTTTAGTAGGCTGTCAACCAAAATCCTGAATGGCTCTAAGTATAGTTGCTTTCCCGCGACTGTGTCTTCTTTTTGGAGCAGCTAAGGCGCAATATTGATCAATTTGCCACTTTTGGAGCAGACTGGTGCAGCAAAATGTAAATGTATCAAAATGGAGCAAATGGAGCAGCTGGAGCACCACTGCATTTCTTTTTTTCAGGGGTCCTCAGGTATTGTTCGCCTGACTAGTTTGAGACTGCAATATAATCATAATAATATTTCTTTTAAAACTCTTCCGAGCACTCAAACTCCCTCCTCGCGTTATATTCGTGCAAATAAGGTAAAAGAGTCACTTTTCTGTCACACTTTCGTTCCTATTCATGCCTGAAACAACAGTAACATCAAAAAGAGAATGTGGCTGTTAATACACAATTCCGCAAAAATGCTTAAACCCGCATTTTCACAGATTCACAGGAATCTAAGAGCCTTAGTCATTACCCGAAAATTCATGTACTACTCCTGGGTACGCATGTACAGTCTTTGTCAAAAGTAACCAGGCTCCATGGTTTGCTTCCCATTCGTATAACAAAGCCCTCACAGCTTCCTCAAAGATCAAAAAGTTATTTGAAGGTAAGGATAGGGGTTCTTCTTACCATACAGAGATTTAGAGCTTGAGGGCTGGCATAATAGCTTTAATATACAACTGAGAAGAAAAACGTGCAGCCTGGTTACTTGTGACGAAGACTGTACCTAGGGTAGTAATGCTATATTCTTTTACTACCTGCCACCATGGCCACAGTCTTGAACGTAACATCTCACAGGACAGCATCTCATAAAAAAGGCTCGCACACGAGTCACTTTATTGATTCACGCCTTTGTGCATGCAAATTCATGTACACACATGAACATACAACAGCAACTGTTCAAACATGCACTAAATATATGCGATTACCACAATGCTCCCCCACAGCACCTTTGCATTTATAGTTTCCCCGATTTCCACCCAGAGGTGTGAGGAAACGCTCTGTATATATTATGTACACTGAACCTCCCACGTACACATTTACAGTAATGTTCCAGCATGAAATGGAAACCTACATGCCAAAGTTGCTGTGAATGTTGAAGGAAAAGAAAAAACTGTTAGATTTGTCACAAAGTAAAGCCCACCTTAAAACACAAACAGGAATGGGGTGGGGGGGGAGGCGGTGAGGAAGACGAGAAAGCACACTTAAAATAAAACAAAGGAAACACTTTTGTAAAGCTCTGTCTTAACATACGACATGCAACCCAGTCTCATAAGAGATGGCTTTGGCTGGAAAGAGCGAGCAATGATAATTTTGATGCTTTTCTGTCAACACAGGCTCACTGAACTCGAAAAAGCTAAAACATCTACGAACAACAAAGGAAATTGGAATTTTTCGCAGGTGACATGGAGTCTCTTCCGACTCTTGCCAACCGTGGGAGAGCTCATCTGGGAGTCTAAAATAGAACCAATAAATAAAAACACACTTTGGACAGGCCACAAAGAATCTGAACCCAAACATAAATAGGTAAAGTGCTATTAGTACTTAGACAATAAGTGTCCATTTTTTTTCTTGAAGTTTCCAATTTGTAACAGGGCAGTTCAATTCTAAATTAAAAAAGTGATATGCACTGTGGCACACATACTGTTTTGTTCAAAATTACTGAAGGCTAGCACCAGTCTCCGATTATTCTTATATTAGGCTTAGGTTTACTTGCAACAGCTAGTATGCTAAGTAGGTCATTGCACTCAGGCATAGAGAGGCAATCAGAGTGCTCAAAGCAGTCAGGTTGAAAATAATCCTTGCATACCCCTGTTTCTTTTGCTATGCTACTCAGCTTGTCACAATGATTAGCTTCAAGTTTAATTTTTTTGGCACACGAAATGTTCTTCAAGGACGTGGTGAGAGAATGAACATTTCCTACGCAGGCAAGAAATGAATAACTTGCACAACAGTCTTCAGAACTGTGCAGTGGTACTAGGTGCCCGGAAGTCTATCTTGACGATCCATACTGTAATATTAGATGCTTTAAATATCTCGTCACAGAGCACTGGCACACATCATTGCCATTCAATAATTTCACACGTCAACCCTATAAATCTGTACAACTGCCATTCTACATTTGGTGATATTGATTCACGCCATCTCCTAGTGCCGTACACTATCCGATACTTGTACTGCACCCAAAAGAGATCTAGAAACAGAGGCCTACATTGAGGCTTCACTAACAATAGTTCTGCAGTGTTAAGTGATCAAGTGAAGGTTCTGTGGAGCGACTACAACTTGCCACCAGTGCCATGTGTGGTCACACTGTTCCGATGTAAATGACATTGGTGACACTCTAACGCTGCACATATGGAACATCCAGTTCACATCCGACCTTGCAGGAAAAAGAACTGAACAATGTTCGTCACTACAGCCAGTTCTTCACAACAGTGCTCTTAAGGGGGGACATGGGTCTTAGATCATTTTTTTTTTATTTACAGACGAAATGCAATGAAACTGCACAGACTTATTCAGTTTTTTCTGCTGATTTCAAATGTGCAATTTGTTTATTTCTAGGCCAATTAGTTCCTTAGATATTATATATATCATGCCATTGTCTGCTGAAACAATAGAAAAGAAATGGGCCACCAGAAATTTAATTTTAATGTGTGGCTAGATACTACAATGTGTGAGGAATGCAACGCTGGAAGCAGTTTTCAGTTTTTTGTCCGTGTGGACAAATGGGCTTAATAGTTAGTTTCATGGGTGTCATGTTTTCTGGCACTGTATGTCTGGTCAACTCACTTGAGAACTAACTATTAAGCCCATTTGTCCACACGGACAAAAAACTGAAAACTGCTTCCAGCGTTGCATTCCTCACCCACACATTAAAATTAAATTTCTGGTGGCCCATTTCTTTTCTATTGTTTCAGCAGACAATGGCATGATATATATTAATATCTAAGGAACTAATTGGTCTAGAACTAAACAAATTGCATATCTGAAATCAGCAGAAAAAAACTGAATAAGTCTGTGCAGTTTCATTGCATTTGGTCTGTAACTAAAAAAATGCTCTAAGACCCATGTCCCCCCTTAATGCTGTGGTCAACCACTTGGCTCCCATTACCAAGCGGGTAAACCAAACAAGGCACTCCACAAAAACCAGCTATACAACTGCCCACATTGTCTACAATGTATGGAAGCTGGCAGCAACTGGGTATTTCATAGGCCGATTCAAAAAACATCACCCTGAAAAATGTTTGCTGGAACACTCAACTGCACCTGTTCAACCACAATACTTTAAACTCCGTTCCAGGGTCGCTTCATCATGCATACTGCAAGTGCAAGACACAGCACAGTACATTAATGCTCCAAATGACGGTGCCGCCGTTGCACTTTCCAGCCACAAAGGTTAGTGACAAAGCCACAGGATGATGTCACAACTGTGCCTTTCAGCTGCAAGGTACGTGATTCACGATGAAGCCACGAGATGGTGATGTCACAGTACTTTTCACATGCACAGGCTCAAGCAAGCACTCACACTTACACAGAAAAGTCCAAACAGTGGCTTCTGTTTGGCTTATCAAGTGTCCGCCACTGCCCCAAAGATTGTTCAGTGAGAAATCAACGAGCTAACCAGTGAGCCAAAAAACAAAAACAAAGTTGAACTGTACAACAGATAGTTTACACACGGCAAAGGAAATGACACACAATGACAGCTCCTTGCCATAACTCCCTTGATGGGACAACAATTTCAGGTGAAGACAGTTCCCTATGTACAGAACTTGACAATATCGCACGAAGCGGCACCACTGAGCAGAAAACATGCTCAACAGCATGCCAAGAGGTCCCGTTCTGCGGGTGCATGTGCTTGAGTCTCTACAAACTCCCTTTCGACACCTTGAATGAGTGTCATAGAATGCTCGACACTTAGCTGCTCGGCTGCTTCCAAGAGTAAAGCGATAGCGTGCTCTTGGCAAGGGCAGCCAGTCCCCAACCGACCGGAGTGGTAACAGGGCACACGTCTAGCACTGGGTTGGTGACGGCCAGCTGGTGAATCCGCTTGCCCGATGAAGCGTCCCATACGAGGACCTGCACACGAGTGGAACAGTGTACCAACAAGATGGCTCATGCAGTGAACACACGAGAGGCAACTTCAGCTACGACAAGAGTAGGGCCACCTTTCACTTTCCTTCGTGATGCCTGATGACAAAGCACTAGCTGTGACATGCTGCAGCAAACGCAGCACGTCATCACAAAGTTGCCCATTTAAGCCTCATGTAATGCTTCCGCCACACTGTGGGCCCGGTAATGTGCTCAAATACTGTTGCAAACTGAAGGCACCGAAAAGAACTATGCCGTGAGATACCACGCAGACTGAGCTGCATGAGAGGGTAGAGACAAAAGCTCCTGAGGCTTCTGTTTCTGTCGTCCACTTTTCTCTCGACCCCTGTGGCTTAAATGCAATTTTCCAGCTTGTAATAGATGAAAATATTGTAGAATGAAAACGTTTGCCGCAAAATAATGCACACGGGCACATGCTTCCATGCGCGACATGTCGCTTATTGTAGCGATAAAAAAACAACAGGAGCACTGGTGTCCATTCGCTTTCTTCGCTGGCGCACTCATCACCAATCATCAACGGGAAGTTTCCGTAATTCTCTAATGTTTAGGGGGGTTCGAATGCTTCAAATAGTAAAAGTGCAGTGCGGATTGATTTCGACAGCAAATATTAGATTAGTATTTGCACACTCCTAATACATATTTGTTTCTAAAAGTTCTCACAATCGGAGGACTCCTGCCTCCAAACAGCTGACATGCAGATACAGTAATCCTTCGTTATAATGAAATCGCTTTACTCAAAATATCGCTTTATTCGAAATTTCTTCCGGTCCCGACCCAAACGCATGCATTTTAAGCCGCATTACTCGATGCGCACGAAGAGCTTGACCCGCTTAGAGCGAAGTGATGAGCGGAGGCATCGCCGCCGCCGAGCGTAGGCATCGCCGCCGTGGCGGCGACCCTTCGCGCATGTAGTGCCAAATTAATACCGCCGACGAATTAGACTCATGCAGGCATAGAACAGGCCACAAAAGTACCAAACCCACGATCGAATGACCTGCCTAGTAACGGGCACCAAGAGAGTGCCGAGTGTCCCCAGCTAAGCGGGGCCAAATTCCATGGTACAGTACGCCCGAACCGTTAATCTCGGTCGAAAGCGCATTCCTGGTGTTCCCCGTGACAGAATCCACACGAAAATAAAGTTTTCCTCGCGCTTTGCGGTGCCAGAAAACCGCGGTGTCTTGGTTGCGGAAAAGTGGCCGGTCATGCTCGATTCGCGCCATTCGACTAGACAAACGGTCTAAATGCGTGGTAAGGTCAGTGAATTTTGTTGTTACGGCGGGGACACGTGCGAAAAGCGAGCGCGATTCACCGCGGCGCGAAGTTGCGAACGGCGCCGCAGCGTCCGATCGCAGCTCGCTGCTTGCGTCCAACCTGCTAGATGTCAACGACGGCTGCCTGCGGCAAACGCGACGACGGGAAGCGGGAGCCAACGCGAGCGTGGAGAGCGGCAGCGTCATGATGACGTAGGGTGCGCTCCTTCGAGCCGGGCCGGCATACCCACGGCCGGTCTTGATGCGCGCTCGCTCGCGCGTGTCGAGACCGGCCGTGGCTTGCCAGCCTTGATGCCGGCCGCCGGCGTTTGAAAACGCGATAGTATTGTTTGTTCAAGTTCATAGCAAGCCTTGCGGGTAAAGGTGATGACTGCGATACAAGCGAATTTCATCCAATAGCAGCTTTGGTGCTGCTGCTACTTGGTGCGGTTCGCCTGCCATCTGCTAGCTCCGTTGCTGAAGGCGTCGCGGACATCTAACGCATCTTTTATTATGGGACTGGTTGACAGTAAAGGGATGTCGAGTATAGCGCCTTTGTTTGAGTGCTAGCCAGTCCCGAAGCGCTAACAGCTACGGCATCGATGCGAAACTGGCTAGGCTTAGCGGCGACCAGGGCAGTCAGGGCGCGCAGTTTGTCACCGGGAGTTCCTGCAGGCGGCGTCGTTGCCGAAAGCTCCACTCTTGCACAGGCATGCTGTTGTTGCTCGAATCTAGGAGGCAGACTTTATGGTAGCATGGCTGCTTTGTATTTTTCTTGTGCGGACGTGAAGTAAGTCGAAACTGCCGGCCTGTCGATCAGTCTGGATCCCGTCTGGATCACAAAAATGAGCTAAAGCTTATTCTTGATATAGATAATAAGCTCTGGCATAAGAAATTTGAAAACTGTATCACCTTTGAGGATCGCTGACCAATACTGAGTTGCTGGTAGAAGTAACAAATGTGCTACGAGAAAATTTTGTAGTGAAAGCTACATTGGCCACGAACTTGCGATTTCGCTGTGGCAGTGCTCCGAGGAGGCACAGAGACCGACCTTGAGCCGCTGCCTAGCAACTGCCGCAGCTGGCGGACGCCACGCGGCGTCATCCACCAGCTTCCTCGCAGTTGTGGCGCAATTATATCCCGACTGTTCTAGCTTTTTTCGAGCGGTCGCTTATATCGAATTATCGCTTATAACGAATTTTTTCGCCGTCTCGCTGACTTCATTATAACGAGGGATTACTGTATTTCGCAGTGGGCAGACAGCATAGGGCACAATTAGGGCACGGACTTTGCAGTTTTAACCGAAAGACACCAATAAATGTGCTAGAAAAAAAAAAAGGTAAGGAATCGGTTAAAACTAAAAATTACACGTTTCTAGACATGTTTATGCAAGGTGAGGACCGGTTTCACCAAAACACGTCCCTTCTTTCACTTCTAAGCACAGAAATCCAGCAGTAGCTGGGCACTCAGAAAAGTTGTACTCCCAAACAGGGCCGAACAGTGATGAGCGAGAGTGCTAAGTGGTGAGCAAAAGCACGCGACCAACCAGCGGAACATCTCCAATGACTTTCAATTCATGGCCAACTCCTGGTTCCACATCCAACTATAATACAAATAACCCTTTTGTGAAAACGGAGCTGATGGTGGAATTCATGCAGTATTAAAAGACCTACAGACCAGATGAGCGGGAGAAATGCAGTCTGAAAGAGCTTGAGTAAGAGCTCAAACGCTACCGCCAGCACAAAGTGTGTGCGGCCGTCAACCCCTCCGTTGTTTTGCAAGCTGGCCTGTATTATCCCAAACGTCTTTGGACATTTCAGGGTTTTCTGCCTCAAGTGGTAACGTTGAATGAGCATTTTTAACAATGCGTCTTGTCAACACAAAGAAGAGCCCAGACATGGCTTATGAAAGTGTATTTAATATGTATACAGCTACTGCAACCAATTGCGAATAGAGTTTCCTTCAATGAGGTCAATAAAACTGGTGTAAAACTGGTGGCCTTTGGTTCTGTAACCTCTTTCCTGAGATTTGAGAATTTTTCGCCGATAACTGCCACGTTTAACATCTGCACTATGCAACCAGTCGAAAAATATCAATTACAAAAATAAATGGCAAAAAACAAAGGCTGACATTTTTAGGAAGTCCAAGACGTAAACAAAAATTCAGGGGGCACTTTGACTGTCTAAAGTGCGTATAGGCGAAAGCGTTTTCCAAACCACTTTCGCGGCTTTTGTGGCACTGGTGGCGTTTCGCCTCTAAGAGTGGAACGCGACAGCATCTTGCAACGCTGCCAGGGAGTCCATAGAACGCCATTGCCCGTCTGGTTCTACGCCTCGCTCGTCGGTAAATTGGTTTTTGAGGAAAGGAAATGTATCTGTCTCTCATATCTCGGTGGACACCTGAACCTCGCCGGAAGGGAAGGGAGGAGGATGGGAGTGAGCGAAGACACCATATTCACTAGACGCGCCTTTGTTCATTCCAAACCATCGAGCTGGCATGGCGGAGCGGATAGCATGCTCGTCTCGCACTCCGAAGAACGGGGTTCGATTTCCGAGCTCGACCAATTCCTTCTCGGTTTTATTTATTTGTACGGCCTGACTAGAAAAGTTAATTAGGCTAATTGGGTAATTAAGCAATTAACTAAGCTCAGTCCCACTTACTTGGAGCATCACTATACGATCCCTTCAATTGGTTGCATGGTTACTAGCCAAAGTACAATTGGCCCCGTTTGAAATTCGCGCACTGTGACGTCACGGCCGTTTCGACCAACTGAAAAGCGTGACATTTTCTGTCGACAACTGCTGCTTACAACGATGAGGCATTAAAGGCTTTCGCCTTAAAATGTACCCACCATTACCGCATGTCAAGTGCAATGTTCCCCCCACCATACCTGCTTGTACGACTCGTCGCCAGCCACGGCCCAGAAGTTGGCGGCATCCTCAGGGTCGAGGCAGATGCAGGACCTAGAGAGCTGCACCTGGGTGGGTCCTCCGTTGAAGACGTGGACAATGTTGAAGGCGCATCGGCTGCCTTCGTCCGTCATTGGGAAGAGCAGGCTGCATATCTGCACAGATGAACGAGTGTTGCCAAGGTTGAACAGGCTAGCAAGCACCATTCCAGGATGTTCACGAAAACATCCGACAGTGTGAACTTATAAACCAAACTAAAAACTTGAACGCAGACAGGCAAGCTGGAGTAAACAATACCAAGCAGAATAGGCACATACTGCTTGCCCTGGAAGCTGTGAGCATAGGGGCCACCATTCAGAACCACACTACTCTTTGAACATCAGTTTAAAAATGATTATTTTCTAATCCAACCACTAAATCTGTCAGGCAACAAAAGTTGAGTAGCATGTGATTTCTTTCATCGCTAGCAACAATCGAACCGACCCATACTTCTGGCACGTCTGCCCACACAATGATCAAAATTTGTGCGCAAAAGTTAGGAGACAAACTGCCCTTTATTTACAACTCATCTATAAGTCTTAAAAAGCACAATGGCTTTGCTTGCCCATCTGCAACATAAGGCACTCGCCAATACAACAACAAAACATGTCACGTTGTAAAGATCTCCTCACTTTTGTGATATGGCCCTTACCTCTACCGTTATCTTTCTCCTGTAATGCAAGGCTTTGTGACAGTGCTGCACTGTCATCAAAGGGAAGGTGAAAAGATGGTAACAGGACATCTCCCGATGGCATTTTGTAGGATCTTCTCTACTGCACCCTGGCTATAGTGGCAGGCAAGCGAGGTTTTCTCGGTCCCGCGGTTTTGCCACGGTGTTTGGAGCACCACTCAGCACCAAGCATGCCAAAAATCCAAGGAGCGGCAGTCTGCGCAAATGCTACTTGGCTCTGCTGTGCATAGAGGGTACCAGGGATCCCAACTTGGCACTTGGCTAGCTAGGCGGCGCAGCGTTGCTCATATTTTTCTCCCTCTTCTTCCCTCTCACTCCTCCATTTTTCTACGGCAACGCTGCAGAACTGGGAAACGTGTCCCCAAGTGCTGTCCCACTGAAAACAGCTCATCATGAGCTGTGAAACCCAGCGCCTGTGCGAGGGTGGCGCCCTCTGGGTGTGTAGGCGACAGGCGGCAGCGGCGTGGCGCCATCTGTCAGAGCGCAGCTGAAGCAAGCGGTTGCTAGGAAACGGCGACTCAAGGTCGTTTGGTAGCCGCCCCGCCACGAGCTGGGCTCCAGTTGTGTTGCTTTCGCAAAAAAAAAACCAAAAAAGTCCGCATCAGTGTGGTACTAGCATCTTGCTCACCGAATGCGTCATGTAGGGTGTCCTGGCAGTTGGCCGGCAACTCATCAGCAGATGGCGTGTGTTGTGCTCATAGCTGATGGAAATGCAGTTGCCTGCAAAAGAGAGAGGCAGAGAAAGGGAGAACAGATGTGAAATGAAAGCACATTTCAGATTGCACAGCTCGAAGCTGCATAGCAGAAGCCACACCCCAAGAGTAAACGCTCTCAGAACACTTACCTTCCAGGTGAAGGGGATGCACCCTGAACTCATTGTCAGACTGCTTCTCGAAGAAGGAGCACATCTGGAACTGCGACACAAGCAGGCCTGATGGGCACCTGTTGGCAAAAAGAAAAAATAAACTTAAAATTTAGTTAAAAGTTAAAGAAATGTTAAAATTTTTACTTAAGATATTAACAGTGCACACATATACCACTGGTGTTACAAATGCTCACGCCTTGTCCTTGCCTGTTCATTTGATGCATTTGATTCATTTCAAAATTATTCAATACAGGTTACTAAATAAGTACTGAAGGTCTTATAACCATGGTCATGCTCAAGACCAGAGGTTCTCAGTCGTAGAAAACCCAATGGCTTTCAAGAGGAGCTGAAGAACCCTATATGTTTTGGCTGCCTACCCTTCCAGCCCGACATGCATGCGAAAAGGAGCATGCAGACATGTGGCATATTAAAGGGACACTGAGGAGAGCTCTATTAATATTTTTTTTATACCAAAATCCGATAGTTCGGCATTTCATGGCTTTGTTGCCACTTGGCCGGCAGCGAAAGATGCATTCATTTCTAAGAAATTTGGATTCGAAGTTGAAAAAGTTTTTCCCGCTGCTCTGATTCAAACTTGGGATTCTCCTATGACGACACAGGAGTAAGTGACGTGAAACATGACGTGCACATGACGTACCGCAGACTCCGTGATTTCTGACGGCCAGCTGTGAGGCCCAGCAGCAGCCGAAAAGAAAGCTACCGCCGGCCGCACGTTGAAGGCATCTATCGGCTATTGCGGCCGTCGCTTCGTTTACGTTTGCACTGGCGTTTTGCCAGCGTTACAATGGATCCCGCTCTCGAAGTCGTCAACGAAGTTCTCGCAAATAGACACCTTTAGCATACCGTGTACCTTGTTACCGTTAGCGGAATACCGGGAGCCCGCATACCGCTGTGAGCAGGCGCTGATTGGTCCCAGTGCTGCAGGAGCGCGCGTAGCTGTCGGGTACGTGGCGCCATCTGGCGACGTCAAGGAGATTTGCGCATGCATTTGCTGCGCCTCAGTGATTCGTGGCTTCTCGTGTCTTAGTGTTGCTAGAACCATTGGTTCTAGCAACACTGTTTTGTCCTATGACGTCATAAAGCTTGTACTTGCAAGTTTGGCCTGTGGCGGCGATACCTGTATTTTGGTTCTTGCTCTTTTCTATGTTACAAGAGCTTTGTTGTCAGTATGAATGGCGTTTTTGTAATCAGGAGCTGGTATTCTGCCGATGCAAGTCAACTTCAATTTCTCCTCAGTGTCCCTTTAACAAATGCCGAAATTCAATTAACAGTGACTGGTTGTACAGTGAAACAGGCTGAAATGAGCAATTACAATGTGAATAGCCCCACAGTAAAGTGGGTAATGGAATAGTGCGGCTTGAGGCACGCACGGATTCAGGTGCTTGGGGAACCACTAAAAGACACTCCAAGGAACACCGGAGTTCTGCGGAACCTGCACTGAGAACCTCTGGTCAAGGCTACGAACCACCTTCTCGATGGTGCCCTACAATGTTCTGTTCAGTGCCCCCCCGTATAACGCACGTGACATCGCGCGAGTTTAGAGAACTTAGTTTACACAAGCATCGCCACCCCTGACTATTTTTGCAAGCGTACTTCAACGTAGACAGATTTATGCACGCAGAATTCTGAAGCCAGGTAACGCTGCCATTGAGTTTCAAATGGTGATCATGTAGTCATTTCGATATGGACGCCACTAATTTGAAGTGAGTAGTGGGAAATTTTAAGCCCGATTTTTTGGCAATAAATTTATCATTTGCTACTGGAAAAACAAACATACTCAGAACGAGCCAACGAATCGAAAGTAATCAGATGGGTGATAAGCATGACTAGTGGAGAGATCTCGAATGAGAAGAAATGAAATAAAATAAGTGTTTCACCAAGAACAGAGGTGCAAGAGTAAAGTGCCCTTTCTTCAGATTGTTTCTTCCTTTTTTTAATAACGCAGCGCCTTACCTATATGCAAGTGAGGTCACTACACTCAGACGATGTCACATCTGTCATACAGAGAGCATTCAACAAAATGTTCCAGGACACCATCCAAATTAACCCTAAATTTGCTTGTCACTGGTGCCATGACTGCATATTTCCAGAAACCTGGCAGGTGCAAAGTTGCATCACCTGTCCTCTGCACAGGACGGCCCCTTTGGAATGTGCTGCATGGCAACCACAGGCTCATAGCGGTTCGTGGTGGGCAGCTTGCAGACGGCCTCGGACGTCACGCGCATGTCGTACTTGAACACGGAGCCGTTGCGGAGGCCCACGTAGAAGCAGTTGCTGTCGTCCTTGTCCCAGGCGCAACTCCAGGCTTCCACGGGCTGGTGGTAACTGCAGAGGGAAACCGTCCAAGCGTGTGCAATGAAAATAAAGAACTAACCATGCAGACAGAAGAAGCACTGGAACTGTATTAGTCTCAGTGAACACATCAAAGACCTTTTGTGAATGCCGTTATAGGAGACTTCTTTGCCCAGGGCGACTGAGAAAAGTAATCACCATATTATCGTAAATACAGGTTGCTTTGAATCTCTCTCAGGAGCAAGAAAATGTCTAAGCTATTCGAATACGAAATTCTCAAAGGACCCAGAAAAAAATTTACGCTTAGATAAGTGAGTCACTGTGACAAAACCTTCATTTTGTGAAACAAAGCGCTCTCGTCATGCGCTTTTCTTTCTGGTGAAATCCCAGCATGTATAACCATGGTTTTAATTTGTAATAGATGCTGGACAGCATTTGTGCGCTGGCAGTAATACACTGAGGTTTCCCGAACCGGCAAGGGATTCTGTGATGGACTGCCTCACAAAGTGACGACTTTGCAAAAAATGCACATTTTCGCTCCACCAGTAGCAGGAAAACGATAACATGGTGTGCCAAAAAGAAAAGAGTAAAAAAACTATAAAGAACTGGCCTTCACATGGCAATTTGACGAGTGAAAGAGAAAGGTTGTAGCCACTCCTACATGCACTGTGTGAAAAGGAACAGAACTACATTATTTGCAAATAAGCAAATAAAATAGACTCTCGATTACTGACTATCCGAATTCAAAAGGGGCTGCAAAATCGGCTTGAATTACGCAGACCTCAAATCAAGCGAAGCCTTAATTTCTAACACACATGATGTTGACAGGACCAATGCGTCGATTCGAATAAACTTGGCATATTGCAAATCTGGATTAACCAAAGTACACTGCAAAACAAACAACAATAATAGTACCATTACATGCACTGCAGGACAAATGCTCCTCCCAATGCCCTCAAATTAACCCTGAAGGGACTAGTAGCATCTGACACCCTCACCCAAACTCCTCGTCTTCTCTCTCCATTTGATCCCACCCCCACCCCCCCGGATATTATTCTGTTGCCCCATCAGAGCCTTATTTATCAGTCTGCTACCCTACATGTCCCATCCAGGTCCGTAAACTGAAATGTGTGACCAGGCATGTTAAATAGCCCTTAATACCACCGGCTGCAAGACTTGGTAGCTGCACTCACGTCTGGACGACGCTGTTGCTGATCATGGCAGTGAGCTTGACCGACTTGTCATGCGAGGCGGAGAGCACCAGTGCATCTCGGTGGTGGAAGGCAATGTCCTTGATTTCACCCTTGTGCACCAGCACGTACTCCGACGACTTGAGGTCGAACAGCGAAACCTGGGCCAATGAGACAGAGGAAATGTAACTACAACAACAGTACAAGTCTGCCCCTCCAACCCATCTCTGCAGTCTTGGGGGAACTTCAAGGGCTTTCAAAGTGTACTGCGGAACCCCGTGTGACCTAGCTTCCATTCCTTACTGCCTGACACGCATGTAAAAAAAAGAGCACGAAGATTTCATAAGCTAGAAAAGACTAAATACAAAATAGAGGTGTCACCACTTGGCATCAAAGATAGTTTTTGGACGCAAATCCTTGAGATTATGCTGCACTGCAATTTACTACCAAGTGGTGACTGTGAAGTTCTTTTTGGTCTTAACCTCATGAGCTAGAATTGAACAGCAGGGAAAAAAAAAAAAATTGTCGATTTTAAAATACAATTCCCTCAGCAAGAAACGAATCTTTTGTTGCCAAACAAACATCAACTTAAGGCAGAAAGAGCCATAACTGATTCTTTCAAAGAATAAAAAAAAAAGTCAAAGATGATCAATCCGGTTCTTGCAGCACAGTATGCGTTGGCATCAGTGTTCCCCATGATGATGGATGATCCAGTCCATCATGATCCAGTCCAGCCATCACAGTGTGCCACGCCGCACCCAACCCGTGTGGGGGCTCAGTGGTTAGGGTGCTATGGCTACTCAGTCGGAGTACCCGGGTTTTGAAGCCGACCACGGCAGGCGCAATTCATTGGAGACAGAACACAAAAGGCGCCCGTGTGCTGTGCGATGTCAGTGCACATTAAAGATCCCCAGGTGGTCGAAATTATTCCGGAGACCTCCACTACGGCACCTCTCTTTTTCCCCTTTCACTCCCACATATCTCCCTTCTCTCCCTCTCGACTTTCCCCCTCTCACACTCACCCTTTTTCTGCTCTCTACTAAGGCTTCACATGCCAATGCTGGAAAATGTTTGTGATAGTGAGGGTTCTAATGCTAACATATTAAAAATGGATATAGGTGCCCTCAGTGTCCCTATTAAGGTTCAACAAGGGGAAGCTTTGGGCCAGTTGGTCTGACATGTTGGAGAGGAGCAATAACCGCGAACTTGGACGAGACAATAACGAGAAGAAGACAGGACCGCTCATCCTGTCTTCTCGTTATTAAGTCTCGTCCAAGTTTGCGGTTATTCCTCCTCTCCTTTAAATTGAGGTTTACTATGCTAACACATGTGAATCTTTGTTGAGCAGACAATCGAAGGCACACTACTCAATCTCATAATGACAGCTCCCTTACCTTACGAAGGCCGTATCCGTTGAAGAGGCCCGTCCGGCTCTGTGACACCACCAACTGATTGAGCACTCCCGAGACAGCCAGGTTCCGACAAGACGAACCATTGCCAAGGTCAATGGCGCGGTCCAAGGTGAAGATGCCCGGCGACCGCTGTGAAGACGAGCTACTGCTGGCGATGCTATCACCGTGACTGGAGATGGCAGGGTCAAGCCTGGCAGAGTTGTGGAAGCAAGCAATATTCTGCTGAGTCAAATTTTATTCAAAGCGGCCCACAAGCCATGTTTAGTTGAAAATATTATCAATATTATGACTAGAAGCCAGCTCTAATGCACTCATTGCAAGACAGGCACACAACAAAGCGTATCCTTGTAAAGTGTCAGACTGTTGAGCCCACAGTGAACGAGGCCATCATGACAGACATCAGAGATGTAAGATTTCAAAACAGATAAGTTGTAGTCAGTTTTCAAAAAGGAGAAACAAGGAAAAGGAGATTCAAAGAATTGGTAGAGGGGACAAGAAGAAAACTGCCACAGCAGCCTCAGAAAAATGCATTCGGAGTTAAGTGGGTGAAGAGTACCACTACGCTGATGTGAAGGAAAAGCTGCTAATGATCTACCTACTTCGAAGAAATAACTTTCAAAAGAAAAAAATTAAAATATAAGGTTGAAGTAAAACTAAGCTGTACTATGTGCCTTTTTGCTCCAGAACAAGTCCTTATCTCCTTTACTGCAACACAGCTTGGCCCATTCCTTGATTAGGTCCCAAAGTTTGAGGTGGGCAGACTAAACATATGTCGGACTCATATGAGGCAGCGTTCACGAGCGTGCTTTTACACCGATACGCCTAAACCACCATTGTTACGGCGAAGTTATGGCCCCAGTGATGTGACTGGCCGAAGTCACTTTGGAGCAGCTTTTGGCGCAGTACAGTGAGTTTTAGGCACAGATATGTACTGCATTTTCCAGTGTAGAAGTCGTGCTTTTTAAGAAAATCTTTAGCTGGCGCGACTCATATGCAGCGAAAAATGACGTGCCACCGCACATCATCTTTGATAAGTTTGGTAGGAAAATTGATGTGTAAAATGAATGAAGTTATTATACAGTTTTAGCACAGCGCGATCTGCTACCATGATCCGCTTCCGGCGGGGAGACCCAACTATGCCCTTGGAGTGGCCAGCGTGCACTCCTTAGGACCACCTGTGCCTGCACCGCGGATGTGGTTAACAGTGGCGAAACGCGCCATGCTAAACCTTTCTAGAACGTTACACTATGGCTAGAGTCACATAACTTTGCAACAACTGAACTGAATGCGGCGACTGTACGAAATGCGCACCGCTGCCACATCCGGTCCAGTCATTCCCTAAAGTTTCGATTTCAGTGTCGCATTCTATTTATTTTTTTTCCCAGAAAAACTGAAAAAAAAGAAAAGGATTTAGAAATCAAAAAAGAAAAGGATGACTGCTTACTTGACTAACTGATGTCATATGATGTGACACCGCAATAAAAGGGTTCAATTTGAAGAAATCGGTGAATACATTTCGAATTCATGCAAGTTAAGAGTCAGTTATAAAACAAATGCCGGCTGCTTTAACCCCTTAACCGTTTTGGACGAGCTGCGCTCGTCCCTGCCAAGCTGTCCCCAAACTGTTTTGGACGACTGTAGCTCGTCCTCGCTGAATAGGTTCTTCCCTTCAGTGTTTGGGACGATCAGCGCTCGTGTGTGGCTTAGATGGCATTTTGGTCGATAGATGGCAGCACTGACTTGTTTATTTCGTTTTCTTCTACCGCATAAACGTTTTTTTCGTATGGCAACCTGGGTTTTAAAAATGGCACCCGGCGGAGGCAACGCGTGTATTCCTGGCCCGTATTCGCGGAAAGGACGCTTTTCTTTGTCGTCATCTTCTTCAGACGATGGTGGCTTAGACACCGAAGTGTACATTGTTTCAGGGAGCGAGGACGACAGTGATGACGTTATGCTGAGCAGTTTTTTCGATGAAGAAGAGGACAGCTCAGAAGCGAACTTTGCGGGCGCGCGTCAGTAGATGAAGATCAACGCCAGTAGCATCCCAACGCAACCCCCTCAGTTTCCTTTTCTGGCAGTTCCTGGTAAGACGTTCACTGTAAGGTAGCCTGATGGTGGTCATTCTGTAATTTTTATCGCTCCTTACCAGCCGGAAGTTGGTTTTCTGTATTGTAAGGAATAATAAACTTCGATATGCTAATTTGACTTTGTGGTTGCTGCAAATATTTTTCAAAGATCGAATGCATGCTTTTTATTGCAATAGTAATCGAAATCAGCAATAAAAAAAATAAGCAGTTCTGTTAAGAAATTCGTTGATATAAAAAAACGGTGAAGGGGTTAACAGAGGCTAAAACGACATGCACGACACACAGTAATAAGCCACCAACAAATGAGAAGCGTACCTCATTTTCTTAAGGCTGGTATACTCCGACTTGACCTTCTCGTAGTCGTTGAGCAGCACCTTGTACTTTTGCCGCATCAGCTCCGCGTCGACTTCGGAGCGCTTGCGCTTCTCCCGCTCCATGTTCAGCTCGCTCACCACCTGATCCAGCTGAACCGTGTCCAAGGCCTGCGGAGAGAAAAAAAACATTGCCGCTGCTTCACACGGTCCGAGATCCAGAGCTGTTCCTGCGTCCTGGGAAAGATCGGTCTAGAGGAGACTGAAACTGCCTAAGGACTCCAGTTGACTTTGGGATTGTTGACGAGTGTACAGAAAAAAAAACTTGAGTTAAGGGGGGACCCTGGTCTTGAAAAACAAATTTTATTAATCTAGATATAGTAATGAAATTTTCAGGCCACATGTATTTTTGTGTAAAACAATTCCTTGAGCACTTGTGCAATTTTTATACAATTCTTTTGGAGAGAGCATATAAGAAAATTTGCTGCAGGAAACTCTCTGAAATGCATGCCATTGGGCTCTCTTGACACCAAGGAATGCAATAAGGGTAAAATTATCATCCTGGCTATCATAGAACTTGAGTTATAGAGTTTTGAAGCTGCCACTTCACAAACAGGAATACACACTTTTCTTCTCATTTCTGAAGCGACAACTTCAAAACTCCATAACTCAAGTTCTATGATAGCCAGGATGATAATTTTACCCTTATTGCATTCCTCGGTGTCAAGAGAACCCAATGGAATGCATTTTCAGCGAGTTTCCTGCAGCAAATTTTCTGCAAAACTTTTCTCAAAATACTTGCATAAAAATTGTACAAGTGCTCAAGGAATTGTTTTACACGAAATTAAATGACATATCCAGAATCAGCACACAAAACTACATGTGGCCAGGAAATTTCATAACTGTGACTTCATTAATAAAAATTTTTTTTCAAAGACCAGGGTTCCCCCTTAATGGCGTCCTAGCGAAAATCGAGGGGAACAAAAATGGACCTGGATGGAAGATGAGATGCGGTGCACAGGTGGCCAATGGCTTCTAAGGGGCAATGCCTCTTTTGTTTCACTGCAAGCCAAAACTGACAGCTTTGGCAACCCAGGCCCTTTCTTACTTTCTTATTACCCTTTCTTCTACTCTCCTGTTCGCTAGCATTCGTGCGTGCTCCATGCATGCAGCGAGCAGAAGAGGGGGCCCAATAGTAGAGGACCATTCAGGAGAAAAGCAAGCAGCTTGCAGTAAGGGTTCGGCTTCCAATACATATAAGTGGCGCCATATCGTGGCAAGTAAATGAAGCAAAGCATTCAAATGGGTCCAAAAGCACATAGCTGCCACTGAAATTGAGGAGGTGTTGATTAGGGTAACAGACTGAATTCCAAGGGAAAGAAAGTAGTGATCGAAACTTAGGTGAAGCGACTAGACAAAGCTTGGGACATGAATAATTGAAGAGACCCAGGAAAGGCCTTTTTCTTATAGTGGACATATTTTCAGCGCATGACGAAAAAACTTGGATACGAGCACTACATGAGGTTCCATCCCACCGTGCACATTCTTGGGACGTTCTACACACCAGGATAAGTGACATGACCACTGCTAAATAGGCAACACAGGCCCTCAACAAAGCCGATTAGGCAGGTTTGTAATGCAAAACACTAGGCACATATAAAATTTCACGCGAAGTGCCATAATGATTAGAAAATTTACCACCGAAACACTAGGATTTGTCAAATGAGCATTCTTGGGATCAGGGTATCACGTATATTTTTTCAAAAATGCACATGATGCTAGAAAAACAGAAAAAGAAAGAGATTATGGCTGACAGACTCTGGCAACACAGGTCTGTGTCAACGCACACGGCTACTGAGCTATTCTGAGAAATACTGCAAACTGTGTTTGCTAGCAAATATGAAAAAGCACCCCCAATGTAATATGAAGAATGCTAAACACATCTAGAACAAACATATCATTGCTAGCTGTAAGCACACTCTCTGAGAAAAACCAGTAAATTTGCAATGTACACAATTGTGCACATAGTGACTGAAAGTGCTGAAACTACCCATCAACCAGCACTAACGAGATGTACAGCTTGGGCAAAGAAACGGGGCTCTCACCATCAGCTTCTGAGCAAAGATGGGGCGGATGTCGACTCTCTTGGCAGGCGCATTGCATTGGGGGCATTTGGCACGCTGCCCTCGAACCCACCTTTCGATGCAGCTGCGAGGAAATATAAAAGGCGGTCAAATCTTTTTTTTTTTTTAAATTTGCTTTTTCCTGACTCCTTCATTACCATTCATTACCTGAAATGCCTGCTTGAAATACCGCTCACATGAGGACAATCACAAATGGTTTTCGGCCAAAGTTAGGCTTAATCCTGTAGTTTGGTTTGGTTTATGGGGTTTAACGTCCCAAAGCGACTAAGGCTATGAGAGACGCCGTAGTGGAGGGCTCCGGAAATTTCGACCACCTGGGGTTCTTTAACGTGCACTGACATCGCACAGTACACGGGCCTCTAGAATTTCTCCTCCAAAGAAATTCTAGCCGCCGCGGCCGGGATCGAACCCGCGTCTTTTGGGTCAGCAGCCGAGCACCATAACCGCTGAGCCACCGCGGCGGCATCTTAATCCTGTAGTGTCTGCCGCATCACGTGCAACACAGACTGCAGAAATGTGAACATTATTTTACTTTTATGCTTGCAAAAGAATACAGGTCCCTCACAGTACTACATAAATCATATCTCTCTACACATTCATCGAAGCAAGTAAAAAAAGTGTCACTTGCTAGACATGCGGGAGGAACAGAGGAAGATTATTTCTCTGTAAAACCTAACCCTACAAGCAGAACAACCTAAAATTTCAACAAGCGCACTACTGCACTGGCAAGCAGTGAAAGGATTTCGAATTGTGCTATTTACTGATTGCAAAGTTGCATTTTCTCAGACATGTAGAAATTAGCATCATAATAGGGTGATCATAATTATGCACTATATCGCAATTTCTTACTAAACCTAACAATTTTCAACATTTCTGCAAAGTAGGAACCAGTAACGGTGAAATACTAGAAGTTCACAACTTTTCCCCACCGTTTTAATTTGCCTCTGCATCAAAGGTTCAAGTTACTTGAGAAGCAAAAATAGCAAGCAATATGTGCTACTGCATGAACTGCCGTAAACCTGTACAGGATGTTCACTGCAATTATCAAGCAACAAATGTATAGTAATCTGTTTTGTGTGTATAGTATGGTTCATTGTTAAAGGGAACATGCGAATGCATGGCTGCCACGCTTTGCGAAGTGCTGCCTTGAGAGCCAGTGAGAACTGAAGGAACAAGGCGCATGTGCAGTAAGTACATTGTTAACCAGCGCAAAAAAAATTAGGGATCAGAGAAAAACGCAGGGCAAGGGCTGACTCGCAAATAAAGGCTTTATTTGCTAAAACTTTTGTATATAAAGGAATACTCAGACATAAAAAGTGATGCCTGAGAGGTGGTTTTTATAGCTGTGCGTTCATGGTTTATCTGTATCATCACTTTTCCCGGAGCCCTTCACTACGGCGTCCCTCATAGCCTGAGTTGCTTCGGGACGTTAAACCCCAATAAACCAAACTAAACCAAAGTTTTCATGCCTTTGAGTGTTCCTTTATATACAAAAGTTTTAGCAAATAAGGCCTTTAGTTGCGAGTCAGCCATTGCATTGCGTCTTTTTTCTCTGGTCCCTTCTCTTTTTTTTTTTTGCACTGCTTTATAATGAATTAGTTAAAACAGATGCTTGGGCAAGTTTATAATGAACCTATATCAACTAGCCCAACTCAACATTTTGCAGTAAGTATCGCTAACTGTTCTTTCCACGCACGCCACCCATTCTTGCCGGCTCTCGGCGGCCACGCGGTAGCATGTTCCCTTTAACAGTGAACCATACTGTAGACACTGTAACGAGGCATTTAATGTACAAACATTGCTGTAGCAAACCATGAAAATATAGATGAACTAACCTGAGCCCATAGAGGTGGCCGCACTTGAGAGACGCTAACCGGTGAGTGCCTGAAGCCGTCCACGTTTCGAAACAGATTGTGCAGGTCTGTAAGCCAGAAAGGAGCGGGACGGGGGTTGTAGGAAGTCGCAACACTTTCCGATAAAATCAAGACAGGCAGCAAGGAATAATGTAAAAAAAAAACAAAGCCAGACACCTGTTCTTTTAAAAGCCATCCTTGATGCAGGATTGTATTCCCAGCATATTTCGTTGTCAAAAGAAACAAAATGCCCCGATCTTCACAATAATGCACGAACAACACCAACACCAACGTTTTTTAAAACGTCTGAAGTTTTACAATATGAGGCAGCTGTTATCATGAAATTAAAATGCATTATGCTTTCTTAGTTTATGCAAAGAGGTAGTACGTACAGGGCCCATAAGTTCTTGGGGTGGAAAATTTTAACTTCTGTGAACTGTGAAAAAGCAATACACACTATTCTGTGGGAGACATCAAATATTTGCCTTTTTTATATTCCTTACATACTCCAAATGTACCCTAATTAAAACTGAAGATGGCTGTTGCAATTCAGTGCCAGGCAGTGGTGATCCCCTTCTTCACTTGAGAAATGCCGTTGGTTTGACATGATGCCCCTACAGCAACTGAACGATCTCTGACAATGCAGTGATGCACAATCCCTCACCTGCTGCGAACATCATGACTACAACTGGGACGCATCATTATAAAAGTTCGGCCACCGCTCAACGCTCAGCTGCATTCCTTGAGGGTCCAGTACTGCTACAAGAGGAAGTCCGCCATAATAGATACTGGGCATTACTCAAAACTAAAACACGTTCTTTTCGTCACTACCAGTAATATTGCTATTGAAAGCAATAACGCTGTTGCCAGAGCCATCATCTATGATGCACAAGCTCGCTCCAGTGGATGGAAAGCAAGCAAGTTAGGGAACCAGCATAACTTCGTTTGTTACCTAATCTTTGCTTTCAACAGAATTCAGATGACTACTGTATTTGTACAAATACTTAACAAATTTTTTTTCCTTACGCCACCTGCATTGGAATGCAGCTTTGTAATATATTGGGAACCAAGATATGAATACAGTGCGAATCTATTTTCTTTCCCTTACTCTGCAGTGTGGCTGAAGTGACCTTAGCCATTAGGCTCGCGTGTAGACGACAGCCCTTCAATAGCCCTGGGGCCAAGCATGCAGCACACAAGGGAAAAGGAGAGGGTGGTTATGGATGTGGAAAGAAGGCGGTGCAGTTCACTCAGAAAGAGAAGCCACTGAAAGGGTTGAGTGCAGTACGAAAAGGAAAGGGTGGGCGGGGAGAGCAACATCTCCTTAGTCTCGAGGGGTGGGTATAGTGTGTCACACGGCTATCAATGGATTGGATCACATGTTCTAAACCTAAGCAAACAAGGAAAGGGGAATGAGGGGCTCGTTATAAATATGAAAGAAACCAACAGCCACAGAAACCAAGGGGCACAGGGGATTTTTTTTTTTTTTTTATAATTTATTTATTTTGTGGTGTTGATCAATTCAGAATATTACTGAATATGTTATTGCTTAAAGGTAATTGATTAGAAAAACAGAAGAAAAAACAACCACACGCCGCCGGTGGGATCCGAACCCACGACCTCCGAATTACGCGTCCGGTGCTCTACCTCTGAGCTACGGCGACGGCTGTCAAATCTTCTGTTTTCGGGGGTATTTATGTTTACAAGTAGCCTAACCTTGACAGTCTTCATCAGCGCCACCCACATTCATAAGCGGCGGACGTAGAACGTCCTGAGTTACCGCAGGTGTGACGTAGAACGTCATCGAACGGAGAGGGTGGAAACTGCGTGAGAACCCTCTTATGCTTCCTATGGCGTCAAGGCTGCCAGAACCGAGGCCCTCGCTAAGCAATTAAGCAAACAAGGAAAGGGGAATGAGGGGCTCGTTATAAATATGAAAGAAACCAACAGCCACAGAAACCAAGGGGCACAGGGGATTTTTTTTTTTTTTTTATAATTTATTTATTTTGTGGTGTTGATCAATTCAGAATATTACTGAATATGTTATTGCTTAAAGGTAATTGATTAGAAAAACAGAAGAAAAAACAACCACACGCCGCCGGTGGGATCCGAACCCACGACCTCCGAATTACGCGTCCGGTGCTCTACCTCTGAGCTACGGCGACGGCTGTCAAATCTTCTGTTTTCGGGGGTATTTATGTTTACAAGTAGCCTAACCTTGACAGTCTTCATCAGCGCCACCCACAGAAGATTTGACAGCCGTCGCCGTAGCTCAGAGGTAGAGCACCGGACGCGTAATTCGGAGGTCGTGGGTTCGGATCCCACCGGCGGCGTGTGGTTGTTTTTTCTTCTGTTTTTCTAATCAATTACCTTTAAGCAATAACATATTCAGTAATATTCTGAATTGATCAACACCACAAAATAAATAAATTATAAAAAAAAAAAAAAAATCCCCTGTGCCCCTTGGTTTCTGTGGCTGTTGGTTTCTTTCATGTTCTAAACCTGTTAGTGGCAGCGGCTGCCCTGTCGGGGGGCAGCATATTGCTAATGCATATTCTGCTGCATCAATCACATTGATCGTCTGTGAATTTTTTGTTATTTTTCTTGTCTGCTACGCAACTGCTGTCGGATAAATTAACTACAAAGAGCCTAACGGACATTTCACACAACCAGATTATAGGACTCACACAACCATTATAGGTACCAGATTTAGAAAAGAAAAAAAAAGAAAAAAAAAGTATTTTTCCAAACTGGCTTACTTACTGACAACTCGGAAAACTGCAAAGGGAGCACACGAAGTACAGATTTACAAAGGAGAGGAAAAAAAATGTCACCGAGCACACTGCAATTTCTCCACGGCACTAAGCCTTTTGAACATGCAGTATACTAACTTGATCAAGCACTGTCTCCGCGGGTTACAAAATAAGACTATCCTTAATTGTGCCTGTCACAAAGCGAACCACACTTTGTGAGCCAATCAGCATATCAATAATCAAGCTTAGTGTTATACATTACAAGTTAAGGAAACAAGATGCAGCATTAGCATGCATCCAGGCAAAATGGAGGGTATGATGCTGATTATCAACTGCAAAAATGCCCTCAGCAAAAAAGACATTATCTCATTTATTATATAAAATATCACTACCTCTATCTCCAAAGGGGCATCAGCAGCATCATTTGTGAGCTGTCATGCAGGAAATCTGAGCAATGCTTACTCTGACTTGTCACTCTCTCCATGGGCATAGCCTTTATACCCCTGCTGGGAAAGCAAAACTAAACTGGTTTGGTTTGGTTTATGGGGTTTAACGTCCCAAAGCGACTAAGGCTATGAGAGACGCCGTAGTGGAGGGCTCCGGAAATTTCGACCACCTGGGGTTCTTTAACGTGCACTGACATCGCACAGTACACGGGCCTCTAGAATTTCTCCTCCAAAGAAATTCAGCCGCCACGGCCGGGATCGAACCCGCGTCTTCGATCCCGGCCGCGGCGGCTGAATTTCGATGAAGGCAAAATTCTAGAGGCCCGTGTACTGTGCGATGTCAGTGCACGTTAAAGAACCCCAGGTGGTCGAAATTTCCAGAGCCCTCCACTATGGCGTCTCTCATAGCCTTAGTCGCTTTGGGACGTTAAACCCCATAAACCAAACCAAACCAGTTTAGTTTTGCTTTCCCAGCAGGGGTATAAAGGCTATGACCATGGAGAGAGTGACAAGTCACAGTAAGCATTGCTCAGATTTCCTGCATGACAGCTCACAAACGATGCTGCTGATGCCAAGCAACACCCATTCAGAGTGACCTAAAAGTGGCGTAGGCTAACTATTTTAACCGGTACTTACGGTTCCTTCTTCGTCTGATACACTCCGCTCGTGTACAGGTACTGGCTGAACTACTTGGGGTGGCTCGCTTGCTGCCGCAAGTGCCGGAGTATCCATAGGTGGTTCATTGTTTTCATCAATTTCTGTGTCTGAATTGCCCTGGTCCGATGACGATGGATCTGCATTGAGCCACGAAGGACATGATCAGCACGAAAGTAAACACGAAGAGCAAACACATTGAGCTACTTGGCCCAAATGTTACATACAAGTCCGGGCAAGTGTTCTGGCTCTGTGCCTTCCAGCATGCCAGAAGGGAAGACCCCTGGTCCTGTGCTCTGGAAGTGTCACCATGTGGATGTACCCACTAAAGTGACAACCGATTGGTTGGTGTCCCAAATACAGAGGCGACGGCCGTGTCACTCTAACGAACCTGTCTTTCCTGTTACGTCACCTCAGCTGAAACTGCCCTTGCCATCGCATACATAATTGCGGCAGAACTTGCACTATAAATACTGAAAACATATATTAAACTGCTCAAAAGCAAATACAGGAGCCTGCGCTTGATTTAAAGAGAGCGGAAGCTCTTATGCAACTAAAGCAATACTGAGATCGCAGCGGCAGTGGTGTATGCTATTTTCACAGCCACGGCAAGGCGCAAAACAGGCTACAAATTCAGGAAATGAAGACAGAATGATGTCAACGATGATAATGAAGAAAATCCCACTTTCTGGCTGCCTCTGAGATTTCACAGACTACGGCAGTTGCTGCAACCATTATAACACAAAAGTTTCCCGTGCCTCTTCTCCATGAGAGCTGTGCAGAAAATTTTTACATAAGCTTAATGAGAAAATAAGAATGAAACCCCACGGTGCCAATGCTGGATCAACTGCACACTTTTAGAGTCAAAGTCGTAAAACTTCTTCAAGTCGCTCAGCCGCATGGAAATTCATAATTCCCAAGTGTGGGCACCCATTCTAGGCAGTATTCTTGTGAGCCATCATATAACATATCGATGCTTTAGAAAATTGAGCGACAACACATCCGCTTGGGAAGGAGCATGCATCAGATGCTGGAAAAAGCAGTGAGAGCGCTTCTCCTATGATGGGCTTCTCATGGGGCCATTGCAGCTCTGGTATGTGGTGTGTTGTGCCGGCTGCCTTTAGTGCACGTCGGTGGCTTGCAGCTTCAGCTGATCAATCAATACTACATTCCAGCTTTTTTTCTTTTTCTTTTTCTGGCTCCCAAAGTTATGGGGTTGACCTATATGACCTCAAGCAATATGCGAGTAAATACAGTCAACGACAGAATTTTCCGACCGCGAAAATGACCAAAATTACGAGTAACTTTAGCGGCTAAAGTGGTGAAAGGCGAAAGCCTGAGTGCTGCATTCTGCTACGCGATTGTTCACTTCACATTCTGTTGGTGCATTAATTAACTGCCAATTAATGACGCTTTAGCTTCGCCTTTAGAAGTGGAACGCGACAACCTGTTGTAGCGCTGCCAGGCGGTCCATGGAACGCCACCACCCGTTCGGCGCAATGCGTTGCCCTTTGAATGCAACACTTTTTGAGGAAAGATTCTACGCCTTGCTCGTCGGTAAATTGGTTTTTGAGGAAGGCAAATGTATCAGTGTCTCATATCTCGGTCGTCACCTAAACCTCGTCGTAACGGGAAGGGAGGAAGATGGGAGTGAACGAAGACACAGTATTCGCTAGACGTGCCTTTGTTCATTCCAAGCCATCGAGCTGGCATGGCGGAGTGGTAGCGTGCTCGTCTCGCACTCCGGAGACCGGGGTTCGATTCCCGAGCTCGGCCAATTTTCTTCTCGGTTTTATTTATTTATCTGGTCGGACTAGGAAGGCTAATTAGGTTAATTGTTTAAGTAAGTCCCACTAACTTGGAGAATCACTATACAATCCCTTTAATTGGTTGCATGGTTAGTAGCCTAAGTACAATTGGACCCGTTTGAAATTCGCGCACTGTGACGTCACGACCGTTTGGACCAATTGAAAAGCGTGACATTTTCTGTCGACAACTTCTGCTTACAATGATGAGGCCTTAAAAAATCGGGCAGTCCAGAAAGTCAAATTTCACCGAAAAAATCACGAACTCATCAACAATATGCCGGAGGAAGTGGCCAGTTGTATTGCACACATTTTAAAGCTCCCCATGGCTATATTTTGCCGCGCAACATACCCTATGCATGGACGATGGGCGGCAACCGCTTTCATGAGCTCGGCCTGGCTGTGCTGCCCTCGGTATGTCGCCGATGAATGTACAGTGAAACAATTAAGAACCGAAAAATGGTCGAAGCAAGCGCTCCATCGGCGCTGGCCTTTGCCATTAGGCCTAGCGACTAGAGCCAAAATCGGCATCATATCCAGCAATATGCACTCTGCGGTGGCTTGCGTATAATGAGGCGTCTTGCCTGTCATCGAAACGGCAGTTGTTTACGGTTTTACAATAGAAGAGTCGGGTTGTGGTGCATTTTGCTGCGGGTACGCTGACCTTGCTCTGAAATGCGCCACTGTTTCCTCCCGTGCTCGTCGTCTCCGTGAGGCTGCACGCCTCCCACAAGCTTCACTGCTACCCCTTTCCATATTCGGGACGAAAGACTCGGCACAGATGAGCTAAGTGAACTCAGACTACGGTTCAAGTTCATGCGGTGGAAGACATTCAAGAACAGTAAGAATTCGAAACCACATGAGCGCAGAATTTCAGTATCGCAACTTAAGAGGCTCATTTTAAGCTTGAATTCCGTTTCCTTTGATCAAGTTTTCGATCTATCCAGCACTTTGAATTATTGAGGTTCCACTGTACACATCATATGGCAGCTTGGATATTGACGATGAGTGAGAAAGAGGTCCGAAAAATCGAGTGGTCAGTTGCGGTGCATCCGAAATTTCAGGTGCTCTTATACATTGGCTCTATAAGCCATGTCGTGGTGCCACGAAAAAGGCCAAATAATCAAACATGTCCAAAAAATCAGGCGTCCGAATTTTCGGTCGTCGAATGTACTGTCAGGTAGCAGCCTGGGCTGGGAACTCAAGGCCTAGACGGCAAAGGAATACCGACACTGAAAAGCGGCAACAGCACCAAGAGGCAGCTGGAGTGGAACTTCAGTTTCATCACTAAACCCACCAATGCAGTGCCAAGCAGCTGCAAGTGGTTATTGCTGAACAAGCAGCAATATGGTAGTTGTCGACACACTGTTGAGCCAAATAATCAAACAGTCATGGAGGTCAATGAGTATGGAGACAATGGTCAACAACCTTCAATAACTGTTCTATTAGGGACAAGCTTGATGGATTATAAGACGAAATTTTCCACATGGAAGACAATGCTTAGGAAAACAGCAGCGACAGTGGTGATTGAGTGCACTTGCTGTTTGAGTACTGAACAGAGCAACTTATCCTGTCAACAAACTGACCATTTTTGCACAGTTGTAAAAGTATATGGTCGAACTTTCCACTGATACATGCGGGGGTAATAGAAGGGGAAATTTTTCCTCCCCCGTCGTCGGGTTCCAAATTACAGGTGCAGGTACAAGAAAGGCAGAGTAATATATACGAAAATATGATATACACACACGGGCAGCTGAGAAGACAAAAGAGAAGGCTACCTGGAGATACAGTTCGGTCATCATCATCCCCGATTTGTTCATCACCACGGTCTGTCCACACTTCAACGACACTGGAAACATCCAACTGTTCTGCTTCTGATAGCACTTGCACTGATGAAGAGTCCGAGTCCTCATAATCGTCCTGCAATAAGACAAGACGACAAAATGCAACTCCTTATAACCAACACACTGATCCATGCAACACCTTAAAACCAGCCTGCTGACACAGCAGTTTTGAGAAGATTTTTTGAAATACTTAGCTGAACAATGAAACAAAAAATTTTTAAAAAACTTGAAGGGACACACAAACTCCGCCTTGAACGGTATGTCAATAGCGTTGATGGGCCCTTCCAGCCATCGGCTTGCGGTCCCCTTAGCATATCACTTCGGAGGCACGGATACTGTTCTTTCTTTCATCATCACATAATGCTTAACCTATCCTTAAGAGTAGTACTCAGTCTCTGCCACCTAGATTCTGCCTACATGCCCATATATGCGAAATTGGTCATTCTCTACATTAAAAGGACACTGAGGAGAAATAGAAGTTGGCTTGTATCGACACAATACCAGCTCCTCATTACAAAAACGCCACTCATACTGACAACAAAGCTCTTGTAACGTAGAAAGGAGCAAGAACAAAATACAGGTATCGCCGCCACAGGCCAAACTCGCAAGTACAAGCGTGATGACGTCATAGGACAAAACAGTGTTGCTAGAACCAATAGTTCTAGCAACACTGGGACACGAGAAGGCACGAATCACTGAGGCGCAGCCAATGAATGTGCAAATCTCCTTGACGTCGCCAGATGGCGCCACGTACCCGGCAGCTACGCGCGTGCCTGCAACATCGGGACCAATCAGTGCCTGCTCACCGGCAGTAGGCGGGATCCATCGTAATGCTGGCAAAACGCCGGTGCAAACGTAAACGAAGCGACGGTAGCAATGGCCGCAATAACCGATGGATGCCTTCAACGTGCGGCCAGCGGTAGCTTTCTTTTCGGCTGCTGTTAGGCCGCACTAATGGCCGCCAGAAATCATGGAGTCTGCGTTACGTCATGTGCACGTCATGTTTCACATCACTTGGTCCTGTGTCGTCATAAAAGAGCCCCAAGTTTGAATCAGAGCGGCGGGAAAAACTTTTTCAACTTCGAATCCAAATTTCTTAGATATAAGTGCATCTTTCGCTGCCGGCCAAGCGGCAACAAAGCCATGAAATGCCGAACTATTGGATTTTGCTTTAAAAAACATATCAATAGAGCTCTCCTCACTCTCCCTTTAAATTCACAGATCGCGGGGAGTCTTCATGCCACTTCTGGCTCAGTGGTGCAGTGGTTAGTGATGCGCCACAGAACTCGCAGGTGGTGGTTTCAAACACAGCTGCTGCCAGTGGGGCTTGCGAGACCCAGATTGCTCTTCTCGAGCAACCTCTAGCGACTAACCATTAACTGCCACCTGCCACGGTGGGCAGTTTGGTTTGGTGGTGGTGGCAGTGTAAGTATACAGGCAGGATTAGCCTTGCAGAGGCCTGTCGGCAATTGCTCTGCCCGAGTCACTGATTAAGAGACTGCGTCCCTACCGCTAACTCATAAGGCCAGTGTCCTCTAAAAACTTCAGTAGTGATCGTGACACTAATCGTCGCTCGGTTTGGGAGCCCTAAGGGTATGCGACGCATGAGACGTCATCCATGGGAACGTGCAGTTTGCGCACAGTCCCCTGGGCGGATTGTGGTGACGTCACAAGGTTACGTGACCTATGTGGCAGGTGCGACACCTGCTTTTCCTCTCACAGTGCTGACGAAGCCGAATGGAAGCCTTAACACTGCTGCATTAATGAAATTAAGGCAGCATTTGTTGGCAAGTTTGTGGTCCACAAAATTTTGCAATCAAGATACAATCTTATGTGTTTTAGCTGTCTGTAAGCTGTGTGTGTGAAACATGGCTCATTAATGAAAGGTGTCCTGAAACACTTTGTGAACGTAAACCCAAGTAACTGTGTACTGATGAACATCTAAACCAAAGACAACTTCTCTGGAGACTACAAAGGTCCTACAATCTTGTTTGAAAGAATGGTAGTCACTTCTTGCCAGTTTCCACACTCCGCCCTCCTCAGTGCATTGCGTGTGCCATTCCTACTTATTACAAGCAGCACAAGGCAGCTCTCAAATGTATTGCTTCAGGATCTCAAAAGGCAGGCCATGCCAGCTCCAAAAAAACAGGCCAATGGTATTCTAATTGAACGCAGCTTGGGAGGAGCATTGTGAGCAACTTTCCAGCAGATATGCATAGCTTCCATCACAGTGGGATCAAGATAAGATAGAAAGTGCTTCAGATGTGTAGAAGGATAACTTCCTCTCCTGCAACTCTGCTGATAAAAACTCCTTTAGGAGATTCCACAATCAGCACCCCCTTGAACTGAACCGCTCTGAAACTGATAAAGGGGGTTTTTGGAGTGCATTTCACGGCAGGAAAACAACAAAAACAACAAAAAAAAAAACATCAGGCAAACTGCCCATTGCTATACCTCTTAAATGAGACATAGCAACCAAGCTTCATTTATCAACAACTAAAATGAAAAAAGAATAAAGGTAATATAGTGATTTTACGAGGGCAATCCCAAAAGTAACGTCTCCAAAGGGCTGTGGCCGCAGGGAAACTATTTGTGTGGCTCCTCGCCACACTGTTGTGTTCATTGATCCCCGTCTTCCAAACAAGCCATGACTCAGCGTAAAAGGGTCTTGGCACGGCAGCCATTTGAAATGGAGCTCCCATTTGTCGCTACCGCCAGGTGCGAAGTTTGCGCAGTTATTCCATTTTTGAACGCAAAAGGCGCGTTCAACCAATCAAAATTCGTCGCCAGTTGACGGAGGTGCATGAATGTTAAAAACATCCACAAGTGGTGTAGGGAGTTCGCAGCTGGTCGCACTGAAATTCACGACGAAGAAAGAAGCGGAGATCGTCAATTTTGGATGAGACAGTCAAGAAGGTCGAAGAAATGATGTGGCGAGATCCGAGGATCACACTCTTCGAACTCTGCATTTCGGTTCCTGGCGTTTCTAGAAGCATTATTCATAGGATTTTGACAGCAAAGTTGAAATATCGGAAGGTGCGCGTAAGATGGGTTCCGCGAATGCTCACAGATGACCATCAACAGCAACGCAATGACTCCTCTCGCGAATTTCTTCGGCGTTATGGAGATGAAAAGGAGACCTTTTTGGATTCCATTGTTACGGGTGACAAAACCTGGGCATTCCCCTTCACACCTGAGATGAAACAAGAATATTCCACTTCACACCTGAGACGAAACAAGAATCACGTAAGTGGCGGCACTCCTCTTCGCCCAAGCCACGAAAATTCAAGCGAACAGAGTCTGCCGGCAAAGTCATGGCAACTCTGTTTTGGGATCGAAAAGGGGTATTGTTGGTAGACTTCAAGGCTCCTCGCACCACCACGCTAAACATGGACAGATATTGTGAGACCCTTAAGAAACTAAGACGGGCGATTCAAAATCGCAGAAGAGGAATGCTGAGCAAGGGCATGAGTCTTCTCCACGAAAACGCTCCCCCCCCCCCCCGTTGCCTGCCAATCGTTGCTCTCCTGCAACAGCTTAGATGGGATGTCATCAGCCACCCACCCTACAGTCCGGACTTGGCATCAAGTGACTACCACTTGTTTCTAAAGCTAAAAACATCTCGCTGAAAGACGCTTCACCGATGATGACGAAGTGAAAGATGCGGTCAAATGCTTCCTCAATGGCATGGCGGTGAGCTGGTATGACATGAGCATACAAAAACTGCCCCAGCGTCTGCAAAAATGCATAGATCGCAACGGCGATTATGTGGAAAAGTAGAAGAACGGTCTGCCTTTTAAGTGATTTGTAAATTGCTTAAAATAAACATTTGTTTCAATTTATAAAAGAACTGGAGACCTTAATTTTGGGATGACCCTCGTAAGACTACACGTCATTTGGATCAACCGGATCGCTGCAACAAAAAACTCACTTGGAGACAATGCATATATTTATAATCGTTTTCAAGTGGGAGGATTGGCACTAACGTCACTCATGTTGGCGACGTCAACGTGTACATCAACGCTCCCAGGACTGTTGCTCTCGTCTTCGTCGAAGTCCAGAAAGATTTCCTCGTCCTCGTCGTCGTCGTCCTCACCAAAGAGACCGGTACTGTCAGCTGACGACCGGCTCAGTGTTGCGTCAGTGTCCGAGTACGACGCTTCCGTAACCCAGCTGCTTTCTCCGTCCGAGTCAGCAGAAAGATCCACATCAGACATCTCAATGTCAGATGCCCTACGCAGAAAAAAATCTATCAAAAAAACCTGGAATAGGTACAACCATATATGCTGCTCAGTATACTACTGCAGAAACATATTACCATGGCTGACAACTCAGTCAAAAACATTAAGGCCGTATCACCACATATTTCTCATTGGTCATGGTCTTTACCCCAATTGTTCAATGCCATCTCCTGTGCAAGAGTGTCATGCTCGAGAAGGACCAAAAACTTCAGCAGCAGCTTAGTACAGTTTGAAACATTTACATCAATGCAAGTGCACATAAGCAAGCATTGAGTACATTGAACAATTTTTATGACGCTAACCTATATTTCACAAGGCAATTTGCAGATACTTAACTGGAGCATTGTAATTAAGCAAGGCTAAAACTTGGCTTTGAAGTCACATAACAAAAAATTCAGATTCACACCATAATCTTAACACACCTCCACATTCCTTATTTTAGTAACGCATGACTAAACAAGTTAATGCAAATATAAAAAAAAAACCGAGCAGAGGAAGGCTTTTTCCAGAAACAAAGCAAGACGCATTATTTGCCCACCACCTGTACAGCTAAGAATGTTGATAATTTTCTATCTATTCGCTACTACTTACCTACATGGTATTTACTAATCAAAACGATAAATTATGCACGCGATATTAAGATTCAACGCGCAAATAGTATACTGGTGATTTTTCACATATATTGCTCCCGCCGAGTCGTTCACAGCTCATGAACTCGCACGAACCGATGGATTGTTATGATGCATTTACATTATAAGCAGTAAACATACCACGGGACAATTTTTTTTTTCTTTTAACAGAGACCTCTTCAAGCGCTGCCCCTCAAGACCGCCTATTATTACAAGCTAACGGCTGCAAAACGTCACGCGGTAAAGTTAGGTGCACGGGTATCCAACACAGCGCGTAAGCGAGAACGCCATGGCAGCAAAAACCAAAGAAAAACGACCGCGTCCCGCTGCTGACGGGCGCATGCAGCAAAAGGTCACGTTAGAAAGCTGGCACACTCACTGATGAACGCTGCACTGACTTGTTATCACCCCAAATACTCATAATTAGCAACTCACGAAGCCGAATACATGACAAGTCGAAGACGACCGCATTTCTTTGTTTTTTTTTTTTGCACCAACCATGAGCGCACGCACACAACAGGCGATTACAAGCTCAAAAGCAGTCAGAAAGTTCACGACAGGCCGTCTTACACAGTTAACGCATATTTTTGTGGCAATGAGCGCCAGCAACATGAGTAGAGTTTGCGCCGCAACATCACACGGCTCGGGTGCCCACAATATTTAACCCAAATAAGACAGAACATGAGCGCCTACAACCAGACCGCAGTTAACACGACTTGCTACCTTGGATTCATTGAGGGGAGCAGCGACTTGTTACATTTTCGACTAAAGCACACATGATTAGGGAAGAACGATCTTATTTAGTTACCTGTTCCGCAAGTGAAGCAGACAGAGCACTAGTCAGCTGTACATGACGGTACGACCTTTTTCAGCGCGCGGACGAGAGACGAAAAAAGGTAACTATCACAGCCTGCATAAGAATTGTTAAGTAGTGAATCCTAAGCTCGATTAAACTTTTTTTCCCGACTTAAATCACAGACGTAAGGTGCAATGTGCGGAAAATCAGCGCTGCGCCCGCCAACCCCACGGACAGCAAAGCCCGATCACTGTCACGGACGCTTCGCAAGGCTAAACACTTGACGCAACGATCAGATTTTGCATTATCTAAGCTAAAAATTATATTACTTAAACGACATCACTTTTTCTCAGCTTGGTCAACGACGGGCCGCGAAATTAGCAGCGCAAAACAACGCTGTTTCAACTAGGCGCGTACTAAAGCGAGAACCAAACTCAACTGCCATGGAGCAGCGTTGCCCGACGCAAAGTCCAATTACGGGCTACCTTTATCGAAATCCGGCTTCTTTTTTTGCTTGCGTTCATACATATGAAGTTACACAGGCCGTTAGGACTGAAATTTGGCTAAATTGTTCCGCATTACAACCACATATCAATGAATGCATGTTATAGCGCTGCTCAAAAGAAATGATGCATCTGCTAATTACTTGTAAAAGGAAAAAGCAAGATATTTTCCCTACGTACATGTTCCATGTTCTCTGGAGACGATATGCTACAGCGCCGGCATGCTGCTGTAGAAGCTGTAACTATAGTTCAGGACAAGTTTGCAGGAAAAGTTCACTGAAAACTCGAATGGCGCAGCACCAAGTCGCAGAAGCAACAGAAGTGGCCGCAAACGCATGAATGGCGCGCAAGACACGCTTTCACTTAGCTTTCACAGAACAGCCTAACGTGCTACTGGGCCGCTGCTGTATGAAAAATGTTGTCAGCGCCTGTACTTCATGCAGTTTCTGGTGCGCACAAACGGCGAGGCGATAACTTGAAACAATGTGAACTTCGCTCACGCAATGCGACTTTACGATTACTACTTGATAGGGCAAGGAGCAGTTATCAGCTGGCAACCATGTCTTAAAAGAATGTGCGGTGACCAAATTTGATGCGCTCGCTAAAGTGAACAAAAGTTACTTGCATCGAGTTGCAAAACATGCCCCACTGCGTGCCGCTGTTCCTGGATAAGCGTTGTTTAGTTGCCTCGAAGAATTGGCGTAACATTTTTGTATGAAACTGTTAACAAATGTCCCAAAGACCTTGAATATGTTCCATTTTGTGCAGGAGCTCCGGAACTTTTCATTGAGTAGAGGTGAGGAGGGGGGCATCGCGTTTGTTTTGTTACTTGCTTATTCCATATTTTATTTACATATTGAATTCATAGTTTTCTTATTTTCACTTTTTACAGCTGTATTGGTCATGCATATGAAACTTGAAATGGGCTGCTTTTAACGACGTACAAACGAGGAGTGAGCGGTTGCATTGAAAAAGTTTGCGCATAGTCTGTTTTAATTTTGCTAATCATGCTCATGAAGAGAGTTCAGACAATCAACGACTTCTACTACGTTAGTCAGACGAAATGCTTTACGACTCACTACGAAGCCTACCAAATCATCCCCACTGGAAATTCATTAGGTCCTAGAATAGAAGCGTTTGTCAGACATCTGATCTGCACGCAAGCAGTTGGAGATTAGGGGGGAGGGGAGCGATGCCCCTTATGGAGAAATATTAGGGGGCGACCACCCCCCTTGCCTGAGTCCCTGGCTTTGTGCCCTGCTCCATCTTTGGGTCAGCTGTAGTTTTCATTTCATTTCATTTATTGGTTTCGTTTGGCCAGTGCAGAGACTGCAAAGTTCAAGTGAAGTACCTGACAGAGTCTCAACACCGTCGTCCTGAACTCTCTTATGCCATGCCTGATGCTTCAACCAAGAGGAGTCAAAATCTCAAAAATTAACGAGAGTTGATGTCTGTGCAATCCTCAGAATTTGCCGTTGGAGCCCGGCGATGAGAGGGATGGGGACTGTATAGCACAATCAAAGTACGATTATGAAGGCAGAAAGCTGGGCTAGTTGGTGTTTAGATTGAGAGGACATAGTAGTAGCGCTAGAAAACAGGGACAAGGGTAGAAGAAGACAATACGCGCTAGCCTCACGATTATGAAGTTTTTGTGCTGATCCAGTTTCCTAAGAAATAAAAGATGCTACAGAGACCTCACGATGTTCAAAAGTGTATTAATGCACGATTCCCGAAGAGTAGTAGTGCGAAGAGTAATTGGTAAATGGACCTTTTACCAGCAGCATCCTGAGCATCAGCCAAGCCGCCTCATTCGCCATCTCCGCCTGGCATTCCCACCAAAAATGGCGAACGACTTCGCTGCGCGTGTTTTTCAACGAACGACGTTTCGCCTCGTAGTTGGTCGCACAATGAGCGCTGTACGTGAAAAACGCTCATCGAAGCCGTTCTCCATTTTTGGTGCGAATGCCAAGCGGAGATGGCGAATATTTTTGCCGGGTGTGCCAGGCGAAGATGCCGGACGAGGCTTGACGCATTCGCTACTGGGAAAAGGCCCATAACTCACGCACTCTACTGCAGCCGCAGCCAATGCACACACACTTCAATTAACATGCCCTAGAGCCTACAGTCGTGTGTCCAAATTTCTCGAGCCATGGAGCGGTACCAAAACTGTCGTCGTACTGGCACATACGGGCAACTATTGGAGGTGGCGGCCAACATGGACAGTGCGTTTTGTGTTTTTTCGTAGAAGAAAGGGGCGGTTAGTACGGTGGTTATTTACAGCGGCGAATTGAATGGTGGGAGAGGACGACCGCTTTCCATGGGTGAGAAGTTTTCCTTGGGAAAACAACTTCCATTTTTCGTTTCGAGTAGAAAGTTCAACCGATGTATCGTGCAAACAGTAGCACCTTCGATTTCTTTCCTACCCCCCAATCTTTCCCCAAACCGCACACGTCGAAGAGGTGCCTATAAATCCGCCCTTTGTTCATCAATATAGTATTCTTTTTATATCATTTCAGTGGGCGGTCATCTCCTTGATCCTCTAACCTTGATATACTTATGTCGGTGGGCCTTGCTGTTCGGTAGCTGGTGGTGGTGGCAAACTTTTGTTAGACTATGTTCCTTAGCCTAAACAAAGCTCTTCGCTCCGAGTTCTTCAGGGCTGTTGCAGCACCCCATGATCCGGCTTGGCAGGGGGGTGTTGGCGCCGCGCCGTATGTGTACGTTATATTCAAAGGCGGAACACGGTCTGAGAACACTCAGGACTTCTGTTAATGACTCGAAGAGTGCACATAGTATTCCTGAGCAAGCGCTTCTGCTTTTTAGAAATACCCCATGCCAAGTTCCTGGGCAGCCTTTGTTGTATTCGCTGTGCAACACAGTAGCTAAAAGCCTTCGCCCCTCTCTTTCAATCTTTAACCCTGTTCTCAGACTGATAAAGCAGAGCCTTAAAATAACATTATTGTTTTTTAACCTGTACGTGCACACGCGAACTTACTCAGTTCAATGCCTCGCGGTCTGAAGGTTTAATCTGCTTCTCAGTCCTGTTTCACAAGACTGCGTGGGGTGGCAGCTGCATTCTAGTGGCTGGCATTTCTCCGAAGATCATGGCTCATGTTGCTCATCGATGATGCTGCGCACAAGTTAGCAAAGACACGGCGCGTATGTTATAGCAATACTGAGATCGATTTCTTGCTGTTTTTGAATTTCCCGCTCTCCACCATTGGCTAAAGTGAAGCGTCCGCTCTTCGTTATTTGCTCAAGCCCAGGGCGCGGCGTCGCTTCAGCCAGTGGCGACTGGCGGTAAAATACAATCGAGTTGGGGAAGAATCGCTTTGTCACCGACCTGGAATATCGCATACGAGACCAGGTTGGCTCTGATGGCAACCACTGCGCGACTTTGCTGAGTGGGCTGCCGTACTTTAATCAGTTTGCTACATGGATAAGGGTAGAGAATGGTCACAATCTGCAACTCTTCTGCCAAGAGGATAATTGTGCGGCCCATATATTCCGCATCCGGATAATGACATGGAAAAAGAGAGAGAGGAGTGGGTGTTGGAACAAGCGCAAATTTATGATATTCTGGCTGAAATCATTAAGAAGAGTAGAGAGGAGAGAGAACCGATGGTTTAAGATAGTGGAGTAGATTCCAACGGAAGACAGGCGCAGCAGGAGACGACAAATAGTCAGGCGGGGAGCTGAGATTGTAGTTGGATACACCTCAAAACGAAGCGGTGAATGCACCTCAAAAGAGGCCTTCCAACACATGGCGTCGGCCTGATATCATAACGCCGTGGACAGCCGTCAGCTAGCACCTGCTATCGGCCGTGGCAGGTGCAATGCACTTCACTGCGCTCGAAGCCGTTGATCGCAGGGCCTTTTTTGAAGGGAATTTGCCGCTTCGTCCTTGAGGTGCATCCGACTACAAGAAATTTTCGGACCGCAGCTGGTGTACGGCAGAGCTAACCAGCAATCAAAAGGAGGTATTCGCGTGACATCACGAGCGCCATTTTGTAGTAACGCAGGTAGTCGCAGCAGTGCAGGCCGCAGTAGATGGCGGCCAGCTGATTGAACATGCGCGCTGCCTTTCGCTGTGTTCCATGTAAGACAAAATGGCAGCCCCTGTGACGTCATTGAACACTCCGATGGGGGAAGTTTTTGCCGAGCAGTGGGTGTAATCGGGTTGTCAATGATGCTAGCCCATCATCATCCGATCCCATCAATAAGATCGAAGCGGTGGCTTTGTGGTAGAGCACTTTCCTCGCATTCGGGAAGTGCTGATTTCAATCCCCAATGCCGCCGGTTACCAACCGGTTTCCTAACGGTCACAAGATTTCCTCCAGCCTGGTGTACGGCTCCCCTGGGGTGAAATGCTTGGAAAAGAGCCGTCGGCCAGCCTCAGTCCGCATTGTGTGGTAAAGCCCTGTAGTGGCCCTTTTTCTCTGCACAACGTATAGAGTCAAAGACCCTTTTCCTAAGCATTTCACCCAAAAAAAAGCCGGGCACCTATATAGGTCGGGGGAAAGACTGTACCCGGCTGTAATGGGGATGCGAGGCTGATGCTCAAACCACTAGCCATTCCTTCCTGATACCAAAGCGGCTGAATGGCTTTTTCGTTCGGCTGAGGAGGCCGAGTTCCTGAGTTCGATTCCGGCTTCGGCGGCCGCATTTCACTGGAGCGGAAATGCAAATAAGAGATTGTGTGCTGAGATTGGGATGCATGCTGAAGAGCCCTAGGTAGCTAGACTTTATTCGGATCCCTCCACTGCGAGTTAATTTTCGCGATGATTCAACTGTAGCGTTTTTTTAGCGAACCGCCCACAACGTGCGAAAATTATTCCAGCGAAGCATTTCGGCGAAATTTCGACTTACAATTCGCCTGCCCCCCCACCCCTCCCCCCCTCTCCCTAAGAAAAAAAAACAACAAAGTAGACTCTAAAAAGAGCACGTTGTTCCTCTCTTCACTCTGAATTTGGTACAGATTAACGCTGCCAGGCGGAATGCACCCTTATTCGAAGGCATTTATTTCACAATTCCTGAGATAGGGTATTCGTTCTACAAAATGTGTTTGCGCCCTTCGAATTTACTGAGTCATGTATCGTGAATCGGCTTCATCACGTTTTCTCTGAAGTCCAACGTTACATCTACTGAAGCTACATCTACTGCCTCTTGTATAAGCGCAGCATATCACAAGAAACAATAAGGGGCCTACTAATTCTGCCTCGCGAAATTTAGTGCAAATGCAATATTTAAAAAAAATGCGGCTTGAGTCGCAGTCGCGAAATTTAGCTTTAAAAAAAAAGAATCGTCGTTTACAGTAATGCACTGCACTCGGGGTCACTTGGCATGTAAAACTTCATCATGCAACTCTGAAACTGTTACTTTCGTTCCTTTCGTGCCAGCGTGATATATCGGTTTTATTTTATTTATACACTTGTGCGCTTATATAGCATTCTGGAAGGGTTTGCGAAATTCTTCGTGGGTAGTCGTGTATCTTGGCCCGCTCAAAATATGGAAAAATACATTATATACAAGGCACCTGGAAATCGCGAATCGAGCGCCTAGTTTTGCAAACCTACACCATCTCTTGTATTTATGCGTGCTTCTAGGTTCGAACTAGAATTCCCCCTCCAGGCGTTTTTATTCCCTCATCAGTGATACTGTTTTTTTTTCATATCCGGGTGCGGCGCCTATCATATTGACTTCCATGGCTCCTTCAATAGACCAGGGTCTTGCAGTGGGCTCGCTATAGCTGTCGACAGAGATCAATACTTCGTACTGAAAGCTGAACTTGCAACGTGATATTGGTTTCAAGATTGTCAGCCCATGGTTGAATACCTTGGATCCAGTATGTTGAAGCTAATATCGAAAATGAAGAGACTGCCTTAAATAGCATCCCAAGTCCAGCGACTCCATAACTGTGTCCACAGACAAACCAAATGAACGATAGAATATCGAAGGCCCCCGCCGCGGTGGCTCAGTGGTTATGGCGCTCGGCTGCTGGCCCGAAAGACGCGGGTTCGATCCCAGCCGCGGCGGCCGAATTTCGGTGGAGGCGAAATTCTAGAGGCCTGTGTGCTGTGCGATGTCAGTGCGCGTTAAAGAGCACCAGGTGGTCGAAATTTCCGGAGCCCTTCACTATGGCGTCCCTCATAGCCTGCGTCGCTTTAGGACGTCAAACCCCAATAAACCAAACCAATATCGAAGGCAACAACACGGTTTTACCTTCCTAGGTGGTACAGGGCAGAACAGGTACAACTGGTTGTGACGTCATGAAGTCTGCACGAACCGTCGCAGCAGGTAGACGCTGATGACCACTCCTGTAGGGCGAAGCCTGCCGGCTATCAGGCCGCGAGGAGAGCCGCTGGGCCCTGCTACGCAGCTGCCTTTACGTTAGCAGGTCCCTCCCGCTCGGCAGAACCAGTCGCAATGGTCAACTCGCGAGCGGACGATAACGCATGCAGTACCTCAGCAAACGAAGTTAATTGGTCGGCTTCGTGGAGCGTCGCTGTGGCAGCTTCTGCCAGTCACTAACTGGGTTCGCGACATCGCCGCAAGGGGCAGCACACGTCACGCGTGTCACGCGCCTAGCTGGCACATGCGCGAGGAAGTTTAGACTTCAGCCGTCGTTAGAACGACTGTTCAGTGCTTTTTCTTGGCTTTCGATCTGCCGTGCGGTGATAAAGTTCCCATATGATTTATTTAATGAGATATATGTATTTGAAATAATGAATTTTATTTTATGATTTATTGAACCTGCGATCATAATTTGCGAAGCAACAAACAGACCAAGGCAAAAATACGACTAAAGACAAATAAGGATAAGACTTGCTTATGTCCTGGTCTGCAAGTCGCTTCGCTAATCGCGAAACACTCACGTCAGCTATCCCTACACTATCATTTGTTATTACAGCTGCGACTGCGATGACAGATCGGCTGGCGATCTTGTAGTATGTTACACCCAGGGGAAATGACAAGGAAGAAGGTCGGTCACCTGCAATCTGATCTCCATTAATCATATCCACTCCACTATTACGCTGAAATTTCGCTTCTAATCCCTGTTCTGATGGCCCAGGAAAACAGCGGTGGTCGCAATCTTCAGCAATAAGCGGGCAACATTCCCAGTTACCTTTACATACTTTGCACGCCTTTATGAGCTTTTTGGTTCGGATTGGATTTGAGGCTTGCTGTTTTATGTGAGTGATGATGGTCATGAAGGTTCCATAGTTGAATTCTTCGAAACGCAGAGAACAAGGTACTGGTTTTTAGTTTGCTCACTGACACTGGCCCATCAGCATAGAAAGAGAGAAACACGAGGCACAAGGTAACAGCCTTGAGTGCATCATTTCTTGACAATCTGTCTAGTCTGTTCATTTTAACATTTTCACTGCAGGCATTCATCCATGTAACAAAAGGCTTGCTGTCTTTGATCGCTTGTTGTAGAAAAAATCTTTCATATACTTATAGCTTGTCAGAAATAACTATTCAAACACGTTAAATGAGTCAGTTGCTTATGTGACATTTTACTGAATTATCAGTGATATGGTAGAGGTCGAGCTTAAAATTAAATCATGACATGAGGTTATGATGCATGTGTGTTACACGCCGAATCACAGCGTCGGACTGTCTTGGGGTTTAATTCCGTCACCTCTGGAACCTTCCACCAGCAGGTACCGTCTTTGTCAAAAGTAACCAGGCTGCATGGTTTGCTTCTAGCTTGTATAGAGGAGCCCTTGTGGCTTTCCTAAAGGTCAAAAGGTGTTGGAAAGTAAGAATACCCCCCCCCCCCCCCCCCCCTTACCTTTAACCACCATTTCAGCTTCAGGGAAGCTATAAGGACTCCACTGTACGAGCTAGAAGCAAACCATGCAGCCTGGTTACATTTGACAAAGACTGTACATGCTCAAACCATTAGGCCAATGCTGTGGTCAGGGGCGTCCTCGAAGTCATATGTAGCAGCTGGTGGAAGAATACGGACTCATGGCTTGCACAGAATCGTTACGAGCGTCACATGGAGATTACGTCTTTATTGTACGTCACAGATCACCCGTAGAGAAGAATATCGTATCCAATCAATCAAACGACGCGAGATGCGCAGTGAATTGTGCCGATGCAATCAGCGCAGCTTGCACTGGTTTTGCACGTTGCTGCACTGGAATGCTTCGTCGAATGCCTTGAGGTGCTGCTGAGATACGCGGCAGCTGCTGGGCATTGCATAGCGATGTAGGGCACAGTCCTGTGAAAGAGAGGAGGATTGATTACGCTTTGCATGAAGGACATCCTGAAGGGGAGCGTTCTGCTGTTGCATGTTTCGGGAATTCATTACATTTAAGGCAGGTGACGATGAGAAATAAAAAAAAAATTACAGACGATCAGTGCGATTCACTGTCGCACTGATCGCCTGTGATACACTTTGTGATATGCGTGATACACTATGTGATGTTCGCATAGTGTATCATATGGGTGCTGAAGCACTTGAGAGACACCAAGCAAATGAATAAGTAATCACGCCTTCCCTGTATTTGTCAGAAAAAGAGCTGCAATTTCTGAGGGACACAAAATGTGCTTAGTTTTTCCACGTGCTTTTGTGCGGCCATTTCTTAGCTTTCATCCACATTTTTTAAGCCATGTTTTTCCGCCCTCGCCTTTTTCGTTTAACGCTTCTACGCGCCTTATGGATATGGTTTTATCCTTTTACCTGCTTCTTTTGTCCCGACCCTTTACACCGTCGGCTTCTATCGCTCTTAGATTTCTTGCGCCTTTTCGATCTTATTATCACTCAGACGTGACTACACTGTTTTACGGTGATCGCGCAGCATCGCCCCGGTTCCACCTCCGTTTTGTTAACCTTATATGTGCCTTTGCACCGAAATAAAGTTTTGTTAGTCAGCGCTTGTGTCTGTCCTGACTTTCGCCCGTCGTCTTGTTCCCAGCGCTGTTGCTCTCGGTATGCAGGACCAACTAGACCGACACCTTGCTCTTGTTAACGTCCCAAGGTGGGTTAAGATTCGAATTACTCCCCGCTGCAAGTTACTGATCAATTAAGACTTCACCGTACCACCAGCTAGCTGTCCTAGTTAGACAAGTATAGAGCGACTGCGCCCGACAGGCGCTGGTCTTGGGTTCAGTCCCCGGATCAGGATTTTTCAACTACGAAGTTTCTAAGCTAGGTGTTCTACAGCTTTCCTTTGTGGCCGCTATGGCTACGCTGGAGTGGATGCTAATAAGTACTCCCTTATTTCATGGTGGTAGTGGTTCAGTGCTGCGGGTGGTTGTGTACATCAGGTAGCCTTTCACACAAGGGGCTGCACCTGTGTGCGAACATCATGCCTCAAGAAAGCAGATATTCTGCTGCGTGTCAGTATTACAACGAGATTTGCCTGGTATAAACTGCATTGCGGTTTTAAATGAAAAATCTCGCTGTCTCTTGCTGGCCCCAGTGGTTTCGGCGCACTCGGTCCTTGGAATGGGCAGTGTGTGTGGCCTGGTACAATTGTCGTTACGACTTCAGCCGTCTTGGACAGGGACGTGAAGACTGAAAAATTTTACAGCAATAGCTGTTAAGAGCACGTCTCCCAGTTATGTGGTGCAGTGTTGGCGTTGTCGGAGTAACACCGCGCTACGCTGATCGGTCAGCGCGCATTGGCGTTAGGCGTGACGTCACTGCGAAGCCCCACGCTGATTTGTCAGCCCTCAGCGATGTCCCACACGACGTCACTGCAACGCACCGCGCTTAGTGGTCCGGAATCAGTGACGTCATGAATGTCAGCAACGTGACGGTACGAGCACTCTGCCACAGAAGGTAAATAATAACGATAAATTAATACATTCACCACCGCAAACACCTTTCTTTTGATGCCCATTGACATAGCGCTCAAGATACTCCTGGCGCCATTTGGTCCCTAGGTGGTCACACTTGAGGGATTGCTTGGGACCCAGCTCACACACTGATTAAGTGGAAGGCTCCGGATTAGTTTCGACCATGCGGGCTTCTTGGACATACATCAAAATCTCAGCACTCGGCCATTCATAGATGTCGCTTCCATCGAACTAAGGACACGTGATGGTTTGTTCATTGCCCAGCAAAGGTCGCTACTTGCCTTCAGGCACGCCATGGTATGAAGCAGCTGCATCGGGGTACTGGGTCCAGACTGCATGGGCAGCCGACGCGACGCACGCGCCCCAGTCTCTGAGCGCAAGAGGGACTGCACGCACAAGTAGGCGAGGAGGTTCTCCTTGAAATCGCTCCGGTTGGAAGGAATGCCCACCGCGCACTCCAGTGCGCTGGGCGCGTCTGTTCGCATGAACCTGTGACAAACAGGAGGTCGAAAAGCGCAGGAGGAACAAAGTATTAGCGGCCAGCCTGTGCCAAGCGTGTGGTCTGTGTCATCGCGATACGTGCCGCATTCTACGCTTAGACAAAAGACATAAATGACCCTGAATCTCGAATCTGGAACACGGTGAAAATTTAAATCACTCTTTCTTTCCATGGTACCAGCATACCTGCCAGATTCCGCCGTCTATTTCCAGGACAGCTGAGAAAACAGCGTAGTCACTCAGTGAGGAAAGACTGTTCTGGGAAAACAGGGCAAGTTATTTCCTAACGCGTTGTGTGTTTATCGTTTAATATATCTACCAAGAAGCCATTTTGTTACCGCAATTAACGACGCATGGTTACTTGGGAGTCGCAGTAAGTCTATGATTATGTTAGGAACGCGGTACATATTTCTGCAAACTTTTGAGCTTTCCTCCAATGGTCTCAGTGTAAATCTTACCGGTGTATTTTAATCGTAAGAACGTTTTGTTCTAGAGAAATGGTAGTGCCTGTAAGAGTCATCTTCTCTAAGTTGCACCTACTTGATATAGGTTTAAAATGTAACTGGTACTGAGATCTCTGAACACGTAGACACGCCCTACCCTTCTTTCTAAGCTATCACAAAGAACGTGTAAGGTGGCCACAGTGAAAGAGCACAGGCGTACCTTGTAACTATACTCCTGGCGACCATATGTCCGAAGCCGCCATAGTCGACGGCCGACGGGCCTTCAGCCGAAAATAACCGGCTTGCTAGGAACACGGCGGGCACAAAAACATGACCGCCTGAAGAGGTAGCCACGTCCTCTCGGAACGGGTCAACATGCGTGTCATTGGGAGAGATCAGTCGCGCCCTCACTCTCGCCGCTTCGATCCAGTCGCTGAGGAAAGAGCGTCCATGGCCAGCGGGGATGGCGGCATAGTAAGTGTCCTGGTCCACAGTGTTCGCGAATCCGACGAAGACGGGCTTAGCTTCGAACAGACGGAGCCAGCGGGACGCATTATGGATCAGCCATTCGGCGACGCTCTTGATTACTATGGACACGCGCTCTCTGACTTGGTCCATGATCCCCTGGAGCAGGTCTGCGGTAAGCAGTTGTGGTCCTAGAACGAGGCCGACCCTCTTCAAGCAACCCCTAGTGAATCTTCCTTTCTCCACGACGCGCCAAAGGACTGGGCTGACATAGACGGCGCACTCCGCAAGGACATTCCAGCTGGTCCACTGGTAAAGACGTTCGATACCCCACTGAGTCCAGAATGTGCCTATAAGGTCGAGGACCACAGGCTCAAGTTCGACCTCCGTATCGTTTTTATACGGCGTTTTCTCCGCGACGGCTTTAGCGAAGGTGCCTGGCGGAACGCCTCTCAGTTTGATGTATCTGATGTCCCCGAACCGGGAGGCGCCAGTGGTAAAGGGGGATTTGTAGTAAGGACCAGTCAGAGATCTGACCATCTCCTGCGCTTCACGGTGCAGTGTAACACCTAAGCCTTTTTCCTCGCTGCCAGAAGCGACGTATACTTGTGCCACGGCCTGCGAAAGAGTGAGATACGCACGTGTTTTACGCAGTGTAACCGCAAGCCTGTCGCGTATTCTGGCAGTGTGCATAAATGAGCATGTCTCTTTCGTCCGCGTCTATTGGTTGGCGAATAAACCTGGTGGTGGTGGCTGCGTGACGACAGCTGACCCGTCCTTCCTATTCCGGTTGAAACAATGCACTTGCCAATGCATCTGTTATTGTAGAGAAAAAGTTTAAAATTTCAAATGTTGTGCTATGAATATTGCTATCTGGCTGTCGGCTGCATAATGAGCGAACACAGGCGCGTACGACTGTGCCCTTGAGCTCTTTAGTCTGGTTGAGTGAAGAGAGTGTTGGTCCATTGTTAAGGGGGAATCGCTCAAGGGGGAATACATTAGTAATAAGGGAGTAATTAGCCGTTAGCATCCACCAAAGCGCTACCATACGGCTACAAAATGAAATCTATACAGCTTCCACAGAAACTCCATAGTTGAAGAAAAATTCGTCCTGGTCCGGGGTTCGAATACGGGACCACCGCCTCACAGGGGCAGTAGCTCTACCAACTGCAAGTTTCTGCGGAAGCTATATAACTTTTATCTGTAGCCGTAGAGCTGCGCTTGGGTGGGTGCTAAACACTAATTACTCCATCATTACAAGAGATACGGCCTGTACGTCTAGGCCGACACGATCCAGAGGGTAAGCCCACTCAGTGCTGACTGTCGGAGAATCACTTGGAGCGAGCGCTATCAGTAAGACGAAATAAATATCGGTAAAGTATATTTTAGATAGTTACTGTGAGTGAACCCGAGTGTGCGCTGCAGTACAGGCTACTAGGTCCAAAGTAGAGGCAGACACAGGAAGAAACGCTACTTCGTTAACGCTGTTTCGAGTACAGCTTTGCAGCAGCATAACTGAAAATCAGACACTCTGGCCTGGGAAGAATTGACCATCCCTTCCCTCGCTCCTGGCCCATAGAGGTCCGTCGTCAAGGCGCACGTTGAGTACCTTGAAGAATTCCTCGGCGGAAGGGTAGGCCTCCAGTCTGGACATGAAGGAGAGGTCCGGGCTGAGGTGGAGAGAGTGCCTCGTCGCCGGCCGAAGGTAGAAGAGGCCGCTCAGCTCGTACGAGAACGCCAGCTCAACGTGCAGATCGAGGAGGCTGCGCTCGCTAATCCTCTCTAGCGGCACATTCCATCCGACGGTGAGCCCCAGCTGGGACATGAACTTGCGGAGCTCGTCGAAGTCGTCGAAACTGTAGCGATAATTGATTCACAACTTGGGGACTTTTTAACGACATTCTCAAAGAAGAAAATGCGACAGCCTTTTGAAGTTGGCCCATCCTCAGATATTCCAAAGAACCCCCAAAGTTTAGAAGTAGACCCTCCCTGGAAAATGGATTATGATGGATTAGTGGGTTGAATTAATGTGAATTAGCGATGATTAGTTGGCGGAACATGGTGGATTATTGGGTGGACTAAGGTTGATGAGTGGGTCAGGTTAGCATAATCCCATATGATAGTCCAGTGGAAGGTACTCGAACAGTTCATTGCTCAGGTTTTCAAATCTGTACGTGATGATTACGTCACGACCCCCCCCCCCCCCCCCCCCGACCGGTCAGGGAATTTCGTTACGGAGGAACCGCGCGTAAGTAAACGTACAGATAACGACGTGGGCTACCGGAGAGGGAGGGGGAGGAACCGGCGCTGCGCCGGTCTCGACACGAGCAGTGCTCCGTCAGGTGGCGCCCAAGTGCAGTTCGTCATAGTTCGACGCTCTCTCGGAGGTCTCATAGTTTTGCTCATTAAGGTACGGTGATGGTATAACACGTTATGTGACAAATTTTATTTTTGAGCCGTGTACATGTGAGTTTATGGTTGCCACGAAGCTTCATTGTACCTGCAGGGCCCCTTGTGCTTACTTTAAAAGATTGTGGCCCTAAGGAATGGCATAAGGCATCCACTATATAGCTTCTAGGCAAACTAATTTGCACGGAGACTCCTGACCTTGGCAACTGCCCCTCAAAATTATGCGAGTAGAGGTGCAAACGAGAGGCATTTTTTTTGGTGAGAACAGGCGCTTTTTATGTACAGATAAGGACAACTCTACACCGCTATGCTAGCGCCACGGTCAAATAAATCCAATTTCGGCTCACGGAGCCACAGAAACGTTCGCATTGGTTGAGGGCAGCAAGAATATACACACACTCCGATCACCGCTATGGTCCTTACCTGCGTGCGAGGGTATTTTCGCAGGACCTGAACATGGCGACCGCCTTGTTGCTGGCTCCCTGGAGAGTGTTGGAAGGATTCCGAATTCCTTCGGCGATTTTGTCCAACAGGCGATCGCGCTCGACCCTCAAGAGACTGATCTCTAGACCCGAGTAGCGTCCACAGACGTGTTTCTCGAAGTCGTCACACGGCTTGACCAACGGGTCCAGGTGCTCTCGGAGGACGTCGCTGGTGGCTACGCAGCTGGGAGCGTTGCACACGTCATCAGTAGGTCCTGGCTTCGAGGTGGACTGATCGGTTAGAGGGAGATGGTCAGTGGTAGGACGAACCGAGGTAGATACGTCAGAGATGGGTTGAGTAGTGACGCCCGAAACCGGAAGTTTCGCGACGGGCGATGATCGGCGCAAGAACAAAATGGCTGCAGCGACAATGCCGATGGCGACCACGACGCCTCCGAAGAAAATGAACACACGTGTCCGGTCGAGACGTGGTACCCGTTCTTCTACGGCATCTTGACTATCGGACATGGTGCAAAACGGGTTCGAAGGTTGGAGTGGAACTCGGACGCTTAAGCCTCTCGGGGGGGAACAGAAGGTGAATTTTCTTCTTTCACCCTCGTGCTTCTTCGGAGCTGCCGCTTGGTTGCTGTATGCGACTATACCACGTGTTTCAGGAAAGCCCGCCGCCAATTTTTATTGCGAAAGCAATACTACTCCCAAGAACGGCCTTTCGCGTAGCGGCGGCCACTTGGCACTTTTGACCTTTACAATGACCCCTGACGTCATACTATGCCTAGTGACGTCACAGTGTGACGTCATATCAGGACGAGAGACGGGCTACCAACTCGGCTCCTCGGGTAAAGGCGGCCGCTTGGCACGGCGCGCCGCGCTCCTCCCTCTAGAGGCGCTAGTGACGTTATAGCGTGACGTCATACCAGAAGCGAGAGACGGGCTACCAACTCGGCTCGTCGGGTAACGGCGGCCGCTTGGCACGCCGCGCCGCGCTCTTCCAACTAGAGGCGCTGCATATGCAGTATAAAACACCTGCTTTCGCAACCTACCAGGCTTAACCAGAGCTAAGCCCCCGGCAATTTTTTTTTAATATAATTTTTGAGTTATAAAGACAGCTTCCGCGACGTAGTAGCGCCAGTGTAGGCGGACATCAAAAACAGGTGAATCATGTTAACTAGTAATCTGGGGAAGTAATTTCTCATGGTTATCTTTTTAGCTATCCCATTTAGAAATCTGGTCGCAATAAGAGATTTGTAGCCAGGCGTTAGTAATAGCCGCATCAGTGTTTAGAATTTCCAAAAAGTGATTGGCTTCGGTGCTGTGGCTCAATAAATTTTGCCGTTCTCGCGCCAAAAGAGGAGTGATTTCGAAAAGGGCGTGGCTTTGGCGAGCACAAAGCGACGCCCCTTCCATCGCACGTCACGTCACGTGACGCCGCATGCCATGTGGAGAAAATTTTAAATGCTGTCTTCTCATCAATTCAGCAATAAACGCGCCTTTTTGGGCAGGAAAAACATCAACATACCGAAAAAGGGCGGTAAACCGAATTAATCGCCGCACAGCTAGCTCCCTAAGTTCGCGGAAAGGATCAGGACGAATCAAGAGCAAAATATAGAGTAAAAGTTTCATTGGAATACGTGGATCTCGAAAAACCACTGGAGCCTTTAAGTCTAGCCTGTGTAATTAACATCTGCGCTAGAATGATAAATCTCAGGATCCATAGCGCACAAAATTCACGGGACACAACACAAGCGCTGAACTTCCACTGAACGATCTTTATTATAGCTTGTAAAGATCACGTAAGGTACAGGTATAGATGACTTACAAAGATTATCTTGTCAAGTTCATGATGTGTCAAGGGATGAGAAAAAACACAATGCAAGCCACCAATCAGTGAGCACGTTTCACACTATCGCCCGCTACCTTGAATCTAAGAAAGCTAAGTCTTTCCTTGATAATGGCACTGAAGGATCACTAACACAATTTTCCAACCCCTCTTTTTCCATCGCTGCAGCTTCAATTATCTCTCTCGTTTTTTGATCACTATTTTTTCCTACCACTGAACACTCCTCGAACTTAGGCGCGCATTTGTTACCACGGCAGTGACGAGCCAAATTACCTGGCCCCTCGTCTATAACGTTTCTGTAGTGGTCGCAGAGCCGCTTATTCGGGCACCGGCCTGTCTGTCCAGTGGAAGTTTAGAAGTTTAGCGTTCAGTGGAAGTTTAGTGCTTGTGTTGTGTCCCTTCAATTTTGTGCGCTATGGATCCTCATGTTGACTACCCACTACCCACTAGCCCGAACCCTGACCCTTCTGTAGTAGAACGGCAGATTGGGCGAGTTGGTGTTCCATGGTGACAAGTACATATAAACAGCGCTAAACAACAGGACCAGATAGAGGAGTAGACAAACACGGCGCTGAACTTACAACTGAGTTTATTGGAAGAAAAAAATTCCAATATATACATACAAAAATGGGCACGTGCACACAGTCATACATCAAAGTAGAGATAAAATGAACAAGCCACGATGATCGCACGTGTTGTACCTGCCTCCAAGCTACCCTTTGTGCAGCAATGTCATTTCTTTCGTTGACAAAGCTAAACAAGTATTACTAACGCAACCTTTTGATTTTCTAGTGATATGGAATGCTTCGGCGACTTCCCTTGTAGTTTTGTCAGTATGAAAATTCTGTATCCCTTCTAAATGATAAATCCTGACCCTTCTAAATGATAAATCAAAAACAGAGGAAACGTGATTTGCAGCACAGTCTTTACTGCTTTACGTAGAATTCGCACATTTGCTTGCGCTGGTTCAACGTCTTCCTCGGCTTCTTCAGCACTCGTCCTCGGGGACGCACTTCTCGTCAGATGGTCTTCGGACGAGGCCTTCTTTGCAATGGCATCTGGTCACGGGACTCGGAGGGCAGAGACGAGATCCTACGTCTCCGCACTGGGCTTCGCAGCACTTCGGTGCCGTAAGGCCTTCTCCGTCGGGGCATGATGGCGCTGCGAGAGAAAGATAAGGACTGTGTGCGTGTACGGATCGCTCAAAAAGACAGTGAGCACGTCAGTCGACACAGGCACGGCGAAAAGTATACTCGGTCTGCGCCAATATGAACTGATCTCTTTCATTAGTAGTAGCATTGTCATTACACCGGCCTCGGTACCTTAATGGCTACGGAATTCGGCGAAATGTAAATGCATTTTGTCTTACAAGATGTTAGGGGATGGTACAGAACCCCTGGGTTCGATCCCGGCCGCGGCGGTTGAATTTCTTTGGCGGAGAAATTCTAGAGGCCCGCGTACTGTGCGATGTCAGTGCACGTTAAAGAACCCCAGGTGGTCGAAATTTCCGGAGCCCTCCACTACGGCGTCTCTCATAGCCTTAGTCGCTTTTGGACGTTAAACCCCATAAACCAAACCAAACCAAACCAAACCAGAACCCCTGGTGGTCGAAATTATTGCACTGCCCTCAGCTACGGCGTCTCTCATAGCCCGTGTGCGGCTTTGGAACGTTAAACTCTTCTTGCAACCACCAGCGTAATCGTTATTCTTGTTTGGAAATAATGAATTCCGATAATATGATTGGTATAGGCATACACCCTAACTAGAAAGGAGTAAAAAGGGAGTGCACAAGAGAAAAGTCTTCGCTAGAGGACAGCTTACGCCCTTTTTACTCCCATATAGGCGTATTCGTGCATAAGGCATATGCCAGAGTGGGGCCTATAATGAGTGAACTTTGCAAAGCGCAAAAGAGAAAGATATGGGGACCCAGAGAAGGAGTAAAAGAAATAATTGTTTTGGAAGAAGATAGATGGCGCAGTAACTGTCTCACTTCTCGGTGGACGCATCAACCGCACCGTGACAGAAGGGAGGGGGGAGGGAGTGAGAAACAGGCGCCGTTGTTGAGGGTTTCAGAATAATTTCGCCCAGCTGGAGTTCCGTAACGTGCACTGATATCACACAGCACTCAGGCGCCGTTCGCGCTTAGCCTCCATCTAAACGCTCACTCCGCGACTGTGATTTGAACCCGCGTCCTCGGGATCGGCAGAAGAAAGCCATAACCACTGAGCCGCCGCGACAGAAAAGAACGAAGACGTTGGTGGAGGGTGAGAAACGTAAGAAAAATGGGGGGGGGGGGGGGGGGGGGGGGAGTGGGCAGACCCTGAGACTTCTGCTCTGAGTACCACATCTAATACCCGTGCCACACACGCACAAGAAATGGCAGTAAATGCTTAAGGCCGATGACGATAACGCTTGCAAGGTAGTCAAAAGTTTCGTCTGAACATAAACATTGCCAATGAGCACAATATATTCTGAAAGTCTAAAAAGTAGCCATAAACTCGCATGTCGGCACAGAAGTCGAGAGTACCTGTCAATAAGGCTGGTTAAAATGGCGCTTTTCGCACCTAAAATGCGGTATAGATGCCTCATGTTAAGAATTAACCGTTTCATACTAGTTAGGAAGTTACTAACAAAGCTGCATGCTTTTCTGCGTGTGGAATGGGAACGAGAGTACGCATTGCACGGGCGAATGAGTTGTGGCGAACTCAGTAGGTCGCGAATGGCAGCAAGGCTAATGCCATTAAATTTATGCGTGTGGCACCGCACGAATGCTATTAAAACTTAAGGCAGTAAAGCACTTAATGGCATTAAATCTGTCCGTGTGGCACGGGTATAAATCAGCAGCCATGCACCGATTCTGACTGAACCTTGTTGCATTCAAATGCGAGAACTTAAATCTATTGACTGCTGTGAGCAAAATTTTGACCTGTGTCTTAATCGAAGGAAGCGCTTGATTACCAGACAGACTGAATTCGAGTCAGCAGCCGAGCACCGTAATCCGAGCCACCGCGGCGGGGCCAATTAGAGTTCACTGCGGTGTTTTGAAAGAAACAGAATGGGTTTCAGGTGGACTCACACAGTGTTGTCCGGATTTTCTTACCTTCCTCAGTAACTTTGGAGTTTTGGATGTGTAACACATGAATGTAGAGAGCAGTCGTACGTCGCAGCCAGAAGAAATAATTATCCCGCATCCTAAATTCAGCGGAATCGCGGGGACGCGTGTCTTCGGATTCTTTCCGATATTAATTGGTTGTGTACCTGAATTTTGCCTTTGGATGGTGTTCGTGCTTCTCTTTCGTCAGCGTACGGGACTTGTAACCTTCACTGTGGACTTGAATTCCTTTGGCATAAAGGCTACGACAGTTACGAACTGACACTAAGCTCCGCATTATAATAAGTTCGCTTCGGTGGAACCACAAATGCAGAGCAGCGAAAGGTGTGTAGGGTGTGTACTAGATAATTCAGTTGATTTGTATTGTATGCAAAGTGGGGAGCTGCACGACACACACAAGTGAAAACATTGAGCTGAGGATCATTTTGCAGTGCCTAGTGTATAATACATACCTCAGAATGTCAGAAATGACAAGGGTGGTGCAAGACGTGCTCCGGTTGTAGGGGCTAAGAAAACAGAGCTCTAGTCGCAGCTGTATTATATAGACGTCGCAGGAAACAGCAGGAAAAAGAACGCGGCGTTTAGCTTGCACAGACGGAACCTGTAGTCTGTGTCAAACACACGAACTAACCTTCTGCCCTCATAAATCCATACACATGTAGGGCCATGACCACAATACCAATACATAGGAAAACTGACTGTCTTGCTTTTAAACCAGGTAAACCAGGGTATCCAGGTACAGAAGTGTAATGGGTGCCCTTATACCCAGACAGAGCCCTTATACCCAGACAGAGCTGGGCACCTGAGACGCTGCTTTCAAAGTCATCGCCGCCGTCCCAAAACTGCTTCACGGCACATTTACCTGCGCATCTTGCTTGCGAACGTGCCGCACCGCTAGCAGTTCGGCTCATCGGTTCACAAATCCAACGCAAAGCAAACACTCAAGCATCTCAATTGAGGGCATATTTATTCCGCTTCCCGGAACGCCATCTGTGGACAGGCGGCGTTGCGGTCAGCAACCCGAAGTTGCACCGAAGGCTACCACTCCAAGCGTATCCGTCCAGGTTGAACACACTCCAAGGGTATCCGTCCAGAAAAGTAAATTCGCAAGTGGCGCTGCAGTTGGTCGGACCACAGATGAGTAGCCGGGTTCAGACAGGCCAGGGCTGTCTCGGGAGCATAGCCGAGGAGACGCCAAACCTCCACAGTGACGGCTGGGTAGCGTGGCCTCTCCTGTACCCGACCTTGCGGAGACGCAAATCCCTTCTCGAAGGCTGCGGTACAACATGGAGACGAAAAGACGCACAATACGGCATAAAGATTGCGTCGATGGAACTTTTAACACACAAAGAACACGCTAAGGGGAGTTCCTCCATAATCTGCACAGTGGACAACCTCCACAATATAGTCACTATGCACCAACCGCTTTATGCAGGAAGAAAGGTGCGCTCTCTGCATCTGAACAAAATTTAATGGGGAGAGCAAACCAAGGCCGAATGGACCAAATGGAAACACGTTGTCATGCTCAGGCAGGAAGGATGCTATGTGGGCGCCAGCTGCTTCACTGGCTCTGCACTCTTCTCCGCCGAAAAAAAAAATAAAGATGAGGAGTTCGCGGACGAAGACACCAAAAATTAACCTGTCACACGCGCATTATACGCGGACACTCCAGAAATGTCCACATTCAAGGGAGGTTTAGAGGGCAAAGACTGCTCCCATTTATACAACTGGCTGTCAGCATAATTGCGTATACAGCAAACTCGAGGATTTCTTGGAAATATTGCGCCCAAAAGCGCTTTCTTTGTTTCCGGGATGTCAAGTATCGCCGGTGCCTCAGCTGCGCCGCTGGCCGCGTGGCAGTGACGTAATTTGTGCCGAACCATGCATGCATGCGCTCAACGCTCAACAGGAGGGCCCCGACGCTAGCATGAAGGCGAAGATTACTTAAGAGGCGAATAAGGAAGCGGTCATTACCCAATGGTGGGAGGGTGGCGCCACTCCCGCTGCCGCTACCTGCTTCCATGTTGCGATCCCAGTGATGTGGCTCCTTTGCGTTCCGGCGGCTCGCACTCTGCGAGCCCCGACCTGAATGAAACGGGAAGGCTCGTATAGAGAAGGCCCGTAGAAGAACGACACGACGTGCTTTAGCCGCACATATTCGAACGTGTGGCACTGTACGACTATTTCGTAGTCCCGAACAGCGTTCACGGAGTCCCTTTCGTCCTTTTCGCAATAAGTGCATCTCATGCTACTGACAAAAAACACCAACATAGCCACAATCAGCAATAGTCATTTTTACCCAGAACAAAAAATGGAGTTCTCTTCAATGTCCTTTCAAATTTGAGCTCTTGCAACGCAACCCTCTCTTAAAAAATTTCTTAGACTTTCTATAGATTGTCCATAAACTTTATAGATTTTCTATAGAGAAAGCCTGCAGACTAATCGAAAGACTGTCGGTAGAGAATCTAGGTATTTATAGCCACATGCTTTCAGTAGGCGTTTTTCAACAGTCAATAGACTATGAATTAACAAACGGAAATATCTTTAGGAAGGCAATAGAGTCCGTAAAGTCTATTGAAAGCCTGGAGAGCACATCTATAAGTGTTGTGACCCTAAATTTAGCGAAATTTCGGCTGACGATATTCCAATATTCCCAATATATTCCTAATATTCCCAATAGGGAGGAAGGGGCTGCAAAACGAGCTCAGCGACGCATTCGCGGCCCTATAACAGGATTGAAGGTGAGCCGAATGTCTTGTGTGTGAAGAAAAAGATTAGCACTTGGACTAGATTAGCACAAACTCCATGGAAGACCGAGAACTCACCTATTCAACACGTTTACTGTTTCTCAGGTGACGTCACTGAAGCCCTATGATCACTGGCAGGCTTGACAGTCGTTATGCTGTATTTGTGATGCCACGAACGGAGGCGTTTTTCTTATTATTATAATCATCATCACTTCAGCGTACTCCCTTTCCATTGTATACAGCCGACTTCATTGAAAAGGCACAATCCGAAGATTTGCTCGAATTATGCGCAGCCTTTTATTCTTTTCAATACACTTTACGCTTACTAGACTAGTTAGCGTCAGTTAGAATAAACCGGAAGTCGCAATTAAGCAGGTCAATATTAAGGAGACCGAATTATCAATCGTCAATTCGACTACCGGCTTGTTTGAGCTGGCGCTTTGGTATGAACATCTTCTTCTCCAAGACTCAAGACTATGACGATGTGCGTGGTGTGTGTGCATGTGCGTGCGGGTGGACGTGTACGTGCGTGCCTGCGCGTGTGTACAATGCAAAGACGACATAGAATAACTTTTGAGAAGCGTTCTTGGCCTTGCCCCGACTACCATTCACCTAAATTGAGTTTCGCATGGTGGGGCCTGCTGTGTACGTACTCTGTGTCACAGCTATGGATGTGGTGGTGGTTCAGTGCCAGAGTGGGAAGTGAGGCTATCGTTCCAGCAATAGACCCAGATGCAGTAGGTCTTACCGAGCACCCCACGAGAGTGTGTCGAAGCACCGTTGTTCGCACCACCTGCTTCCACGTTGCGGTTTCACTGATCCAAAGTGGCTGTGCGTCCCTCGTGGTGTGCGCTTTCTTCCTGAGGGAGAAAATGGATCGAGGGTAGACAGCTTTACAAGCTCAATCTTGCGACCTGAACGCATACTAAAAAAAGAAGATCGCCATAATTTTCAACTAGCCTACATTAATTAAACAGAATTTTGATCGTTGAAAGATAATTTACAGAATACCGATCCGAAAACAAATTATAGTGAACAAAGTCTAAGAGACCAAATACCTTAGCTTTTGAGCAAGAATGATCTCATTACAATAACTGGCTGGCACCCGTCAGTAGTATTTAAAGGTGCTCTGACAGAAACAATGCTTCTTTGAGCTTATCGAGTGTACTGTTGCCATGACGCAGAGGGTGTCGAGCTTCAAACAGGCCTTTTTCAACATGTCTTTGGCGATTTAATTTTTTTTTTTCATCTTGTGCTCATTCGCAGTTGTGCTTCTGTGTCGCAAGGTAAGATGTAGATACTCTCAGCGTTGTGAATTGCACTGTTTTGTTTGCTGCCTTGTTTTGTTTGCTGCCTTGTTTTGTTTCCTGCCTGAGATGATAATATACAAGTTCAATTCTGTTTTATTTTTCTTTTACCTCCCTGGCTCAATCGCAGCCACGGCCACGCTAGAGGAGTCCTGGTCCTGTTCCTATTGTTTGCATCTCACAAAATGCGATCTTCTCTGCGCTCTTTGCATCAGCAGCACACTTGCACTGGCAGGAAGTGCAGAGCAGACCACCCTGAATAGTATACTCTTTTTCCCCAGAGACGGAGCCACCATTCGGCGAATGCAGGAGCGGAGGAACACATTTATGGAGCACGCACCATCCGATATGGCTCAGTTTGCCGCATTACCTAGAGTGCTGCAAACTGCTTCCGAGATGAAGTATAGGCGAACGAAGCCTCCTCTAACCTTCCTTTTCTTGCTTCTCGCTTTCGAGGTGAAAGGAAGGGATAAGAAGATGTCGCGAGCTGTGTCAGGCCAGGCAGCTTATGAATCGTGCTAACTGCGTTGCACGGAGATCAAAGGACCGGCAGAAACTCAATGAAAAGCCAAGGTGCCAGAAAATGGTGACCGCACGAAATCACCACCAATGCGTTCTTATGATCACCACCAATGCGTTCTTATGGTTTTGCATTACGCTGCAGATGGATGGACTACCAAACACCCTAGACCTTAGTTGAGAAAGGCGCCCACAGGCTTACCAGACAGAGGGGAGACGGTGACTGCTCCAAGCATGCTGGTGGGGTGGCCGAGTGTACTGGATCGTCTGCTTCTGTGCTAGGGCCGGCTGGCCGCAAACGGGACCCATGTGTCTAAGGAACAAGTGACAGTTATCAGTTACAAACGCACCTACAGCCGCTATAGCAAAAACATGTGTACTGTACGTCAAGCGGAACTGGAGGGGGGGGGGGGGGGGGAGGGGGTGAAGCTCCGCATTGCTATAGCTGAGTATAACTTCAGATCGTAGAGGCAGACACTCCTGAAAGGCAGCCCTCCAGCCAATGGCGTTGATGAATTTTCACGAAGCCGCGGTTAATCCGTTTAAGCCCTTGTTATCTCCCACTCATCTGTTGCTCCCTGGGATTTCACGCTTAGTGGTCCAATGGCAGAGGTCAAGAGGGACAAGCGGAGAATCAGTCAAGGGGAAGGATCGGTCGATGCCATTTGGTGGTGGAGGGGCTCCTTCGTGGGGCATCTGTCGTTTAATTCTTGAGTTGTATGCGACTATAGGAACCAACTATTTGTACAGTGTCGCCCTCCGCGGAGATCGAGTCATTCTAAAGAAAACAAGCCAGTCGCATTGAACTCTGTACAAATGACCTTGAGGCCATTGCATAACAAGACCCCTTTAATAGCTTTCTCTGGAACTCCTGTCCTCGCACCAAGGGTGTGATGCCTGGCCAAGCACAGCATATCTTTACAGGGTATCACCCATTCCCCAGACTACTTGCACACCACAGTTACAGAGCTGCATTTTCACGCTGCCATCCGCCGTTACAGGCGGGATTGCTGCACTGTCCTCCTGCGCCAAGCAGTCAGAGGTCCAGTCAATTTTGGCAACCTCCCTCATCGAATATAATACTGCTGTATCAGTCATGATGTAGTGGAGTTGTAGGATGAAGATTAAACCAGGCGGTTTTCTGAAATGCGCTGCCGGAAGAAGATAAAGAGGCGGGCATATCTGTGCGCGTACTATTGGACCGTGGTCCAGGCACCACGTAAAGCTTCATTCCCCTCTGCAAATGGTCCGTCGTGTGAATCCACCTTAAGCGCCACTCTTAAGCAAAGAGAACTTCTTGCTGGGCTAGTTGGTAATTCATTGTAAAAGTATAGGCGCCAAAAAACCACACACACACACACACACACACACACAAGACAAGAGAACGAGACAGAGCGCCACTCACAACTAGTTTATTTTTCACACCACAGATACATATATGCACAACGCCAGCGCCTGCGCAAAGAACAAAATTACGCATCAATGCGATAACGACTGCTCAAAAAACTTTCTTTCCGCCTGATAGAGAGATACGGAAGTTTCGCTAACACACGCACTGCCTTTTTTACAGATATAAAACGCTTCAATCAGTTCTCGGGCTTTAATGTTGCTGCTTCTCGCCAGAAGCAGCAACATTAAACTAGTTGTGAGTGGCGCTCTGTCCCGTTGTCTTGTGTGTGTGTGGTTTTTTGGCGCTTTTACTTTTACAATCTTAAGCAAAGTTTTTTCGTTTCTGATAGGCTGCGTTTCCCAAGAATTAAAAGCTCGCTTCAAACATGTCCATACAAATACATTTGCTCACAAACGCGACGTGCAACAACGGGATCGAACCCGCGACATCAGATTGATAATTCAGTTTTCACAGCGATCACTATTAGAGGCCCGTAAGCTGGGCAATGAGTCGTATAGTAGTAGTATAGTAGTCGGCGTTACGCGTTACGCAGTGAACCGTTCTGTACTTTTTTTTCTTTCCGAGCACACTAGATCTATGAAGTCGAAGGTAAACGTCTTCGAATTACGCAGAGCTCCAAAGAAAGGGTATAAAATCAAACCTGGAGTTCGAATAAACTCGAATTTTGAATTAAACGAACTAACATGATTCCGCGCTAGTCGTAGAGGCTGTGTTTTAGTGGACTGGAGAGATTACACGGGCTGCTAGCCAGACATTGAACAAATTCCTACCGGTGGCTACCGGCGCAGAGGCTTCCCCGAGTATGTCAGGTGATGTCCATGTGCACCACCTGCTTTCCTGCTGCGGTCGCTGGGGCCTGACATCCAGGCTGCGCGTGTTTTTCCCCTCCGGAGGTATTGGAAACGCAAGTCTTTCCTCCAGGGAGCAAACCATTCTGGAATGAAAGGACGTCTCATATAGCAGAGAGACGACTGATGCTGCGAAATGGTTGGGGCCATGTACAAAGATGTCCCTAGAGACTGTTCGCTCGGGAATGTAAGCCGGTGTTGCCTCACGAGGCAAGGGCTAGGGCAGTAATATGGACGGCACTTAAGACTACATATGGGCTTTGAATGCAATGCAAAGCATTCTTTTTATTTACACTTTGAACATTTTTTTCTTTCTTTCCAGTGACACACCCACTCATTAGAAAACAGTCATAAGCCAACACTATAGGTTCACTCTTGTTCGCCAAGCAAGAACACTGATTTGTGGCGTTTGATTTGCGTTGTCGCCTGCCACCTGAATCTTAATACACACCGCAAGGCACTGCTTGCTAAGTACTTTTGGAAATCTGCCTGGACGTTGCCCTCCGGCATTTCATTTCACGGCAATGACGAAGGGTGGCATGTCAAGGGTGGCGTGTCGATGGAGCTATTTCCGCAAGGAGGATATTGAAAGGGGAAAAGTGTGAAGAGTATGCACTGGCGAGCGAAGCGCGACGGTAGGGAAGGGGGCAGTACAGCGCAACGCGGAGAGTTCGTGCAGCAAAATCGCGCGTGCCGATTGCGTTTGGTTGCGTAAGGGTCGGTGCTCCTGAGTATGTTACTCTGTGGCCCCCGCTATATGCTGCTCTCTACCCAATCACTTCCATCAGATGAACATAGATGGCGCCCTTACTGATCTGTTTGCGTGGCCTAACAGGTCATGGCCATCGCGAATGAAATTCTCACTGCCTTGCACGGCGCAAAACAAGGAATTGGCGGCGGCATGACACTTTGTAGTATTGGCCCCACGTAACGTGCTATTCACGATAGCTTCGCCTAAAATATTACCCCGTGAAAGGTGAAAGAATTTGCCACCACCGTAACAGAACACCGAGACCTACCGGGTCTGCTCCGTGCACCTAATCTTAGGAGAGGTCGGGCGTAAACCCCCTTGCTCAAATTACCGAGAGGATTAGCCGGGCGTTGTCGGGAGCGACACCTGCTTTACAGCTGCAGCCTGGGGGTTCTGAACAGACGACGATTCCTGCTGGGCAGCTGCACCTGCTCTCGCGCTGCGGCTTCAACGAGTATCTGGTCGTTCCCGTGCTGTCGTTGCGAGAGAGGAAACGCAAATTTCTCCTCGGTACCACCTGCAATGAAAAGATTCGTATGAGAGCCTAATTTTTTTCAGATTCCTATATTAAGCCTCGATGGTCTGCTTCGCCGATTATGGCGTTGAAACTGCAGCATTTTAAGTCAGATCCAAATATAACGCCGCCTATATAACTTCTCAATGCCGAACTTTCGGCTGCCTGGCCACGCACAGAAGCCTTCTGTTTGCCAGAAATTTAGAAACTTCATGTCCAGACACGAAGACTACCATGTGCTCGTGAAACAAAATGGTAACTCCCAGCAGAAAAAGGACATCCCTAAACAGAAGCGCCCGCACGGAGACACCCTACTGCAGCACTCACAAGAGACCCACTTACAAAGACGTTACCATGCATGGGACATCTTGGTTTGTTAAGATGCACAACAGGCCTTAACGCAGTTTGTTGCTGGTTTTGGGTGGGGAAAAACTAGCAATAACGTTCAATGTGCGAGATTCCGACGTCGTACTCTCTCAAAAGTACTTTTCCATTGTAGTGGGGAGGTCGGATGGGCACCTCCCTAGAGAAAAAGACATAGCACGGCTTAGAATCAAGTTGGAGCTTGCCCTGTATTCTTGTTTTCTTCTCTTCTGGCGAGTGTAATGTGCTGCTGTTCCATGGCTCAAACTACTGTACTACATCCTTATACAGTGGCCTGCGCCTTATCCCAGAAATTCTAGTCTGGTGAAGACACGAAAGCACTGGGCGTAGGAAGACTGGCACTCGTTGCAAAAACAGGTTGTTACGGAGGTTGAGAACATTCCCACCCAATATCGGCAGCACACGATGCGACTCCTTCGATACGAAGCCATAGCTGCATCAACCTTTGTCTTTGGTTGCGTTTTCTATGGGCACAAAGCCACTAACCTCCAAATATGACATGTACATTTGAATTGTTGATTACAGAGCGGCGACTCGCTACCAAGTCTGAGTTTAGTCACCAAGTCCTGGAGAGAGCATCGGAGCTGCCAGGGTTCGAACCATCGAGATTACTAGCGGGTGCTCTGTATAACAGGCGCCATCATCCGTGTAACAGGCGGGGATTGCTGCACACACTGTCCTCCTGTTCGAAGCACTCTGAGGCCGAGTTAGACTTGGCGACCCCTTTACGCAGTGAATTCCATAGCATTCCTTATACACTGAATTATTACTCATCGAATATACTACTGCCATATCAGGCATAATGTAGCGGAGTAGTAGGATTAAGTGTAAGCCAGGCAGTTTTCTACAGTGTGCTGTTGGATGTTTGAGGCAGGCAGTCTGCGCTGTGTTGGTTTCATTGCCCATAAATGTGCATTCATACTACGGACTACTGGACCATGATGAAGGCATCAGGTGATGTCCCACTACCCATCTGCCAATTATCCGTCGTATGAATCCACCTCACCGCTGCTGTCATGGGCCAAACTCGGGGTTAGAAGTTTCTCTGTTTCTGATGGGCTGCGTTTTCCAAGAATTACAGCTCGCTTCAAACATTTCCACATACAAATGCATCGGCTCACAAGAGCAACATGAATGGGATCGAGCCCTCGACATGAGATTGCTAATGCTGTTTTTAGAGCGATCGCTATTAAAGCCCCGTTCACTGGGTTTATGGTCGTATAGCAGTTGTAGTTAGTAGTCGGCGTAACCACACTTTAAGAAACAGTAAAAAGAGAGTAAGCTGTCTTGCAGCGGACATCTTTTTATGGAAGTGTGCGAACTAGATGACAGCTTATTCCCTTTTTATTCCAATATATGTTTATTGGTGCTAGAGTGCAGACTCTCACTGAATCTCGCATTACGAAGTGTTAGCCATTCTGTACTTTTTTTTTCTTTCTGAGCACACTACAACGTCTATGATTCGAAGACGAAATTAAACGTCTTCGAATTATGCAGAGCTCCAAAACAGGGTATACTGACAAAACCAAACCTGTAGTTTGAATAAACTCGAATTCGAATTAAGCGAACTAACATGATTCCGACCTAGTGGTAACGGCTTTGTTTCAGTAGAGTGGAGAGGCTACACAGGCCATGGACAGGATACTGAACCCATTCCTACCGGTGGATCCAGGCGCAGTGGCCGGTCTGCAGACTTCTGGCACAGTCCAAAGTGCGCCGCCTGCTTTCTCGCTGCAGTATACGGAGCAGCCTCACGTCCAGGCTTTGCGTGGACGTGAGGTCTCACGGGAGGTACTGGATACGCAAATCTTTCCTCCAGGGAGCAAGCCATTCTGGAATGAAAAGACGTCTCTATAGCAGATAGATGAACAGTGGTGCTCAATGCCAAGTCCGCTCGGTCGGGGCCACCCCCAGACTGAAACATGTCCCTAGAGATTCCTCGCTCGACAAGGCCGCTGAGCTCGGAGGCCATGTTGCACGCAAGCCGGTGTTGCCTCACGAGGCAAGGGCCAGGATAACATTTACTAAAGGCACCTCAGACTGTACTTGCATTTTATTTTTTTATTTTTCGTTAAATTTTTTTTCCCTCTTTCTACAGCAAACACTCGTACGGCAACACATACACTAGGTTCACGTTTGTTCGCCAAGCAGCAATACGGATTTTTGCCTCCGGGTTGCGTTCTCGCTTAGCGGTCTGAAAGTTCTTGGTTTAATTCCGCGCACCTTGGGAAGAAATTGCTTTAACTTGCCAGTTAACATGGGTTTGAGATGATACTTTTTCTGGACATCGCGTTTTGTTTCCGATGAGCGATATAACACATCCGCATTAATATGCTCGTGGTTTGCGTCTAATCGACGTGGACATATTGCCGTTGTGCAGCGTATGGGTATGACCGGCTTGCTTTTAATATATTATACACATGGTACCTTGCTTTGCTGCAGGGAGATCGCGTTTACGACAGGATCTAAATATTGATAAACGCTTGTTACTACGTTCGGGCGCTATAATAGATACGGGAGTAACCATAAACGCCGCGTCACTTGACTGATGGCAAATTGTACTCCAGCTTTTATAAAGGGCTAGTTGGTTTAGTCAGTCAGTGGTTAGTGTTTGCTGGGTTTACACGGGGCTCTATTGGCGCAAGGGCAACTTAAGAGCGCCAAAATGGTGTTTCCTTTTAAATCTCGCTGATCTTGACATCGTTAGGAGAAAAATTGTGCGCACTGAAAAAAGGATTGAAAAATTCAAGGAACCTATTGTAAAGAGCTGAGGTAAAATTACGGGCTGTAAATAAATATACGCCCCACTGACGCCTCATTCACGCCTTGCGTCACCACCCCACCACGGTGTGCAACAGAAAGGAGCGTCGAATCCACAGCCACCATGGTGTAAGAAGGGGATCAGTTTTGCTGCGCCCCGTCGTGGTGGCTCAGTGGTTATGGCGCTCGGCTGCTGACCCGAAAGACGCGGGTTCGATCCCGGCCGCGGAGGCCGAATTTCGATGAAGGCGAAATTCTAGAGGCCTGTGTGCTGTGCGACGTCAGTGCACGTTAAAGAACCTCAGTTTCGAAATTTCCGGAGCCCTTCACTACGGAGTCCCTCATAGCCTGAGTTGCTTTGGGGCTTTGGGACGTTGAACCCCAATAAACCAATTTTGCTGCATCCGAGAAAGCTTGGGTGATCGTCTGACAGGGGGAGCCCGGATTTGATGTTCATTTTGCTACTGGAGCGCCATATTTTCCCTGGCGGCGCTGGCTGTGGATCGCGTGAGTGAAGCGAGCGCTCTTAGCTCCCTTACCGACAGAGCTTTGATTTTGCTTTCATCATCGTCGTGTTGTCATAGTCTGGTTGCGACAAGAAGAGAAGAAATGGGCAGTTAAAAAACAACTGAGAGTAAATTGCCCGGCCCGTGCGATGAATATTGTGGAAAAGACCGATCGGGTTATGGTCGGTTTCCAAAGCGACAGTTCCTGAACCGCTTGTCTCTCGTAGTGAGCACAACTTTTATGGCTACCAGACCAAAAATGCTTAAATACTCTGGAATCGAAAAAGCGGCAGCGTACGGCAGGAAAAGAGCGTGAATCGTTTTCTTTCTACCGTCACGGTGTGCAGCAACGCGTCATCGCAAAGGAAAAAGGTCGTCCAGCTTCTTACACCATCAGAATTTTGCTGACATTCTCTGGTGTGGAGCGGCTTGGAAACATGGCCCGCCGGTCTAAACAGCGGGGTTGCCGGCAAAGACCGAGACCTACTTACTGTGGCAGCTGCAGCGGACACATCGAACATTATGGCCAGTGAGGTACATTTTCAATTGAGTGCCAGCACGTCAACCTTTAGACGTCGTGTACACGAGGATGTTCGCACACTCTTGTAGGGTCGCACGAGCCAGCGGCCTCAGCGGCCTCGGAAGCAAATTGAAAAGGAAGGCATGTGTTTGCACAAGACAATGCATCATGGACAACAGAGAACTGGTGCTGCGTGATCTTTTCTAACGAGTCAACGTTTTCAACTGCACAGAGGCAGCGTCAGCGCATTTGGAGCGCGGGCAACACCCGGCAAGCCTTTCCTGCCATATGTGGGTGTGGACGCGGCCGTATTTGAGGCAAGATTGCTTTTTTGTGGTGGCCATGATATTGAGTACTGCGACGCGACAAGAGCCCGCCTTTCCTTAATTCGCGGAACAGGTCGACCATGATTTCTTCACTGTCTAAACAGACGCTCCGGTGGCAAAGCAAGAAAACGCACCGTCAAAGAAAACGGAAGCTAAACTATCGCACACCGAATGAGCGTGCCTATCTCTGATGTAGACAGGTACACGGTGCAAAATGGATCTTTGGCCACGCGCTCCACCGTTCGCATTTCATTTGTTGCATATAGTACATGGGAAGGCAGAGTTACTCACTGCATCTGGCAGAAATCGAGTGGAGACCCATGCGACTGAGGCGGCAGCAAATTTTGGCTACATCGCGTCAAAATACGTGCGCTTTGTGGGTTAAAGGGTGTTTTGACGTCCCGAAGTGACTCGGGCTATGAGGGACACCGCAGTGAAGGGCTCCAGAAATTTCGACCACCTGGAGTTTTTAATTTTAACGTGATCTGACATCGCACAGTACACGGTCATCTACTATGCGATGTCAGTGCACGTTAAAGAACCCTAGGTGTTTAAGATATCGGAAAACATCATAGCTAAATATATTAATGATCGGGGCAGAAATTGCTGCCATTCAGGACTGGCTACGTCAAGTCAGGAATGAGGAACCATAACAGGAATTCCTATCGTCCATACTGTCCATGTCACTTCTCTTCCCTATCTTCCCTATGCCACTATCTTCTGTGTATACACTCGTTTCTTCTAAACATGGTGCCACTTCTCACTCACGCGCAGTTGAACGAACCGCCCTGTTCAGTCTTACGCGCCACCTCTACGCACCCCTTGAAGGCGTCCAGGGGCCCTGGTTGGTACTGGCCGTGCAGGACGGAATCCCGGACGAAGAGTTCCGGGCAGGCCAGGAAGTTGCACAGGGCGTCCTGGGGCATCGAACTCTGGTAGGCGGCACGGCACCCTACCATGCTGAAGGCTCCGTCCTCGTTAGAGCGGCGCGACTTCGTCTTGCGGCCATTGTCTGAGGGGGGCACTGCGTCACGCCGAAAAGCTTGTTGAAGCGCACCAAGATGTGACAAGCCTGGGTTGTAACGCAAGAATCAGTGAAGCCACCGTTTGGAGAACGGCGCTGAGTTCTGTTCACGGCTTGACAGACAGCGTAATTATTCTTAAATCTGGCTGCCGAGAAGCGTGACCTTTTGATCCGGTTCAATTGAATGAATTGAACAAAACGAGAATGTTCATCTGACTCTTGGAAGTGGTTCGAAATCGATTCCAAGTTGGAAGTCTAGGCTTCATTTACGCTCAGTAAATGCACTTTAGCCGGTGCTGAAAAGATGTGTGCGTGTCAAAAATGTCAAAATCTGCAGCGTATTCGTGAACTGTCGCTTTATTTTGGTACGAAAACACTTCTAGCCTACCAGCAGCGATTTCGACGATATCTCAAGGGACGAATACGAAGCTTCAGTCTAACAAAGTTAGAGAAAAGAGATAAAGCAGAGCTCAGTTTTGGGGATGGCACTGCAGGATAAGGATATGGCAACACATGGTATGGAAAACGAGGCATGTCCCAAACGTGGTTAGAACCACCGAAAACTCGTCCTTAGAAAAATTTGCGTGCCGGTGAATCTGGATGTGCTCTGGTGAAGGACAGGCTTGATCTAGTCTCAAAATGAAATTTGCCCAGCTCCAAAAATGATCTTGGCCCACTCCATTCCCAAAATATGGGTAGCCCAGCCCCCAAAATTTGAAAACTGAAATGACCCACGAGTGGAAACCGACCCATGAAGGGCTTGGCAAACTTCGGTGGCTAACCTGAGAAAATTTTGAAAATAGTGTTTACCCACGTGCGGAACCAAGCTGTTTTTTTAGTCTGCCATAAGAGGAAGACGAAATGGTCTACCAAATACCCAAACCATTCATTCATCTTGCAAAGTATCCACAGGCTTATCCGACCAATGGTTACCCACATGCGGAACCAACCTGTTTCTTTAGTCTGCCATAAGAGGAAGATGAAATGGTCTACCAAATACCCAAAGCATTCATTCATCGTGCAAAGTATCCACAGGCTTACCCGACCAATGGAGACTTCCGGGCAGAGGGTGTCCACGCTGCGGTCGCCTGCTTCCGTGCTGAGGCTGCGTCTCCCTGGATGTTCCTGGGAACAGAGACGAGTGATGATGCGGCCTTGGTCCAACCACTTTTAAACCGTGCGTTGTTGAAGGCTTGCTGAGCGGAAATAAGATGGTTCGCACGAAAACATGTGAAATTGGACCAGGTGACAGGATCCGCTGTCTTGACTGCGTACGTGACCAGGTCGTTGATGACATGGTCACGTGTTCAAATTAGACCCGGTGAAGTGATGCACTGAATGTTTTGCAAAGACCATGACACCCTGCCGTAACACTGAGACCCCTTAAACAGCTGGGGCTGAGCTGTTCTCTAAGGGCACCAGCCCAGCTGCGCTGGTGTCCTTAGAGAGCATATCAGTCCCAGCCCTGAAGTGCTTTAAAGGGCGTTAATCTTTGACGAAAAATTTTCGCTCTTGTTTTAGCCACCAGGCTCCCCGACATGCGTTATTCTTTGATTCCGGGGGGAACTGCTGTATGCATTGTCTTTGTTTGCTATGCGGACACCGTAATGCACCGCAGCTGCTTGCGGATTTTTGTGGTAGCCACTGCCATCCTTTTTAGCATGAAGCCGCGCGGGGTTTTTCTGCAATCAACGATGCCTTTAGTGCCAAATCAGGAGACTGGTACATGTGAACGATTATAATTCAGTACTTCCTGCTGGCATTTTGCGAGACAGTGAGTTGAACAGGCGGAGATATAGATAGGCCCTGCGCTACGTTTTTCGGCGCATAAGCGACTAAAGCCACAATGTATTATAGTTCATCTGTTGCTTTTATGATCTTTCCCCCTACAACAATGCCCCAATGAGAGCACTGTAGGTATTTTTATAAATAAGTATAAATAAATGCACCAAACACAGAGTTAGTAATATTATTATCTCAAGGGGTTATATGGCTTGAAGATTTCGGTTCTAGCTTGTTTGAAACGTATTCACCCTTAGAAACCTAACGACCTATAGAAACCTATAATGCTTTCTAAGAGAACGGGGAGAACAAGACCGCGCATTAGACAACCAATTTGGTTACTTTATCTTGTTTTTACAATACAGTTGAATTTCCGTTACTGGAAATTTTATGGCAGCCGTCTGTTTCGCCGCATTATTTTCATTTGGAATAGTAGGATTTTGACGAAACCGATTAGTAGCAGCGGTTGTGGTTTAGTGGTGTACAGGCAGCACGGGCTGCGCTCTGAACATTGCTGCGCCATCTGGTTTTAGGCTGCAGACACTTGGGGCGCGTCTTCTCTTTCTCCAGGCTGTGTGTACTCTTTCCCTTGGACTCCAACGACGCCATAGCTCCCTCGTATAATTCCCGTTTTTTTCGCACCGCTAAGTAGCGTAGAGGTACTGACAGTAAACAAGGAAATTTAGTGAAACCGACAACCGCTCCGCCGGGTCCCTAAAGTGAGGATTGGCCATGCTTGTGGCTTATGCCAAATCGATATCAGTGTACTCCCATGCTGCAGAACGTGTGCGCTTGGAACTGTCCTGCCATTCGATTTTATAGGCACTAATTTGCTTTCTTGCAATGACGTCCTTGCGCTAGGACTACGACGGGCGTCTTCCGCCCGTCTTTATCGTTTTCGCGCTTCTATCGTAAATACGCTTTTCATGCACTAATGCAGTAAAGTTTCCACGATACGAACTCGAAGAGGAAAAAAATTAGAAATGCGCGGAGTTCGATTTGGCTTTGATTTTATGGAGGTTTAACGTCCCAACGGGACGCTGTAGTGAAGGACGCCGCGAGTTGCCATATTGTTCAAAGAAAGCACAAACGCGGGGTTAATCATCAGCTTATCCCTTCATAACACATATATTTCGATGCAGGCGGCATCCAAAACATCTGTGCTGCATGTTCTGGGTAAGTGCTCGTTAGAACTCCAGGTGGTCGAAATTAATTGCGTTGCCTCGGTGGTTGCCACAGTGCCTCAATGGGGCGCAACATGGAAGCCGGCTGAGTGCTCCAGTTAGTCCCAAGAGGACTGCCATCGGAACTAAGTGCGAGGCCTTAATTGTCTCTGCGCCAGAAAAACAATATCTCGTTAATTCGAATGCCAATACAAGTGTACTGAGGAAGCTCCCCTTAAAGCAAACTCCACTCAATTCAAACTTTCGGTCCCTTTCGAGATAGAAACGTTGCTAAGCCTGACCTGGGTTATTTCGAACTAGAGAAGGTTCCCCTGAATTCGAGCTTGGAGGACGCCATGGTGGCTCAGTGGTTATGGCGCTCGGCTGCTGACCCGAAAGACGCGGTTTCGATGCCGGCCGCGGTGGTCAAGTTTCGATGCAGGCAAAATTCTAGAGAGATTCTGTGTGATGTCATTACACTTTAAGGAACGTCAGGTGATCGAAAATTCCAGAGTCGCTTTGGGACGTTAAACACCACAAAAACCACAAATATTCGAGTTTCCGGCGGCTTACCTCTCAGAAGCAAGTACTTGCTCTTTACTTGTGCGAGAGTGATTCTCAATCTAAAATGTATATCTTCTTTAAGAATGTGCTTAAGAAAGCCCCAAGTTTTTAATTTTCTCTATTTCCTACACAACATAAAATGTCAGATTATTTGCGAGGTGACCGATGTGAAATTCATCTGAACAAAAGAAATCACTGCCAGGTGCAGTCCACTCTGTCACAAATAACTGCAAGTTTGCTTAATACGCTATTGTGTACTAAGCATGCCAGAACGTTAAATCTACGGTGAGAGACACCATTAGCTAATATATATCAGCGAAATTTGATATATATCAGCAAAATTCGAGACCGTGGAGGACTGTTTTAGGCATTCCAACCTTGGACGGACAGAGATGTTCGTACCAGTAAGCCCGGTTCCCGCCATTCTCGCTCAAAAGGCGGATGCTCAACTATATGACAGGACCCATTCCCTTACTGGCCGATAGGGGGTCGTGAACTCAATAACACCCACAATTGCACTTTCCTCTTCCAGCAAGCCAGCTACTACCAAAGAGGCACTTCGCTTAGAACGGAAATTCGAATTACGGGAACTCGGGGGGAGATTCCATCACAGTAGTTATTAGTGGTGGCATTTCGCCGATGAATCGTTAAATGAGGTAATGCGCCGTAACGATGAACCCGCACGTACCGGGACTCACTGAGGTGCCCCAGCGACAGACGGTGCAGCAAACTTGCAAGCAGCACCTGCTTCCATGCTTCGGCTGCCTCGGGAATGCGGACGTGGGCTGGCGTCCCCCATGCACTGCGAGCCTTTCCCGGAAGGGGAAACGCAAGGCTCTCCTCGAGCAAGAAGGCTCTGCTGGAATAAAAGGAGATCGCACATAGCAGGTCGAAAAAGAGGCCCGAAGAAGTGTTCGCCATACAGGCTGAAACATCTCTCTCCAAAGATATGCTCATGGCTCAAAGGTCACGATGAGCAAGCCGGTACTGACTTCTTTTCTAGCGAATTGTCTGGATAATGTAACTACTACTCTCTTATTATTTTCTAATTGCGATTAAAAACGGCGCCCCTATCCAGCTGTTCTTAATCGTCCCTCTGCCACTGTCACATCTGTTTTGATAGTTTAATCTCCTTTAATTTAGTTCTTTCCCACCGGATCAAGCGGCACGCAGCTGGCGTGGTCATGAGCCCTCTTCAACGCAGTCTCAAATGGCTGTAGAGAAAAATGCGGCCACCGATAAAGGCGTCCAGGTGATAGTCAAGAACGCAAGAAGCGAAGCTAGTTAGGCACTGCACTTCTCTGCGACTTCGAAGCGGCCATCGTCGATAGAATGCATGAGGGTGTACGGAGAGAGGCAACAAGAGGATTGTTGCTCTGTGGCCGTTATATTTCTTTCTTTCCGTACGTCGTTGTCCAACCTCTACACAATGAGCGCTCTCGAGTTGCAGAGACAGGCAAGAAACAGCACCAGTTGCAATTCCGCTATAAGGAGATATTAGTGTAAACTAACTAAACGATCAGAATAGCAGTGTTAACTAGCCAAATCTTCAGAAGTTCAGCGGATGAGCACTTGACCAATGCATTCTGGTGCCTATGAGACGTAGTCATCCGTGGCGCCGTCCCACGCAACCGGTGGGTGTCGCTGCTATCAGCCGATGGAACACTTCCACGTGATCTTTACGGGATACTGAAGAAAAACTGTACCAACTGACTTCCGCATCTTAAAGCCAAACACTGTACTTTGAGAGGATGAAAAATGAAATATAGGTGTCGCCTTCACCGGCGGTTTTCGCAAGCCAGCTCTTATTCGCGCAAATCCCTGAGGCTAGACTACAACGTCAACCACTTCCAAGCGGCGATCCCGAAATCCTGCTCGCCCTTGATGGAACAAGCTTAGATTGAATGGCGGAGAAATGTTAAATCAAAATTTTTCAAGAAGAAATGAACTCTTTGCGGCCGCACAAACATGGGTACAGCGAGAAAGAGCCATGGAATCTGGCAAGGATTCTAGCCATCGACGCAGGGGAGAGGAGAATGATTGCTCGGCACCAAGCGCGTTTAATAATCCAATCTAGAGTGAGAGGTGCAGATGTTCGACCCACACTCGCGCCGCCAATTGCACACAGATTTCCCAGAAGTATGCAAGCCTACCACTGACATCCTGCCTGGGTTCACGTGGGTGGAATACTCGCGGCAATAGGGGATATTCAAAATTCCGCAAGTGCGCTTTCCCACATAACTATATTGCCCCAAACAAGATGGCCGACTTCGCTATAAAGGAACTACGTGGGCTACAGGACAGGCGCTAATGGTCTGGACAGAATGTAAGAAACGTATTTTGGAAGAATCGAACAAAAAACCAGTCGTTCTTGCTTTGTTTCAGCAGGAAACGCATGGTCAGCCATCTTGTTGGGGGCAACATTGTTATGCGGGAAAGCGCACTTACGGAATTTTGAATATCCCCTATTAGGTTATCGAACAGAAGCTCTTGAATAACATTAATCACGGAGCCCTTTTGCAGAGCTACACTTGCGTCAATGAACCGTCAACATAACTCCAGAACCAAAAACAAGAACCGGGAAAAACCTAGTGGTCAGTGGCAAACTGCTTGTCCCGTTTCCTTCTTTTTGTCCCTCAACTAGGGAGTAATCACTACCTGCGCTCTACCTGCGTCTACCTGCGCTCAGCCATACGGCGGCTACAAAGGAACGCTGCTAATGAAGAAATTCTCCCGAACTGAAATGTAAACCATTTTGGGAGTTCCCCTAAAAAACTTGGATTTGTCCTCTTTTGTACTACGCCATATAAGCCAAAAAGAAGACTTGGGACAAAAACGGTACAAACTGAAGGTAGCCTTCACCGATGGACAACCGCATTTGTCGTTAGCTGGAACAAGGTCAAGAAACAAAATTCAGGTAACGCTGCTGCCCACTGTTTTTGCGCGAGGCAAGGCTACTCCCATCGCCATTTAACTTCCGGCCGGGAATCCCGGAGATGGTGTCTTGGTGCAACGAGTTTGAATTGAGTGCCGAGAAAGAAAATGTCCATTTTCAAATCAGATTTACTCGGCAATAAATTTGTATTTCGCTTCCAGATAAACAACATTGCCAGACAGAGCCAGTAATCAATTTCACAAAGAACAAAAAGATTCCAGAAAGTTTTTCTAGTGTCCCTTAAAAATGCTTTATAACGCTTTCAAACAGGCATTATGCTTTGCTATCGAGAAAAATCTTAAAATTTGAGAGCGTATATCTGCCATTCCCCCTTCGCAAAAATCTTGAATGGCCCAAATAGTTCAAGGAACATCATACATGGCCCACGCTTCCATGGTCATGAAGTTGTAGCCGTATCCTTAAAAAAAAATATAAACGCACCCATTTATATGTAGTTATTTTCTTCATCATCCAAAACTGTTTAGAGGGCGCAAACTCAGCTACTCTATCGTTTAGTAAAAAATTCCGCCAAGTGGGGGTGATGTTACAGCACAAGAAAGCACTTCCTAGGCACACCGTTGAGCTTCGCGACGCTAATATTTCTTTCTCGTGTTTGAAAAGCGATGCTTTTTTTCTGGCCACGAAACGGCCCTACTGTTCTTTCTAGCAGGACTATCGAATTTAGTCGAAAAGTCGCGTTCTCACACTGGTCGACGGTGTCGCAGGAATATGTTGCCCCCAAACCTTTAAACGTTACCTGAACGAAAGTACAAGTGCAAGTAATTTTTTTTGCTGAGTGTGACTGAAATGTCCCATAAACAGGCTTACCATTCTGAGTGGCATCAGCAGGAGCGCTGCCAAGTGGGCGGGCACACGTGCGACCTCGTCTGAGCCGCCTGCTGCCGTGCTACGGCTTCACGGTGAGGCTAGGCTGAACGTACGACTTTAAGAGAAACTGCGAAAAAAGGAGAATAGGTGATCGTCAATTACGGATGCACAACAGACTTATAGCAAGCGCCTAACATCGCCAAAAAGCGAGCACTGAACAGATGCGCTCGCGGATTTTGAAAATTAACCTTTTGAGTCGCCTTTCTTCCGAATCCCCTAAATCAGTAAAAACTTTGCCGCCAACAGTAACAAGAGGAGGACAGAACTTAGCACTGTGTGCCCGTAGTGCTGGCAAAGGGTCATTTTTTTTTTTTGCTGGACATGTTTCGACCATGTTGAGCCCGTTTGCTTCCTTCCTCTTTAACTAGGAGCTGTGTCCCTTTGATGCAACTAATCTGGGATCCCCGGCACGGTAAGCAACCCATGCACGTAATCACACTAACTATTCCGTAGACTAACCAGACGTTGCTTGACCCACCCCATCTGCAGAACTACGATTATACGACTGCGTCCATTATCGTGTGCGCAGTGCGCACTCTTCGCCCCACATTATCTAGCTGACTCATGACTGCTGCAGTCGCATTATCTGATACGGCACATTATAGAGAGGTTGTGCTGAGCCTGACATCCTCCAATGGCCTTGGATAATGTTCTTACGTTTCCGGTCATGACATAAGAGCATGAATGCAACGACGGTTAGCGCACAGAACCGTATCTGTACACCCCCACTCGGGCCCGCTTCCGCGAAGCCAACTACTTTGGTCTATCACGAATCCAATTAGTTTGGATTACAGAGGTTTAACCTCCCAAAGCGACCCAGGCTATGAGGGACGCCGTAGTGAAGGGCTCCGGAAATTTCGACCACCTGGGATTCTTTTACGTGCACTGACATCACACAGTATAGTTCCACCTAGCCTTATTCGCGCTCCGGACCCTCTTGATTTGAGAAAAGTTAAGAAATTTAACTGGCTCGCTTTGTAGGTGGACCCTACCAGCACGCTATAAGGATTTAAAAAAAAAAACGGCCCTAGCTGGCGGTTTTAGATGGAGTTATTTTTTTTTCCTCACGGCGGGGTGGAGGTGTACACCGATGGTTTTTTTTGTTTGTTTTTTGGGGGGTTTAACGTCCCAAAGCGACTCAGGCTTTGAGGGACGCCATAGTGAAGGGCTTCAGAAGTTTTGACCACCTGGGGTTCTTTAAGGTGCACCGACATGCCACAGTACACGGGCTCTAGAATTTCGCCTCCACCTAAATTAGGCCGCCGCGGCCGGGATCGAACCCGCGTCTTTCTGGTCAGCAGCCGAGAGCTGTAAACACTGAGAACCGCGATGAGGCACAACAGCAAAGCGAGACAAAATGAAATCCACCACTCCGCATAAGACAAGGCTGCGTGCTAGACTAGTTTTCCCCACAGAAGCGGGCCTTGAAAAAAATAAGCAAACGTTCATCAAAGGAGAGATCCTGCGAAAGAGGGACAGATGTGACGTTCATTGAGAAGGCCGAGACTCCAGCGCTTGCCCTAGACATGAATAAACCAGGCCCAGCCGGACAAGTAGCTGCACTCGATGAGTGGATGGATGTGGGCAAGAAGCTAACAGCCACCAGTAGGCCTGGCTCCCCTGTTCCTGTTCACTGCCGCCATTGCTCCCCCAATTATTCGGAAGAAGCTCGGCCGGAATTTACGGCAGCACACTGACCTCGGGAGCTCCACTGCGGGAAATGGAGGATTTTGAAGTGGAGCTTGACAACGAGAGACTGCATATAGGTTATCACTGCGTCTACGATGGCCATCTACGATGGCCATTCCCACAATTCCCTCCCTCCTCTTCAGCCGAAAATTAGAGTGGGCTATGGGATTGGGAATTGGTTGGGCCATCAACATAAGCGACGCTATTAGAACGCAGACTCGTTAACAGCGCACCACTGGGAACTGATGAACCAGGCAGTTTGCAAAACGCAGCAAGGTGACTTGTTTCTTTGGCTCCATACAAGCAGGGTCCTTCATTTTCGGTTTTTTAGGAGTATGAGGGGTATAAGTTGATGGATATTTCTGAGCTCGAACTCGGGTACTAATCAGGCTGTTCATCCAAACGTGCCATAAATCGAATTTATTTGGCTCATTTCTCCAGCAGAAGGCAATTTACCACACGCGCCAATTTCTGAGCGGGCAGTAAAATGGGCTATTCATTTCCCACTATTTCGTAGCCAATATACCAATATGAAAATGCAAGTTTCACCAAAAATTCACAGGTACACCTAATTCCATTGTGTGTTGGCAATGGAATATCATTCATAGCTATTGATCGCTTTACCGCAAATGGCGTTATAACTTCCGGTTTGTTGACGTCACTACACTCCAGTCAAAGGGAATGCCTTCTGTCTGGTAAGATGTCTTCCCTGCAGCTAATTACGGTATTATAAGACCGGCCAAACATGCTGACTGCCAGGGATCTGCACCTTATCACACTCAGATAGTATAACTAAACACACCAGGCCATGCACACTCACCAAAACGGTTGAACGTCCCGGCCAGCCACATCGGGGGTTCTGCCTGCTTCCATGTTACGGCTTGGTTACTGGGCGGCCATCCTGGGCGGAAAATTGCGCACCTGCTTCCACACTACGGCTGCCTCGCCCTGTAGCCCATCACATGGAAGAGTGGGAATTCCCGCTAGATGCAGGGGAAACGCATGTCTCTAATCGAGGGAGGTGGCGCCACCTGCGACAGGTAGAGATGACGCGCATAGATCACATCGGAACCTGCGCTGTACAGTTGGCTCTACGATTATTCCATTGCGTGTATTGAATGTATATTGTCAGTCTCCTGTTCTTTCTTTCCGGTTCCCTCCTTGAATCCGGCTTGCACAATATTAAATGCGAGAGCACCAAGCACCGGTCGGGAGGTTTATCACGCGATGCTTTACTATTTCGCCGCACGATTACAATAATAATTCCATTAAAAGAATAAAAAATGCTAACGCCAAAGCAGTATGCTTCGCTGCCGACGTGCCGTGTCATATCTGATATCTGCCTTCGACGCAGACCTCCAGAAGTACGTTGTCTCCAGTACTGAATCCTGCATGTAAGACACGCAAAGAAAACCGCCTGGCGCTATGGATAAGCCCCTAGATATTATCGCTGTAGGCAAAAGAAGAAAAAATTAACAACATTTAAAGTTGCCAATACAACAATGGCGAGGTCAGCCCAGAGCACACCTCTTCATAATAGCAGATCGTCTAGTCATCCGAAATAAATTTCATTTTACCAATCGAACAAGTAAAGGTGTTCTGACATCCGCGGATCGTCGAGGCACACCGAATGCTCCATGCGTTGCCAGCGCTTGTAGGAACCAGCTGAGATCGCACGCAGGTGATGGGCGGCAAAGCAGACACTTGTGACTGTCCTGTACCGCTTCGACGAGCCTAACGTTGTGTTCCAATACGAGGGCTGCCACGAAACGTTTGGCCTCAACTGCAGCCGTGGGCACCCAGGCAGATAGAATAGATGAGGTAATCTGCGTTGTCCCGAGCACACATTCTTTGTGAACGCAAAGGAAAAGCATTAAACTAAACGCGAGCTGAACCAATCCAAAAAGTTCCCCGAACGTGCCAGCCTTGCCACAAATGCGAGCTCCGCAGGCTACTCTGGTACACAAGCAAGAGGAAGTCATGAGCCAGGTGTCATGAAAGAGGGAGAAGAAAATTCAGAGGAGCTAGAAAAAGAGAATGATGGGATGTGTATAACGCCGGGAGGGAAAGAAGTGTGACATGGCTTGCCACAGCATGGTATGGTATGGCATTGTATGGTATGGTTTGATTGGGATTGGATAGCTACACAAGGGCTATGACAGAAGCCTTAGTGGAGACGTCTTCTGGGGGCTCTGAATAATTGAAGGGAAGACGAACAAAGATTTATAAGAAAGAATACGCTCACGTGGACGGGGGGGGGGGGTCCAACGGATCGACAAGGAAACAGTGAACAGGAAGACCCTTCAGCTATCGCAGTGCACGGTGCTTCTGGGTTTGTAGAGGCAACACCGGCTTTGCACAGGTCTTGAAGCCTTCTACTGCCCAGCCCCACCGTGTGGCCGGGGTTGCGTTGTCACCTTTGCCACCCGCTTTCATGCAAGGACTGACCGGCTCAAAACCACCCTGGATGGCGTAGCGGGTTTCCACATTGGATACTCAAGCGCCTTTTCAAGGTCGGCGGCCGCGTGCACTAGGAATTCTCCTAAAAGAAGAACTCACACAAGGCTTAACAGCCCTGAGAGCCACGGGAAATACGCCTCTAACTCCCTGCTTAGCACTTCCGAATTCGGCGCCGGTGTGAGTTGCGCGACGCGTTCTGCCCACCTCGAAAGTGACAACGTACAAATCGGGAAAATCCATCTTGATCTCAGAACACCTGCGCTTGCGCCCGCTCTAGGCAGCTGATAGCGGACGGCCCGGATGTCTTAGTGTGTGTAGAGAGAGTCATATTAAATTCCAATAGTTGGAGATCCACGAAATGTACCGAACTCGAAACAACGGTGCCACTGAGAAATCCGGAGGCAGTTTGCAGCTGTTACTGCGGATCATATAGCTGCTTTGGCAATACCCCCTCCCCATCCTCCCCAAAAATCGAAGCCCACCGTATCGATATTCCAATGTATACCGTTGTGATAGTTAGTCTTTAAATGCAAAATACCGTACAAGTTTCCATTCCTCTTTGCATTCTCGTGCCGAGCTGATTAGAGACAGCTTCTTTCCTAGAAATATTGAAAGTTGCAGCCGGGTAGCTGGCATTTTTAAATCATTGCCCTTGAAGTTGCTGTCGCAAGTCATCAAAGAGCTGTGACGCTTTGCGAATGCTCATCTTAAAATCTACTCTCGCGCCATAGCGCGTTGTGCAACTGCACAGTATGTCAAAGTAATAAACGTGAAACACCACCACAACTCTGTGTTGAGAAAACCACCACAACCACCGCAAAACCAGTCGTGCAATAGGGAACTTTCGGCCCCATTCAGTCGACACCACCGAATCGACCAAACGCAACCAGCCAAAGAGCACTCACTATTCGTGCGGGAACAGGAAATGCATCACGAAGACGCAGAATCGGAGCAGGCTTTGTCACGAGCTTTGTTTCATGTGAGAGTCAGCTGTAGTGCATATACACTCTTCCGTTAGTCTAAGTGTGGAAGGAAACTGGTAAGAGACAAGACAAAACTCCTAAATCGATTTTACACGAAGGTAACGTCACCAGAGACAATTTGCTTTATAGTATAAATCTGCCGCACTGAACAGGAAGGCAAGCTTAGTTTTCTCCGAGCTTAAAGCACAAAATGAGGGCCGTAAAAGGCAAGAGAATGAGGTCCATAGTCTGGCTTGAAGAAAAATGGGTCCGCAGAATGTTGTCAAAATTTGTACCGTATGATGGTGCAGATAAAGTTGATAAACTGCACAATAGATTGCACAACACTTCGATGCGGTATATTATTCACAATTAGATTATTGGTCTCCTGAGAGAGCTTGCCGGTATTTTGTCTAGCCATCCTACCATCTACTTCTGCTGCGGACTCCGTAATAACAGCTTTGAGGTTAACGTGAGCTCCTCCAACAACAGCGAGACAACTGCTCAGATGTCGGGAGGTCACTAGAGAGAATTCTCGCTGCACTTAGTCTGGGAGATGATTGCACAAGTAGCCCTAAACAAGCACCTTATCTCACCCGAATAGCGCGATCCAACTTACCTGTTCGAGGGGCCAAGACTGCTTCTTCAACCATCCAGTCAGCCGGGCATAGAGGGTGTGCGCCGTCGGCGGATCCACCTGCTTTCACGTCACGGGCTTGGAGACCAGGCAACCCACCTCGGTTCTCGAGCAGGACCGGCTTCCATGCTACGGCTTGGCGAATTGGTGCCGCCTTGGGTGCAACTTGCACGATGCCATCCTTTAAGGCTTTCAACGGTTCAAACCATCTGGACGCAGAGGAAGCGCCACTTTTGCCCGGGGAAGGAGGCCATCTGAAAATGAAGATGCGGCGCAGATCAAGCTCGGACCTGCTCTGACCAAATTGCACTGCGATATTTGCACGGTGGAACAAAAAAAAAAAAAACTACAGCCAAACGTCACACTGGTTATTGGGAAGTTTATTGGCACTAAAGCGACCAAATTGAGAACAAATTATAAATGGACGGGAGCCCGACTCTTGGCGTTCTTTGGTGCTCCCGACAATGCAATCGCGCATGGCATGCGCTTGCTCAGAGCTTCTATTCTAAGCTCCTTCCCACGCTCAGGAACCTATGTGTTGCGGCGATATGATCAACAGGAAACTTTCCAGCTCAGATTCCTTGCAACATTCTCTGACTTGAAGGGTTGTAATTGTCAATGCAATCTGACTTGCAATGTCCTGCGCACTTTGTATGCTGGGCGCCGAGTTCGAAGGGTTGGTAGCAGCACTTTATCCGGGTTTATCACTGCGACAGCAGAGTGAGAGGAATGCATGCGTACGGAACTCCGACAACGCCTTGCAGAGCGCCTAAATGTAATCTCCCCAGGAGCAATTGTTCCTTGCTATATTCACTGCAAAAGTCGATGGTACCCGTCCCGGCAGCTCAGGCGTTACGGCATTCCGTTCCTGAGCCCGGAGATGTGGGATCAAATCCCTCGGGCTGCGTCAACACTTTCTTGGAGGCGAAACTTAAAATATGATTGGGTGCTGATATGAGCAGTCAGCAAAGAAGCCAAGGTGGCTTAAATATTTTTTTTAGTAAGGAAAGCTGCACTAGTGGTCTTACTTCTCGGTGGACACCTAAACCCCATCGAGAAGAAAGGGAGGCAGGTGGGAGCGAAAAGAGAGAGAGAGAAAAAGTGCTGTAGTAAATAAAGAGTGAACCCGGGAAGTCCGGCTCAGCTACAGGTGAGCGCACTAACCATTGATGGAAGGAAAGTGGAAGTGAAAAAAATTACCGACGATTACGTTACTTCCTAATGCGAAATTTGAGCGCAGCAAATAAGCTGTTTCACCTTTTCGATAGATTGAGGCAAAGAAATCGAGCAACACATGTATGCGCTATCACAGAATTTTTTTTTTATTTTTCACACGTATTCGCAATTTCGGCTCGGGCGGTGCACATATACAGATCCGCCGCCACCGATCTGGCTCTCTGATTGCCACCGCACAGGGGTTGCATTGGAGGAGGAGCGAAGAAAGGAATTAAGTTCGAGCCGGCGCTTTGACAACCGGAGACTCGCAGGAAGAGGGGGGAGGGGGGCGGCGCGTACACCCAGCGGCAAACGATGGGGGCAGAAGCGCGCGCAGCAAGCGGACAACACGATAAAGGGAGGAGGGAAGAGATAGCAGCGACTGACTGATGCCGCTGACGCCGATAGCGTTGGGGGGATGAAAGGGGGGCGGAGCTGGTTACGAGGCCGACGCCGACGACGACGCGAAACCCAGGAACGGACGCCAAAGAGCTGCGCTCTAAAAAGAGAAAGTGTCCTAGTAGGGGGTGAACCCGGGAACTCCGGCTCAGTAGCTGAGCGCACTAACGAGTGACCCGAAATCTTTCACGATGGCGTTTAGTTGAGCGCACTAAGACCAGAGCCACAGCGGTGGGTGAAATTTATCTGAAACGGCACCTTTTTCGCTCCCAGAATCCTTCCTTCCCGGATGAAGCGGGCACTGAGAAAGCGAAAGGGTTAGTTGACCCGTTCACTGCAATATGTATATAAAAATAAGACTTCACGCAGGAGTTCACGTGAAGAACCTTTTCATACAAAAAAACAAACAAAAAGACATCGCATGAAATATCGCGGCTATTTACAATGTTTGCACATACTATACAAAAAAAAAAAAGCTTCTGCTCCACAACACAGTCAGCAACTGCGAATGAATGGCATTTGTTGAAACTTCTGCCACATGCATATGAACCTGTGCCCGGCCGCAGGGGCGCTTAAAAAAGAAAAACTGTTTTCGCGACAGTTTACGATTATTTCAGTACAATGCAAATGATGAAAAAGTAGGCTGACGTGAAATGGTACCGTTTAATTTTGGTGAACTGTGCCTACAATTAAAAAGTGACAAAGAAAGCGACTTCTCTGCAATAACTTCCACTCCTTATTATAGAGCCACGACAACGTACGGCAGCCTTTTCGAGAATAAACTAGCACTCTTATTTTAGTTTTTACATTTTACCATATCGATGCTGTCTTTAAATAGCACGGGCGAAAAAAAAAAGGCCGAAAGGAGGGGTATATGCAGTGCTCAGAAAATTCTGGGGGAAGTTCTGAAACCGAAACAGGCCCCCTGGCTACGCCCGAGAGGAACATGTTCCAAGAACAATGACGACAAAAAGTAGGACGATTACGAATGTAGAGCGCGCGAAGAAAAAACAAAGCTCAGCAGACACATCGGCAATGCCCAGCCTAGTTAGCGATTGCACAAAGATCTCGTAGACATCACTTAGCACCACTAAGCGTAACTTAACAATTACTTGAAACACTTCCGGTTTGGTGACGCCGCGTGAGACGTGACATCTCGGTCTCAAGTCTCTTCTGAGCCATGACCATGACTGCGCCTAACTACGTGATATGTTTGGTCAGGTAACATGGTTCACATGAGCCGACGAGGTCCTTATGCGATCGCATAAAACTACGTCTCTTCAACGAAGATTCGGAGAAGAAAACGTGCAGTCTCGCGCAAAGTGTCACAGTCTATTGCTGCATCTTCAGGCATTAAATGAGCAAAGAACAATTGGTTCATTTTCGTCTCTGTTTCTCTGCGTTCTATTGATGCATTCTTGAAACATTCTGCAGACACTCTTTGAATCTTTACGGAGTACTCTAGAGACAGGTCTTACTGTACTGTAATTACAGTACAGGGCAGGATTACTTAAACTTTGCCAAATCTGCACCTTACGTCACTGAAACAGCGCCAACTAACTTGCCTGCACAGGCATCGTGGCAGTCTCCTGTGCCGGACGTCGTCACCTGCTTTCATGCGAGGTCCTGGCGAGTGCCGCCCTTGATGCACTTCACACATCCACCAGGCAAGCGATGGAAACGAGTCTCTTCTCGAGAAGCACGTGGCACCAGAAGCCGTGCTCCCCAGCCTCGTGATGATTCTTTTCCTGCCCATTTAGAAAAGAAATGAAAGAACAATTATGCCCATGGCACCGCATATCCTCCGCTCAGGCTGTTGTGTTTGTGGCTTCGCATTTTATTTATGGTTTTTCGTTGCGTTTTTTTTTTTTTACAAATGCGTATTTTTTGCGACTCCTTCACGCACCTAGGGGGCGATCTCGTCGTTTTTAGCTATTTCGCGCAATGTTGGGAACCCACGCTTATATATTTTTGCGTTTGTTCATTGCTGCGTTTGCCCGGCTTCGCAGCCCCCAGTTCGGGGTCTAGGCGCGCAGCGCGGTGGCACGCGTCAGCACTCCGTTCTCCCACGTGCTCTTCGGGCGTTCGAATGACTGCTCTAATCCGCCTGATTCTGCTGCATTTTAACGTGAAAGCGTTATATACTTCACCAGCCACGAAGCACGGCGTCGGCTTTAGCCAAGTTAAGTGGTCCCCCAAACCCCAGATGTCTTCAGCGAGATTGACCCTCCCCCCCCCCCCCCCCCACCCCTCCCTTCACACACACATGCTAACAAACTAGGCCACCACAGCAGTGACCTAGTGGTTTGAGCATCCGCCTCGCATGCGGTAGGTGCGGTGTTCGATCCCCAGTTTCGCCGGGTACCCACCGGTGATACAATGGGTACAAGCTTTTCCCTGCCTGGTGCTCGGCTTCTCTAAGGTGGAATTCTTGAGAAATGGGTCTTTTGGCTCCACCTTGAGAAGACGAAAACACCTTGTGCCATGGTGGTCTTAACCTCAGATGCTCTTGCGCAAAAAAATTCACAATAATCAACTCGTATGACGCCACCAGGAATGCTGTACGAGAAGCGGTTGCGTCACAACTTTGGTACGAATGGCGTCAGGATAACTGGCGTCACATGGAGGTCGGACACTGGCGAGCATATATAGGTGGGAGACATGTATATGAGGAGTGTCAAGTGGTGGTGCTGTGCTTGCTGTGTGCGTCATACGGCCGCTTGAAGACGTCGCCCTATTTTAATTGCAATCGCTGGGACTTTCTCTGCTATCTTCAAGCACACACACACACACACACACGCACACACACGCGCGCACCGCCCGCCTTTCTCGTTATGGGACTATTAATGCTTCCGCATTAAAAACAATGCTTTGTCGTTCAAAGAACATAAGTAGCCTTAGGTGCCCTCACTAATTCTTGCTTCCATCGAAATGCATACGCCGGGGCCCGATCTCCTTACGACATCTCGAGTTCAGAAATCGAACGCCGTTGCAACTATGCCAGCGTGGCGCGTATACTCAGGTCGGGAAACAGGATACTTCGGTTGGCACACTAACACTGATGCCGTCTACGTTAGTAGCGCGGGTGAACTTGTGACCCAAAAGAAAATGTAGGATCGCCAGCGCCCCTCCGATGCCGCAGCGAGTCCTCTTAAATCGCCCGTTCGCATGGCAGTCTCGCCACTTATGATTGAGGCTACGCAACAGTCTCTGTTACCAGATGTACAGGTCTAGATCACATATAAAGAATGACCTCCTGTAATCGAAGAAATTTAGCAAGAAAAACCTTTCTTGAGGTACAGAGCATTCCTTATGTTTTACTCGTCAGAATGGCAGGATGCATTCACATGGAATTGAGCAAAAGAATAGGCATGACAATACAAATAACACTCATATCAAGTTATGTAGAAACCATCTGAGCGTTCCTTTTCGTTCTGCCCTTGCGTGGCATGGGTGTATGTCCCTTATTCCTTTCTTACGTTCCTGCGATTTTCTAGTGCACCATTGGAGGCACTTCAATGGTCCCTCCACAATACAGGGACACATGTCCGTGGTGCGGAGCAACCCCCACGCTATATCACATCACATGGGAATGCGAACGTAACAGAACATTTCACAAGCTAAATGACCCGAATGCGGAACAATGGGAGGGCCTGCTGACCAGCAGCGAGCTCACGGCCCAAAGGGCACTGGTGCAGCACGCCTGCGAAGCAGCAAGACTCGGCGGTGCCCTGGAATAGGGGCGCCGACCTTGTGAAGAGGCCGAAGACATGAAGACATCGGCCCACCGCTAAAACCTGATTTTTGGAGCATTAAATGTTTTTCACTCACTCAATGGTCCACCAAGTACCCAAAGACAGCGCTTTGCGTCATTTCACCGCAATAATGCATCCATCGGCTTACCAGACCAACGGAGATGGCGACCTCACGAAGCAGCCGCTAGGGGAGGCGAGTTTCCGGGTCCGAGTGACCTGCTTTCTTGCTACGGCCGGCCGCCACAACCCGCAACAATCCTGGAGAACAAGGACAACCGGCAATCGCTAGTTACCAACACACACACACACACACGCACACGCACACACACGCACACGCACACACACACACACACACACACACACGCACACGCACACGCACACACGCACACACACACACACACACACACACACACACACACACACACACACACACACACACACACGCACGCACGCACGCACACACATACATACATACATACATACATACATACATACATACATACATACATTCATTCATTCATTCATTCATTCATTCATTCATTCATTCAATTCAAGTTACCCCTAAAGGCCCTCCAGAAGAGGGTATTACATAGGAGGGGGGGTATTACATATTCATTTTGCTTCGCCGCTCAAGAAATTGGCACGTTTTTAGCAATGCTGCTGTTAGATTAGCACTAATGGCAAGCTCACTATTACATGAGTAAGAGAAATTTACATAAGCTCCTAGGAAATGCATGCCAGGAGGTGACCGATGGTATTGCAGTCCACTTGTTGCTGCAGCAGGTGGTGTCATCGCTGCGGCAGACGTGGTTGCTGCAATGCATGCCTACTCTTTCAATCTTTCCCTTGGTATCCATTTCTATCATTTTGGGTGGAAAAAACAGCGCGATAGGGACGGAAGACAAAGATGAAGGAAACCACACGGACGAGCGCTGACTCACAACTATTTTTTATTTAGAAAAAAACACATTTATAGTTAAAAAGCCGCATGACCTGACGTCACTCGCTTTTTAACTTTTTAACTATAAATGTCTGTTTTTTCTGAATAAAAAATAGTTGTGAGTCAGCGCTCCTCCGTGTGGTTTCCTTCATCTTTGTCTTCCGTCCCTATCGCGCTTTTTCCACCCAAAATGAACGTATACCAACTCGCCCAACTTTCCATTCTACTATTTCTATCAACTCCCTTATTTGTGCACGTGGCAGTGCTAGAGTCCCAGTTGGAACCAGTCGACAGGACTGTTCGCTTCCTTCCTCTATCCCTCTACAGCCTCAACATAAGCAGCGCAGCTGGCTAGCATAGGCACGAATAGTTTCGGCGAGCCGCGCTTTGCATAAATGCCATCTAAAGACGTGGGTTCGAATCCCACTCAAATCGGGCGAGAAGTCGGCGGTACAGCAGGGGGTTGCCGTATTGGTTGCAAGCACGTCTAAGAAAGGCGGGAAGAGATGGACGAAGCGGCAGGAAACGGTGTGAAAAGAAAAATAGTTGGTGTAAGGGGAGGCTACCCGCGAAATTCCAGAGCGACATTTTTTTCTACCGAGGATGCATACATCAAAACCGCGGAGTGTACCCTAATAGTGCATCTGTGACTTAAGAGCTGAAGCCCAAATTTAGTTCCATCCTTGAGATGGGCACACAAATTGGCCACCATGGTGCGTTTGAACCGATGACGTAAACTCAAGCAGCCTTGAGCAGCAGCTAGCAGCGGACCACTTTCCTGTACGAACAGCTGCAGCCGTATACTCCATGAGAAGACATACAGGGATTGATCATAAGCTTTGCAATCCCACAGTTCAGGCTGGCTTGGTTTCCTCGTTTGCAGCACCGGCTGTTAACGACGAGTCGTATTTGTATTCTCCATGAACCATATGAGCGACTATAAGCCTCTCATGCATCAAACACAGATTTAGAAGCACCTTCGTTCTGTTAACAGTTCTGAGTCTTCTAAATTTTATAGCTTGCCTTTTCCCATTCCATCGTTGAGGAACTATTGACTCCCTAGAAATTTACAATTCGATTCTCTCCTAATAGCGAGCTGCCACAACGGTACCGAACTCGACACATAAGGTTCTTTTTTCTTGTAGTATACTCTCAAGTCTAATATTTTAAAACGATGTCTTTGAATTATGCCCGGTTTGAATACTGGAGATACCAAGAACACCAAACCTTCAGCTCCCATTAGGAGAGTTCGTATTAACGATTAAAATATTTCATCCTAATAGTGACGGTTGCAATTCAGTGGCGCAGAGTCAACGCAGGCATCGTGCCAAGCTTGAACCCATGCCTACCGGGGATTTCCAGTCTGGCTGCCTAGAGGGCGACTCCGGTTGCTGGCGTCCGCAATGCCACCTGCTTTCTCGCTGCGGTCGTTCAATTTGCAGCCGTTCGTCCCCCAGGCTATGCATGGCTCTTCCGCGGGAGGCAATGGAAACGCAAGTCTCTCCTCGAGGAAGGAGACCAAACTGCAAAGATAGCGGAAAGTCTCTTCTGGCTGTGCTTCTTGGAAAGAAATAGTAGTAATTTAATGAAAGGAAGGAGGAGAGTTCGGCCGGCGACAAGGCGACTGTGGCGGCTTGTGTCCCCACTAAACCCATTCCGATCGGACAAAAGATAAGTTTTATGCCCATACAATGTAGGTGCCTTTGTGCACGCCAGCTGCGCGCTGTTCTCCACTGAACAAAATATGAACACGTTTAGTCAAGCGACGTACGCATTATGCACGCCCCAAAACTCCAGAAATGACCATCTTTAAAGGAAGTCAAGCCTTTGTGAATCTAAGGTCGACAACGGCTTCAATAGGGGTGGTACGTTGCTCCTTTTATTTATTTATTCACGTTACCATATCAATGTGTGTGTGTGTGTGATATTTTTATAACTGACCAGCAGTAACAGGCCATGCTATTCGGCCGACATTCTTCAAAACCTTAGATACAATGTCTTTATTTCGGTAACAATAGGAGAAATGAGAATTTCGTTTTAAACATTAAGATATCCGAAAACCTCACTAGAGGAATGAGAATTTTGTTTTAAACATTAGGATATCGAAAAGCGTCATTGCAGAAGATATTAATGGTCGGGGCAGCAATCGGTGCCATTCAGGACTCGTGACGTCAAAACAGGAATGAGGAACCGTAGCAGGAATTCCTGTCGTCCATAGTGTCCATGTCACTTCTCTTCCCGCTGACTGCGCGGCTGACGCTTCAACTCTTGTCCCGCTGCGTGACTGCAACTCTCTTCGGCGTATATACACAATTTCTTCTAAAAAAAAAAGGCGCATCTTCTCACTCCCTGGCAGTTGAACAAACCGCCCTTTCGAGTCTTAGGCGCCACCTCTACGTACCCCTTGAAGGCGTCCAGGGGCCTCTGGTTGGTACTGGCCGTGCAAGACGGAATGCTGGACCAAGAGCTCCAGGCAGGCCAGGAAGTTGCACAGGGCGTCCTTGGTCGTCAAACTCCGGTGGGCGGCGCAGTGCCCTACCGTGCAGAAGGCTCGGTCGTCGTAAGGGCGGCGCGACTAAGTGTTGCAGACATTGGCCGTGGAGGGCACTGCGTCATGCCGAAAAGATTATTGCAGCGCACCGCGATGTGACAAACTTCGGTTGTAACGCAAGAATCAGTAAAGCCGCCCTTTGGAGAACAGTGCTGAGCTCTGTTCACGGCTGGACAGACAGCGCAATTATTCTTCAAATGCGCTGCCAAAAAGTGTTACCTTTAGATCCGGTTCAATTGAATGAATTGAACAAAACGAGACTGTTCACCTGACTCTTAGAAGTGGTTCGAAAACGATTTCAAGCTAAGTCTAGGCTCCATTTACGCTGAGTAAATGCACACTACGCGGTGTTTAAAGGAAAAGATATGCGTTCGCAAAAGTTTCAGAACCTGCAATGTAATCATGAGTAGCTCTTCCTTTATTGTAATGCGAAAGCACTGCCTACCCCTGCAATATACATGGTATGTCACGCGAATATAATTCGTCGGCCAGACTCAGTAAGGCCAAGGAGAGCGCACGGTAATGAACCAAGCAAAGCTCAGTTCTGGGGATGGCCCTGCAGGGTAAGGACGGCAACCTATGGTATGATGCGTGATGGTTTAGGACACCCCTTATTTGCTCTTGGAATCACCTTGGCTGAATTTCACTGCCGGTGAATCTGGGTGTGCTTGGGGGAAGACAGGCTTGACCTAGTCTCAAAATGAAATCCGGCCCACTGCAGAAATGTGCTTGGCCCACACTCGAAAAGGGCTTGTACCACAGCCGAAAATTTTGAAAGCTAGGTTGGCTCACATTCGGAACCAACCTGGCACACCCCTAAAATGGGCTTGATCTATTCCTAGAACTTGCTCGGAACCAAGATCTCGCACAATATCTTGTGCTTAACAATGCAAAAGCGCCAGCCATTTTTTATTGTTTTGTAGTGACCACGTCTCCTAAACCTTAGCGTCTTATATCGATCGGGAAGACCAATATTTTTTCACTCAAGCCATGCAGCTACTTTCACACGGGACGTGCCGTAACACTGTACATTTTGTTTAAGCACCGATTTTCGCCTCGTGCAAAAGCCTTGCTTTAGAAGTCCAACTATTCTGTGGTAACTAGCATAAAGTAAAGAAGCAGACAAGCGAGAATTGCGGTAACACTCGGAGTCCGACCATAATTAGAGCCTGAGCTGTAAAAAGCGCACTATGCTTGCAGCTTTCACATCGTTTGCTAGAAAACAAAAAAAAAATATGTGTAACGTTAACAGATCGGAAGCGGGCGGAGTGGGTGAGAGAAGAACAGGAGAGAACAAACGCGGGTTAATGACATCCTAGTGGAAATGAACAGGAAGAAGTGGGCTTGGGCAGGGCATGTAATGCGAAGGCAAGATAACCGCTAGTCCTGAACGGTAACAGAGCGGATTCCAAGAGAAGGCAAACGTAGCAGGGGTCGGCAGAAAGTTAGTTGGGCGGATGAGATTAAGAAGTTTGGGGGGAATCGGTGGCCGCAAAGGACAGGTTTAATTTTAGAGACATGGGAGAGGCCTCTGCCCTGCAGTGGGCGTAGTCAGGCTGATGATGATGATGAAGATTACGTATTCCAAACATACGACCGGTTTAAATGACTACATAAATGACATACGACCGGTTTAAATGACTGAACAATATTGACGCATTCGCTGTGAAAGGGCCAGATGCCGCATTAAAGCGCTGAAACATCACCAAAGAACGCATATATGACCGCCATGACCCCCATTCTACACCGTGACCGATGACGCTGAAACTGGTGCTTTATAACAAGGATACGGCCTTCAAGCTGTTAACTTTTGACAGCCATTCCAAGGTGTCCTGCATTGCCGAGCACGGGAATGCGAATGCTTTAAGTGGTCAGGCCAAATCTCCGGCAGAAAATATGAGCGTAATTGGAGTTTGCTATTAGGCACAGGGGTGCCCCTTGAGGCGGTTATTTGCCATTCCTAGAAGAACTGCGCACCACGCATTGGCCGCCTGTGCCGCGCGGGTTCCGGAATGTATAACTGTGAGAAGCGAATCCTGCGTCTTCCGGCCCTTTTATAAAAAAACTACAAACTATATTCCTGACACACAACTGATATCAGCAAATGCAAAGGAAATAAGCCGCTGAAAATTGTGTACGAAAACAAATAAACTGGAGTAAGGCATGTTGATTTTTTTAGATGCCTGCACTTGTTACATGTGTGAGTTATGTGTGAGTAGTATGTGTGTTATGTGTGAGTAGTATGGGCATATCCACGATGTACAACTCAGGCAAATCGTCATCGTCCAGCCAAGAACCAACCCTTCTGCATATTGTAACATCACAATATAACAACAGCTAGTGCGAAAGACGCAACTCCCATAGAACACGGGCGATGACACCCCGTAAAGGAGCACCTTAACACGAACCCTGCCGTGGAAAGGCGGTGGCTTTTGTAGGAAAGGTTAAAGGGCTACAAGTTATAAGCACATGAAAATGAGAAAGCAGTACTCGACCGACAACGACCAGAAACTCTGTTGTCGTTTACGAGACTTTAATTGACGGCGCTGGATACACCAGGGTGTGGAACACAACTGTGGAATATTGCAATGTGTTTTATGAACACTGATGGAAAGGGTCTAACCTTCCCGTGCGTAGCAAATTTTTGATGCATTAAGCTTGCTTTCGAAGTTTGTCCAGCGCTTGCCTCGATTACTTAAGTCTGCAGCCTTAGAAAACGAATGGGTGCGTTTCTGAAAATACACAGCAGTAAACAGTAAGCGGCCCGAGGAGGCATCTCTTGAGGTATTTATTGTTATGGAGCACACTTACGATATGCGAAAAAATTTCCTCCATAAAGAGCTTCCCGTTGAAAAAATGCGCTTGTCCAAAACGGCTGGGTATCAGTAAGGATACTGTTGCAAAGTGACATTGAGTGTCCGCCAAAGCCGGCACCGAACGCCACTTTAAAGGAGAAGTGTATACAATGTAAGGAGGCACTCGTATACCAACAGTCACCTGCCGTCTTGCTGGGATTTGAACTCCGTACATCTGAAAACCACTACACGACTGCTTATGTCCTAGACCATGTCAAAAAGCCTGCTGGAAGCGCCGAGCATTCTAAACTTAGCACTCGAGCTTGACCGACGATTTTCAGCACAGTGGTTATGTCCCCTAATGTTTTCCATTTTCACAAGGCGCTCTCTCTCGCCTTTTTCCAGACAGACGACTTACTCAGGATAGCTCACCATTGGAAAGTGGTTAACACATATTTGCAGGTCCATAGCAGTTCGTAAAGCAGCTAGATTGGTAGCTTTGCATCCATCATGGAGCATCTCCTGAAGAATGTGGAGTGTTCACCTTACGTTGCCAACATTTTTTGAGCAGAATTTCGCAGTGCAGAGACGGCCATGTTTATCGCTGTTAAGCACAGCCGAAGGCTGTCAACAATGTGGCACAATACACTCGCACTTCGTAACACGATCGTCGCTTTTAATTTCTGCCTTCTACATAGTATATATGCCTTCTATATATATAGTGTAGTGTATGATGACCGTATTTTCAGTTTCCGGAAGTCGTACGGCTGGCTAGCTAATCTCCTCCCCCAACAAACTGGAGTAAGGCATCTTGATTTTGAGGAAGCTCTAGCGACGACTCATTGTTTTAATTTATTTAACGTGATCTATAGGTGGCCCACCTGCTTCCTAGGTTGCTGCTCTGGATTTTTCGTGGATTTTCGGGTTACGGCCAACGACGCCGGCAACGGATTTTCTGCGACACGAATTCTTGCATAATTAGCTTGTTAACTCTATTATCTTCTACGTGATTACCTTATTAACGCTCTTGCATTAATAAGATGTTTACACGATTAATATGGCTTAAACATTGATGCGTAGGCATTGGTAGGATGCTGCAGAATTTTACTGTACGCTTTTTTGGGCAGAAAGGCCTTTGCCCTTTGGGCAAAATAACTCCCGAACTTGTCTTTGGAAACATTTAATGATAGAGCACCATGACCGCCAGCCCACTATCCCACAGCACGCTTATTCTCACCTCGGATAGAGGAAGATTGGATCCTTGATCGGCGGCGCCTCCTACTCCTCCGTCCAGCGCTCCTGGTGTTGGCCGATGCCTGCCCTGTAGGCGTGATTGGACAACGGGCCCTGCAGGAAACGCCCTTCGGTTTCTCTTGGCCTGTGAAGCAAGAAAGGGCGGATGTGTTGGCGCAGGCCAGGGTGGCCAACCACCATTTCGTTTATTACTCGTCCTTCTCTCCCACCAAACGAATGCACCGGCAGACATATGCAAGAGAAAGTAAAGAGTCCGAGCACACTACTTTGGGGAACATCATGGAGGAGTATTTTGCGGGTGTCACTTTTTTAGAGACGACTGCTTCAGTCTCCGCGCCTATATCATGGAGTCGCAAAAGCCGCAGGTTTCAGCCAGACGGCAAGGACCAAAGTGGACACGTCTCAGAAGCTGATACACGCAGAATAACCCACCAGGTTTGAATTCCGCATAAGATGTGTTAGAGTTGTCCACAGATGCGTACTGCATCGTGGACGAGCCAAAATCTTTTACCCATACAATAATACTAGTGTGGCTGTTAACGCGTGTAGGTGAGGAACAGGGTCAAATTCATTACAGAATCTAAAAATACCGTGTGAATTTGAAAGCCAGCGTTTTTACAATTAACGCATCTTGAGCATCGGCGGAGTGCCTGCCCGAACGAAAACAATCGAAACCCACATCACTTGTGCACTTCTGCGCAAGGCGATGACTTTCACCACTCGCAGGCTGCACTCGCTAGCACTTCCCACCTAACGGCTAAGCCTGAGGTGAAGCTGTTGCATAATGATGTCCACCGTCCTCGAAGGAACTTGTTATTTGCCAGTCGGCTAAGAAAAGTTTGGTGTTAACGAAATCAGTTTACTAGTCTCCAGAACTGGTGTTGCCGGGTTCAAACCGGGCTGCGCCTCAAGGGCTGTGCGGACTGTGCGATGCCGATGCCAGTTCTTAAAGATCCCCAGGTGTTCCAAATTATTCTGGAGCCCTCCACTACGGCACCTCTTTCTTCTTTCACTTCCTCCGTTATCCCTTCCCTTACCGAGCAGTTCGCATCTTCACTGAGATGTGAGACTGATACTGCGCCATTTCCTTTCCTCAGAAGACACTTCTTTAGGCGGTGTTTCCAAGGCATCGTCCGGCTTCAACTCAACCTGCCGCGCAGTACCAAATCAGCACAAGGCAAAGTCTCAAGGTGTCCGCTACTTGTCATTTGCACTCCTGAGGTGAAAGCCTATAATGCCTCATACTGTCGTGACCAAGGATTGTTAGCAAATGTGTCCGCGTTTCGGCTGACTACTTAAAAAGAAAACTGTGTTGGGGCTAGGAATCGAACCAGAGCCTTTGGCATGGAAGGCTCAGGTTTTCAGCATGAATAAAGGCGCATGGGTTTCATAAATTAAAAAAAAGTTTAAAGAAATGAAAATAAGAAAAGAGACCAAAATAAAAAAGAAAATAACAAAAATAAAAAATGAAAGTAAGAAAATAAACAAAAATAAAAATGGAACTAAGAAAAGAACCAGAAAATTAGACTAAAAATATAACACGAGCAATAAAAAAACATTCAGCCAGGAAAAGCTTTCGCCTTGCAGCACTTTAAAGAGCCAAAGTGCCCTATACCCAAAGCCTTGACCGCACCTAACCCAAATCTAATAATCAGGCCTACCGGGCCAAGGGTGTGTCCCCCGTGTCCACTTGTGGCCCGGAGACGCCACCTGCTTCCATATTAGGGCTGGTGATCCTCGCAGCTCTCAGCGATTCCAAGCCGGAGGAGGAAACGCATGTATCTCCTCGAAGCAAGAGGCGCCCTGCAACGACACCAGCATGACAGGCGCCTCAAATGCTGGCCACCAGTATTTTGTGGCACACATATACTCGTCCAACACACGCCACAAAAAGTTATTCGGAGTGACCGTCATTCCGCGGAAGGGACTTAAGCTACAAGGCCATTAGAAAAATGCGGGTGCGAATCTTCGATCTCAGGATGCCTGTTGAGAAGATTCTTTCAGTCATATCACAGCACGAGACCCCGGGCCTTCAATGAATATCTAGAGGGCGTCGAATACAAATGAAACTGCAGCAGAAGGGCTCGGAAAACACCAAGACATATCCAAGCAGCGGTGGCTCAATGGTTATGGTGCTCGGCTGCTGACCCGAAACATGCGGGTTCGATCCCGGCCGCGGCGGTTGAATTTCGATGAAGGCGAAATTATACAGGCTCGTGTACTGTGCGATGTCAGTGCACGTTAAAGAACCCCAATTGGACGAAATTTCCGGAGCCCTCCACTACGGCGTCTCTCTTAGCCCGAGTCGCTTTGGGACGTTAAACCCCATTAACCAAATCAAACCAAACTGTAGGAGTGCCAATACCCACGCCAGCGATCTGCCACAGCCGAATGGCACCCCGTCGACCACTGTGCGAAAAAGTTGCAAAGAAGCTATTTTAATTCTGACAAGATTAAGGGTGCGGTTAACTGCCTTTAGAATAAGGTAAGTTGGGCTTAGATTTGAAACCGCAAAAAAAAAGAAGAAAATTTCCCCGAATTCAGTTTTCGAAATTTCGTTTCAACTGAAAAAGTTCAGATTTCTTGGTCGCATGGCGTACCTAGCTGGCTGCTGAGTATTATTTACATTCAGTAAAGGCTGAAAATTACCTAAGCAGGTAAGCCAAGAGCATTATGAGACGGCAGCCCTGTTGGACAAGCAGCGGAGTTGAGCGACTTGTGGTACCACCCGCTAAAGCTGTTAGCCGGTTAAGAAGGTTCATCAAGTGCATGCCGGTCACAGACGCACGGTTGTGCATGGGCGCCATGAAAAAGTAGCGTGTTCTTGGTACCGCGATGATTGAGCTGCGATTTCATTGCTACCACTGACAAGGAGACCACGTGATGCTCCATCCCATCGCACAGCAGAACGCCACAACCCAACGATAACATTTAAACCTAGTCCGTAGGAGTAAACTATTCCGCTTGTGTTATTGTCTCCTGACTATCCTGAATATCTCGAAACGATCTTCGCTTTTAATCTCTTCCTTCTGTGGCTGACGGTAGTATGCCAATTGCTGCTGTCACACCTAAAAACCTGATGTTGATTATTCTTCGCTTTGTGTTTTATTACCGTTTTACATATGTTTGGCCACTCTCTGTTATGGGTTCATGCACATTCTCTCTTTATATCCTGCCAGCATATGTATATAGCTCTGATTCTGACCTGTTGCATTAATGTGATGTAACCCCCCCCCCCTTTATGTAATGCCCCAACATCCAGGGGTCTTTAAGGTCAATAAATGATGATGATGATGAACTTCCGGAAGCCGTACCTGCCGATAAGGGTTCTTTGAGGCCCAACCATGACAACTACCCCGGCGTTTTATAAGCGAGCATGGCCCCTGCGACGTCACCAGCACACCTGTCTTAGTCACTGGGCCATGCCCAGTGCTACATGCTTCACGGTGAGCGTATTCTGGTGAGCGCTCACGGTGAGCGCTTGTCCTTGTCTTGTCGCTGCTTTGTCCTCGTGTTTCTGCGCAATTTTTTCGGTATGCATATCAACCAACTAGCCCAAATTTCTGCTCTCCTAAGTATTATCATGAGAAAAGTTTTTCTAGCTTGCTACGGTGAGCAAAAAAAAAGGGCAATCTAACGAATATCTCACCGAAACAGAATTGCCACGCTTACGGGAATGGAAGAATGGCACGTTGTTGCCCGTGGGTCCATCCATCCGCAACATAAAGGAGCAGTCCGACGTCATGCCGGATACACTCGAACTCATCCCTACGCAGGACGGCCGGCGGCCTGCAATGTGGACACTTCTTGTACAATCATCCTTCGAAGACCGTCCCTGCATATTTTAACGCGACGGAGTTAAGGCCCCCGTTCTGCAGAGTCGGCAGCGCGGTGTTGTGAGCGAAAAAGCATGTGGTCCGCCTGCCACTTAGGTCACCTGATCTTATGACGTCATCACCACCTGCCCAACGGATTCTGGGGAAACTGCCCACTGGGGCAGGCGACAGTTAAGTTATCGACTGGTCGCGAAAGGTTGCTCGCGAAGAGCAAGTCTCACAAGCCCCTTCCAGTGACTAGTATTTGAAAGCGCTACCTGCCGGGGCAGTGGAGCATCGCTTAACCGCTGCACCACTGTGACAAGAATGGTATGTCCTTCATCAAAACCCCCAAAACATCCCTTCATTGCATCATGAAAAGTGCGTACAGACTTACCAGGCCACGAGGAAACGGTGACCGCTTGAGACCGCCGGCCGGGCAGAGGGTGTCCACGCTGCGGTGACCTGCTTTCTTGCTAAGGCTGCCGTCGCCTTGGACGTCCCTGGAGAACAAAGACAAAGTGATAATGGGGCCGTAATGCGAGCTACTCTATTAATAATCATCGAACATAAGAAGACACGCTAGGCTGAGGGGATGGGTAAAAATCGTCGATACGGTGGCAGCCAGCCGCTTTTACAACAAGAGTTGTTAAAGCCTGCTTGGCTCTGTCATCACAAGGAACTTTTATTGTGTTTTCGCCCGTAACAGCAAAAAAAAAACAAAATTTTCCGTAGTATGCTTTGCTGCACCTAGTCGTAGCGACAGAATCACAGGAAAATGCTACAGTGTTAGAGAAAAATGGTACAATAGTAGAGAAGAAGTTTGTCGTTAGGACACAAAAAATTTGTAGTAATTTGCGCACGATTGTTTTTTTTTTCAACTGGGAAGCAGAGTGGTGGGCGATAATTGCCCCTGCAGACCAAATTGCAACAGCTGCCAAATTAAACGCGCTATCAGCCAGGCTCTCGATAAGCCAAGCCAAACAACCAAGCAGCTGCACGGGTCTATCGAATATATATATATATATATATATACATATATATATATATGTGATGACGTCAAGCGGATGCGATGGACAAAAAGAGCAGACGACGCGCAGAGTGTACCACAGTTGCCAGATTATATTGAAGTGTTTGGCAACGCTGGTCGAACTAGTTTTTCCTCCCCACCCATAACTGTGCGACTGAGGGAGTCCTGCGGTGCGGGTGCGGCCCTGTGCCCAATTCCTCAATGACCCGGGCCGTCTTTCTAGCCCAGTTGCCAGAGCTAGCGCGCGCATATTTCCCGCGAGGGGAGAGGCACCTGTGCATCCTTGCCTGACCAGTCCGCGGGCCGACAGCGCGCCTGTCAATGCGGTGACGCATGAACACGTAGTGCGCGGCCAACGGGCGAACGGACCGTCGTGTGAATCTGCCTTTAACGTGCACTGACAACCTACAGAACACGGGCCTATAGAATGTCGCCTCCATCGAAATTCGACCGCCGCGGCCGGAATCGAACCCGCGTCTTTCGGGTCAGCAGCCGAGCACCATAACTGAGCCACTGCGGTGGCATCTGTGTGCGGTGCGGTGAGCAAGTGGATCGTCTTTGTTCACAAACAATCTTACCCTGGTGAAGGACGGTCCACCGTCAGAAACCGTCGGTAAATAAATATTTCTGTAAGAAGTGTACTTCAACTCTTTCCTTATATTATATATATATATATATATATATATATATATATATATATATATATATATATATATATATATATATATATATATTGGTTTGGTTTGGTTTATGGGGTTTAACGTCCCAAAGCGACTAAGGCTATGAGAGACGCCATAGTGGAGGGCTCCGGAAATTCCGACCACCTGGGGTTCTTTAACGTGCACTGACATCGCACAGTACACGGGCCTCGAATTTCTCCTCCAAAGAAATTCAGCCGCCGTGGCCGGCATCGAACCCGGTCTCTTTTGGGTCAGCAGCGGTCTCTTTTGGTCTCTTTTGGGTCAGCAGTGGTCTCTGTTGGGTGGTCTCTTTTGGGTCATTATATTCCAGAGTCCCGAGTCGCTCTGGAATGTTGAACCCCACAAACTTTGATTTCCATGAGAACAACAGAGACTATGGGATAGAACTCACGGAATCAGCTTTCTGAGCGCACTTCCTTTCTCTACAGTCAAACTTGGTTGAATCCAAAAGTTGAGAACGAAATCTCGGCTCAAGCTGCGCCGATTTGAAATACAGCGGATTTTGACGAGACCGAATCCTGCATTCAAATAAATATGCAGTACAAATAAAACGTGTACTGCAATTAAACGTACCTCTAGTCGCAACCATTTCAACACTGGACATCCGAGATTTAGGTCACAGCTCTCTGTTCTATGGGTTGTGCCTTGCAAGGTTTTCGCTTTTCGCGTCGGGAGCAGATCACTACCCTTTATTGTAGAACTGTCAAGAAATACATAAAAGTCTTAATAAATAAATGTGAGAGGAATGCCCCTTTTAATTTATTCTTTTCTTTTTTCTCTTAGTAGGCAAATATTTCAGGAGTCTCGGCGATGGCCGATGACAAGGCACAAGCCCATTTAGGCACAAGTAGTCGGGTTCCCTCAAGTACTAAACGGATCTTGTAGTAGAAGTTGCGGGTAGGGGGAAGAGGATTGGAAAGCCGATGCAAGCAATCTTTGCGCAAGGTGAGCCCGATATAACGCGCTATCTATGAGACTCGTTTTCAGGCTCACCCCTCGACTACATCAGCCCCGGAGAGGACTGGGAGGCCTACCTGTCTGGGTGACTCCTTCGTAACCCTCGGCCCAGGCTGCCATGGCTGCTGATGCACCGCCACCTGCTTTCACGTTGCGGCCATGAAGCCCAGGCATCGCCACGACTTGCTCTTGTCGTTACACGGCTGCTCCACTGCAAGGAGAGGTGGGTCCGCGTATTACCACTCAAGAAGCTCATTCCACATAGTAAATTTCAGGTTCTTCTTCATTGCACCAGGGGTGTCCCGTCGGAGACGGTTGGTTCCGACTGGAAGACTGAAGCTCTTCGCACCAGGGGTGCCCCGTCAGAGACGGTCTTGTGTTCAGTTGAGACGCAGGGGTAGGGCGAACACTTAAAATTTTATGTACAGTATTTACAATAGATACAAGTTAAGGCACTAGAGACAAATTAAAACAGCAAAGGACAAACAACAAAAAGGTGGAACTGGCTAATACTAGGGGAGGCCCCTACTCGGCGTGGCCGAAGATGCGTAGCATGTCACCTTAGCGCAGAACCCAAACAACAAAAAGGTGGAACTGGCTAACACTAGGGGAGGCCCCTACTCGGCGTAGCCGAAGGTGCGTAGCATCTCACCTTAGCACAGAACCCAAACAACAAAAAGGTGGAACTGGCTAACACTAGGGGAGGCCCCTACTCGGCGTAGCCGAAGATGCGTAGCATCTCACCTTAGCACAGAACCCAAACAACAAAAAGGTGGTACTGGCTAACACTAGGGGAGGCCCCTACTCGGCATAGCCGAAGATGCATAGCATCTCACCTTAGCCCAGAACCCCGCTTCCAGCTCCGGGGCCCGGTTTTAAAGCCCTAAAGGCCCGGCCCACATTTCGTAGCTTCCAATCATGTTACAATGTTCACATGATTGGTTTATCAAAAGCCTGGCCAGCCCTCCAGCTTCTGTAGGGCAAAACGCCCTTTCCACAAACACAAACGCACGGTCGTGCCAGTACGTGCAGAGAACATTCCCTCCACCACAAAATAAAAATAAAACAAACACAAATACACACCCGTGCCAGCACGTGTGCGAATCGGTACCGCGGGGTGGGGGGACACCCGTACTTGGCGGCGCGTTCGCGAGCGGCCGCGTTCCAGGAAAGGAGACGCTTCGCTTTGAGCACCCCCAGCCGCGTTCCGATGACCCCGCGTACACTAACGATCCCTTACACACATCCTAACGGAAGGCCAGGCTTCATTACACCCTCACGAATAACGAACTATATTGTGCATGAAGGTTTTTATATATTTACGTTTTATGATTTTCTCTCTTGATAAAAGGTGGTGGCATACAGCGGCGCTAAGTTGTTTTATTTTGCATCCGCCCTAATGAAAAAGCTTTACGGTTGTGCCCCCCAGGTGGCCGGGATACTCTCAAACGCAACCCATATAGGAGCTCAACACGGCGTCGACGACAACTTGTGTCCGTGATGCCCATCTTGAGGCTCTCTGGGACGCCGCAGTGGAGGGCTCCGAATATTTCTAACCTTGGGTTCTTTGCCTTGATCTGACATCGCACACTGGAATGCGATCTGGATCGAATCCACGCCTTTCGGGTAAAAAAAATCTGATCTAACGAACAGCCGTTGTTTGAAATCGCCCTGCGTATCGTAACCACAGAAAAGGATGAGGGCACGTGTGGGACGAAAAACAATTAGGACGGCTGGGGAAACAATTGCAGACATTTTTGTGGCAGCAGAACAGGACCCTCGACTTCCACTGTAATAGTGAGGGTATAGTGCTTTTCTAGCAAACCAGGCCGACCTCTCCTCTATTTATTAACGTCTCTCACTCTTTCTGGTGGAAAAAGTAGTGGGCGACGAAGGTCAAAACCAGGCTAACCGGGTCTTATTGGGGCACCCGCCCAAATGTATGGGAGTTCGTCATTAAGTCCACTTACTTTCACGCAGCGGCCGAAAGGAGTTGGGGGGGTGGACGTGTATCCTGTAAGCAGCGCACGCTTTTTCCACGGAAGGAGGTGGAAACGCAAGTCCGTGCTCGAGCCTGCCGCGCCAAGCTGGAACGAGAGTATGCCTCGTATAGTGCAGCAATAAAGACAGGAAACAAATGTGTACTTGTACTCTGTCTGCAGCACGAGTGACTGAAACGTGTCCACCAAGACTGTTCGCTCAGAGCGAGAGCCATGCAGCTGACCTGTTAAATATCAGGCTAAATATTGGAAGGTGTCCAAAACGCCTGCACAGCCACCACAATCCTCCGTGAACACAGAAATCAAATTTAAGTAAGGAATGTTGCCAGACGGGGAGATACAATCTCTCCAGTGCTATTCTCCGCCAGTTTACATTTGGTATTGAGACATGGATTGGGAACAGTTGGGTATCTCTTGACCCTTATTTCTTAGACAGTGTGTAGACTGTCCACAGACTTCTGTTTTCACTGTCTATAGACTATCTATAAATAAATTGTAGAGAACAGTCTATAGGCAATAGAAATGTTGTAGACTTGTCTATAGACAGTCTATAGAATATGAATAGACAAAAATAAATACTATAGGAAGACAATAGAGCCGCCCCGGTGGCTCAGTGGTTAGGGTGCTCGGCTGCTGACCCAAAAGACGCGGGTTCGATCCCGGCCGCGGCGGCTGAATTTCTTTGGAGGAAAAATTCTAGAGGCCCGTGTACTGTGCGATGTCAGTGCACGTTAAAGAACCCCAGGGGGTCGAAATTTCCGGAGCCCTTCACTACGGCGTCTCTCAAAGCCTGAGTGCTTTGGGACGTTAAACCCCATAAACCAAACCAAGACAATAGAGTCTATAAAGAGTCTATAGAACATTTTTATAGAGTCCATAAGAAGTCTATAGAACATTTTTGTTGGGGTAATACTGTTCATCGCCTGTTTACATGAGGTGTTCTGAGATCTGTCTTGGGAACATTAAGCTATAACGATTAATGGGCGGTACTTTAGTAATATGCGGTTCGCCAATGACATTACCTTCTTAAGTCACTCTCGGTATGAGTTAAAAAGCATAATCAATGACTTCGACAGGAGCTGGTACAGTCGTTTGTGTTCTACTTCTGTCGTCGTCCATCGCACCTTTTTCATTACATCTTCAAGCGTGAACAAACTAGCCCAAGCAAGAGTTTTGCTAATGGGAACGGTGGGTCTAAAAATTAATATGCAGGAAACTAAGTAATGTTCAACAGTGTCAGAAGGCAACAGCAGTGACTAGAGAGGCGCAGGAAGTGGTAATGGGATATGATACGTCTTAGGGCAGGTAGTGACCGCAGATCGAACAACGAGAATGAAATATCTAGAAGGATAAGAATGGGGTGCAGCGTATTTGGCTGGTATTCTCAGATGACGACTGGCAGTTTATAAATGTATCAAAGAAAAAAGTATATAGGCTAATAGCTGTACGTTACCGGTAGGGAACAATGGGGCAAGAATATGAGGCTAATGAAATGTGCTCAACTTGAACGAAGGCAACGCGACGAGCAATATAAGGGAAAATGTTCAGTATAACATTAAGAGAGAGGAAGGAAGAGAGCAGAGTGGGTGAGGGAACAAACGCGGGGCAATGACAACCTAGTCGAAACCAAGAGGAAGAAATGAATCGGGCATATAATGTGAACTCAAGATAACCGCGGGTAACGGAGTGAATTCCAAGAGAAGCCAAGCGTAGCAGGGGAGGGAGAAAGTTACACAGGAGGATGAGATTAAGAAGTTTGCGGTGATAAGCCGGGCATGGTTACACATGACAGGGTTACTTGGAGGCATACGAGAGAGGCATTCGCCTTGCAGTGGGCGCAGTCAGTCTGATGGTGACGAAATATCAGGAATGTTAAAAAACACACAATAGTTAACTTTGTAACTATTACAGCAACGCCGCTCATTTATGCAAAGGTTTGTAGCTGGCCGTAAAGTCAATTTCTTCTTTTTCGAAAACGCAACTCTCGTCGCCGCTGCAGCGCAAGAGATTCTGGGCCCGCACACTGTTGAATCCAAACATTGGCAGCGGCTTATCTCAGCTCTGCGAGGATATACGTAGCAAGAGCTACAGTTACGCAGGTTACTGCATGTTGGCTACGCATGTTGTATCACCTCTGCTTTAATCCACACAGTCGCACATACGCAGTTTATCCACACTAACCCACACGCGGCAGCGGCGGCGGCCAAGCTGTGACAGCATGCGCCGCGCGCCATCTGCCCTTCTCAGATTGCCGCGCATGCGCAGTATGCGCACTATCGGCCTCCGAAGCTCACGGCGAAATGCTCGACTGGGTAGCGTAGTGTAGCTCTCGCTACAAAAGGCTCGGCTAGGTAGTAGCCACGCACACAAGCGCTGGTCACTCAACGGCGCGCTCTCTCCTCGCTCAGCGCTCCCACCCGGCACTGCGAAAGAAGTACGTGACACCCGCGCCATAGTGTGAAGCGCGCTCGAAGGCGTGGCTGTATGTTCTACCTATGAGAGCATTTTCTGCATCGCCCGTGAGTGGATCCAACATTCCTTGAGCCGCAGCGGCGAGGAGCACCACAATTTCGTAAACTTAAAAACTGATATAGATATCACTTGCAGTGATTTGCAAATCACATTATTTGAGGCCTCTAGCATTGCAGTAGAAAAAATCTACTATTAGGTAGCAACTTGCCTGCTGGTTAAGAGGCCTAAGGTGTATTCTGATGCACGCCACTGATAACAATACTATACCATACGCACAAAGCGCATACTTTCACTTAGCTGAAAAAGCGTGCTTTTAAAATTACTAACGGTACTGGGTGAGAAACATCAAGTGTGACATAGGTCACATTACAAAGCAGAGGTATTCAAACTTTCTACTGCACATCGGGGAAGAAAAACGTGCCTGTTAGTACCCGCTGCCTATCAAAGACGGATTGAAACACCGTCATCGGATCGCATTTCACCCCGGCAGGGCAGTACAGCCTACCTGACTGTGCGCCTGTGAAGTGCAACGTTGATGGCGCCACCTGCTTTCCGGCTACCTCCCGGCTGCGGCCCGGTGTCGTGCTGCGGCGCTGGTCCGCTGCTCGTCGCTTCGCTTCTGAATGAGCGACGAGTGCGGAGCACTGCTGGCCAGCCGAGACCTAGAAGAGCAGATCCTCCAGGTCAGGGGAGCGAACTAACTGCCCTGCGGAAGCCCCCCTCTATCACACACACACACATGCATACACAAGCACAGGTGGGCACACGCAAATGCACACGGACGCACACCCAAGCAAGCTGTCCCTCTCCACCGTGCACTCGATTGAGAGGTGCTTACGAGTGCGAGTGTGTGTGTTTGGGGTTTAGCGGGAATAAAGATGGGTGATTCAATATCAATCAGTTTTTGGCTTTTTTTATCCTCTGTGCAAACCGTTTCAAACCGTTTAAAAGTTGCACATCGCACTCTTTCGCTATGGTCAACGTGTTGAGTCAGGCGCTAATTAAAATAATTATGCAGACAACTACCACAACGGCTACTTTTCAAGCAGAACGCAGAGCTTGTAAGGACGCATTGATTCGGTTCTCGTTGAACCGACGACAGAGGATCGGGATACCAACCACGAACCGATGTTGGAGCTCCTTCGAAACGGCCGTGTAGTTACTAAGCTGTGCGCCTTTGTACTCGCCTCTGCTAGCTATGGATACGGCAGGGCTTCCAAATTTGGGCATGGGCTGATGCGTTCCAAAGGCCCCATACCACAGAAGTACTGATAACACGTAGTAGCTCGAAATTCAGAAGAGGGCGAAAAAGTAGGCAAGTTCCAGGAGCAGAACGGCGCCAAAAAAAAAAAAAAACGTGGACAAAAGACAGACAAACACGACAGGACTAGCGCCTACTTGCAACTGAATTTTATTTCGCGCCAAACCCGGTTTTAAGCCAACACGCCGTAACATCCAATCACGCACACGTGCAGAATAGACCACTGAAAGAATCTAACACATCAAGTACGATAGCAACCACGTAACATGCTATCATGCCTATCCGAAAAAAACTCAACAAATGTAAAACAAACAGCTCTACAACACTAAACAGTCATGACCAAGCAACTCTTAAACACCGAAAACGATACAAACGCATGAGTGATACGAGATGACCAACAAGAAACGTGCAAGAAAGCTGAAGAATAAAGCGTTAAGACCAAAGTAGTGTCAAATGTAAAAAAGATGGCCAGGCTTAGCTTGGTTAACGAGAACATAAATCCTCAAAAATTGCACCCCATGCCAAAGGGAAGAGCGTGCACAACAAAACAAAACGAACAACCTTCATAAAATTTTTTAGAAAAGTGTACGCCTCGTTGCTTGGTGACAGACACATCTGCTCCCTTCTTTCCTGGTGTAAAAGGTTTCGACCACCTCTCTCTCAAATCTATCCTTTCCACTCCTTAAAAAAAATAGTTTTCTCGAACTCCTGACGGCAATCCCTGCAGGCTTCGCAGTGATCCACTAAGAAGCTTCCTTCGTTATTGCGTAGATTCCGGCAGTGCTCGCTGGCGCGCTCATTAATACATCGACCGGTTTGGCCAATGTAGCTGAGCCCGCAACTTGACGTGACGATAACTTGATGATGGGCGGTTGTTTGCGCGGATTTATGTTCTCTTTTTTACCTTTGACGCTGAATTTGGTCGGAGCTCCACGTTCATCCTTTTTTGTGTTTCTCGTTGGTCATCGGTTATCATTCATATGGCTGCTGGTTATTAGTTTCGTTTTTAAGGCTTTGCACTCATCATCCACTTCACCCCCCTTTTTTTACCTTTGACACTATTTTGGTCTTAACGCATTCATTCTCCACCTTTTTTCCACGTTTTTTGATGTTCATCTCGTATCACTCATGCGTTTGTATCGTTTTCGGTGTGTAAGAGTTGCTTGTTTCCTTTACATTTGTTGTTTTTTTCGGATAGTCATGATAGTATGTTACGTGGTTGCTATCGTGCTTCATGTGTTAGATTATTTCAGTGATCTATTCTACTGCGTGTGCGTGATTACACGGATGTTACGGCATGTTGGCTTGCATAAAGACGGGTTTGGAGCGAAATAAAATTCAGTTGCAAGTTGGCGCTGGTCCTGTCGTGTTTGTCTCTCTTTTGTCCACGTTTTTTTTGCGCCGTTTTTCTCCTGAATCATGAACCAACTAGCCCAAACTAGAGTTGTTCTTAGGCAAGTTCAATAGCGGAAACCCTTAGCATACACCAATGTGTGGCTAGTACCATCTACAGGCCCTCCGAGATTGTGCTAGGCATTTCCGGAAATGTTGGTCTTCGAGGCATACTTCAACTTTCTTTCATTGGCCTTCGTACCACAGGTCTAAACTACTTCCCTGTCGTTTCTCAAATCACACAAGCCATCACAAGGAAGTCAGTTCTCATTCTGCGTAGATCACCGCTTTTCTGAGCAACTTTTTCGTTACGTCATTTCGCCTGATACTATACATCGTACCGACTCCACCAATTTCAAGAACACCACTGAGACGACCACCCAGTAAGTGCTTCGACAATTCTGCGCATGAAGTGTCTTAGCAGGGTCCACGCGAAAATAAATATGCCGGAAAGGGGTTCTCAGGAGAATTCGCAGTTACAGTTAGCACAGTTGCTAAAGCAAGCAGAGCTCCCTTTATGTCTGACCAGGAGAGAGGACACAAAGGTGTCGGCCAATCCGCGTAATATTTTTTTGCAAACAACGCCAGAGCCCGAAGGGTCAAAAAGTGGCAACTTACAGTCGAGCTGGCGGCTGGCGGGCGGATGTGACCAGCGCCACCTGCTTTCATGTTCGGTCTTCACCGAGGGCGCTGTCGTCAGGGTGCTGCTGATCTTCACTCTTGCCGCCGCCTCCTGCAATTTAGTTTCTTTTATTTCCCACACCCTCAATCACCGAAGCACTGTGGAGCAGACTGGGCTCAAAACAAAATATAAAAAGCAGAAAATGGGAGATATTTCAATCAAGAACACAGTAATAGAATAGAAATAAATCGAGCAACGTCAGTGGGCTCAAAACAAAATTTAACAACCTAAAATGGTTTATGGTTTAGGGGGTTTAACCTCCCAAAGCGACTCGGGCTATGAGGGACGCCGTAGTGAAGGGCTCCGGAAATTTTGACCACCTGAAGTTCTTTAGCGTGCACTGACAATACACAGCACATGGTCCTCTAGCATTTCGCCCCAATCGAAAAGTGTCCGCCGCGGCAACAAACAGAAAAAGGCAAATATTTCAGTATTTCATTAATTCTTTTTTCCTGATTGAAATACTTGCCTTTATCAAGCAGAAAAGGGCAAATATTTCAATCAAGAATACACTAATGAAAATGATAAGTGTAAGATACTCCAGCGACAACGAAATACAACTATAAGCATACAGCGTGTCCCAGCTAACCTGGACCAATATTTATAAAAAAACTAAGCGTTCTTCAGAACTGAAATCGCGTGGATGTTATTGAGGTTTATCTAAAGTTACAGTACCATTTTTTCGCTCTTCCTATTTGAATAATTAGTCGAGATAAATAAATTAACTTTTTAAATATAGCTTGAAACGTTCAGGCGTCAATAGGAAGGTTGTGGAGCTCCGCAAGTATCGTCCAACCCAGGAACTTCCATCCAGACTTAGCGTGGCCGTTTTTATTCGGGAAAAACGAAAGCACGCGGAGTTTAAAAATACCACGTGACAGCGCGCTCCGTGCGCCCGGATGCGCCGCGATTACAGCGCTCTCATCCGTGCTTTGTAAGAAACATCACCCGCTTCGGCCCTTTCGTGCTGCCCAAGACAGGGCTTCACGATGTGCTTGGTTCCAAGATAAGCGCCAGTGGGTACGGGCGGCAATGGAATGAAAGCGCGGCTCCTGTTTTTCAGCGTAATTCACACGACGTTATCTGGCTTGTTGGGATCTTGCTCCCAAATTCAAACTTTTGAGATTGTCATCGTTCTTCCGCATGCATTCTGCTAACGTGAGTGTGCAGTTATTGCCCTCAGAAACGGAAGCCGCGCTTTCTTTCAACTCCCGCCCGAACCCACTGGCGCTTATCTTGGAACCAAGCACATCGCGAAGCCCTGTCTTGGGCAGCACGAAAGGGCCGAAGCGGGTGATGTTTCTTACAAAGCACGAATGAGAGCGCTGTAATCGCGGCGCATCCGGGCGCACGGAGCGCTCTGTCACGTGGTATTTTTTAAACTCCGCGGGCTTTCGTTTTTCCCGAATAAAAACGGCCACGCTAAGTCTACCTCGTTGGAAGTGCCTGGGTTAGACGTTATTTGTGGAGCTCCACAACTTTCCTATTGACGCCTGAACGTTTCAAGCTATATTTAAAAAGTTAATTTATTTATCTCGACTAATTATTCAAATAGGAGAACCGAAAAAATGGTACTGTAACTTTAGATAAACCTCAACAACATCCACGCGATTTCAGTTCTGAAGAACGCTTAGTTTTTTGATAAACCTTGGTCCAAGATAGCTGGGATTCCGTGTATAATCTTCAAGGGGTTAAAATCACGAGTACTCCTAGAGGAAAATCACATGAAGCCATGAAGCAAAACACAGGCAATGACTGGTGGAAAAGGGCAGAAGAGGTTACTGCAAAGATGCAACAATATGCACAGGAAAATGGCTCCAATCCCTCGAAGGTCCGCGCACTGACTGACTAGCAAGTGTTGGGGTGACTGCGACCAAGCTGAAGATTGTGCTGATAATCCCTTCAAATAACGGTACGATGAATATGGTATGAAGTTGCTTTGCAAAGACCAAGGCGCGGTATAGATGGTGTTGCGGGGGATATGATTCGCTTCCACAGTAATGTATCCAGGACAGTTGTCACGCAGAGTAGTGCATGTGGCCCATAGGAAAGTGCAGACTTGCCCACGACTGGGGGAGAAGGTCGAGCGGACAAAGTGTTGGTTGCCAGTAGTGACGCCATAAAAAGGGTCGGTGTCACAGTGCTTACAAAAAACATGGGGAGCTACGGAGAGCGCTCAGGCTGGAATGGAAGCTAGCAGCGCGACACTAGAGATCCCAAAAACCACGTCACGACATTACCCATCCGCCCTTCAAGCCTAAAAAGAAAAAAACAATGGAGCAAGAAAGCGCCGATTGTACGAACTAATAAAGGTACCTGGAATGCGTCTTTCATTTACAACACGCGACTGCGAATTGCTAAGCACAGCCGACAAAAGAGGTGCATCCATGTGCCACTCACCATTAACAGTATGCCATTGCGAGATGCCGGTTCCACGAAGCTGACGAACGCTAACTCTGAGATTTCAGTCGTCCCAAGCTGTGCAGTGCCATTTTGCCTTCTTGCTAACATTGAAACTGCACAGTCGGTCTGTAGCAGTGCTTCCCTGAGTACGTCAGTGCTGGCACAAGCGGCGGTTTGTCCCACGTGACCCTCTCTGGTTCATTTTCCCAAATAGGGTTATAGCTTCGCGCTGCCTCGTTTCCCCGACGCCAAACTGCTCTCTAACAAGCCATTTACCAACTTAAGATACCTTATACCTTTTCTCTATAGACGGAAGTACTGTGAGCAATTATGTGTGTGTGTTGTGTTTAAGGCACATAGGCGACTAAGGCCATCATGCGCCAAGCGCAAGGTATGTATTAAAAATTCCTGAGCTGATTTGTATAGAGATGTGAGAAATCATCGGTGGTGTAGAGGACCTAAGACGTTAGTACTACTTAGTGAATACATAGAAGAGAAATTTTTCAAATGGCTACTAATAAAAGCTTAAAAGAGGGTTGGGTAACCTAGGCAGCTATCCTTGGCTGCGCAAGGATGTCGAGGCACCCAACGACCTAAAATAAAGAGCTCAGCCTTCTCAAGCATGAGAAAGCGGCTGAGGTCAGTTATGATAACTACCATCATTACAATATTTATCAAAAGTAATATGCTAAAAAATTAAGGCTCCCGGCATGAGGTGAGAGTCCCGTGCCATCAAGCGGTACCTCAGCGGAACAGGCGGACAATCGGGACAAATTGGGATGCGGCGCGACGTTGCAGGCGCGGTACTACACTGCACTAAAGGAGCCAGTGTCTGTAGCCACTGAGCCACAGCGGTGGGCAGGACACTGATACGCCAGCGGGTTCGATACCGGCCGCGGCGGTCGAATTTCGATGGTAGCGAAATTCTAGAGGCCCGTTTACTGTGCGAATGTAAGTGCACGTTAAAGAACCCTAGGTGGTCGAAATTTGCGCAGCCCTTCACTACGGCATCTCTCATAGCCTGAGTCGCTTTGGGACGTTAAACTCCATTAACCAAAGCAAACCAAACTGTCATGTCTATCAATGGGTTTGCATTTCGTCCCGACCATGACGCAGACAGAATTAGGCTGACACACACTGGCTCCGGTTCTTGACCGAATTGCATACCATTGCCTACCTCGCTAAGTAGGTCGCTGAAGCACCGCGGCTGCGTGATGGGGCGTCGTCTCTGGCACCGCCTACTTTCAAGCTGCGGTCGCGCGGTGGAGGCAAGCTCTGGCTTCTTCTGACTGCAGAAGAAGGTTGAGGATGGGGAGGGGGGTCTACATAAAACGAGAGAAGTGGCGTCTGTTACAGCAGTTTATGAGGCTGTCGCAACGACCTAAGAGACCGACCTGTACAGTAGCGAACATTGTTGCATCCTGTGCCTGTTCTTCCACCTGCAGGTTCTAAGCTACGTAATGTAACGCCATCGCCCGCCCAAACACATTGGTAAAGAGAAGCACAGTTCTTGCACGCGCGTCGGAGATTGACGGAGGACGTCACATCATGGACAGATAACGTGGTTGTCACGTGGCCCTTACTCGTATAGTGCTCACCATCTCCGCAGGTGATCATCCGACTATTCGTCATTGAATGACGAGTAGTGGTTGGCGTTGTTTCGCGCTCGCCCACGAAGTGCAATTTTTGCGAAGGGGCGCAAGGCAGCTAAGAAGATTCGCCTCTTTTCTGATGTCCGCCAACACTGGTATTACAGTGCCGCACAAGCCATGCCTGTAGCTGAAAAGTATCTTCTAACGTTCTGGTTCACCTTCCTTGAAATGAACTGTGAATATCATTGCCTTCCTGCATGGGATTAGCTGTGTATACGATGTTAGGTGCCACCATGTCACCTTTTTGTCTTGCTTCTTTCATCTCCTCTTTCATCCCTTTCCTCAAGGCACCGAGGGTATCCCCTGAGAGAGACAGTAGAGAGTTTTAGTATAGCGTTAGCGTGATAGCGGACCTAAGGGAAATTACGTTAGCGTGCCGCAAGCAACTTATCCCCTCAGAGAGTTTTAGTATAGCGCTTTGGAAACGCTAAACGCCATCTGCTTGACATGGATGCCAACGGTCCTTCTAAAATGGTTGGCATTGCCGCTAACTTGCCAAAGTATAATATTTCCAAGTTTTTTAAACGAATTATTAGTGCAGCGTTCATTTTCGTCTGCTAAATGACCCCGAAATTGAAATAAAATGAAATGAAAACGTAAAATAGTGGCGCCATCTAGTAAAGGCAATGTTAACTACAAGCCGTTGGAGCAATAAAATTTGCCATCACATGACGTCTAATGTTCAAAAACTTGAGAAAAATTTAATATAAACTCTCTTTACATAATTCAAGTCCATAAAACACCGCGAAAAACCTCCAAATCTATTTTTGTCTCGTTCCAGACGTTTTTGCTAGGTTTCTGCTGCGTTTCGGGCCATTGCAGACGGTAGCAGTGCAGCTGGAGGTTCCATTAGGCTTGCGCGCTCCAGAATCGAGAGCGTATCTTAAAAACAGGGCTGAATTGCAGCTTAAACTTTATCGTCGAAGCAAGGCAAGTCATAGCGAAAAGCAAAAACACCAGTAGTTGCCGGTAAACATGCCGACCGGAATCGCAAGAGCTGCTGAAGCGGGCGGCTGTCGCTTGAAAGGACGCCGCCATGTTTCCACGCTAAAAGCGCAAAAGCCGCAACTGCCGCAACGCTAAATTCTGAAAATTGCGTGAGTACGCTAACGCTATTTCCCCGTTAGCGTTCTGCGCATGCGCACTCGGGACCCGCTATTCCGCTATGCACGCAATTACGCAAAGCCCGCAATACTAAAACTCTCTAGTAATATCCGTTTTTTTCCGTAAGATAATTATAGAACGCCGCCCAACTCAGGAATCTGCTATCGCCGTAAACTGAAAGTGGAATGGGTAGCAAAAACATTCAGGGGGCACTTAGCGATTCATATGTATAAATGCGGAAACAAGTGCAACTGACTCCCTGTTTCAGTGGACACCTCAGTCGAGCCGCGGTGGCGTCCGCCTAGAAACTGAGGCGGTTATGCGCCTTTCCTTTTCTCAATACCAACAGAATCGGTTTTAGACTCAGTTTATTTTGAGGAAAGTGAAGACGCGTAACTGGCTCCTTATTTTAAGGCAAGTAAAGACGCGTAACTGACTCCTCAGTACGCCGGCGGCTTATTGCTCCAGTAGTTGGGGAGGGGGTCACACAATGATCGAAGTAATTATTGCTCTTACATTGGAATGTGCGCCGGCGTACAAGAACGGGCCCTGTAGATGGACAACGTCTCTTCAATGAGAGTTTAGGAAACAGGCAACCTCGCCCTAGATGACGCCATATTTCATTTGTCTTCATGTACGCACCAACAGAGTGAACAAGGGATGAAAGTTATTCGACTCTGTCTTTCTGCTCCTCAAGAGTGTCCGAGGGCACTCGAGTCTCTTGAAAGAGCTCCCAGAGTTCTGTCTCTCGAGCTAGTTCTTGCCGTGCTCTGTATATAGCCTCGCATGAGATTGCGTGAGCTGTCCAAAACATGCACCCAATTATCTCACCTAACGGCACAATCGAACTTACCGGGTCAAGGGCGGTGGTCACCTCATTCGATGGAACGGTGGCACCTGCTTTCACGCTACGGCTTGACGGCGTAGTTTCAATTTTGGTGCTCTTGGCAGATCGGTCCTCGACGCAGAGGAAACACGTCTCTTCTCGAAGCCAACCTGCAACGAGGAGAGACGCCGCAAAGATCACGCCGGAACCTGCGCTGCCAAGGTGATGGTTTTGCACTGTGCAATCAAAACAGAGCCAGGATCACCGGCTGAGCGCGCCGATTTGGTTTAGCCGTATAGGTATAGCGCCCCATTCTGTCGGTGGACGCCTTCTATCTCATTTCTCCGCTCTCGCCATAACCTCCCAAGACACTAGGCCAACACCCCCCCCCCCCCCCCCCCTCCGCGGTGGCTCAGGGGTTGTGGTGTGCTGACCCGAAAGACGCGGTTTCGATCGCGACCGCGGTGGTAGAATATCGATGGCGGCGAAATGCTAGATAGAGGCCCGTGTACTGTGCGATAATGCGCGTTGAAGAACCCTAGGTGGTCGAAATTTCCGGAGCCCGTCACTACGGCGGCCCTCGTATAGTCTCAGTCGCTTTGTGACGTTAAACCACCATAAAACCAAACCACCTGCGGCTGTTCGATCGCGTTTGCTTACAAAGCATAGCTCACAGGCGTTTTTTACAGTTGACCATTGAAACGCAGCCGCTGGAGTTGTGGTTCGTTACCGCAAGCCTGAACTCAGCAGCCGAACGCCAAAAATACGAGCCGACCACCTGCGGCTGTTCGACCGCGTTCGTTTACAAGGCATAGCTCATGGGCTTTATTTTTTACAATTTGGCTTCATATAAACGCTGCCGCCAGAGTAAGTAAATTGGTAAATTGGTTTTTTTTTTTTTGAGGAAAGGAAATGGCGCAGTATCTCTCGATCAAATTTCGGCGGACACCTGAACCGCGCCGTAAGGGAAGGAAGGAATAGGAGTGAGAGAAGAAAGAGGTGCCGTAGTGGAAATCTCCAGAATAATTTAAACCACCTCGGAATCTTTAACGTGCACTGACATCACATAGCACACAGGCGCCTCTTGCGTTTCGCCTCCATCGAAACGCCGCCAGAGTTCTGTTTCCGCAAGCCTGGACTCAGGAGCCGAACGCCAAAAATACCAAGCAGGCCACCTGCGGCTGTTCGACGGCGCTCACTTACAAAGCATAGCTCAGAGGCTTTTACAATTTGACTCGACAGAAGCGCAGCCGCTGGATTTGTGGTTCGTTTCCACAAGCCTGGACCGAGGGGCCGAACGCCAAGAATACCAAGGCGGCCCCCTGCGCCTGTTCGACCGCGTTCGCTCACAAAGCATAAAGCAGGAGCTTTTACGATTTGCCGCTGGATTTGTGGTTTGTTTCCGCAATCCTGGACCGAGGAGCCGAACGCCAAAAATACCAAGCCGGCCACCTGCGGCTGTTCGACCGCGTTCGCACAAAAAGGATAGGTCAAGGGCTTTTACAATTTGCCGCTGGAGTTGTGGTTCGTTTCCGCAATCCTGGACCGAGGAGCCGAACGCCAAGAATACCAAGGCGGCCACCTGCAGCTGTTCGACCGCGTTCGCTCACAAAGGATAGGTCAAGGGCTTTTACAATTTGCCGCTGGAGTTGTGGTTCGTTTCCACAATCCTGGACCGAGGAGCCGAACGCCAAGAATACCAAGGCGGCCACCTGCGGCTGTTCGACCGCGTTCGCGCACAAAGCGTAGGTCAGGGGCTTTTACAATTCTCCGCTGGAGTTGTGGTTCCTTTACGCAATCCTGGACCGAGGAGCCGAACGCTAAAAATACCAAGCCGGCCACCTGCGGCTGTTCGAACGCGTTCGCTTACAAAGCGTAGGTCAGGGGCTTTTGCAATTCTACCCTGGAGTTGTGGTTCCTTTACGCAATCCTGGACCGAAGAGCCGAACGCTAAAAATACCAAGGCGGCCACCTGCGGCTGTTCGACCGCGTTCGCTCACAAAGGATAGGCCAAGGGCTTTTACAATTTGCCGCTGGAGTTGTGGTTCGTTTCCGCAATCCTGGACCGAGGAGCCGAACGCCAAAAATACCAAGGCGGCCAACTGCGGCTGTTCGACCGCGTTCGATCACAAAGCATAGGTCAGGGGCTTTTAAAATTTGACTCGATAGCAACGCAGCGGCTGGAGTTGGTTTCCGCAGACCGAGGAGCCGGACGCCAAGAATACCAAGGCGGCCAACTGCGGCTGTTCGACCGCGTTCGATCACAAAGCATAGGTCAGGGGCTTTTACAATTTGACTCGATAGCAACGCAGCGGCTGGAGTTGGTTTCCGCAGACCGAGGAGCCGGACGCCAAAAATACCAAGGCGGCCAACTGCGGCTGTTCGACCGCGTTCGATCACAAAGCATAGGTCAGGGGCTTTTACAATTTGACTCGATAGCAACGCAGCGGCTGGAGTTGATTTCCGGAGACCGAGAAGCCGGACGCCAAGAATACCAAGGCGGCCAACTGCGGCTGTTCGACCGCGTTCGATCACAAAGCATAGGTCAGGGGCTTTTACAATTTGACTCGATAGCAACGCAGCGGCTGGAGTTGGTTTCCGCAGACCGAGGAGCCGGACGCCAAAAATACCAAGGCGGCCAACTGCGGCTGTTCGACCGCGTTCGATCACAAAGCATAGGTCAGGGGCTTTTACAATTTGACTCGATAGCAACGCAGCGGCTGGAGTTGGTTTCCGCAGACCGAGGAGCCGGACGCCAAGAATACCAAGGCGGCCACCTGCGGCTGTTTGACCGCGTTCGCTTACAAAGCATACGGCAGGGCCTTTTACAATTTGCCGCTGGAGTTGTGGTTCGTTTCCGCAATCCTGGACCCAAGAGCCGAACGCCAAAAACACCAAGCCGGCCACCTGCGGCTGTTCGACCACGTTCGCTTACAAAGCATACCTCAAGGGCTTTTACAATTTCACTCGATAGAAACGCAGCCGCTGAAGTTGTGGTTTGTTTCCGCAAGCCTGAACTCAGCAGCCGAACGCCAAAAATACCAAGCCGGCCACCTGCGGTTCGACCCCGTTCGCTTACAAAGCATAGGTGAAAGGCTTTTTCCAATTTCCCTCGATAGAAACACAGCCGCTGGAGTTGTGATTTGGTTCCGCATGCCTGGACGCAGGAGCCGAACGCCAAAAATACCAAGCCTGCAACCCGCGGCTGTTCGACCGCGTTCGCTTACAAACCATAGCTCAGGGGCTTTTACAATTTCACTCGATAGAAACGCAGCCGCTGGAGCTGTGGTTTGTTTCCGCAAGCTGGACTCGGTAGCCGAACGCCAAAAATACGAAGGCGGCCACGTGCGGCTGTTCGACCGCGTTCGCTTACAAAGCATAGCTCAGGGGCTTTTACAATTTCACTCGATAGAAACGGAGCCGCTGGAGTTGTGGTTCGTTTCCACAATCCTGGACCGAGGAGCCGAACGCCAAAAATACCAAGGCGGCCAACTGCGGCTGTTCGACCGCGTTCGATCACAAAGCATAGGTCAGGGGATTTTACAATTTCACTCGATAGAAACGCAGCCGCTGGAGCTGTGGTTTGTTTCCGCAAGGCTAGACTCAGGAGCCGAACGCCAAAAATACGAAGGCGGCCACCTACGGCTGTTCGACCGCGTTCGCTTACAAAGCATAGGTCAAGGGCTTTTACAACTTCACTCGATAGAAACGCAGCCGCTGGAGTTGTGGTTCATTTCCGCAAGCTGGACTCGGTAGCCGAACGCCAAAAATACCAAGCCAAGTGGCAGGTACTCACCACGGGCAGCTGGTTAACGAGGAATTCTTCTGCAGGCACATTCATACTGGCGCCGTCTACCCCGCAGAATGATACCACATATCCACGGCGGTTGAACACTCGCCCCAAAACTAACGAAGCGAGGCCAGCGTCCACCTTTATGGCAGAGCGAATCCTACTGTTGTCCACGCTTCAGCCCGTCATTGGCGGAGACGGCCCAGTGTTGCCGAATCAAGGCATGGGAGGCAACAGCACGTGCCTAAAGGTGCAGCCACTATGGTGCAGCCACGTCCAGCGCGCGCACTCTGTGAACATCCAACGCCACCTAGAACACATTTGAACATGTCCAACCGGCATCTGGAGCTCTGATGCCTGGCAAGCCGCATGGTTAGGCGCTCGGCTAGTGAGCCGAAGTACCCGTTGCCTAACGCGGCCGCAGCGGCCCGTGGAGAAACGCAAGAGGCGTCCGTGTGCTTTGGGGCATCAGTGCACGTTAAGGACCTCCAGGTGGACATTGTTGTTGCGAATAAAGAGAAACAAATGAGCTTATGGGGATTTAACGTCCCAACGTCACTCAGGCTATGAGAGACGATGTAGTGAAGGGCTACGGAAATTTCGACCACCTGGGGCTCTTTATTAACCTGCACTGACATCACACAATACACGGGCCTCTAAAATTTCGCCTACAACGAATTTCGATCGCCGCGGCCGGGATCGAACCCGCGTATTTAGGGTCAGCAGCCGAGCGCTACAACCACTGAGCCACTGCTGCGGCCGACTGAAGAAGAAAAGTGCGCGGGCCTGCCCACTGGCTCAATCTGAGCCACAATCGCTGCCACGTGTACAGAAGGAGAGTTGAAATTGTGAAAGGTTGAAAGAACAGACGCGCGTCGCAACAACCGCGTCCGCCGAAGCGACAGCGCTGGCCTAACGCGGGACCAGGGATGCAGGGGCTGTCAAGAATAATTTGGACCGGCCAATCCTTTGGCTGCCATATTTCTTACTCGAATGTGGTACGCACAGGAGAGCCGTTCAAAAAGGGGTGTACATTCCAATACGAAAAGGTTATATTTAATAAAAAGAATTTGAAGGCGCTTAGGCTTCACCTTTGAGAGTGTCGTTGTTGTAACTGAAGGAAACATGGAAATTGCACGGGCCTGCACACTAGCGCGAGCTCAGCCACAATCGCTGCCACGTGCAGAAAGAGAAGAGTTGAAAGTGATGTGAAAGACTGAAAGAATCGCGCGTCGCAAAAACACATCCAAGTAATGGCGGCTTCCTCCAGTGCGAGGCGCTCCGATACAGTATTGGTGTTTGTTTGGTCTGGTTTATGGTCTATGGGGGTTTAGCATCCCGAAGCGGCTCAGCTTAAAAGGGACGACGTACTGAAGGGCTCCGGAAATTGCGGCCTGGGGAACTTTAACATGCGCTGACACCGCAAAGTACACGGGCATCTAGAATTTCGCCTACACCGAAATTATGCCAGGATTATGCCATACCGACGATTCGGTTTGGCCGTACATGTAAGCATCAAAAATAATGTGGACTTCGTGCTGCAAATCAGGCGGAGGACGAACAAACTTTTATTTGTCATAAGACAGAGGGCAGGGGTTAGGGATAAGGTTTAGACAGATTGTGGGCCCTCTCGACAGCGCTAGGTGGCTTAAGTCCATTCTTCATTGCAGCCTCCAGGGCTCAACCCACTACCCGAAATTGTACTACTTCCGGGTCAGGGCTTAGCAACGCAGCCTCCCATTGACTACGGTTTTAGACTTGGAAGCACTCGAATAGGATGAATCGAGGTTTGCATTAGAATGGTATGGTTTGATTTATGAGGGTTTAACGTCCCACAATGACTCAGGCCATGAGGGTCGCCGTAGTGAAGGGCTCAGGAAATTTAGATCGCCTGGGGTTTTTTAACGGCAAGTGGTGGAAATTTCCGGAGCCCTTCTCTACGGCGTCCCTCATGACTGCAGAAAGTGTAGAGAGAACTGTATTCCGCGGGATGTATCAGGGACTAGACGTAAGGATTTGGGATTGAGTGAGTGAGTGAGTAGAAACTTTATTGATTTCTAAGATTTAGCCTGCGGTGGAGGTCTTCTTCAAGTCTTCTCTTCAAGTCTTGAGGTTGCCTCCTTAGCCATGGGTGGTTCCCTAGTCCAGGGCTCCACTGAGTCTGGCCACCTCGCTTGCGTGTGCTATGAGTGCCCTTTGGGCCTCTAGCTCGCAGCTGGTGAGCCGGCTCTCCCATTGCTCCGCACTTGGTGTGTCGTGTTTGTGGAACGATATGTTTCTGTCGCATTCCCATGTTATGTGGTATAGTGTTGGCCTCGCTTCGCACCAAGGGCATGTGGCGCGGTATTGTGTCGGGAACATCTTGCTTAGTATATATAAGTTGGGGAAGGAGCCTGTCTGTAGCTTCCGCCATTTTGCGGCTTCTTCCTTGCTTAGCTCTTTGTGTGGTGGGGGGTATTTGTATCTTAGCCCTCTGTATAAACTTAGTGTTTCAGAGTACCCAGCCCCTAGGCTAGTCCAGAGCTCCTCCGGGGCTTGTGACCCCCCAGATCGGATAGTAAGCCCTCGAGCTAGTTCGTCCGCCCTTTCGTTGCCCCAGACCCCCGCGTGGCCTGGTATCCAAATTATGTTATGTTTCTCTCTCCTCCCCGAGGGTGTCCCCTCGCTGAGGATCCTGAGTGTCGTTTTGCCTACCCTTCCTTTTGTGTAGTTTCGACACGCTTCTTGTGAGTCTGTTAAGATATTCAAGGGTCTCCCCTTTCTATCCTTCTCCCTCATTGCTAGGGTTATCGCTATCTCCTCCGCCTCTGCTACATTTGATGCCCTGGCCGTGAGGCTCGTTATGTGTTCTCCCTGGTGGTTGACGACTACCGCCACCATTTTATTTCCTCGTTCACCATAGTACGGGGAAGCGTCGGTGTATACCGTGCTGTCCCTGTGCCCTATTGTTTTTTCATAGTATTCTGACCTGGCTCTCCTCCTGCTGGCATGGAGGTTTGGGTCCATGTTGCGGGGGATGGGTTGTACGCTTATGTTTCTTCTTAGTGCGTCTGGTATGTTTGCCCTGTTGTTGTGATGGTTCTCCGTCTCCCGACCCAACCTAGTAAGAAGTGCTCGTCCGGTTCTTGTGTCGCTGAGTCTTCGAAGTTGTGCCTTTATTTGGCATTCACTCAGCTCTTCAAAAGTGTTGTTTAGCCCTAGTTGCATTAGCTTCTCGTTGGACGTGTTCCTTGGTAGATGTAAGGCTATCTTGTACGCTTTGCGAAGGATAGCTTCTGCTTGCTCTCTCTCAGCTTTGATGGTTACGTGGTATGGTAGTGAGTATGTTATTCGACTGACTATCAGGCTGTTCACCAGTCTGATTGTGTCTTCTTCCTTCATGCCATGCCTTTTGCTGGCTACTCTATAATTCGGCCTACTTGCTCCGCCGCTTTGCGTAGCAGGCTGAGTGTGTGGCTGCATTTCCTGCTACCTTGCAGCCACATACCGAGTATTCTTATCATTCTTTGTTCCGTTTGAAGTTGCTGCCAAGCAACCTGCTCTGCTTTAGAGAGGGACTTGTGCGGGGTGGGTTAGTGCCAGTCGTTTCGAGAGAGGAGGGTGACTTTTTGGTAGGTTACCATGCGCTACAATGTTACATGTGTCACTACCGCCGCATATGCGCTGCATGCGTTGGCATTGACAACGTTGTGGCTGAAACGTGGCACTGAAGGAATAGGCCGTAGGCGTTTATTGCGTTCATTGACGTTGGCGTTCACGTTTTAGACTATGATGATTTTAAGAAAAGTAAGTGCGCATAACTGGCTCCTTGGGTCAATGGATGCCCGAGCCGCGCTTTGAGGTTGGTGGGGTGGTGAGAGAGAGAGGGATATGGGCTGTCTCCGTGAGCGCTGACAGCATTGGGGCAGCCACGCGGCACTGCAGCTATAGGCCGCAGCGTTCATTGGGTGAGCAGACTCTCGCGATCAACCAACTGCCACCTGCCAGGGTGGCAGGCCAAGCGCGCCGCCTATCCAGTGTCCTGAACCAATACCTCCTAGAAAGACTTGAGGCCTGCGCGCTGCGCGAGTGACGTCACATCCAGTAGGCGGATGGCCGCGTCGCTCGCTTCCTCCGCCGCGCTTGGTGTCGCTTTTTTAGGATGGTTTAGTCCCTCTCTATCGACCGCTGTATTAAGCGCGAGTGCGACCGCTTTACAAGCGTACAAAAAGATAGGCGTGCGCTCATTTATAAAGAAAGGAAGAGCCTGCTGTGAAATAACTAGGGGCCTGGTCAGCTGCAGTGCACTTTTTAGAGAATTAAGATTGACAAACTACTCTAGGTGAGTGAATAACTGATAAAAAACGCGAGAATTCTGCAGTGCAGTTGTTTCGCTTCGCTGGCTTCGGCTTCAGCGGCGTGCGTCACGTGAATTCGGGATGATGGAGGCAACAGCAACTAGATCGTCACCTTCATGCAAAACTGTGTAACGGTGCCTATTGCAGCGTTCTACAATTACTGCTCCCATGGGGAGTTTATTGTTTGCTGAATATCCAAGAATGAGGCAAAATTTAGTCGTCAACCAAAAGACAAATTTCGGTTTATTGGTCATGGGCATGCAAAGGCGCTATAAATAAATGTAAGACAATATAATATACATACAGTAAACGGAACTAATGAAGCATCAAGGTAACAAAATTGAACTGCCAGGTAGTAACCACAGATTTTTAAAACAACCATACCCTTTAAATATGAAAACATAAATTGTACTCATGATCACACTTAAGACTTAGACCATGTCACATACACTAGAACAGGTCACTGCAACAAACATCAAGGAAACGAAGGCAGTCATGGTTCTCAGTCCAAAATAACACAAAACTTTTAGCAACATACGGTTAAGCACAAAACATATATGATGAAAAACAATTGCAATCGACTAGAATGAGGAACTTGGTTACTTCCCATAATATGGCACTGCGAGAACAAATCAAAGCAATAAACACTCCACATACAAACAAGCACATGCTCCTCTCTTGTTTTGGAACACTGTGGTGTGGACAGGTACAATGGGCAGTCTTTGAATATTGAAGGCACAGCGCTAGGGTCCAGTCGTGGCACCGGCAAAGTGGTCTCGATAACCTTTCCAGTCCTTGGGTCATGATAGACTGTTTCTTTTTTTTAATAAAGCTCTCACGGAAGTGCAGCGCACAGACCTGCAAAAACGAAAACAGGGGACTGTACCACAAAAAGATATCACAGTGTCTCCGAAAGGACCTTAATTATGTATACGTGCTCAAGGTAGTTTTTTTTTTTTTTTGGTATTGGCAGATTCTTTCCTGATGCAAGCACAGGCTGAACGAACACTTTTCGCAGAAAACACATGGTATTTGGTGTTTAACGTCCCAAAGCAGCTCAGGCCATGAGAGACGCCGTAGTGGAGGACTCCGGATAATTTCGACCATCTAGGGTTCTTTAACGTGCACGCGTCTGTCGACACGGCTGCCGACGCGTCTGTCGACATTCCTGCCGACGCGTCTGTCGACATTGCTGCCGACGCGTCTGTCGACAGTCCTGCCGACGCGTCTGTCGACAGTCCTGCTGACGCGTCTGTCGAAATTCCCGCCGACGCGTCTGTCGAAATTCCTGCCGACGCGTCTGTCGACACGGCTGCCGACGCGTCTGTCGAAATTCCTGCCGACGCGTCTGTCGAAATTCCTGCCGACGCGTCTGTCGAAATTCCTGCCGACGCGTCTGTCGAAATTCCTGCCGACGCGTCTGTCGAAATTCCTGCCGACGCGTCTGTCGACACTCATGCCGACGCGTCTGCTAACGACAGTATGAGGCATTAAAGGCTCTCGACTTAATATGAACACGAAAGAATTTCGCTTGTCAGCCGTAGGAAGCATTCTGAGAGTCGCCTCGTCCTTCTATGCGGAACAACGGATTCTAGGCCTAACGCTCAATATGCTCGCACTGACAATGAACTTTGCGCAGCGTAAAAGCGGGCATGAAGGTACACAACAAGCTAATTAAAGCAGTTCTTACCCTTGAAGAAGCGGTAACTTGGTAGTCCATGCGTGGTATTGCACGCAGCCAGTTGTTCCGCTGGGCATCGTCCTTCGGAAATCAGAAGACTTGAATTTTCGAGTCTTCGTCGTAGTTTCCCCGGCATTTCGGCACACAGCACTTGTAAGGCATGCTGATAGCCGCACTTCACTCCTTGACAACCACCACGCGCGCCGATCATGCGCAGGAACGCGCACCCAGTGCAGAAACACAGAACAACGCCAGAACGATGCACGCAACGGCAGGCTTCCTGCCGCTGGTCCGCGCGCGCCGACTGCGGGGTTCGTCGGTTCGTTTCGTGCGCGCGCGCCTCCCGACTCTCGAAGAGGCGATCGCCTACCGGAAATGACGTTGGTCACGTGACATTTGGGAGCGCGCAGGCCTGAAGTCTTTCTAGGAGGTATTGCCTGAACGCACTCGTTACAGACGCCAAGAAGCCAAGTAACTATGCGCCTTTCCTTTTCTCAAAACGCTATCTAATATCATTCGCGATATAAAACCTTTCTCCTTTAAGAGAACAGGAAAGTCACATAGCTAGTTCCTTGTTAGTAAAAGCCTCAAGTGCCCCATGTACGCAAACTGTTACGAAGCTTTTAGTCGGCGTTCGTGGTGCACTTGAGGTGTCCACCGCCAAAGTGAATTAGCATGCCCCTTACATTTTCTCTAAACCGAGAGAGGTGCAAGCCGGCCCAGGCTCCAGAAAAAAAAAATTGGCTATGGTTTGACCAATGCCCATCTTGAGTATACCGGGCGTCTCCCCCTGATGACCATGAAGGGTGCCATGACCGGACAGGTTTAGCAGTGTGTGCTGACAACCTCGCGCCATACAGAAACACCAGAAAGGAGTACCCAACACCACAAAAATCCCTCAATAAGTTAGAAGAGAAACACCCTTAGGAGACTACAAACCAACACATACCCAACACCAGCTAAATTACACCAATGGTACCCTAACCTATACTCTCCGCAGTGCCCACACTGTGGAGAGATAGCTAACCTCTACCATATGGTGTGGGCATGCCAATTTAATCCCTTAGTTGACCCCATTCCCAACCCCTCGGAGGAGCAGTTGGAGGCTATTCTGCTCAGCGATGATCCTGACCGTCAGCACTGGCTGGTGGGGAGGGCCAACGCAGCAGTAGCCAATGGACTACCGGAATAGGTGGCCCACCCACATGTTCTGAGAATACTGAACAAATAAAGATGTTTTTAATAAAATCAATTGCGGAAGCAACGGCGCTGCAATCGCAGCGGCGGCGGCAACTCAATGGGGCACTTTGACTGTCTAAAGTGCGTAGAGGTGAAAGCGTTTTCCGCACCACTTTGCCTCTGTGGCACTGGTGACGTCACCAGTGGATGAAGCCCTGCTGCGGAGCGAGGCCCCTGCTTCACAGCAACAAGCCATCCGCCTGGCGGAAGAAGCCGCGAGGAATCAAGACCTCTTCGCCTGCTTCTAATCGCGGAGGTCCCGGCCCCCGTCACCAAGGCCTGCGTGCCGGGGACGGGGAGTAGGGGCCTTCCTTATCTGGCGGAAAATAAAGTTGTTATCACAATCACGTCACACACAATTAGGCTTTAATTACTAAGTAATGACTAAATGCTAATTAATGACTAATGACTAAATGCTAATTAACTGCTAATTAATTACACATAAGCTTCACCTTATGAAGTGGAACGCGACAGCGTGTTGTAGCGCTGTCATTGAGTCCAAGGAACGCCACCACCCATTCGGCGCGATTGGATTGGATTGGAAAACGTTTATTGTCAGCACTGAGCCCTAGTGGGCATTATACTAGGTGGCTTCGAGCCCATGGCTCTTGGCGACCTTGTGAGCCCACTCAGTGGCCCGGACTTGCGTCAACGGGTCTGAGCTAGCCAGTATAGCCTCCCACCGCTCTAGAGAAGGGACTGGTAGTAGGTCCGCCGGTGGCGGCTCCTTTTTGCAGCTCCATAAAATGTGGTCATATCCGGCTATCTCGCCGCATTGTTTGCAAGTAGCGTTGTATTGTGTTGGATACATGTGTGAGTCTCGACGGGCTAAAGAAGGCTCGCGTCTGGAGCCGACGCCACGTTACCTCCTGGCTTTTGTCGAGCTTTTTGTCTGGTGGCGGATAGATCCTCCTTTCCAGTTTAAACTGATTGGTGTATTCGTGAAATGATATGAATGCATCTCTCGTGAAATTTGGGGACTCGACCCGGCTCACTGCTCGGCTGACATAACCTCGAGCTATACTGTGAGCCAACTCGTTTCCCCTGTTCCCCGAGTGTGCCGGCACCCATATTAGTTCCACCTCTCTTTGGTCCCAGTCTTTATGTCTTAATATTCGTTCTGCCTCCTGGGAGATCATACCCCGCCCAAAATTGTTGATAGCCACCTTGGAGTCGCTAATTATGGTGACTGCTTTGGTGCTGGCCATTGCCATGGCGATAGCCGCCTCCTCCGCTGTCCCTGAGTTTTTTGTTTTGACCGAACCGGCCATTAATGTTTCACCCGAGTCGTTCACGGCCACGACCACAAAGGAGTCGCCTCCTTCGTATTCCGCCGCGTCTACATAGGTTGTGTATTCCGAGCCTTCGAGCTTGGCTTCAAGGGCCTTTGCTCTGGCTCTCCTCCTGCCTTCGTGAAAAGCAGGGTGCATGTTTTTTGGAAGTGGTTTAATAGTGATGCCTTGCTCTTTGAACGCAACGCTTTTTGAGGAAAGGAAATGTAATTCTCTGTCATCTCGGTGGACACCTGAACCGCACCGTACAGGAAGGGAGAAACGCCACCACCCGTTCGGCGCGATGCCTTGCTCTTTGAACGCAACGCTTTTTGAGGAAAGGAAATGTAATTCTCTGTCATCTCGGTGGACACCTGAACCGCACCGTACAAGAAGGGAAAAAAAATGGGAGTGAAAGAAGAAGAAAGAGAAAGAGGGGTCCTAATGAAGAAAATGAAAATTCTATTTAAGGAAAGGAAATTATGCAGTAACTGCCTCACGCTCGCTCCTCGCGCATGCGCATTTGGGGCTCTCCGGGGCTTCGCGAAATCGCTCACACCTAGCGTAGTGTTGCTCCGGCCCCACGGGCCCAGACGCTCTTGCCGAGGCTCCCCAGACCTTTGCCGAAATTACCAACCTCTACAGAGAGATGAGACGCCAGTTCCCGCCTCCACACCCCGACTTGAATCGAGCGCAAGCCACCTTGCTCCGCAGGTTGGAGACACACTCCATCCTTAGCCATTCTAGACTTTCACTCATCACAGACGGGGAATACGACCCCGTCTGCCAAAATTGTTACCAGAGAGAAATCGCCACCCAGGCACACATCCTCTGGGGTTGCGCGGGAAATCCGCCCCCTCGAACCTTACTGCCAGCTCCCTCCGAAGAAGGATGGAACCAACTCCTCGGAAGGCCAGACAAGAGCACCCAACTGGCACTCATTTCGTGGGCCCAGGAAGTCGCCCACACATGGGGGCCACACCAAGCCCACCTGCCTTAAATCCCGCCAATCTATGGCAATAAAGTTGTTTCTCTCTCTCTCTTTTTCTCTCTGCTGTGCCAGGATAAATGTAAGCGTGAGGGGAGGGCGAGGTGTCCACATCTCGGTGGACACCTGAACCAGAGGAGGCGCATGACTTCCCTCTTGAAACAGCCATGCTTTAAGCCAAGTGGCGGTAGTGACAGGTGTGCGCTGCATGCGCTGGCACTGACAACGTTGTGCCAGAAACGCGGCGCTGAAGCCATAGGCCGTCGGCGTCCATTGTGTTCATTGGCGTTAGCAACGTTTTACACTCCGATGATTTAAAGGAAAGGAACGCGAGCGCGCGTGGCGAGGCACGCCAGCTGTGCGTAGTGACGTCACTTGCTCTTTGCGCATGCGCAGCACGGCTCTCCAGGAGGCACGCCAAAGTGCTCAACCTCGGCCAGTGCAGCTCGCGCTACAAAAAATTGCCGACGATTACGTTACTTCAGATGCAAAATTTGAGCGCAGCTCATCAGGTGTTTCAACTTTTCGATAGATTGAACAAAGAATTCGAGCAAAATCCCCAATCCTTCGTCAAGAAACAATCCGATAATAGTTCTTGACTATCATGAAGGAAGCATTGTGGAGAAATAGATGGATATACGCTCGACTTGCTGCACCAGTGCCTGTAGAAAGGAAGGGGAGGGCGCGGCGGAATAGCTCTGACGAGCAGGGAAACGTGCGTCGTACACGCTGTTCATCAGCCTCTTGACCGCGTTGGCCTAAGTGGGGCCGCAGTATGGTGGATGTTATGTGGTAGCATAGCTTCCGTAGAACTTTATGCTTCAGAACACGGCGGTTTGTGGTGGGAAGCCAGCGCCACCTTCGGAGTGGATAACGAAGATGTCAGAAATTTAAAAAAAATTTCGGGGTTCAACGTGGCTTGAACCTAGTTATACGGTTACGTGGCGGCCAGCCGAAGAATGAGACGCTATGAACGATGGATAAGGCATGATTTTTTGAAGCGAAAAGCTCCGCTCGGCTCGCCCACACCACGCTTCGCGAGAGCCACACTACAGATTTGCCACAGTCGCGCATGCGCGAAACCGAGTGACGTCACACGGAGCGCAGGGGGCCGCCGCGCGCTGACTCCGTCGCCTGACCTTTCGCCGCCGCCGCGCCCTACTGTGCATGTGCGCCGCCGCTTCTCCTCGCCACCATTCGACCTTTCGCTGCGGCCGTGCGCAGTGCGCATTTGAAACGAGGGGTATATAAGGCGCGCTCGCCCTTAGAACAGGCGCAGACACTCGCCATGGAAGGAGAAGAAGAAGCAACAGTCGGACGGCGCAGAAACACCGATCCAGAAGTGGTAGCTTGAGAGTTGGCTGAAAAGCAGCGAGAGCTTTTCGATTCCCATTCTTAACCTTAGCTAAGCCACAGCCAATTTTTTTTTTGGCCACTGGCCTAGCGCGACCGCCCACGCCACTGCCAGCTTCGGCTTCTTCGTCACACTACCCGGGGTCGCCGAACGACAGTTCCAGTCGTGAATAAGACACTAACGAAATTCCACGCGAAATGGTGATGGGCATGACAGAATGGTACGGAAGAGATGGCAGGGTGGTGTAGTGCTGGCCGCCACGATGAAAGATACGAGGGAATGAGTCCTGGTCCACGCAGCTTCTGAGCCGCTGGTCGTCAGGAGCGAATAACCTAGGCCCTTAATGGCTTGGACAGGGGGACGGTGTCTTTCATGTGAGCGGCATCTCAGGTCGGTAGGTTGGGCCATGGTGTCGGTTCTACTTCGTCGTATCGGGAACCCCGCACCTCCACCAAATGTTAGGTGACGCCATGATTTTAATGGCGGCTGTCCCAGCGCGAGCGCTCCGTGTTGCGCCACTGCCCACTTTGTCGTCTTCTAGTCCGTGGCAATACGAGCGAAAGGTCTGTTAAGGTACCCACTGTTCGCTTGGTTTAAATGTTTTATTGTTCCACATCAAAGGCTTCATCTATTAACTTTCAAGGCCAAGGGCCAAGGTCATATGCCAAGGTCATGGTCAGGCACCTAATGGTCTTAGTCATATGTTCACGTGGTCATACTACGATATCTTGGGCCGCACCACCACGTTGTTAAGTTCTTTTGACCTTGTGAGGCATTGAATGTCATTGTCTTCCACATCAAAATCGGAAGTTGTACTCAGGAGTAGAGCATTCCCTCTCAAAAAAAAAAAAAAAAAAGACTGTGTGGCAGTAAACTAAGGGAGCAAATTACTCATTGGCATTCACCCAAGCAGACATACGGCTACTGAGGAAAGCTATACAGCTTCCACAGAAACTTCGTAGTTAAAGAAAAATTCATCCTGGTTCAACCCCGCACCACCGCTTCACCGGAGCAGTCGCTCTTCCCCCAAAACATTTCGCCAACACTGTTCTCACTTCTAGTTATTGATCAATTCGCTCTAGCGCTACTATATGCTAGCCGTCCCGGTCAACTCGGTTGGTAGAGTGACTGCTCCGGTGAAGCGGTGGTCCCGGGTTCGAACACCGGACCAGGACGAATTTCTCTTTAACTACGACGTCTCTGTGGATGCTGTGTAGTTATCCTTTGTAGCCGTATTGCTGCGCTTAAGTTTAGACTTTTATCCGGTGGTGGCACCAGTCTCCTCTGTAACCTATAATTTTCAACAATTTCCGTACAATTTTGCAGACGCTCGTCCATGTTCTGGCAGTCGGGCGGCTCCACAGCTACCCGGAAGTAGAGAGCTCGGGCTAACTCGTGGGCAGCGTCGTTCCCAGGAATGGACGCGTGTGCGGGAGTCCAAATTAGGCTAACTTTTCTGGCCGCCGCAGCCGCCGTTCGGTACGACGTCACACCACTTGCCTCGTCGTTGCTCTCACCTCCGCTTTCGCTACATATATCCTGGCATAGCCGAGCTAAGCCACTGCCTACTTTATTAACAAATTTTCGCATATTTGCCCATTCCTATTGTAGGCTTGCTTCGCACTCGTGCATTGTGATGCACCTGTCTTCGGACGCTAGCCGGATCCAGCCCTTGCTGCAGAAACAACCGCGCTGTCCAACTCGAAGGCACGGAAACGGTGGCTCAACGCCGCACTTCTCCTCGCAGGTATCCCCGTCCCTGTACTCCTGGCCCTCTGGGCACAACCGGGCTGCGCGAGAAACACCGGGTTTATGCGACTGTGAGGACCACGCGAATTCAAATGACAGAACAACTCTGATAATTAAGAAAGCCAGCACAACACAGAAGCACACTGTACGGGCTCTGGTACGTCTTGGACTGTTTAACATTAAACTTACTTTTTCAAAATTAGAAATTAAAGGGCGACGATATGCTTTAGACTTCTACGCTGTAAGTGTAATAGAGTAAAAAGGGAGGAAGGTGCTCTAGAGGACAGCTTACTTTTTTTACTCCCATAAGCGTATTCGTGTTTGTAGTGTGGGGTAGTTGGTCTTGTAGACTGTGTGTGTGTGTGTGTGTGTGTGTGTGTGTGTGTGTGTGTGTGTGTGTGTGTGTGTGTGTGTGTGTGTGTGTGTGTGTGTGTGTGTGTGTGTGCGTGTGCGCGCGTGTGCGTGTGCGTGTGCGTGTGCGTGTGCGTGTGCGTGTGTGTGTGTGTGTGTGTGTGTGTGTAGGTGTGTGTGTGTGTGCGCGTGCGTGTGTGCGTGCGTGCGCGCGCGCATATAAAGTCACCAGAAATTGAAAAACATAACAGGATTTAATTCACGACGCTTCAGCTGGAGGACTTAGCTGCCCATGTGAGCGGTTTGAAGGCGGCGCTTGAGTACCCTGCCACTTAATCCAGTGCTTGCTTCCATCTTTCTGGACGGTTGCGTCACTACCTAAAAACCTACTAGCAAGAGTGCATCAGCCTCACTGAGTCGCTCATCTTACCTTCAGTCAGGCACGCTGAGTCAGGCTCTGCCTGACTCAGCGTGCATGCGATTGCATGCAGTCTGCATGCGATTGTATGTCTTCCTTTCCCTCTGTGTTTGTGCCTGACTGGATTTCCCTGCATGTCATCGAACCAGCTAGTGAATGAATTAGCTTTCCTATTTCTGTTTGTGTCTGCCTAACGCACTCTCGATGCAACTGCCTGCGTCCATTACTGTTCTTTCCATGGCCGGTTTTCCAGGTCCTTGCCTCTCTGTCTCTGCTTGCCTACTGTGCCTGTACTCCAACCTGCCTCCCTGCCAATATGGCTGTCATTTCATACCCGTGCCAGGCGCACGCAACAGAAAGAAAGTTTCAAGGAAATGGAATATTGTGTTCTGGTATCTGCAGTAGAAGTTCAAAACTGGGCAGCTTCTGATGCCTGTGTTGCAAGCGTTGCTTTTAAGGACGCGCTGAACACACAGGAGGCAGCTGCTTACGCCCCCGCCCCCTATACCGTTTTTTTTTTATCGACGAGCTGCCTTCTGCGGTAGTCCTTCTAAGAAAGAAGCCTTAGTTGGAAACTCGTAACGGGTACATCGGAGCATAGAAACGGCTGCATTTTAAAATGAAGCTCAATCTTAGTGACTATCTAGAAAGGACTTCCGTTCATGCCTGTGTTTATTAATCGTGAGAGAAGATCGCAATATCTGTGTTAATGGGATCTCATCTCTAGAAAGATCTTTACTGTCTCAAAAATATGTGCTATATTTTTTCAGGTGCATTTACCAGAGCGTCTGAGCCGGTCAAATAGTCGCTGCCTTTTCATTAAATTTTAGCGAAGCTCACTTAAGTGACTAAACGGTGCATTTTTATACGCCGCAAGTTATATTGTTGCCGAATGTTGATATCCCACTTTTTCTTAACCCGGAGAAAACTAAGAAATTATACTTGGGATTTTAAGATTTCCCGAAGTGGGTAACTATTTTTAAAGACTAAATCAAGGTCAAGGAACTCGTTTTTGTAATGCCACAAATCTAATTAATACCGGTGAAGGGTCTGGTTAACAAGAACTTTTGCTTGAACATAATATATTTGAAAAAAAAAAAAGCCGGCGATTACCAAAAACTAAAGGCGCCGCTAAAAAAAAACCGCCATGTGGTGCATTCTTTAGGCTTCCGTAGCCCCTCGAGAAATCAAAGCGCTACACTTACCAGCAAAGATAGTTTCCAGAGCAATCTGCAGGAGGAATACGCTGAGCGCTAGCTTCATTTTCTTACCCAGAGCGGCTGAAGCGGTTTCCTCTAAGGATCGGGTCGCTATTCAGACACCACTTATTTCGCGCCTCTCCAATTATCACCCGGCTTATAGCCTGGAAATGTGTGCGGGACGCTTTCAGACACAGCTTTGCAGCCTCGCTTCATTATTAATGAGTAATGAGAAAGCTCCGAAACAATGGAACATTTAAAGGCAATTGGTCTCGTTGCACTTGCTCTTGTTTCCTCGTTTTTTCATCCCCTCACACCGTAGGAGCCTTTTAAAACTGAACACATTTACCAGCAATCTTCGAACCCATTTCTTATCCCCTTTAAGTAGGCTCGATACCAGAATATTTTCCTGGGAGTCGAGCCTGTGAGTTACAGCGGCATAGAAAGCTGTATGAAGGCGAAATTCTAGAAGCTCGTGTACTGTGCGATGTCAGAGCACGTTAAAGAACACCAGGTGGTCGAAATTTCCGGAGCCCTTCCCTACGGCGTCTCTCATAGCCTGAGTTGCTTTGGGACGTTAAACAGCATAAACCAAACCGAACCAAGCCTTTTTGCTCAGTGCTTAAGCCCAGCAGCTCAAGCGACTGTTTTAAATTGTCCGCGACGCTGTACATTCCCGTGACCCTTTATCTTTGGTTTGGTCGTCTTTTTGTACATTCGCGCCGACACGCGGCTTATAACTGTGTGATAGCTGAGGGGCGACCTGAAAGTTTTCAAACGGTAATAGTCTCAAAAGGTTTCTGGGGTATCCAAGGTCGTTGTGGGTTACTCAGGCACCTTATCTCCAAACTTCACCGACAACTGCAAATTGAGCAACACCCAGAATGGTGAGCATTTCTATTCTATTCACAAGCCGATGTCGTCGTTATTGGCCGTGTACGAAAAATTCCGACCAAAGCAAAGAATGAACAAAATTGAGCTAAAAAGAAAAATACCTATTTTCTGTATAAATGGGAGTCATAACTAGGACTTTAATGTTGCCAGAAGGGCGCACTACCCATCGGCCACTAAGGCTGTTTTTTTTTTCTTTATTGGAAGGAAGTCAATCTCGCTGAGCTACTAAATGCTTTGCTTAACACACACTATTCCGCAATGCAGACACATTCTCATCTCTTCGTACACTGCACTCCACCTACAGATCAAAACTGCGGGAGACATGCGTAACTAACCAGCAATCATTCAGGCGGCCGGGCTGGAGGGTGGAGTGCATATGGCAAGCTGTCTCACATCAAGAATGGCAGTTTGCCAATATTCCTGAAGAGAAAAGTTTGGTTTGGTTTGGTTGATGGGGTTCAACGTCCCAAAGCGACTAAGGCTATGAGAGACGCCATAGTGGAGGGCTCCGGAAATTTCGACCACCTGGGGTTCTTAACGTCCACTGACATCGCACAGCTCACGGGCCTCTAGAATTTCTCCTCCAAAGAAATTCAACCGCCGCGACCGGGATCGAACCCGCGTCAAGAGAAAATTATACAACAGCTGTATCTTGCGGGTATTCACCTACGGGGCAGAAACGTGGAGGCTACGAAAAGGGTTCAGCTTAAGGTAAGGACGACGCAGCGAGCTATGGAAAGATAAATGATACATGTAAGGTTAAGAGGCCGGAAAAGGGCAGAGTGGGTCAGGAAACAAACGCGGGATAATTATATCCTAGTCCAAAACAAGAGAAAAAAATGGACTTGGGCAGGGCATGTAATGTGAAAGCAAGATAACCGATAGTCCTTAACGGTAATGGACTGGATTCCAAGAGAAGGCAAGCGTAGCAGGCGGCAGCAGAAAGTTAGATGGGCTGATGAGATTAAGAAGTTTGCGGGGATGGGTGACCGCAGATAGCACAGGACCGGGTTATTTGCAGAGACATGGGAAAGTCCTTTGTTCTGCAGTGGGCGTAATCAGGCTGATGACGGTAGCTGAACCACTGGAGTTCGCAAATTGTATGGAGGAAGCCGCCGCGAGGCTCAAAATGAAGCTTATCTAAGCGTTTAAAAGAAATATGGCACATTCCAGCGACAGTGACGAGGTAGCACGCCCGGTTCACGACCGAAAGTTCAGTGACGCGATTCACCGCTTGGCTGCAGCTTTATTTTTATTATTCAAAGGTTTAATAATATAACGAGCATCTCCACTTCTGCACAGGGTGTACGCTGCACTCCGGCTTAGCAGGCATGCAGCTACTATGAAAAAACAAGTGAAATATGGGACGAGCGTGTACGTCATAGAAAAGCGTTTCTAGCACTCCTTTACTTCTAAGGGTGTGTGATTGTTATCTTTAACCATGTTACGGTAATGCGCATGATCAGTTATGCGCATTGGATGAATGAATAGGTAGTTGCAAGTTACCGCTGATATGTTTTTGTCGTTTCTACATGTTTTTCTTAGTTCAATACAAAAATATGCTGGACTACGCCCGAAAACAAACAACAAGAACCATCCCCCATGTTCCTTGGTTTCGATAACTGTTGGCTTCCGTCATGCCTGATACAACAAGTTGTTCCCAGGTTTGCGTTTCGGCATTTCGGTGCAATCATTACCGGGGAATCCGGGGCAGCACCTAGCCAGTGCCTCTAAGCCTAGCGGCCTACCATGTTCTGTTCGGCAGCCACTCAGTCATTGTCTTTCCCTCTTACGTCGCGCGCGTATTTTTAATTACCCAAAGCCATGCGCCCCGTGGTGGCAGCCAAGGGAACTAGGAGACCTCGTTTCGAATTCCTGGTTATGAAATGCCATCTCGATGTTGTTCCAGTATTGGGATCACTTAGCCTAGTGCACATCATGGCTATGTCCTACTATCTTCAGTGTGATCACACAGAGACGTATTGAAACAAAACAAACTGTGAGTGCAAAGGGTCGAGCAGCGTAACGTTTATTAGTTTCTTCGTAGTTTACGTTTTCCTATCTTCGTGCGGCCTTGTTTTCGTCTCTTGCACTGGTCCTTGGGGACGCACTTATTGTCCGGTCGTCTGCGGAACAAGCCTTTAGAGCAATGGCATCCGTACAACAATGAGTACGGGCAGACGACACGTGCTACAGCGCCGCACCTGTCTCCGCAGATGCTGCCAAGCCTGAACTCTTCGCCCTTGGGGCATGATGGTCCTGGGAGGAATAGCTCGGGTTAGTACAGTTGTGCGCCTTGTGCGAACTCAAGGAGGGCAGAAGTCCGCCCAATAAGGTGACAAGTAAAATATGCACTGAATATCTCTGCGCGGGTTCGCCTATTTTATCATTTCTACTTTTTGATAGGGAAGCGTTCAACGAAGCGGCATTCAACAGACCTACACAAGAGCTGCGACTGTGACGAGTACAGTTTTCTGTATATCAGAATGAAAACGACGTTTCGTTCTGTCACCGTCATTGCAAGATGTGCAGTTTTGCCCTGTAGTGCATTTCTATAGCTTCAGAACAGCAGCTCTCAGCAGTGCTTGCTTGCAAAACGGCCTGAAGACGATGGATGTCCCGGGTTGTGTGATCAATGCTTAACCTACTAGTCTTATTTTGAGATCCTGTAACTAGTTGGTCTCTGAGTTTTAATGCCCTTGAACTGTTGCTGGATGAGAACTCTTTGTCAGCGGTATGCGCCAATGACGGCATAGGAGGTTCTCCTCTGGCTGATGGCAGCTCGGTGGCGCCCCTAGTTACGTTGCTCCAAATCACAAATTGATCTAAATCGTCTGGAAACTACGAGAGTGAGGTGCCGGCCTCCGCGAGGGTGGGATTTATAGGAAATGCAAGAACTGTGGGTGCTCGGCGGGAGGGAGAGTCCTGCTATTACGATAGCTAATATTGCTGCGAGAAATAGACGACGCAGGCAGTGACGTGGGCATCAACGCTCGTGCTAGGCTTGGCGGCCTTTAAATTCTATCATCTCTGTCTATCATGTTCTCATATAGTCGAAAGCCAACAGTCTCCGAAACCAAGAAGCATAGGGGATGTTTCTTTTTTCTTAATTTGTGGTGTTAATCAATCTCAGATTGATGAACACCATAAACTAAAAGAAAAAAAAAGAAACATCCCTTATGTTTCTTGGTTTCGAAGAGACTTGGCTACCATCATTTATCACAACGAGCCCCTATTTTCCCTTCCCTTGTCTGCTCAGTGTTCTGATATCGTTCGGCTTGCGGCCACATATCAGTATGGTTACCTATACTGTAATCTAAAAGCTATCGCACTACACCGATGCAGATGCATCGCAGTGAAGATGCAGATGCATCGATGCAGTGTAACTTAAGCAGATACTGTATCAGATGCAGGTGCAGACACTGTCTTTGAATGCGGCTGTCTGTGCACTTGCCTGCGGGTCTGGGCCTAGAACTGTCAGGTTTGCATGCCTGCCCAGCTAGCTTGCCCATACAGGCTGACTGCGTTTATGCGAGCCATTTCGACCGTGCTTGCTTGCAGACCAGCTTTCCGTCAACCTGAATTCCCTGCGTGCGCCTGTAAGCTTGGTTGCCAGCCTGTCAGAGCTTTCGTACTTTTTTTTGCCTTCCTACTTGTCTTTCCTTCTTGCCAGCCTGCCAACTAGTCCTGCTCTCCTATTATGCGCTCGCTAGCCTGTTTATGTCCTTCTACCGATTAATGTTTTCCTCTATCTGCTGGTAAGTGCTTGCTTCCCTCTCTATGAACTGCAGTGCCTTTCCTGCCCAACTACTGCCTATGTTCATCAGCTTCACCGGTCCTCTCATCTTACTTTTCAACCTAGTAGTGGCTGCCTGTTTGCTACCCGCCTGTGCCTCTTAATTTATCTCTCATCCTAACTGCATTTGACTGCTTGAGCGGTTGTGGCTCCTTGTACTTGTTTGCGCTTGTCTGTGCGCACCTTAGTCTAACTGCCTGTACTTGAGTCCCCGAGCCCTTCTTAGGACCAACCAGCCATTCTTGCTTGCCTGTATGGCTACTTTTCTGGTCCGGCTAGCCGGTTCTTGTCTTCTTGTGTTTGCCTGTCTATGCCTAGGACGTACATACGAAAGACGCCAACAATTACCGAAACTCAGGAAAGCATGAGGGCATTTTATTTTAATTTTTCGTGTTGAATATTGGGAGGAGGATGAAAAAACTTTACTGCAAAAATGTGGGAGTTGACCGTGGGTTCCTGGGAGGGCTCCTGAAATTACTAGTGTTCGCATCGATAGCACTGCTAAGTACATAATTTATGCAGATGACACTAGTCTGTTTTTTTCGGGTACTTCAACGGCTGATCTCGCAAATCGAGCTAATAAAACCTTAAAAGAAATAAATACTTGGACTGCTGATAATCACTTAAGAATTAACGTTAGTAAAACTGCAGCCGTCATGTTCCACCCACGTCACAAACACTTTGAACTTCCTCTAATTGAATTAAACAATACCAGAATAGAATTTGTGCAGTCTGTGAAAACTCTGGGCGTTTACTTTGCAGCAGATATGTCGTGGAATGACCATATTAATTACGTCGTTCAGAAACTTTCCAGAACAGTTGGTATCATGCGCCGCCATTGCTTTAATTTTCCTACGTCAGTCAACATGTTACTTTATCGCTCTTTGTTCTCTTCCATAGCCAGCTACGGATGTATGGTGTGGGCAACAACAACAGCTGAAAATATTAACAAACTCACTGTCTTACAAAAACGTATTATACGCATTGCATGTAAAGTGCCGTATTTCTTCCACACTGCGAGCCTTTTCCACCGACACAACGTTATTCCAATGAAATCCATGTATAACTATAGGCTGTGCTATAAATATAAACTCGCCATAATGAAAAATGATGACTTCTTACTTACACTTGCTAGGTTAGAGCAAAGCAGAACTGTGTATGATACCCGCGCAGCAGAGCCTTGGAATGTTAAGAAATGCCGTACAAACTATGGCAAACAAATGTTGCAGCATACCTTACCGACACTTCTGAACCAGTTGTACTGCCACAAGAATCTTGATGTCTCCAATATTTCTCTGAAAGAATTGCCCCAAATATTCGTGTAGTTCTTTTTTTTTCTTGCTATTACCATTTTGAGTGCACCTGTCAGTTCTGCTGTCCTTTATTTTCTCCTCCCTGTGTTTGCCTTTATAGTCTCTTTGACCTAATATAATTCTTTTTTCTTTTACAAGCAGAATGTACTGCTTACTGAACGTACATGTGTCATTCTATGTACAGAACATACGAGTTTTTTCTTACTATTTGTTTGATGTCCTATTCCGCCGCCGTCAATGCTGCACTGTAAGAGGAAACCAGGACCTCTCAAGCTGTCTATACAGCTTTTTCCCTGGCTGTCCTCGCAACACCTAGTTGCGGAAATAAACCTTCAAACCTTCAAACCTAATCATTTTATGTTTAAAAGCCGGTTGGCCTTTGTAGTTGCATACTAGTGACGTTGTTTAATCCGCGCAGCCATTGTTCCTCAGAATAACCTTCCTTGTTGTTCGATTGGACGCTAGGTTCTGTGTACCACGGTTTGCGTTTTGTGAAGTCTAAGGTGTTATGAAGCAGCAGGTCGACAGCTCATACTTCAGCAAGAGAGCGAGTAAGCCCACAATGCAGGATGCAAGCTCCCCGTGAGCAACATCACCTTGAGATTGATTCATAGTTGTTTACATTTTTTGCATAGACTCCCATCTCGATGCCTTCCATATTTTCTTTCCATTCCTGTCACTTCCTTTTAAGGCAACATGTAAGGTTCTCGCACATATACCATCATCTACAACATAAAGGGGTGAAGGCACCAAATTTTTGATCGGCGAATAATTTGTTTCAAACACTGCGTACTGCATAAGGTGCAGACAACAGCCACTAGTTAGGTCGGCGTCTCATCGACGGGAAGGTTTCGCTCGGCCGCCGATGCTGGTGCCGGCTGGTGAGTCAGCGATGGCATATTTGCCGATCAGCCCACCAACCGCCGAGTCGCCGACGCAGCGCCTGGCCGATGTCGCGCGTTGCGGTTCATAATACGTCATGTTACTTTGCTGTGATATCAGTAGTATTCACTGACATGGTTCCCACGGTTATACGTCACCACTTGTCGCGCTAGTGAAGGGTCTCGTTAATGAGAAGGAGCATTTAAGGACTCTTTGGAGCTGAATTAAAATATATTTAAGCGTTTGTTGCATTCAGTACTTCGCCGTGGATGACCTTACTTACAGAAGGAACCCATAACAAGCTTTTTATAGCCACATAGTTTGGTGTCCCTACCCTTTTAAACGTCTTCTGTGCCCTGCTTTGGATGCTAATTGCAATAAAACTAATACTTTGTATTTACTTTCAGAATCATGGGGGAGAGGGGGGGGGGGGGAGCACGGCATCGCATTCAGAATGGTTCACTCACCTCGCCTCTTCTTCGAGGTTGCCCTTGTACTCAGCGTGGTTGCTGCAACGCGTGACACAGCTTCCCCGCGATCATCTGTTTTGCCTGCGACGCAACGGCCCGATTATTGCACGCAGCAAGCAGTTATGACCACTGATCCGCACCAGACCTGGCAACAATGAGCGTACTCGGCCACTATTAGCGGTAACCATCAGGCATGGAGGAAGGAAAGAACTCAGGAGAGGCGTTTACGTCCCATTTTTTTTAAGCTCCACCCCCCCCCCCCCCTCCTCCTCCTCCTCCTCGGCCGCCATCTCAGCGGGCTTGAGCATGTGCAGGAGGCACTGCAGCAGACGACGCAGTTGCGCCCAGCGTTACTATTGGCTGCGCCGGCGGCCAAAGACTCCCAGCAGTCCTTGCGAAAGTGCGTGACTTCCGGCACACTTTTTGACGTGCAGCTCAGATAGCGACGGCCTCTCATGAGTTTTCCTTCATCCATGCCATCGGGCGCATAAGCAGCTGCCAGAAGCCGACCCTGCGGGGCACGACAGCTCATTCAGAATGGTTCTCACCTCGCCTCTTCTTCCAGGCTGTTTTTGTACTCAGCGTGGTTGTTTCAACGCCGGACACAGCCTCCCCGCGAGCCTGCGTCTTGCCTGCGACACAACGGCCAGATCAGTCACCACGTTAGGCTTATCTAACCCAATCCCTGGAAGCAATTCAGAACCGTGCTGCGCGTTTTATTTCTCACCACTACAGCCGTCATTTCAGCGTAATCAACATAAAGTTATCAGTCGCTAGCAAGTTTACAGACTCATAGGGATATCGCACTTCTTTGCGGCTTACACGCCCAATGCGTCGAATGCATAATAATCGAAGCTGCCAAAGTCTACATGGCCGAACACTCCCGTTTAATTTTTCTGCTTTTCCACATGCTTTTAAGTGTTGGAATAATCTTCTGGACTTTATTGCTACCATAAGTGACCCACGAATATTGAAAAACGAATTGACGACCTTTATCCACTCATGATATATTATGTATAATGCGTTCACGATGTGCAAGTTGAGTCTGCGCAGTGCCGCTGACTAGCGTTTATTACTTCTTTGTATATAGTATGAGATGTTTTTCTGTCATATTTTAAACTTGCTTCCAGTCTAAAGTGTATAACGTTGCTTAGTACTTCTACACTTTGTAGCATCTCTTGTCTTCAGAATATTGTAACCTCTCCCCTCACACAATTTTACAAGTGTGGCACCTGTGAGGTACTTGAATAAATAAATTAAATAATTATCTGAATGCACCAAAAACACAAATGGCGTTTCGTATTTTAAATACCGGGTAATAAGTAGCGACTTAGTAACGAATTTGAATTCATTCTTTTATTTTATTAAATATAGACGAATATCAGAACACCTAAATTTTGAAATTCCACGTGAAGTTCTAAGCTCTGTTACAAAAACATGGGTAGCAATTTTCCAAGCTACACCTACCTGACTGTTAGAAGCGGGAAAATTTGTCCCTTGTGCTTTATTCTACTTTGTGCCATCCCTCCATCGAGCTTTAGTCAGACTCGCAGAGTTGATGTAATCTCGATGTAAGAGTTGTTTAGTGTTCCAATTTCTTCATGTTTACGCGTTATAATGGCATACTTTGCAAAATTTTAGTACCGGCTTTCTTCTTAAGCCACAGAGCAGGGAAAAATCATATTTACGACTTCATATGTATCAATATGAGCAATTCTTCGTATAACTAAATAAAAATCCTGGTTTAACAAAGAACTAGATGGCGATTATTATCATTCCTTTACAACGAACATCATGAATTAAGTGGTTGGTTCGCAAACTCTATCTGCGAAATTATTGCATTTCAACAGCGAAGCTGTAATTTTCAGTAAAGAAAAGAAACCAAGGCCCTATCCAAACCTTTTTCTATATAGCTTTACCTGAGCATAAGTAACAACATGAGAAGTTAGTGCGTTACACTCACCAGCAAAGGCAGCTTCCACAACAATCAACACGAAGATAGCGATGACAGCTATCTTCATTTTCGTCTCCTCTCCGGCTGAGGCAATGACTTCGACGATCACATCCTTTATTTAGCCGACGCTTACTGCTCGAGCATTTATTATAAGTCCGTTATAGTGCAAACACGTATGTCACACGACTTTCAACTGCACATTGAGTCGTCGTTTCATGACTGATATATAACACGACCGCACAACAACAAAGGAGGGAGTAAAGGCAGGCTGTGCTTGCTTTCTTCTGCTCCATTTTACAAAATTTTTATGGCGCACACGAGGCGCTGACAGCGCTTCACCGCTCATTTCTGCCAAAAGGGGATCACAGGAGAAGCAGATGTATCTAGCAGTCTTTTTGTTTTCTTGAATCAACAGAAGAACCATTTGATGGACAGAAAGACAAACAGAGCTCAAAGAATAGGAGCGCAGTACTTAACAAAGCTTTGCAGGCAGCGTGAGACCACCCCCAAAGGAAACAAAACATGGCTTTTAGATTTGTCAAGACATATGAGTCATGTGTCGGAATGAAATTCTGAAATACGCGCGCTCTCTTCGTACAAGCAATTGCAGGCGTCTCCCCAAAAACAAGGGCTGTAGTGAATGCATGTTAAGAAATTTATCTGGGGGAATAAGAATGTGTATTAGTGTGGGGCTGATTATTTACCGTAGAGAATGATGAGGAGAACCGATGGCACATCTTGCAACCGTGAGCCAAGTACTGATGGCCTGGGGGAGAGCCCGGACGTTGACCTGGACAACAGGCAGAAGGCTATCGGGAAGTGACTGCTTATTGGGCGACCTTGTGGCCGCAATCAGAGAACAACTTGGCGCCAGCGATAGCCACAAGTGCACACTTCGGGCGCCGAACTCAGAATCGCTTACCGTTGACGGGCGCGCTCAATTTAAAGGCTTCAGCGAACGTTTCAGATGAGGCGCGTAAAACACAGATTTTGATGTCACTGTTTGTAACATACTTGGCGCTTTGAACAGAATTTTTTACATCGTTGTGAAAACTTGCCCGCCGGACTTTCACGTTGGAAAACTAAAAGTTCTCTTTCTGAAGGCCTGAATATATTATTTAGACGAAAAAATAATTCGTTTTCTTTAAAACAGAAAAAAAATGAAGCCAGTTACTCCTGCTTCGCTAGAAAATCCTGTTTGTTACCTCTGCTTCGGCGCACTTAATTAAACGTATTAAAAACGGGCATTGTGCAAACTTGTTTTTGGAACCCGCTATAGAAGCCCTCGCCAGACTGTATGAGCACTGTATATTCAGGTATATTAATCTGCTGAAGTCGAATGGCTACCAAACCCATCTGTTTTGTGCCGTGGTAGAGGACATCCTTAAAAAGCTAGAAAAACATAACAGCGACAGTGTGGACAAGGAAAAGGTAGTAGATCTACCATGCATCCATTAAGCCTCAGGGCATCATCATCGTCATCATCCACTCAGTGTCTGACTGTCATAAAATGACTGCAGAGTGGGAATTCCCACATTGTTCTTTCAGCCCCCCACAAACTAGACAGGCTTTGTAGGCTGACGAAACCATCGGGGAACCGAAAAGTGGACTGTAAGACACGACACGACAGCATGAATGTGGATAGTGCAGAAGGTATTTTCTACGAAATATGTTTATCATGCTGTTGTCTGTATGCTGACCAGAGGAGACGATGTTTAAATTACTGTCTGCACTTGTATGCCAGCAATCTGTCAAAAGCAACCATGCTGTACGGCTTGCTTCTCAGTCACATAGTAGAGCCCTTACGGCTTCTCTAAATATCAAAAGGTCTTTAAAGGTGAGGACATGGATTCTCCTTACCTTACGGTGACTTAGAGCTTGAGGAGTGGCATAAGCGCGCCACTATGCGACTGAGAAGCGAACCATGCAGCCTAGTTACTTTCTGCAAAGACGGTACGTCAAATGCCAGAAAACCTTGCGATTTATTGCTATCATGGAGATAGAAGCATATGACCACTGTGCTCTTGATTTCGAGAGGTCTGTGGTTGTTGACGGAAACCCTACGCAGATCAAACGAGAAATTCCAGAGGTGTCCAAAATATGATAGGCACCGACTGTGTAAGTGCGGCGGTAAGTGTTCTTTCGAAAAAAAGAATTTGCTATCTGTGCCCTAACCGTGTGCAAAAATGACATTTAGATTTGTGTTTCTATTTTGTAAGCCCATGTTTTGGTTTACCTTTTTCTCAAACGCCTTACGAACGATATTTCGAATAACCTTAAGTTGGAGCTATCACTCGTTTTTCGTCGTTACCTACACCTGTCTCTCTGAGCGCTTTATTGTTCTCCTCAGGTAATAAATGGCGCACACCCGCTGTGGGGGATTGGACAAGGCAGCTGATTTGGTCGCTAAGGCCTAAAATAGCGAACTAGCGCTACGGCGCTTCACGCAGCGAAAGACAGAAAGTGGTTAAAACATTCAGGGATGTGCAGGGGGGCGGTTTGTTGACCTAAAGTGCGGTGAGGCGAAAGCCTTAAGCGCGGTGTTACTGCTTGTGCCACTGATGTATGGTTAAGATGTTAAGCTTCGCCCCTGTGTGGAACGCGACAGCGTCTTGCAACGCTGCCAGGGAGTCCACAGAACGCCATCGCCCGTTCGGCTCTACGCCTTGCTCGTCGGTAAATTGGTTTTTGAGGAAAGGAAATGTATCTCTCCCGCATATCTCGGTCGGTGGACACCTGAATTTCGCCGTAAGAGAAGGGAAAAAGGTGGGAGTGAATGAACGGCGCGCTTCCTGTACGGTGCGCTTCGGGTGTCCACCGAGATGACAGAGAATTACTGCCTGATTTCCTTTCCTCAAAAAGCTTCGCGTTCAAAGGGCAAGGCACCGCGCCGAACAGGTAGTGGCGTTCCTCCCTTCCTGTACAGTGCTGCGGTTCGGGTGTCCACTGAGATAGAGAATTACTGCGCCATTTCTTTCCTCAAAAGCCTTGCGTTCAAAGGGCAAGGCGTCGCGCCGAACGGGTGGTGGCGTTCCTCCTTCCTGTACGGCGGTTCGGGTGTCCACCGATATGACAGAGAATTACTGCGCCATTTCCTTTCCTCAAAAAGCCTTGCGTTCAAAGGGCAAGGCGTCGCGTCGAACTGGTGGTGGCGTTCCTCCTTCCTGTACGGCGGTTCGGGTGTCCACCGATATGACAGAGAATTACTGCGCCATTTCCTTTCCTCAAAAAGCCTTGCGTTCAAAGGGCAAGGCGTCGCGCCGAACGGGTGATGGCGTTCCTCCTTCCTGTACGGCGGTTCGGGTGTCCACCGATATGACAGAGAATTACTGCGCCATTTCCTTTCCTCAAAAAGCCTTGCGTTCAAAGGGCAAGGCGTCGCGCCGAACGGGTGGTGGCGTTCCTCCTTCCTGTACGGCGGTTCGGGTGTCCACCGAGATGACAGAGAATTACTGCGCCATTTCCTTTCCTCAAAAAGCTTTGCGTTCAAAGGGCAAGGCGTCGCGCCGAACGGGTGGTGGCGTTCCTCCTTCCTGTACGGCGGTTCGGGTGTCCACCGATATGACAGAGAATTACTGCGCCATTTCCTTTCCTCAAAAAGCCTTGCGTTCAAAGGGCAAGGCGTCGCGCCGAACGGGTGGTGGCGTTCCTCCTTCCTGTACGGCGGTTCGGGTGTCCACCGAGATGACAGAGAATTACTGCGCCATTTCCTTCCCTCAAAAAGCCTTGCGTTCAAAGGGCAAGGCGTCGCGCCGAACTGGTGGTGGCGTTCCTCCTTCCTGTACGGCGGTTCGGGTGTCCACCGATATGACAGAGAATTACTGCGCCATTTCCTTTCCTCAAAAAGCCTTGCGTTCAAAGGTGGTGGTGGTGAAAATATTTTAATGAAATGGTTTAGGAGGTTGTAGCCGTGGTTGGAGCTCTCAGTCCGGAACCCCATTGGCGTAGGCTGCTGTCCGGGCTCTTTCGATGAGTTGCTTTTGACTCTTTCCGTCCGAGCTGGACAGAGCTGCCTCCCACCCCTCCTGCGTTGGCTGGTTATTAACAGTGATCGCCTGATTTCGTTGGCAGGCCCATACCATATGGTACAGGTCCGCCTTCTCCCCGCAGAATTTGCATTGTGAGTCAAATGACTCCGGGTCTATGGCATGCAGTCTTCGTGGGTTGTTGTAAGTGTTGGTCTGTAGCTTTCGGAGGTGTTGTTCCTCCCCTTTATCTAGTGTCTTAGCCGGCGGAGGGTAGACCCGACGGGATAATGTTAAGTGCTGAAGTATGTCATTGTAAGTTAGTAGTGGGGTAGGAGGTTCCACGGCATCCGCACTGGGTGCCCGGGGGAGAAATGCTCGGGCTGAGGCATGTGCGCTCTCGTTCCCTGGGATGCCCTGGTGACCTGGTACCCATATTAAGTGTTTGTGTGTGGGTTGGTAGCCACGGATGTAGCTATCTTGCAGGATTTTAGCTGCTAGCGGTGCGACCCTGCCCCTGAGGTAATTGCGATACGCTGTCTGTGAATCTGTGAGAATGTATATTGAGCTAGTGTGTGTTGCAGCTAGAGCAATCGCCACTTCTTCCGCAGCCAGTATGTCCTGGCTAGCCAGTACTAGTCCGTCGACTGTTGTATTTTGGTGCACTACCGCGACGGCCGTCATTCCCTGCTCGGGACCCGCAGCATCGACATAGAACACGCCCTCGCGCCCGCCGTAGTGTCTTTTCATGGCTTCGGCTCGTGCTTGTCGTCTTGACTGGTGAAAATCAGGGTGCATATTCCTGGGTAGTGGAGCTGCCTTGAGTTGTCCTCTCCATGAGGCTGGGATGTCGGTTTTGGTGTCTAGCTGTCGGGGGCAATTGATGTTTAAATCACTCAGGACTTGTCGGCCAGTTCGAGTTGTGGAGAGCCGTACCACCTGCGCCGTAAGGTGTGCCTCTATCAGCTCATCGATCGTGTTGTGCACACCCAGTCGCAAGAGCCGGTCCGTCGATGTCGCAAGAGGGAGTCCCAGGGCCTTCTTGTAGGCAGTTCTGATTATGATGTCGAGGTTTTTGATGTCACGCTTCTTAAGGCGGAGGTAGGGCGCTACGTAGACGACGCGGCTTACAACGAAAGCCTGCACCAGTCGCAGAGTATCGTCTTCTCGCATCCCCGATTTGCGCGTCGTTATCCTGGCGATCATCCTGGCGACTTGCTCGCTCACGAGCCGTAGTTTCTGGAGGGCAAAAAGGTTGTTGCCGTTGTTATTTATGTACAGACCCAGTATCTTCATGGTCTGAACTTCCTTGATGGGTGAGTTGTCTACGCGGATATTGATGGTGTCTTGATTCTTGCGTTGACGGAAGACTAGCAGTTCGGATTTTTCGGGTGAGCACGTTAGTCCACACGCCCGGGCATAATTTTGAACTGTTGTCGCCGCGGTTTGTAGTTGTTCTTCAATCATTCCCATACTTCCCGTGGTTGTCCAGATGGTTATATCATCAGCGTACAGGGCGTGGCGTATGCCCTGTACCTGATTGAGAAGAGGTGGGAGATTTAGGAGTGCAATGTTGAAGAGAAGTGGGGATAGTACTGCCCCTTGCGGAGTGCCTCTCGTGCCCATCTTCACTTGCGTTGTGTGTTTTGAGCCGGTGCTGATGTTGACGGTTCTGTCCGTAAGGAAATCGCAGATGTACGAGTAGGCTCGCTGTCCGCAGTTCATGCTGTGGAGGTTGTTCAGGATTGTGGAGTGTTTGACATTGTCAAACGCTCCCTTGAGGTCAAGTGTTAAAAGCGCTCGGTTACTGTTTGTGCGTGCGGGATCAATGACTTCACGTTTGATTTGCAGAAGCACATCATGGGTGGACAAGTGTGCCCGAAATCCAAACATCGTGTGTGGCAGTAGCTCATTGTCCTCAAGATAATTGGAGAGACGGGTGTGGACTGCCTTTTCCATGAGTTTGCCTGCACACGACGTGAGGGATATGGGGCGCAGGTTTTCAATGCTGATTTTCTTGCCGGGTTTGGGAATAAAGTGTACATTGGCTGTTTTCCATGCTTGTGGAATGGTGCCGGTACGCCAACATTCGTTTATGTAATCCGTGAGTTGCTGCAGAGCCTCCGTGCCGAGGTTGGCCAGAAGTCCGAGAGTAATTTTGTCTTGTCCCGGGGCTGTGCCTCGGCGCATATCTGCTAGTGCTGCAATGATTTCCTCTGAAGTGAAATCTCTGTCTAGGTCTTCGTTCGGTTCCCCACGGTACTCCTTATTGTAGGGTTGTGGGTCTCGCGCGGTGCAGATATAGCGACGCGTGAGTTCATCCACGAGTTCATGATCCGTGCCTTGAAAGCTGTGTAGGGCTCGATGCAAATTTCTGTGTTGTTCACTCTTCGCTTTCGGAGGGTCAATTAGGCATCGCAGAAGGTTCCATGTAGCCTTGGTGTCTAGGCGGCCTTTGAGGGATTCGCACTTCGTTAGCCAATTGGTGCGAGCGAGGTCCCATGCGTATTGGTCTGCTTGAATAGTAAGCTTGGCTATTCGAAGTCTTAGTTTCCGATTGTGTCTTTGTTTTTTCCACCGTTTTATAAGACTACGTCTTGCTTCCCAAAGGTGTAGGAGGTGGTTGTCAACAGCTGGGTGGTCCTCCGTGGTGGCAAGAGACTTTGTGAGCTTTTCTTTAAGGTCGAGAATGGAAGCCGCCCAATCTTCGTAGCTGGTTATTTGTTCGGATGTGGTTAGTTTGGTGTCCTTTCTGAATGTCTCCCAGTCTGTAATTCTGGCTTGCCCTCGTGGTTTGCTGTGCTTGTTGCTTTCGAAGATGGTCTGCAGCACGTAGTGATCGCTGCCTAGGGTCTCTCCTGTATTGAGCCACTCATAGTTGCGGGCATTGCGGACGAGCGTGAGGTCGGGAGAAGTATCCCGCGTTACGCTGGTGCCGACTCGCGTCGGGTGCTGCGGGTCCGTGAGTAGGGTCAGGGCCATGTCAGCGATGGCGGATGCTAGTTTTCTGCCTTTCGTGTCTTCCCTGGGGTATCCCCATAGGGGGCTAGAAGCATTAAAGTCGCCAACTATAGCTAGGGGAGCTTTTTGGGCTTCTCTTAGGGCTTTAAGAAAGATCACGTCGAAGGCTACGCGGTGCTGTTTGGGGCGACTATATATATTGAGTATATAGGTGCCCTTGCTGTTTCTGTGCTGTGGCAGTATTTTTATGAAGGTATATTCAATGTCGCTGTCTAGATTAAGGTCTACAGTTATTGCCGTGCATGATTTGTGGACCAAGATGCATGTCGAGGGATTTGTTTGATGTGTTGAGTATCCTCTGACCTTAGCCTCCATATTCACTTCTTGCAGGGCTATTATTTGCGGCGTATCGGGATGACAGTCTATGTATTGCTGTAATGTTTCCCTCTTCCGTTTTAGTCCTCTGCAGTTCCACTGTAGGATAGTAAGTTTATGTCTACGTTGTGGAGCCATGCTGAACACTAGAAACTTGTGCCTCATCATGTGGTGCGCCCTCAGGTTGTAGATCTGACTGAGTGCTTGGCAGACGACGAGTTCCCATTTTACCCTGCAGCTTTGTGCCTCTGTTGTGAGAACCATCTGATAATTCCTGAAGTTTGCGGTCAATTCTGATCTCCTGCGATTGCATCCTTATTAAAACTGGTTCGAGGTTTTCCATCATGGGTTTAATAACTGATTCGAACATACTTTTGATTGTCGTCTCGATCATAATTTGTAATTTATTTTCAATGAGGTCTTGAATTGTTTTTTCCAAGCGAGTGATGCGTTCCTGGGTTTGGGGGTGCTCTGTATATTGCTGCTTTAGTGCCTGCGATGGTGGTGCCTGCGGAGTTGGTGCCTGGTGGGGTGCGTCTGGTGTAGTTGCTTGCCTCTCGGGGGTGCCAGCATCTAACTGGTGTGGAGACGGAGGGTGTAGCTCTGCCCTATCTTCTTCCATCGGACATGCCTGTTGCGTCGATGGAGGTAATGTGTTGTTTGGATTGACTGCGATGACTAACTGCTGTTTCAATGTGCTATTTTCTGATTTTAGTTGTTCAATCTCTGCTTTAAGTCGTTTGTAAGCCAACGCTTCGGGGGAGGAGGCAGCTACATCTGCCCAGCTCACCTTGCTGCCGTTGCGCTGCTCCTTGTTATGGGGTCCTGTTGTCTTCTCGGCTGGACGACTGCCGTTGTTGTGCGACACATTATCGGTAGTCCCAGGTCCATTGCTTGAAGAGCGTGAGCCGGGTGGTGCTGAGTTGTTGCTGGACTGGTCCTGGTGGGTCAGTCGGTCCCCGCTGCTCGATGGACCTCTGCTGCCGGACCGGTTCCGAAGCCTGGATCTTGACCGGTGGTTGAATTCTCCTGTCTTGGGCTTGGTTTTTTGTGATGTTCGGTACTTGTACTTGCACTGATTCGACCCCATGGGATGTGGACCTTCGCAGACCGTGCACTTGGGTTGGCAGTCGTGGGATTCTGGAACATCTTGCTGACCGCCCTGCGGACATCTTGACTTCGAAGGGCAAGGGCAAACATCCGCCCGGTGTCCAAGTTTCCCGCACAGTGCGCAGGCTGGCGTTGTTTTCTTGTATAGGCGTACTGGAACCGCTTCACCATAGTAGAAGACGTGAAACGGAACCTTTCTTCCTTCAAACGTGATGGCCGCCACGTTGGAGGAACCTAATTTTCTCACGCTCACCACTGGTGCGTCCGGGGAGCGAAGCGCGTTCGTGATGTCTTCGTTGGAAACCCTCGGGTCCACTTGTATTACTCCTTTGCAAGTGTCGTCGGAGGGGCGGAGGTAGGAGTACACTGCCTGTGCCTTGTCCCCAAGCTGAATTTCGTGAATTGCCAGGATCTTTCTGATTATTTGGGCGTCTCGCACCCCGACGACGATGATGTTCTGTTCCCATATGGGCCAAACGCTGAGCTCGGCTGAGCCCTTGTCGACGCCAGCAGCAATGTGCAAGGCGTTTCCGACCGCGTTGCTTCCCCTGAATTTGCTGAGATCCAGCGTTCCTTTAGGTTTGATTATGATCACTGCATCTTGTTTGTCCAGACGCGGCTGCGGAGGAGGCTTCCAACGCTTGACTTGCGTGCGGGGCGTCTGCTGCAGCGGCGTATCCCCTGCCGCGGTGACGCGTCCATCTGGCGTTCGACCTTTTTGCCGTGCCGAGTGGTTGTCACGGGCTGATGCGCGTTCCCACTCTTCTATCTTGCGTTGGAAAATCGCCTCCGTAACCTTGTCGAAAACTGGGGTTTTCGCCTGCGGCATGGTGACAATCTGCATCCCCTCCGGGTCGTATCCCATCAGGGTCGTCATGGTTTGCGGCAGAATTTGCCCGCGGAGCCGCGGCGGGCAGCTGAGTCGTGGCCTAACTGTTAGGCTTAGCAACTCGCGCGATCCGCTTGGTCTTCAAATTCTCGAAGGATTTGAGAAAACGGTCCCACCTGAACAAGGGTGGGTGGTCTCCTCGTTGTTCTGGAAGTGTAGCCAGATGGTGTCGCAGCGCTTCGGCAAATGCTTCGGGAAAGGATCATAAAATTCGGCGGAGCCGACGTGAGACACGTCCGCTCTTCCCGACTGCTGAGGCGCGTCTCCTTGCGTTCAAAGGGCAAGGCGTCGCGCCGAACGGGTGATGGCGTTCCTCCTTCCTGTACGGCGGTTCGGGTGTCCACCGAGATGACAGAGAATTACTGCGCCATTTCCTTTCCTCAAAAAGCCTTGCGTTCAAAGGTCAAGGCGTCGCGCCGAACGGGTGATGGCGTTCCTCCTTCCTGTACGGCGGTTCGGGTGTCCACCGAGATGACAGAGAATTACTGCGCCATTTCCTTTCCTCAAAAAGCCTTGCGTTCAAAGGGCAAGGCGTCGCGCCGAACGGGTGGTGGCGTTCCTCCTTCCTGTACGGCGGTTCGGGTGTCCACCGAGATGACAGAGAATTACTGCGCCATTTCCTTTCCTCAAAAAGCCTTGCATTCAAAGGGCAAGGCGTCGCGCCGAACTGGTGGTGGCGTTCCTCCTTCCTGTACGGCGGTTCGGGTGTCCACCGAGATGACAGAGAATTACTGCGCCATTTCCTTTCCTCAAAAAGCCTTGCGTTCAAAGGGCAAGGCGTCGCGCCGAACGGGTGGTGGCGTTCCTCCTTCCTGTACGGCGGTTCGGGTGTCCACCGAGATGACAGAGAATTACTGCGCCATTTCCTTTCCTCAAAAAGCCTTGCGTTCAAAGGGCAAGGCGTCGCGCCGAACGGGTGGTGGCGTTCCTCCTTCCTGTACGGCGGTTCGGGTGTCCACCGAGATGACAGAGAATTACTGCGCCATTTCCTTTCCTCAAAAAGCCTTGCGTTCAAAGGGCAAGGCGTCGCGCCGAACGGGTGGTGGCGTTTCTCCTTCCTGTACGGCGGTTCGGGTGTCCACCGATATGACAGAGAATTACTGCGCCATTTCCTTTCCTCAAAAAGCCTTGCGTTCAAAGGGCAAGGCGTTGCGCCGAACGGGTGGTGGCGTTCCTCCTTCCTGTACGGCGGTTCGGGTGTCCACCGAGATGACAGAGAATTACTGCGCTATTTCCTTTCCTCAAAAAGCCTTGCGTTCAAAGGGCAAGGCTTCGCGCCGAACAGGTGGTGGCGTTCCTCCTTCCTGTACGGCGGTTCGGGTGTCCACCGAGATGACAGAGAATTACTGCGCCATTTCCTTTCCTCAAAAAGCCTTGCGTTCAAAGGGTAAGGCGTCGCGCCGAACGGGTGGTGGCGTTCCTCCTTCCTGTACGGCGGTTCGGGTGTCCACCGAGATGACAGAGAATTACTGCGCCATTTCCTTTCCTCAAAAAGCCTTGCGTTCAAAGGGCAAGGCTTCGCGCCGAACGGGTGGTGGCGTTCCTCCTTCCTGTACGGCGGTTCGGGTGTCCACCGAGATGACAGAGAATTACTGCGCCATTTCCTTTCCTCAAAAAGCCTTCCGTTCAAAGGGCAAGGCTTCGCGCCGAACAGGTGGTGGCGTTCCTCCTTCCTGTACGGCGGTTCGGGTGTCCACCGAGATGACAGAGAATAACTGCGCTATTTCTTTCCTCAAAAAGCCTTGAGTTCAAAGGGCAGGGCGTCGCGCCGAACGGGTGATGGCGTTCCTCCTTCCTGTACGGCGGTTCGGGTGTCCACCGAGATGACAGAGAATTACTGCGCCATTTCCTTTCCTCAAAAAGCCTTGCGTTCAAAGGGCAAGGCGTCGCGCCTAACGGGTGATGGCGTTCCTCCTTCCTGTACGGCGGTTCGGGTGTCCACCGAGATGACAGAGAATTACTGCGCCATTTCCTTTCCTCAAAAAGCGTCGCGTTCAAAGGGCAAGGCAACGCGCGGAAAGGGTGGTGGTGTTCCGTGGACTGCCTGGCAGCGCTACATGCTATCGCGTTCCTCTCCTAAAGGCGAAGCTTAAGCGTCATTAATTAGCAGTCAATTAGTATTTAGTCATTAATCAGTAATTAGTCACTAATTTGTAATTCGTCATTACTTTGTCATCAATTATGTGTGACGTAATCTAGTGGTGACGTCAGCAGTGTCACATAAGCAAAGTGGTTCAAATAACCGAGGAATGAAAACAGCGATTACAAAGATGAAAGGCAAACAGAAACCGGATACAGCTGACGAGGCAGAGCGGAAGAGATTCCCGAGACACACAGGAAATGATTGCGTGCACATGGACCAGTGCATAGTATGTGTGGTGTGTTGAACATAAGACCCATTTCAAGATTTTCACTAGTACCGTCTACAACCAATGTGTTATGCCCGTAAACATTTCATGCTTGCTCTACTCTCGGTTACGGGAGGGGCAGAGATTTTTTTTTAGTCTGATTCAGAAAGTTGTAAAGTCAGGAAATTTATTTAATATTAAATAAATTTTGGGTTTACCCCCAACTAGATAGCGTATATTTTGAGTTACACCTAGAAAATTCTACACAGATTGTTGCAGTAGTTGTTTCGAAAAGCCCGTAAGTTAAAGGATTTAACTATAAAACAGGAGATTAGTCAGACCTAAAACGACTAGTCCAAGCCGATGCCATCGGCAAAAAAACATATACGAATTCCTGATGTAAAAGACGTCAGCGAAACCTTGGCCCGTATTCTCGGAGTGGATGGAAAATTTTGCGCACACAGCAGACATGGACATTGTGGGGATTGAGCTTCTTGGGCTACCCGAGTGTGCGCCCGCTTCCGCCGTTTCGTTCGTTAGAGGGACCCCCCGTGGGGTGTCCGCGAGCGGAATGCGGGCGGCCGCGCTGCTTGTCCTCCCTTGCAAGGGAAGCTCTTCCGAGAACCGCAGTAAATCACCCTCCCTTCCGTTCTTCCCGCTTCGACCTCGCGTCCCCATTGGGTCACTCCGAGTGACAGTTGGGGGCGTTGTTTCGGCGAGAGGTCCCGAGCGGGAAATGAGCGGAGAGATCGCCACCGACTCGGGCAGCAGAAAGGTGCGTAGAGTTTGGCTCCCGGGCGCCCCGGCCTTTGCCGGGGGCCCAAGAACGCGGGTGCTTTAACGTGCGCATCTAGTATGTATGCTTGAGTCCAGGCCCGAACCCCCGGAGTCGTGTAGCCCGCCTGTGCGGCGCCGACGGGCTCCGGATTCGGGAGGGCCTGATCTGGCTGGTTCTCCGTCATCGCCGGCCATTGCTGGTGACGACGCGCGATGAGCCATCGATGTGCGACCTGCGTCGTCAAGATGTGCTCCGCGTATACCCCATCCTTCCTCGTGTTGCGCTGCGCGTGATTTAACCCCTTTGGTTGGCCGCGCGGCATGCGATCGCCCTTAGCTGTGCTGTCACGCGCGTATGTAGTCTTTGCTTTGCGCGCGCGTCTCCGTGGGCCCGCTTTCGGGTGCTGCGGCGGGACTATGGGTTGCACCGAGGTCTGGGGATTAGTGCAGTGTTATGTAATGCAGCTTTCTGTGTAATAAACACTTGTGCTCTCAAATAACTGCGCCTTCCTTCCTTCGGAGCGAGAGCGCAGGCGCGCACCAAACACTGGCAGTGCCCTGAGCTTGCTTCGGCCCGAACCCGCGATATGTGGGCGAAGTGCTTCTTAATTAGCACACCGTCACTCCGGTGTTGAAGATCCCACAACATGAAAGGGGAAACACACAGGCACAAACCATAAAAGCTCGCAAATCCTTTCAGCGTGGCCAAAAGATGGGTGAAAAGCAGTAAACAAAGCCTTGACGGTCGGAGGCTGGAAACCTCCAAGAATGCAGAAAGACAGAGACCGCGCCTTTGTGTGTCCCCTTTCTTGTCCGTGTTTGCTGTGTGCGCAAAAATGTCCGTCCACTATGAGCAACCCACTCGCCCAGAACGCAACGATGAGTATTCTTGGCAAGGGATTGGTTCAAACAACATATAAGCCGACTTCCACCGTCGGCCATCTCTTCCCCATCCCAAAAGGTCGTTAATCTAAAGAATAGGCCCAAGGCATGGTATACAAAATGCCCTGCTCGAAGTGCTCGGCTTTGTACACTGGCGAATTTACCGCAAAGAATCAAGCAGTAAACAACCAAACGCGGAATTCGAAGCGTGATGGCCGAACACTGGGAGTCATATGACACAGGATTGGCTTCGACGGAACCATTATGCTGTAGACCAAGCCGCGCCCACGCAGGAGGCTTTTATTTGAGTCATGGCACATTAAACAGACGCCAAAGTGTGTTAACCGATTCCTCGGAACCCTTCCAGCCTCTTACATCAACGGTTTAAAGGACACTATTGATACAGGATTATGTTATTTATCCACGCTGGCTCGTCCGCGGTCACACTTGATGAAGGCGCCGATCAGGTTCCCAAACGTTGCGTTGTCTGATTTTTTTGGTCGCTCTTCGTCTCTAACTTAAGGTACACTCCTCTACAAACCAGACAGACCTATGTCGAGATTTTTTTTTTTTGAGACTGTAGTAGATGCCTGTCCAGAAATCTGTCCTTAAAAAAAATAATAGTTGTGCGTGAGGGGTTGCGTAAAGCAAATTTAGAAGAACCGATGACCAATCTTGAGCAATGGTCGAACGTTTTAAATCCTTCAGCAAAGACGCTAGCCGCTACTGATCATACCCGCCTTGAAGGAGCTGTGGATCTTTTATAAGATCCTCGGATTCTCACTTGGCTTGAGCGTGAGCACGGAAGCTAACGCAAACGGAAGACTCGCTGAAGTCCGTGCTTCATGGGCAAAATAGTACCCGCATAAGAAACGAACTCGGCGGTGACTCTGGTGAACACTCTCAAGGTTAGGCTACAAGCAATATTGGACAGCCGCCGCCGTAACCCGCCGTAACCCATGTGGCACGTTGGTAATGGGCCCCGGAAATTTTTTCAGATAGCTCATTTCTCATCCATCTGTTCTCGCTTCGGCGAGCGCGGCTTCGGCCGCTTATCTGTTTTTTGTGCAGCGTCCGCTCCGGCGGACGCAGTTGTTGCTGCGACACGCGTCTTTTCTTTCCTTTTAGATCGCAGCTCTTTGGCGTCCGTTCCTGGGTTTCGCGTCGGCGTCGGCGTCGGCGTCGGCCTCGTAACCAGCTCCGCCCCCAATGTCTCGCTTTTCAATTGGTCGAAATGCTCGTGACGTCACAGTGCGCGAATTTCAAATGGGGCCAATTGTACTTTGGCTAGTAACCATGCAACCAATCAAAGGGATCGTATAGTGATGCTGCAGCTAAGTTGGACTGAGTTTAGTTAATTGCTTAATTAATCAATTAGCCTAATTAATATACAGGAGAATGAAGAGGTCAGAAGAAAAGAAAAGAAAGACGCGCGCCGCAGCGTCCGCGGAAAAAGACGCTGCTGAAAAAAACAGATGTTTAGAAAAAATTTATTTACATATGTACACATGCCAAGGTTACACGATACATTCACATTAACAAAAACACATGACATTAAGCATGTAAGGTGAGCCAATTAAACAGGTACCGTAAACATTTCTAAGTAACTAACAGGAATGGGCAATGTAAATGAAGAATGCACATATACCGATTGACAGAATAGCGAGAAGTCGATAATTAGTCATTGAAACATTGAAAAGCAGACCTTAGCGCCAGTTTGGCCTAAAAACCAAGACAAGACGACCGTTATTAACAGAAATAAATGGGCATGACCATTGTCGGAGAAACTCTTCCTCACCCAAGAAAAATAGTTCCTCGGACAAAAAACTAATCAGCTCCCGTCGGAGACGGCCGAGAATTGGCCACACAGCGCGGCGTCGAAAGCCACTAGCGACCGCGGCGCATCGACTGCGCCATAAACTAAAAAGACCTGCAACTATTAACAGGCGAGCAAAACGGCCGCTGGGGAAGCGGCCGCGGGAGACGAAGCACGAAATGCCCTGCCCACGAAATCCCGCATGAACCGCGCGCCAAAAGACACGCGCTACAACACAGGTGACTGTAGCGTGGCGATTAGATTCCGGGAGCGGGCAATTCGGACAGGTACTGGAGCGTAACACACCCCATCGCTCTAACCGATCACAAGTAGGGAGCACTGCCCAGCCAAGTTTCCAGACAAAGTCACGTAGATGATCTGGGAGAGGTGTCGACGCTAAACGCGCCCACTGAACGCGGCGCATAGGTGAGCGGCGAGACGCCGGCACAACAGGTAACAATAGTGTGCCCATAATGTCCACCACACGGTCTGCAACGATGTTGACAGCAGGTGCTACTGCTCTTACATGCCTGTGAAAGGCCACTGATGAAGCGTAGAAAGCGGTAGGTTGCTCTGACTGGGGTCCATGATTAACAGGGGCCGCCGGATCCAAAAAGCGTAAAGAAGGGCCCAAAAAGTACCGAGCCAGGATTCGCGCCGGAGACGCGTTTCCTAGCAGGATACGCAAAATACTCTTCAACGCTAACAGCGAGGACGTGACGGACAAATTTGGAAAGGCAAACCCTCCTCTCTCCCGTGGTTGTCCAAGAACAGCACGGGCTACAAGCTCGGTTCCGCCTGACCAAAAGAACGAAAAAACTGTAGTCTGCACTCGCCTTATGACACGGAGGGGTGGTTTAACAGTGTAGCAGAGGTACCAGAAGGCACCAAGTATGACGGACTGAACCAGGTAGCGCCTCTCAAGCAGAGGCAACTCGAATGTCTGCGCCCTTCGCACACGAGCTGTAATGTCTTCGACGACCGAAGACCACACACCATTCCATATTCCAGCACAGTCGTAGGTCACACCTAAAATGCGCATCTGCGCGCACCACTGCAAAGGTATTGAAGATGTAATACGAGTCTGGGAAGACCCCACAAAAAAGTAACAACTCTTCGAGTAATTAAGAGCAGCCCCAGACAAGGAGGCGTACTCACGGAAAACATTTAAAGTTTCAAGCAGGCTGCGTTCATCAGCTAAGTACAGAGTGATGTCGTCTGCATAAGCAGTGACGCGTACCGCTTCGCTGCCTGGCAAAGCCAGACCTCTAATAAAGGAGTGGCGATTGACTGCCAAGAGGAAAGGCTCTAATGCTAAGACAAACAAAAGGGGGGAGAGCGGACAACCTTGACGGACGCCGCGGCGAACATCAAATGCGGTACTTTCCCGGCCATCGAGGAACAGAGTGCTTGAAATATCTCTGTACATCTCTTTAATGAGAAGCACGAAAGAAGGTGGGAAGCCGAAAGCATCCAGCATCCCGTAAATGTACTCGTGCTCTAAGAAGTCGAACGCCTTTTCCTGATCAAGGGAAACAAGAAGACCCTGTGCGCGCCGTCGTAAAGTATACGCTAGGATGTCTCGCGTTACAGAAGATAAACTGTGTATTTCACGGCCTGGGATGGAGCAAACCTGGTGGCAGGAAATAAGTGACGGGAGGAGAGCTCGTAGACGATGAACGAGTAATTTTGCTAATACTTTGTAATCTGAATTTAGCAGGGTGATAGGGCGCCAATCTGCCGGACATGTCGACATAGGAGACTTTTTAGGAATAAGGGCAATGCGGCCTCTTTTGAATGATTCAGGAAATACGTGGTCAGTAAAGCATATTTTTAATACTTCCGAGAAAATAGGGCCCACAATATCCCAAAATTCTAAATAGAACTCCACAGGAAGGCCGTCTGGACCAGGCGCTGAGCCTCGTTTCATGGAGTCCAACGCCTCCTTGATTTCATCTGTTGTTGGCACAGCCATAAGGCCGTCATGGAGTTCAGTTGAAACCTGCGGCAAGCCTGCTAAAAATGGGGCTGCGGAAACGACATTGCGATCAACTAGAATGACCGACTGAGCAATACCCCTTAAATGGCTAAAAAACGCACTGAAATTCCTGCCACTTGGTTGGGACGTAGCCCCGGCGGAAGATGTAAACGCAGGAGCACCTTGAGTGTACAACAGCTCTTGGCGGGCCAACCGAAGCACCTCAGGATGAGTAGTTGGACTGCGTCGACAACGCCATGCAGCCGCTGTCAAAGAGGAGGCACGTAAAAGACGCTGTAGGCGCTCCGAAAGCTCCTCTTTCCATGCGCACATAAGCGACGAAGGCGACGGGGTGCGTTGAGCAATACGTAGCTTCGCCGTCACCACACGCACCTCATCTGACACGCGAGCCCTAAGGGCTCGACCAGATGCGGCGCAATGGTGACGCCACTGCTCCTTCAGTCGGTCCCAGTCACCAGGCACCGCCCCAACAACCGAAAAACGCAAGACCCGTGTGAGCCCCTCTTTAGTGCTGGCGTCGTGAAGTATGCGTACATCCAACCGCCATGGTCTATGGGGTGATACTGCAGGCGCCGGAACCGTGAGTGATAGAAGAAAAGGGCGGTGGTCTGATATGTGCACCGGCGAGGATGGCAGCGTCAGTACATTAGCTACACAAACTGACCGCGAAAGGCTCGCCGGAACGTACGCCCTGTCTAGCCTACTCGACGATAACCCGCGACGCCAAGTCCACACAAAGACGTTGCCATAGAGGAGCTCATACGCGTCCGTGAGCATGAAATGATTCACTAAGCGGCGCAACTCACGCGCATTCCAGCCTGGCCTACCCCTACCAGGGCCTTGCACATCGGCGACCGTATCGAGCACGCAGTTGAAATCGCCCAACATCACAACATTACGCCCTCCAAGAAAATACACATCTAAATCTTTAAAGAATGCGTTTACCAAATTGGAATGCGCAGGCGCATAAATACAAAGAATTCTCAGGTGAAGTGCGTTAAACGTGCAGTCGAACGCCAACACGCGTCCAAGCGCATCGTAGGTAACATGATGATCGCGCAACAGTGAGCGGTTCAAAACAAGAACGCCAACGCCGCTAGAACGCGTGCTGGCGTACGAAAAGAAGGCATCGACGCCAAACCTACGCTTGAATTTCAACACGTCACTGAGACGAAAAAAATTGGTTTCTTGCAGGCAGACGATATCGCAACCCGAGGAACGAGCGAATGCGACCACCGTTGCCTGCTTCAAAACACTGCGGAACCCCTGCACGTTAAGAGTAATAATTTGAAGGTTAGTCATTTTGGAAATGAAAAATGAAACCTGAACAGTCGTGATGTTTAGGCAATACAAAGCGCGCCGCGAACGGCGCTAAACCACCTCACTTTTTGCGGAGGGTCGGACCAGAGGAGGCACGAGGCCTCCTTGGCCGACCGGCAGAATTGTCCGAGTCCGTAGTCGACGCATGCGGACGCTTTAAGCTCGAACTTAAAGCGACCATCTCAATATCCGACGACTCTTCGCTAGAAGTGCTAGCGCTGATCCTCGATGCTGAAGAGGACGGCGACTGCACAGGGTCAGCGTCTGGAGATGATCTTGGCTCTCGTACAAGCGATGATGACGACGATGGCGGCGTCGGGTCCTCCTCAGGCGTGATGGCAGTCTCGTCAATGACGAGGTTGACTGAAGAGGCCGAGGACGTCAAGCTGCTGTCGTCACCGTCGACCTCAGCTATGTCGGCGTCCCTGCTCAAAACCGCAACGCTGGCCGCGGGCTCTAGCGCGGGCTCCGAGGGTGGCACGTTCTCAGCCTCAGATTTTTCCAGGGACACAGTAGGCTCGGCCCCTGTCTCATCAGGGACGCACGGAGAGACTGAGGCTAATGCAGCAGGAACCTTTACTGTCTGCTCGCTTGGTGCAGCACTGGACGCATCAACAGCAGACTCCGGCTCTTCCACGCAGCGACGCTGAGACGCAGTGGAAGCACCCGTAACGGCGGCGGTGTTGTATCCGCCGGTCTCCTTGATGGCTTCAACCGCTCCCTGAGCGGCCTGCGGGGGCGCAGGGCGGGCCGCAGCCTCCGAGTACGAGGCCTTGATAGCGCACGCCACAGTAGCATGCGGATCACCACAACGACGACATGGCAGCACGCAACCCTGGCCTTGGTGCCCAAAGACCCCACAGCGGGAGCAGAAAGGAGCCGTGCACTGTGCCCTGAAGTGCGCAGTGGACCCGCAACGCCGGCAAACGCGCTGCATGCCCTTGTAGTCGCACGTCACGCGGTGGCCCGCGACCTTGATGTAGTTGGGTACGGGTGACTCTGGTTTCATTTCAATCCGCACGTAGCGGGTCCCGGTGGTGACAGTGGGACGCGATCCCATGACGCCGCGACTAATGTGCAGCACCTTGCCAAAAGGGGAGAGAGCCTTGGCAAGGGCGTCACTGGGTACACGTGCGGGCAAAAAAAGAACAGTCACCTGGGTCACCTGCGGGCTCAGGGGAACGATGGCGACGCGTTCCTTGCCGATGGTGAGGCAGGAAGCTTCAACGATTTTAGCCATGGCGGCTTCACTTTTCACAGTCACTTGGTAGTTGCGTCCACCGAAGTGCTGGACGCAGTACACTTCCTCCAATCCAACTACGGAGGCTGTCGCATCGACGACATCCTCCGGACTAGCCCCCTCAGGGACGACAACATCAAAGGCCAGAGCCTTTGTAGGTGGCTGGCTCACCATAATGAGGCGCCCGCCAGCCGAAGGACACCTTAACAAAACACGTCGAAAGGTCACACACCGGCCACCGACGCAAGCCGGCGGCCGGAACACACACCGAAGCGTCCACCAGCTACCGACTAAGCAAAGGGAACGAAGCCGCGTTCCCTCCACCACCACGCACTTCCGCACTCAGTAAGACGTTGCTCGTTTCATATACGTTGTGTCGAACATCCTAGACAGTTCCAACAATTGACAGGTTAATGACAGAACACGATGGACAGAAATATAATAATATAAATATGAAATAGCCTAATTAACCTTTCTAGTTAGACCGCATAAATCAATAAAACCGAGAACGAAATTGGTCGAGTTGGGGAATCGAACCAGGGTCTCCGGAGTGCGATACGAGCACGCTAGCCACTCCGTAATGCCAGCTGAATGGTTTGGAATGAACAAAGGCGCGTCTAGCTAATACGGCGTCTTCGTTCACTCCCATCTTCCCCCTTTCCCTTACGGCGAGGTGCAGGTGTCCACCCAGATATTCGAGAGAACATTTCCTTTCCTCAAAAAATAAATTTACCGTCCAGCAAGGCGTACAGCCGAATTGGCGATGGCGTTCTGTGGACTCCCTGGCAGCGTTGCAAGACGCTGTCGCGTTCCACTCTTACAGGCGAAGCTTAACATGTTAACCACACATCAGTAACACACGCAGACAGCCAATGGACGCGTCATTCGCTGGCAGCAATTGATTCATCATTCACAACCACATTCTTAACGTACGCTCCCTTGCCGCACATGCCAAGGACGTACACCACGATCACATTCTGCGCCATTCCTCTGTACTTTGCTTTGCTGAAACCTGGATGGATCCCGAAGAGCCTCTCGAAATCATAGATTTCCTATACTGCTGTGGTGCTCGCAGAGACCACAACAGAGCGGCGGGAGTCGCTATCTACTTGCGCACAGGTCTCTCTGCAATACCAGTCGAAATGTTTGGCACGTCACATGAAGTTGGCGAACTGTGCGCCGCAAAGTTGCCCAACGGCTTGCTGGTAGTAGCTGCCTACTTCGCCCCTACCGCACTCACGAAAGACGTCGTGCACTTCCTGCAACTCGCATTAACCGTCCATCGATCCACACCGATGTTAGTAGTGGGGGACTTTAATGTTGACATAAAGACAAACAGCAATTTCCTAACACTTATGCGGGAGAACATCCCGTTCCTCTCGCTCGTAACGCGTCCCACGGCTGTGACAACCTCGCGAGGCACTTGTATAGATCTCGTCTTTGAGAATCAAGCATTGGTGTACCAATTCGAACATATATCACTCTATTTCTCCGACCACAAAGCTTCCTTCATGACTGTCAAGAACTGTTAGTGCAGTCTTTGTTAAAGGAATACGTGTGAAAAATAAAAAAAAATTCTGTGATAGCGCATACATGTGTTGCTCGATTCCTTTGCCTCAATCTATCGAAAAGGTGAAACAGCTTATTTGCTGCGCTCAAATTTCGCATTACGAAGTAACGTAATCGTCGGTAATTTTTTTTCTCTTTCCTCTGATCTTTGAACTCTCCATTGTCTGCACGTGGCAGCGGTGGTGGCTCGGATCGAGCCAGTAGGCAGGCCCGTGCAATTTCCTTTTCATCCTTCTCTCAGTCACAACAACAACAACAACATTTCTCCTTCCCACGCTAGCGGAACCAATACACTGCGACATACTCGCCCTAGTGTTGGGCTACAGTGTAGTATAAGGACCTTATGATCCTTATATACGTCGAGGGATGCTGACTGCGCTGTCGAACTCGAAAAGAAGTGACCCCTGAAGCATCCTGAGCTCGCCGTTTAGCAACCCGATGTTCTCACTTCGTCGGTCTCTTGGGCCCGCTGTTGCTTCCTGGCTGCTGCAAGTCGGCGTAGCTTCTCTTTCTGTTTATCGGGTAGAATGTCGAATGAATCTTGTGTTGTTAAGGCGGAAGCCTTTAATGCCTCATCGTTATAAGCAGGAGATGTCATGCTTTTCAATTAGTCGAAACGGTCGTGACAGTCACACTTCGTCTCACAAGATGTTTGCAGCACTATGGAAGGTAGAGATCTCTCGTCCAATCAGGGCTGCAGAAACGCAGAAAATAGTCCCTCGAATATTTGAGGAGTGTATGATTATTAATCAAAACAATAAGCATAGCAACTTAAAACATGGTTTGGACAGGTATATTTAAATGGTAGAGAGTGTTTCAATCACTGGTAATATTACAAGACAAAGCCCGTACGGACACAGTTCTGCGGAGGCCTGCTGCGAGGTAGTGATGCGCCGCCGCTTTCCAACATGGCGTCGGTCGAGTCTGTTGTGTCTCCAGTGTGCTCTACACCGACAGTGCGCTGTTTCCCCAAGCAGGCGAAGCAGGTGGCTTTAAATGTTCTTGAAGCGCTTCGCGTTGAATGCGGGGGCAGTTCCAGTACAAATGCGCTCATCAAGAGAACGGCAAAACTCACGCAGGTGAGCAAGCGAACGCTTTACAAGTGGACAACGGAGACGGTTAAGGCGGGCCGAGTGTTTTCACCGAAGAAGCGTGCTGGTGGAAGATTCCGCGACCGGACGAAGAAGCTGGACGATTTTGACCTGAGCGTGTTGCGAAGGGTGGTACACACCTTTTTCCAGAGAGTGTCCACCGTGAGGACAGAGAATTACTGCACCATTTCCTTTCCTCAAAGAGCGTTGTGCTCAAAGGGCAAGGCATCGCGCCGAACGGGCGGTGGCGTTCCTCCCTTCCGTTACGGTGTGGTTCAGGTGTCCACCGAGATGGCGAGAATTACTGCACCTTTAAATGTTCTTGAAGCGCTTCGCGTCGAGTACGGGGGCAGTTGGAGTACAAATGCGCTCATCAAGAGGACGGTAAAACTCACGCAGGTGAGCGAGCGAACGCTTTACAAGTGGACAACGGAGACGTTGAACGCGGGCCGAACGATGTTGTTGACCAGGGACCGGCCATTGTTGTCAACCTGGAGGACGACACAACCAGCAGTGCTCAATTCAGTTGTTATGAGGTCGAGATGATCGAGCCCGTTTAACGTGCGTTGCCTCTCGCGCAGCACATGGGCTTGTTTTGCATTTCGCCACCATCGACACTCGGCTGCCTGGGCACGCTGGAGTAAATAAATTTATATGCACATGACACGATTACTGAAATTTAGTGCGACGCAACAACAGAGGAACTGATGAGAACAGGAAGGTGGTCACGTATTCGTCGACGTGCCGGGGCCTACGTGAAATAACCGGCGCGTCGGCAACTGAAGAGCACCCTATCCGCCACACAAGAACAGGGGGGGGGGGGGGGGACCCTTTCCTCCTCTTTCTGCATGGCGGCGACGGTGTTCTATGCAGTCACGTTATCTTGACTCTCTAGCGGCGTCAGCGGCATCCAGCGGTATCAGTCGGTCGCTGCTAGCGCTGGGGGGATGAAAGGGGGGCGGAGCTGGTTACGAGGCCGACGACAACGCCGACGACGACGCGAAACCCAGGAACGGACGCCAAAGAGCTGCGCTCTAAAAGACATCAAGCGCCACCTGCTAGAGGTAGAAAGAAGCCACCTGGACATCAGGTGGATCGAGCCACAGGCGCGTAGGAACACACTAATGTAGTGCGCGCCATCCTGATTGGACGAGAGAGCTGTACCTTTCGTAGTGCTGCAAACATCTTGTGAGACGGAGTTATAGGTGGTCAAATGTTTAGGAGAATCCCCCAAGGTGGAGTAGATTTGTAATAAGGGAGTAATTACTCATTGAGGTCCACCCGAGCGTAGCCATACGGCTACAAAGGAAAGCTATACAGCTTTCTCAGAAACTTCTCAAAACTATAGAGGCAGAAGAATGCGATATCCCCCACCGCACAAATCTCTCAGCAGAGAGGAAGCTGTCACTTGGAGACAATTACAAACAGGCTCTTTCCCAAACCTACATATGCTAAACAAAATGCACCCTACGATATACACGAACAAATGTCCCTGGTGCGACGAAAAACCTACACTATACCACATCACATGGGCCTGCCAAAACATAGACGTGGTCTCCAAAATACAAAACCCGAGTGCGGAGCAGTGGGAGACTCTGCTGTCCAGCGACCGCTGCGAAGACCAACAAGGTCTGGTACAGCGAGCTCAACGGGCGGCAGTGGCCAGCGGAGCCCTGGACTGAGGGCAACCGACCACTGATTAGAGGCGGACGACTTCGACAGAGAAGGCTCCTAGGGGGAAAACAAAGACGTCTCTGAAGATGCCCCCAAACCGCAGGAAAAACCATCAGTGTAAATAAAGTTTTCCCTTCCTTCAGAAACTTCGCAGTTAAATAAAAATTCGTCCTGGTGCGGTGAAGCGGTGGTGCCAGGTTCGTACCCCGGACCAGGAGGATTTGTTCTTTAACTGCGAAGTTTCTGAGAAAGCTGTATAGCTTTCCTTTGTAGCCGTATGGCTGCGCTCGGGTGGACGTCAGTGAGTAATTACTCCCTTAGTACTTTGCCTAGCAACCATGCAACCAATTAAAGGGATCGTATAGTGATGCTGCAAGTGGGGATGAGTTTAGTTCATTGCTTAATTAGCCAATTAGTCTAATTAACCTTTCTAGTCAGGCCAGATAAATAAATAAAACCGAGTAGGAAATTCGTCGAGTTGGGGAATAGAACCCCGGTCTCCGGAGTGCGAGACGAGCATGCTACCCACTACGCCATGCCAGCTCGATGGTTCAGAATGAACAAAGGCGCGTCTAGGCAATACGGTGTCTTCGTTCACTCCCATCTTCCTCCCTTCCCGTTACGGCGAGGTTCAGGTGTCCACCGAGATATGCGAGACAGATACATTTCCTTTCCTCAAAAACCAATTTACCGACGAGCAAGGCGTAGAACCGAACGGGCGATGGCGTTCTGTGGACTCCCTGGCAGTGTTGCAAAACGCTGTCGCGTTCCACTCTTAGAGGCGAAGCTTAACATCTTAACGCATCAGTGACACAATCAGCGACACCGCGCTCAAGGCTTCCGCCTCACCGCACTTTAGGTCAACAAAGTGCCCCCCTGAACTTTATGGTGTGTTGTTGCGACTGAGAGAAGGATGAAAAGGAAAGTGCACGGGCATGCTGATTGGCTCGTGCCAAGCCACCACCGCTGCCACGGGCAGATAGAGGAGAGTTCAAAGATAAGAGGAAAGAAAGAAAAGAAAAGACGCGCGTCGCAACAACCACGTCCGCCGCAGCGGACGCTGACTGCAGAAACAGATATGCGGCCGAAGCCGCGCTAGCTCCACTGCCTCTCTGCGAATGAATCCAGGTGGGGTGGTTGGTTGCGACTGAGAAAAGGATGAAAATGAATAGTGCACGGGCCTGCCGACTGGCTCAAGCCTAGCCACCAGCGCTGCCACGTGCAGATAGAAGAGAGTTGAAATACAAGAGGAAAGAGAAAAAGGGAGAGTAAAGACGCGCGTCGCAACAACCACGCTGGCTGAAAAAAACAGATAAGCGGCCGTAGCCGCGATTCGTCACCACCTCCTCTTTGTTGTTGTTGTTGTTGTGACTGAGAGAAGGATGAAAAGGAAATTGCACGGGCCTGCTACTGGCTCTAGCCAAGCCACCACCGCTGCCAACGTGCAGATAGAGGAGAGGTAAGAGATCAGAGGAAAGAGAAAAAGGCAAGAAAAGACGCGCGTCGCAGCAACAACTGCGTCCGCCGGAGCGGACGCTGCTGAAAAAACCAGATAAGCGGCCGAAGCCGCGCTCGCCGAGGCGAGATCAGATACTCGGAAGCAGATTATGTTGTTGTTGTTGTTGTGACTGAGAGAAGGATGAAGAGGAAATTGCACGGGCCTGCTACTGGCTCGAGCCAAGCCACCACCGCTGCCACGTGCAGATAGAGGAGAGTTAAAAGATCAGAGAAAAGAAGTAAAGGAAAGAAAAGACGCGCGTCGCAGCAACAACTGCGTCCGCCGGAGCGGACGCTGCTCAAAAAGAAGCGGCCGAAGCCGCGCTCGCCGAAGCGAGAACAGATCGACTAACCGAAGCGAGTTGTTGTTGTTGTTGTTGTTGTGACTGAGAGAAGGATGAAGAGGAAATTGCACGGGCCTGCTACTGGCTCTAGCCAAGCCACCACCGCTGCCACGTGCAGATAGAGGAGAGTTAAAAGATCAGAGGAAAGAGAAAAAGGAAAGAAAAGACGCGCGTCGCAGCAACAACTGCGTCCGCCGGAGCGGACGCTGCTCAAAAAAAGAAGCGGCCGAAGCCGCGCTCGCCGAAGCGAGAACAGATACTCCTCGTGGGCGAAGCCACCCCGAAGCGAGATGTTGTTGTTGTTGTTGTGACTGAGAGAAGGATGAAGAGGAAATTGCACGGGCCTGCTACTGGCTCTAGCCAAGCCACCACCGCTGCCACGTGCAGATAGAGGAGAGTTAAAAGATCAGAGGAAAGAGAAAAAGCAAAGAAAAGACGCGCGTCGCAGCAACAACTGCGTCCGCCGGAGCGGACGCTGCTCAAAAAGAATCGGCCGAAGCCGCGCTCGCCGAAGCGAGAACAGATACTCCTCGTGGCCGAAGCCAACCTATACGAAGCGTTGTTGTTGTTGTTGTTGTGACTGAGAGAAGGATGAAGAGGAAATTGCACGGGCCTGCTACTGGCTCTAGCCAAGCCACCACCGCTGCCACGTGCAGATAGAGGAGAGTTAAAAGATCAGAGGAAAGAGAAAAAGGAAAAAAAAGACGCGCGTCGCAGCAACAACTGCGTCCGCCGGAGCGGACGCTGCTCAAAAAGAAGCGGCCGAAGCCGCGCTCGCCGAAGCGAGAACAGATACTCCCTCGAAGCGAGAACAAGCAAGCGAACGCGATTTATACCGATTCTTCCCCCTCTCCCTCACATCTGGCGAGAGAGCAGTGCAACAGCGCCTCCACGTTGCCTCCACTCGGTAGCGACGGCAGCTGCAGCACGGCGTGCCTACCACCCATGGAGGAAGGAAAAAGAGAGGAGAGGCCGTCACGTGACATTTTGTGAAGCCGGAAACCAGCTTGGCGCTGACGTCATCGCATAAGTCCCGCCCTCGACTACTGCGCGCGCGTTTCAAAGCCAACGAAGGAGCATGCTACCCCAGGGGCACAGATCCCCGCGCTGGTGGCGCTTGGCTGCTTACCGGCCGGTTTAGGGCACCCTATGCCGGTGTTCGTCAGCGGAGAAGTTAATAAAGCGGAAATACCCGTGTGAGACAGGCGGCTACTTTCAGTTACTGCTTCGTACTGCGTCGTCTCCGCGCCGTCTCCAACTGCTCGGCCCTGGTCACAATTAGTAGCAGCCGAGAAAAATACTTATCTCAGCTCTTGCAAGCGCGGGAAGTGACCTTCGCTTTCAATTACTGCGGTGGCCCATCTTACGGTGGTTATCTGCGGTGGCCCCCCTTTGGCAACGCCCGTCCCTGGGACTCTGAAGTTGAAGGCTGCATTCGATGAAACTAGTATACTTGCTTGTTTAGCTCAGCGCTCGAAATTAGCCTTCACCGGGTGAGGTGAAGGACACGCGAGAAGCGTGGGCCCCTCGTCGTGGGCCCCTCGTGGGCCCACGACGGCCACCGATGCCCGGGAAGGGCATTCGTCCGGTATCGAAAATCTCCTCCCTGTTCCTCAACTCTTGTAAGCACGGGAAGTGACCGTCGCTTTCAATTACTGCGGTGGGCGAAGGACAACTAAGCACACTCGAGAAACGCGGGCCCCTAGCCGCGCGAATTCCACACGAGCAGTGGTGTAGCCAGAAATTTTTTTCGAGGGGGGCACATGTTTTATTTATTTATTGGAAACGAAAATAATGGAAACGAAAATAATGGAAACGAAAATAAATGTGGAAACGAAATGTGGAAAAGAAAATAAGAGTGCCCATTTATTCTTCACCGTCGCACGGCGTATGGCACTCCTTTTAATTCTAGGCACAGTTCACCCCATTATTAACAGACCTTTTTACGTCAGTTTACTTTTTAATCCTTTGCATTCTCCTCAAATGAAGGTATCGCGAAAATAAAAAGTGCCTTTTTTTTAAAGGACCTGTAGCCGAGCGCAGGTTTGCGTATGGGGTTGAAGTTTTGACAAATGTCATTTGTTTGCAGTTGATGACTTTGTTATAGAGCAGAAGCTTTTGGGTTGTTGTATATGATGTGAAGGTATTGTAAATAGCCACGTTTTTTCGTGCGAGTTGTTTTTTTGTGAGAAAATAAATGTTTTTTACAAATGAAGTTCTCGGCATCCTGTGTGCATTCGTATCTTTATGTAAATATTGCAGTGAACAAAACTAACCCTTCGCCTTTATTGAAGAAAAAAAATCTCTAAGGTATTGTTTAAGCGCAGGGTCCCTATCTTTTCATTTTTACCGGCGGCGTATAACAGGGGCGTGCAAGCATGCAAAGCGAGCGCAGCGGCTTCCTTTAAAATATCGCCCTCCACCGATGTCATGGCCCCCGCTGCTAACACAAGCGCAATCGCGAAAAACGAAAATAGTCACACTAACACCAGTGACGATCACTAGAGCGTTGCAAGAGCACGCCTAATAGCAACGAGGTTTCACTACCGATGGAAACGGGAGCGCGAATGGCACACGCACACTGCACGCACAGGACGCGAAACGTCCGCGCAATACGCCGACGACCTCTCTAGCGCACGGCGTATTGAATCACTGGTAAACGAACAGCGCGAGTGCTCCTCAGTAAGCAGCGGCGGTCTCCCGACTGCTCCGAGCAGTGACGCAGTTGACGAAATGCCCGTGCGATCGTGGTCGAGCACGTTGAAATCAATGCACGCAACAACGAGAGTTTTGCAGCGAATTCCGCCTGAGATATGAGTGAACGGCGCCAACGTAAGCTTGTGAGCACGATCAAAAACAAACTCGAGCAGTTGAGAAAAGTACGCCGCACCGCAACTGCTACGCCGCGGTCGTCTGCTACCGCCCGGCTCTCAAGCAGCAACTACGACGCCGTTGCTAAGCTGCCCGGACTAGGTGGCCTCCCGATCGCGAAAAAAACCACGTGATTACCACCACATTTTTCTCCCATGGTGTTGTGTGGAAAGGGCCTCTCCTCTCTTTTTCCTTCCTCCATGCTACCACCCGACGGCTTGAAGTGAAGAGCCATCTGCAGCCGGTCTTGTTGCTATGGCAACGACGCTCCATCTGTTGCGCGCCGTGCCTACCGCCACGACCACCCGACGACTTTAAATGGGGGGGGGGGGGGGGGGGGCACCTGCGGTCGCTCTAAAGGTCAAACGTGCCTACCGCCGCGGCCACGCGAAGAGGCTGAGACCTGGCATAATATTGCTTACGCAATAAAAGAAAACAATCGCGATAATAGTGTAAACAGCATTGCATTTTAAGCGTTCGACCGCGCTTACAATATCCGTGGGGATGATATGAACCGGCACGCGTATTTTGTGCCGTTCCATACTCCGTTCTCTCGCCCTTCTGCCACTGTCGCTGAACAATATAAAAAAAAAGAATAGAATTGAAGAAAATAGACATGACAAAATACGGCCGCGGAGTGTGCCTTTGAACAAGACAAGGTGAAGAGGCAAGGCGGCCCGCAGGCTATCTTTATTACGTTCTCCTGCGTTCGCACATTTTCCTATGCTAGGCTTGCATTGCACTCCTCAATGGTGATGCATTTGCCGTCAGATGGTCTCCGGATCCAGCCTTTCTTGCAAAAACATTTGTACACCAACAACAAAGGGCAAACCTCAATGTCGTTAGGGTTCTTCACCTTCTTCCTACACTTGTCCTCGCAGGCGCCGCCACTCGTGAACTCCTCGCCATGAGAGCATGGCGGGGCTGCGAAAAAAGATAGAGAAAATTGACTATAATGCACCACCATGTTCTGCGTTAGGGACGCAGGTCATCTCAGTTTCCTGGCCTGTACTTACGGAGCTGGCGCAGTTGAGTGAAGCACTCCTCCGAAAAAAAAAAATGCCGACGATTACATTACTTCCTAATGGGAAATTTGAGCGCAGCTAAGCTGTTCCAGCTTTTCGACAGATCGACGCAAAGAAATCGAGCAAGACATGTACGCACAATTACAGACAACATATTTTTCACACATATTCTTTCTCCAAGAAACCCTCCACTAACAGTTCTTGATTGCCATGAAGGAAGCTTTGTGGACGGAGAAAAAGATGGATATATGCTTGACTTACTGCACCAATGCGTCGTTCTCAATGACGAGGTCTGTGCAAGTATTTCGCGAGGTTGTCACAGGTTGTCGCGAGGTTGTCAAAATTTTCGTCCTGCGACTCGTCGAGATATCGAGAAGCAAAAAGTACACGTGGCGGTATGATACCCGGTTGGAAGGGCGAATCGCTTCTACTAAATTCGCGCCCAAAAAGTAGTTCACACTCCGTGAAAATTATGGCCAGAGAGCCGAACACTGAGCGCCTCACAGCTTCGACCATCATTTTCAATGCTACTACATCATTTTATACCACTCTTTGTATTTGTCCAAACAATGACCGGAGTTTAGAGAAGAACGAATGATACGTGGCGGAGTAATATGTTTCGTGGATGCACTACTTCAGCAACCTTCGGAGCGTTTCCTGCTATGTATAAAACGGAGTATACGTAGCACGAATCCGTGCTTTCACACTGGTTTCCAAACCAAAATTAGGCCCACCCGCGAAATTTCACCTTGGCTATATATTAATCGATATTCAACTCTAATAGACCATGCTCAACACGATAGTGACATTCAAATTTAATTGACCCGGGCCATTGCCAAAATGGTATCGCTCCACCTTTGGGTATAAGCGTAGTTAAACGCTGCCTGATTTTTGCAGCATTTTCAGCAGGAGTGGCCACATTAGTTCTGCCTTTAATGCATGCAGTGGTGGGCAGCCAGCACTTCGTGCTCGCGTTGTGTAGCGAGAGCACGATCATGGTTGCACTGCTATGCGAATCAATGGCGCCAAAACAGGCTAAGATGCAGTCAGTGAATAAGGCAGACAAGCGCGAGGCATGGAGCGAAGAGAGTACAAAAGACAAGCAACTTTGAAATTAAATATTTTTTTAAATCCCGAAATATGCACCTATACCAACAATAATACGCTTAACTAATGGCGGATGAAAACTTTTCTGTCTGGTGCATTATGATGCAGCCGTTTACTCTCTTTGAAAACAACTGAAGTATGGCTCGCGTACGAGTATGCCCTCGTGTGACTCTCAAAGACCTGAATAATTTCTCTATTCGAATTGTTAAAGTGTCCGAGAAAATTCAAACAAGGATTGCAATAGTATGGCTTGCATTGCAGGGGTCAGTGCGAAGGCGCAGCCCCTTTTAAACAAGTGCAGTGTTCACGCAAGTCTGTACTCACGTACCTTGCTGTCTGCCCATGTAGTTCACTCCACACTTACACAGTGTGGAGTACACAGTACACTAACTCTTAGAGCACCCGGGGGTAGCATACTTTTAGCATGACTAACCTGGTACATTCATTTTCTTCGACGGTCTGCATGTTTAGCTCGGTAATCATTTATAGCCGAAAATTTCCTTAGCTTTCTAGGCGGACAAAAAAGAACACTGCGTCACATCTATTGTCTCCGTCCTTCAAACGATGCGCTGATTGGTGAACATCAGGTAAGACTGCGATTTTTCCCTTTTCGCATCTAAGACGGGTCACAGGTCTCTACGTTATTTTACATTCGTTGATATCTGAACTGCAGTTAAGAGTTATCCCGTAGAGAATCCCGCTGGTCTCTGCCTGAATTTGCGTCTTTAAACTGCGGCGAGATCCTTGGATTATCGACAAACCAGGCTGCGCATTGCCTAGGTGTCCGCTAATTTTTTTTTATTTTTTTATATCGTGAACTGTCGTGAAGCTTTTTCTCCGTGTTGCAGCCGCTCTTTAACATCATCCTCGATCACCTCGCACCGGGTGCGCCCCGAAACCAACGCGGTTCCCTACGCACCGCGGCGGTGGAGCCCCGGCGAGGGTCAACATCGAGGACAAGATGCACCCCGCGACGGACGGACGACGGACGGACTGACGGACTGACGGATGGACGGACGGACGGACGGACGGACGGACGGACGGACGGACGGACGGATGGATGGATGGATGGATGGATGGATGGATGGATGGATGGATGGATGGATGGATGGATGGATGGATGGATGGATGGACGGACGGACGGACGGACGGACGGACGGACGGACGGACGGACGGACGGACGGACGGACGGACGGACGGACGGACGGACGGACGGACGGACGGACGGACGGATGGATGGATGGATGGATGGATGGATGGATGGATGGATGGATGGATGGATGGATGGATGGATGGATGGATGGATGGATGGATGGATGGATGGATGGATGGATGGATGGATGGGAGCGCCCCCTTTGAAACGGGGTGGTGGCGTGTATGCAGCGCCGCATTTAGGGTGCCTTTCACCTGGCGCGTGCATTTGATTGTAAGCTACAACACCGGTCAGGCGCTCCTGCTCACCCGAAAATGCTTTCGGAACTGCAAATAAATCGCACATTTCACATGTCACAGGCCATGCACACAGCTATATATGCCAAGCAGTGAAATGTAAACAGACGCTCACTCCGGTATCGGCGAGGCGCCTGACGACCCGATCAACGAATTTTCGGGAGTTCAGCGCCGTGTTTAAGCTGTATCACGTCGATTATCATGCCATTTTCGCAATCAGATGAACTTGACAGAAGTTCATCAATGGAGGCAAATAAGTAGGTAAATTGGTAAATTGGTTTTTGAGGAAGGAAATGGCGCAGTATCTGTCTCACATATCTCGGCGGACACCTGAACCGCGCCGTAAGGGAAGGAAGGAAGTTAGGAGCGAAAGAAGAGAAAAAGAGGTGTCGAAGTGGAGGTCTCCAGAATAATTTCGACCACCTGGGGATATTTAACGTGCACTGACATCGCACAGCACACCGGCGCCTATTGCGGCAACCATCTATATTCTCTGTTCCATAGCATGAGACTGTGCGCAGACACGAACAGGAAGGACAGTATGGGCAACCGTCTACGGGAAAAGCGGCTTCTCCGAAGCACGCGTCACGCAATGCTTGCGAACCACTGATTTTCCGGGCGCGAGTCGGGGCAACGAAAAAGTGACCCGGCAGGGTGCGTTTCCGGTGATCGAGGCCCGCGGGTGCGCACCAAGACGCCCCGGTGCGCACCGGTGCGGGTGATCGAGGATGCTATAAGACAGTCCCCGCCCTTTCCTGCCCAAGCCTTCAGTGTACTTCTCCCGGCTTTCCTGCGGGTCGTACCTTTAAATCCAGGTTCACCAGGAAGCTTGAACCTTCTCGACTTCGCCGCTGTTGGCTCGGGAGCTGGTGCCGAAGCGCCGAAGCCTATAAATTATCATGTAAAGGAAAGCACTTGCTCTCATCCCAAACATTACATAAGGCTCTATTTGAAGAGCTTTTATTCTTTCGAAACGAGAAAAATTCACCTAAACAGGAAATGAGAAAAATGTAAAAATTTCTGATCCGCAAAAACCTTAGTGCTATGCAAGCTGTTATATGATATGCTTGACATGCCATTCAGATCCACTCTACACCACCATGTAATGAAAAAAAAAATGTGAAAATAATTGGGCCAATATCAGCAAATAAACTTTGGACTTCACTCTTTCCCATATGAAACTGCACAGCTTCGCTCCAAAACTTTGTTTCTAAAGCAGTAATTTAAACTCCGTTTATGAATATAATCTCTCAAAAATTACTATGTTCTGAATTCAACAGAAAAACAGAACGTTCATTTCCTAAAATCGGAACGACTGCTGGGCTTCAGTAACACAACTGAGCAAAACAATTGAGCAAGCTTCTGTCACAGGAGCTGACATCACAGCCTTCTTTTCTGCTGCTGAGTGGAAATGTCAACTAGCTAGGATGCTTGGGATATACAACGCATTTTACTTCGCTGCAGCATTCTAATATCATTAACAGCGAAATGGTGGACGCAGACAAGACACAAAACGGTGGGACAACCGTTGGTCCCGTCGTCTGCTCCCTGCGTCGGCGATTTCTCTGGTAATAAAGAATGTGAGAAGCCATTACAAGCAAGCTGAGCTCAGCACTTCAATGTTAAATGTAACAGAGGCGCGCCCTAGCTTTCTCGCCACATAAAAACGGCACACAGATAATAATGAAATGGGAACTAGACAACCGAAACACGAATAGAAAATTGAGAAGATACCAGCCTCGGAGAGCTACATACTAGCGCCGGTTAAGTTCACTTCGAAGCCGTAGAAACTCTCCTTTAGCAGTATTATTCAACCTCGCTTTTATTTTCTCTCCGGAAGTTATATGCATGTGTATAGGGTTTGACATTTCAGTTTTCTTGCTCGCATTCACTTGTTGAGGATAGTATTTTACTGGCAAAACTTGAGTGTCAACAAAACTATATCTTCTGCTTAGAAAAATAAACCGGTTCTTGTCAATTGCTCCCAGCAGTTAGTACTGCCTAAGATAGGTTAAACAGCTTCATAATGCACTTACCAGCGAATGCGATTTCCAGGAGAAGCAATGCTAAGATGGCTGTGTGAATCACCTTCATATTTTCCAGGTTCTACTTAGGCAGTTTCTATGGCGGTGACGGCCTTCATGCGGCCGCGATGCTTGCTAGGCGTCTTTTATTACAAGTCCTGAACAGGTGCAATGTCCAGCTTTCAATCGCATCTTCACGAGGAGAGAATTCATGAAAAGCAAGTAATGTGACAGCATCAAGCAACTGTGGGTTTGGTGGCATCTTATTTTCTTCCACATTGCTCTTGTTTGGGTTAGTTGAGCCCACACTACATGCCAGACGGCACGTTACCGTTTTATTCTACTGAAGGTTGCTAATAGGAGCTGCAGCTGTGTCCAAGGCTAATTTTAAAAAAAAAAAAGACCGTTTGACAACCGGACTTTGTTGAGAGACAAACACAACGCTGAGTCAAAACAACAACCCTTGAGATTCAAGGCAGAGTAAGGTTTTTAGGGCTGTGGCGTATCGCTCAGAATTAAAAAAAAAAACTCGGTATCATGATCTTCTGGAATATACAAGTCTTGTGTCTACGCAAAAAAAAAAAAACAGTGATTTTTCTAGGGCACAGTGCAGCGTCAAGTTAGAAGGCAGCAGGGACTATATTAGCAGTATAGTAGATGCATCTTTAGAAATTTCTCTCTGAAAAAAAAAATCAGTCGTAATAAAACGTGGAGGGCGCGAGTGTCTGCTGTTGTATATCTGTGAGGAAATCGTGAGAAAATCGTGAGAATGTAACGACATTTTTTGGGCTTTAGTTAACTACTGATTCATTTGGAATGGAAGCCTAACTCTAATGATTAATGCGCGTTGAGAAGAGACTACAAATGTGGGAGACGATTTTTGTGAAGCTAGGCAAGGTGTTAGTACATTTTGAGTACCTCGAAAATGGCTCCAGAACATTACCACCTGTGGCAGAATATCTGACGGTATTCAATATAGCCAGCAAACGGTGGTAGTGTGAGCTGCTAAATAAATTACTGTTTGACGGTACACATATTATTACTTGTCATTAATCTGTCATTATGCTTTGTCAGTTAACGTGGAAGACCAAATGACTGCGGCGCTAAGTACAGGCCTGCTGTATTCTAGGTCTGCATCTTTGGCTTTCCATTCGAACAAGGCCGAGACAAAGCACCATTAAAAAAAAATGGTGTGGTTCAACTACTGCTGAATCTCGTTAGAGAGCGAAAGCTATGGCGTATCCGGCAACTATAAGCGGCTTGGCGTCTGTAACGTTGAGTTCGTTCTGGACATTGGATAGGCAGCGCACCCAACCTGCCACCCTGGCATGTGATAGTTAAGGTTGATCGCAATAGTAAAATTTCCTCTCCCTATGACCGCTGCGGCCTTCTAGAGCAGTGGCGCGTGTCTGCCGCAACGTTGTCAGCATGCAGCCCACATCTCTCTCTAATCACCCCACGTACCTATAAGCGCGATTCAGACGTCCACTGACCCAGGGAGCCAGTTATGCGCACTTCCTTTCCTTAAAATGATCGGAGTGTAAAACGTTGTCAACGCCAACGCCAGTGAACACAACGAACGCCGACGGCCTATGGCTCAGTGGTGCGTTTCTGCCACAACGTTGCCAATGCCAACCCATGCAGCGTACATCTGTCACTATCGCCACGTAGCTTAAAGCACGACTGAGGTGCCCACTGCTCCAACAGGACAGTTATGCGCCGTTCCCCTGCTTTCCGAATTCCCACTCCATTGGTTTCGTAGCTTAAAACGCGAATAAGGTGTCCACTATCCCAGGGGGAGATGGGGGGGGGGGGGGGGGGGGCAGTTATACATTTTTCCTTTGCTTTCGAAGCACAAGGTCATTTCAAGGTCAAATTTGCGCCGTCCGCGATTGAAGCCTGAAGTCCCATAGTGAAGCTTTCGCTTCAAAAGGTTGCACGGTTCCGTTCTGTTTGATGATGGGGTTACACGAGATGGAAATTTGAAAATATTTTTTTTAATCAGCTGCTATTTCTTCGCTCATCATCATCACCGTCAGCGTGACTACGCCCACTGCAGGGCAAAGGCATTTTTCCCCGTGCCTCTCCAATTAACCCTGCCCTTTGCCAGCTGCGGCCACCGTATCCCCGCAAACTTGTTCATCTCACCCGCCCACCCAGCTATCGCGTCAGGCACTCCTCCGGATCGAGGACGAGAAATACGGCCCGTACTCTATGGCTACACGGAGCACACCACAGGGGGTGGTGCTATCACCGCTCCTTTTCGACATCGCCATGATGCACCTGACAGGCCAACTGGCTCAGGTGGAGGGCATAAAGCACGCGCTGTACGCACACCGGGCTCACACACCGGGCTCCTCATCCCAGCTCTCCTGGCTCAGAAGCTCATAAACCACAATTTTAATACATTACTGCGACAGCCACTGTCTCTGCCCGGCACCTGTCAAGAGGATCAGTAAGGCGGAGAAGTGAACTCTGCGGCGCCTGCAGAGAGGAATTCTTCTCTGTCCTGCCATCGCCAAACACTTTGACCCGAACATAGTCGGGCGCTGCCCGCACTGTGAAGAGATCTGCGGTATCTTTCACATGGTGCGGGCATGTACTCAGAATCCTCACCTTCCCTCTTCCCGTTACCCCCCCCCCCCCCCCCCCCCCCCAAGAGGCATGTGAGGCATGGGAGACTGCCCTCCTCAACTGCTCCACACTGGAGTCCCAAAGGGCTCTAGTAAAGCGGGCGCGAGACGGGGCCTCGTCGTGCGGTGTCCCGGACTAAGGATACCGACCATGTAGCGGGGTCTCCTGACCCCCAAACTCTCTTTGAATATTAAAAAAGTTTTCCACCACCACCACCACTTAGCTTTCTGCCGCCCCCTGCCACGTTCGCCTTCTCTCAGAATTCACTCCGTTACCCTTAAGGACCAGCGGTTATCTTGCCTTTACATTACCTGCCCTGCCAAAGCCAATTGTTTCCTCTTGATTTCGACTAGGATGTCATTAATCCGCGTTTGTTCCCTCGCCCACTCTGACCGCTTCTGGTCTCTTAACGCTACGCCTATCGTATTCCGTTCCACGTACCTACGCTTACCTAAGAATAAAAAAAAATTTCTTTTCATGAACGAAATGAACTTGTAGCCCTTTCTATATATACTTTGAACATTAGATCACTTGCTACACATTTCATATTCTCGCAGGATTTTTAGCTTAATCACGTTAGAAGAGAGCAAGTCATAAAAATGTTACCTTCGCTAACTGCAAATATAACACAGCCTGCTACACGCTGTCGTTCAGGTTGAGGCAATATATTTTTGTTTGTTTGTAAACCTTTTTCAGCACCGCTGCGGTGGCTGAGTGGTTACGGCGCTCGGCTGCTGACTCGAAAGACGTGGGTTCGATCCCGGCCGCGGCGGCTGAATTTCGATAAAGGCGAAATTCTAGAGGCCCGTGTGCTGTGCGATGTCAGCGCACATTAAGAACCCCAGGTGGTCGAAATTATTACACTTCACTCACCAGCAAAGGCGATTTCCAGAATAAGCAGTGCACATATGGCGACGAGAACTAAATTCATTTTTTCCCCTGGTTTTTGCTGACGGCGTGTCTTTGCCAGTCACGGACGTTATTCGGTCGTCTAACTCGCCTTGCTTCTTTTATTGCAAGTCAGTGTATTCTGAACAGGTGTTCTTACCAGCTTTCAATCGCATCTCGCCGAGCAGTCGCTTGTTTTCTTCCGCCTTGCTTTTGTTTCTGCGTCTACAGCCACTTGTCAGACGGAGTGCTACCGCTCTGTTCTACCCAACGGTGTTAAATGGAAGTGCAGATATTTCTGAGAAAATTTTCTCGAAAAAGGGTCGCCTGACGTCGAGACTCACTGGCGAGACAAACAAAGCGCTGATTCTACGCAATCCCGGACGCTTATGGCTTATGGTTTTTAACGTGATAGTGCTAAGGAGCTTGAGTAGAAGAAAATCCGGCGTCACCGTCTGCGCCGTCGGCGTCGTCACAACCTGCCCACTTAATTGTGAGCAAACTGCCCGCCATGACAGGTGGTAGTTATACTAACGATTGGTCGCTCGGGAAAACGCTGCACCACTGCGCCAGGATTGGTGGGAGGGCGCCAGGAATCTATGAATGTAAAGAATGACCAATTTTGCATACATGGCAATTAACCCATTGCGCTATTGTGTCATGCCGTTAAGGCGGGGCTTAAGTGCCCCCTCCAACTTTTTGCGCTGCGGCATACCGCTCAGAAAGGCAATAAAACTTTGTACCGCGTGTTTCGTATTTATCTGTCCCTGTTACGAAAAATTCCGCTGCGCAATCTACTGAACTATATGGACTCAAAACGCCGACTACAATGTACCTTATGATGGTCTTCGTCTTTCGATAAGTAATTTAACATCTAAAATTGCCTGCATTTTCGGGAATCGGCGAAAAACTGCATTCAGCTGCGGCAGAACTTTTCGTCCAGGCAAGCAAAGAATCCAGTGTGATAGACTGCGCCATCTGGCGAGTGGTGTTAATTTCAAGGAGCAGACGACACGCACTCCGACCCAAGCCGTGACATCGGTTGCCTCACCGCACGCCAGATGGCGCAGCCTGTCAAGGTGGCTTGTTTGCTCGCCTGACGAAAAGTTCTGCCGCAGCCGAATGCAGTTTTTCGTCGATTCCTGAAAATGTAGGCAAGTTTAGATGTTAAATTACATATCGAAAGACGAAGACTATCATAAGCTACCTTGTAGTCGGCGTTTGAGCCCATATAGTCCAGTAGTTTCCGCAGGAGAATTTTTTCTAACACGGACAGACAAATACGGAACAGGCGGTATTATGATCTTGTGGAATATACAAGTCTTGTGTCAAGACAAAAAACACTAAATTTTACAAAACACCGTGCAACAGCAGGCCAGAACACCAATAAAAGATTGGCTTATTATTGGTTTATTAGGGTTAACGTCCCAAAGCGACTCAGGCTGCTCAGGCTTTGCGGGACGCCGTAGTGAAGGACTCCGGAAATTTCGACCACTTGGGGTTCATTAACGTGCACTGACATCGCACGGTACACGGGCCTCTAGAATTTTCTCCTCCATCGAAACTCGCCGCCGCGGCTGGGACTGAACCCGCGTCTTTCGGGTCAGCAGCCGAACGGCGTAACCACTGAGCCACCGCGGTTGGTATACAGAAAAAAGTATAACCGCTATCACGGATGCATCTTCACAAATTAACCTCTTGAAAAAAAAAGGCAATGCGTAGGAAAAGGGGGGGGGGGGGGGGGTGGGGGGGGGGGGGGGGGGGGGGGGGGGAGAGGCTCGATTGTTTGCTGTTCTATTTCAGTGGGGAAATCGGGAGCGAAATCAAAGACATTATTCTGATGTGAGTTAAGTATTAATTCCTTAAGAAAGGCCTAGCGCAAGTTATCAATACGCATTGGCAGGACACTAGGCTTGTGTGTGGTGGAGGGTAGTGGTTGTCGACATTGAACTGCCTCCCGAGCTAGGCTGCGCACGCATCGTTGGATTAGACCGAGACGAAAGCTTGTGCCTTGTAACAAGGTCCAGTCTCTTCACTGAGCTACGCCGGTACTGCAAAGCATTTCATGCTAACATCTGTACTGTCAACCACGAAAGAGCGTGCATTTTCCCTCTAGAAGCGATGCAAACATAGCGCTGACCCCGATCATCTTAAGAGCTCCACAGCTGCAGTTAAGGTGCCTCCCATATGCAAAATCGTGGCACAGCAGGAATGTGAATTTTACCCCGCTTATTGGCTAATATGCTTTATTTGGTTATCTTTACATAAGTGCTCCTTTATCACTGCAGTGCAGATTACTTTTGGCTTGTTTGCGCACTCTGTGCTTGCTATATTTCAATACCCCTCTTATATTTATCTCAGCATATCGAAAAACGCAGCTTTCTTCTTCTCCTCAGCGCGCCGTGACGCCTCGTAAAAAAGCTCTGTTCCGCAGTACATTTACATGGGCTGTTTTCGTGTCTGTGGTCAGCGCTAAGTTTGTCTGTCCGTCAAATCCGATCGCAGTGCTATTCCTTTTCCCGAAAGCGATCGCGTGACTCACAACTATTGTTGTGAACAGCGTCCTACGCTAGCCAGCTACCGGCTGCTGATAGTCTGAATTCCAGTTAGAGGTTAAGCCATGGAATAAAAAATTGAAAAAAAAAGAATTGAAAAACCCCCATGATTAAACGTCTTGTTGTGTCCTGCTGTCGCCGTAGTTGTCAATCATGAAACGACGCAGCAAGCTGTGTTTCGAAGCCATGCGGCCGTTTTGACTAAAATATGAGGAACGCACGATGCAGGACTCGCAGCCGTAACTGCGAAAGGCACTCCACAAGTCGCATGCACTATAGACAAAGAAAATGAAGCCAGTTCTCGCCGCCATGTTCGCAGTGACTCTTCTGAAAACTGTATTTGCTGGTGAGTGGAGCAATTTAACTTTTGCACCGGTTGCTCAAACCTAATAATGCCCGAGTGAAATAGAATTCGTGTTACTAGGAAGAAGTCAATTAGTACTTTCACATATTCGCTCTATAACAGGCCTATTTCAGTAGTTGATAAGTATAAATACCTTGGTGTTACACTAACAAGCTAACCTGGTCCGAGCATATAAACGATATTTGTGTAGCCGCTCTTAGAAAGTTGTGGTTCCTGAAAAGAAAACTCAGAAGCGCACCACCTTGTACAAAAATCCTAGCTTATAATGCATGCATAAGGTCGAAACTAGAATATGCCTCTGTTGTATGGGACCCTCATTGTAAAAAAGATATTATGCAGCTTGAAAAGGTACAAAGAAAAGCAGTTAGATTCTTAGACTCCCCTTCTAATTTAATGAAGCTCAATAATATCCCTACATTAGCAGCACGAAGGCGAGTTAGCCGTCTTGCATTTCGTTATAACGGTCTTTCCGGAAAGATCAAGTTACCCATACCAGAATCTGTTAAGCATGCTAGTACAAGGACAACGCGGCATAATCACGAACAATCCTTAGCCCCAATCTTCGCTCGCACTAACACATTTAAATACAGTTTTTTCCCCCGCACGATCACTGAATGGAATTCTTTACCACGCAACATTTTTCAAAGCAAAGACTTTGTGAAAGGACTAGAAAGCCATATTTTGCATACCTAACATATCCTGTTTTCCTTCCAGAAGAGTTATTTGTCATGCATTTCGAATTCGTATTATACATGAGATGTGTTGTCCATTTATTTCCCAATATTAGTTTTATCATATAGTTGTTCTTTTAAGAAATGTGTTGTTTCCCATGTGTTCTTTCTCGCATTATATATGTTCTTCTTGTGTTCTAAATTTGTATACCCATCCTGCTTGGGCCAAAACATTGGCCTGCAGTATATGTAAATAAATAGAGGAATAAGTTTTGGGAGCATGCCTAGCCCATCCTCCCTCCTGCGGACTCCCCGTTATACCTTTAGGGCCGAGCTTAAGTGTCCCGTCCAATTTCTTTTCGGGATGGAAGGTCCATTCTGACACATTCTGCCGTACCGAGACCACAAAGCATGACGAAAACATTGCGCGCACTTGATCTGAGTTTCATTAAATTGTCTATTCTTGGTCAAAAGGCTGCGAAAGTTTAGCCTTAACGCTTTACATATTTTATCCCAGTCCAAATTACCTTACTAATAAATGAAATTACCGTAATGACCGGAATGTCATCCATAATTTGCTGCTAGAGGTTTGGAATTTTTTACCAGAACGCAATGACCCCACTCCTAAGGATATATGAAGGAACGCTGCTCACCAACCCTTCAGTCCCCAAGAAGACACGTAGTCAACTGATATTTTCATAGCGCTTTTTCTGAACAAAACTATATAAAAGTCATACACCATTTGCTAGCTGGTAACACAAATAATAATATGTTAGCTGGCTTGTAATGGCGAAGAAATGCAGAGATAGAGCTTATATGTTCATTTTAAGACAGTGGCAGTGACTTTGTGATCACTTTGCCACCTGTCTTTCTGTGTGGTTTGGGTTAAATGTAGCACTGTTTTTGCCTTTTGTTCGACAGTGCTTCACCAACTAGCCCCGAAAGATGTGCTGTTAAACGTTGCTTGATGTTGAATATCTTATAATCTCGGTCGGCTTGGCCACTTCATAAAGTACAGCGTCCTCTCCTTATCCAATTTTTCACAAGCGTAGAAGAGCGTTTCGGGTAGTAATTCTCGTGAAACACAAATTCAAATCCCACATTCTTGCGCATCTATGGAATCATAACCTTTTTAAGAATGCCCTGATCAACCCAACCTCTTCGCTCATGGTCTCTTGAATTAAGACAAGTAGGCAAACTTCGCGAATAGAGAACCAGCTTCGTGACATTATGTTCCTAACTCTGAGGATTAACATGCGAAGCTGACAACGAGGTCCATATAAGTTGCGTTTGGGGCGGCGTATACAACAAATCTCGTCGTTCCAGCAAGACAAGAGCATTTATTCGTCTAATAAAATCACTCTTTACGATTCCTGACCTATCCACACCAAGTGTTCCTTTACCTACATCATCCTGGAAACCGAATTATTTTCTCAAATGTGAGAGGCTTGAGCTGGGTCCCTGTCAGTTAGATGAACACATTGCACATGATGTCTCATAGTCCATCGAGTTAGTGTACAGCTTGATAACATGGCCAAATTTTTGGAAATGTCGATAATAGATAGTGCATGAAGTTTTTTTACGCTCACGCAAACAATGTCTTTCTCGACAACCTGGTTGGTTGAGATGGCGCTTCTCCTGCGAAAAAATTAGGCGTGGTTTAGCTCTGGCTGAGCCTGGTCAGTTGCGTTAGCTGCGACGCTTTTCGAGCCGTGCAGCGCGTTCTTCTCCTGTCTCTCGAGCGCGTTGTCTCTTTCCAGCTTGGTTCTGTCGGCGTCGCTTCTCTTTAGCGCTCCCAATAACGACAAGATTCCATCGAGGAGAAGTGCGCATATACTCGTACCCCCGCGAAGCGCCACCTCCTCACCTTCTACACCGGCGGAGAGCACGTTTCAGGCGGGAGCGAGCGACTACGCGCGCAGCAGCGGCGCAGCGCCGACGACAGCGACGCCACCTGGCGGAGCTCGGCTGAAACGGTTGCTAGGCAACGGCTGTTCAAGGCCATTCGTGCCTACCGGCCACCGGCTACGCGACGAGGCGAAAGCCTGGCGTAGTGTTGCTAACGCAACAACAGAAAAAAAATTGGCTGGGGCTTAGCTAAGGTTAAGCCTGGATATCTCGAAGCGAAAAGCTGCAGTGATGCTTATGGTTTAGCTTATGGTTATGCTTTATGATCTAGCCTACGGATATGCTTACGCTCGGGTGTTTCACTACCTCGTTTGGGTCTTGCCTTTTCATTCTTCCTTCGCAACTGCTCAGCAATTCCCGAACTTTCACCATCTTGGCTACTCTCAGCTGACATGGCCGAACGTCGCTGTTCAGCTTTGTTTTCACGCCGTTTAGCCACACGTGTCTCTCGTACTTCTGGCGTTTCAGACTCGGCTTTGCTGCGTCGTTTAGCGAGGCGTTCTTCTCGTCTTTCGGGTGTCTCGGACGCTCGTAGAGCTTTCAGCCTTTCATCGCTCCTTTCAGCCAACTCCCGTGGTAGCAGTTCTGTATTGGTAGTATCACTCTCTTCTGCTTCCGTGTTGAATGCGCACGCCTATTCTCTGGCAAGCGGTTATACAGCAGGCCTCCGCGATAAACACGCGCTTGCGGCGAACGCCAGACGACGACGCACAGCGCGCGGCAGCGTGCGCCTGTTCTGGTTGGGGTTGGTTGCGACTGTGAAAATGATGAAAAGGGAAGTGCATGGGCCTCCCGACTGGCTCAAGCCGAGCCACCACCGCTGCCACGTGCAGATAGAAGAGAGATTAAAGATAAAAGAAAAAGAGAGAGAAGACGCGCGTCGCAACAAACCGCGTCCGCCGGAGCGGACGCTGGCTGAAAAAAACACCTGGGCAAGCGCGCCTTATATATCCCTCCCTTCAAATGCGCACCGCGCACAGCTGAGGTGAAAGGTCAAACGGAGGCGAGGAGGAGAAGCGGCGGCGCACATGCGCAGTAGCCAGCGCCGTGCGTGACGTCATTCGTGCTCCGACATACGCCGGCTCACGCAAAGCGTGGTGTTGACTAGCATAGTGAAGCTTTTCGCTTCAAAAATTGGCAGTGGCTTCGCTCTGCTATGCCAGGATATAGCGTGAGGTGAGGGCGAGCTGGCCTCATCTCGATGGACACCTGAACCAGGGGGAAGACGCATAACTGCCCTCTTGGAACCGTGGACACCTCAACCACGCATTAAGCTAAGTGGCGGTAGTGACAGGTGCGCGCTGCATGGGTTGGCATTGACAACGTTCTGCCAGAAACGCGGCGCTGAAGCCATAGCCCGCCGGCGTTCGTTAAACAACGTTCGTTGACAACGTTTTACACTCCGATCATTTTAAGGAAGTGCGCATAATGGCTTCCTGGGTCAATGGACGCCTCAATCGTGGTTATAGGTACGTGAGGTGATGAGAGAGAGATGTGGGCTGCAGGCATTGACAAGGTTGTGCCAGAAACGCGGCGCTGAATCCATAGGCCGTCGGCGTTCATTGTGTTCGTTGGCGCTGGCGTTGTCGACGTTTTACACTCCGATCATTTCAAAGAAAGGAAGGCGACAGCGCGCGGCGAAGCACGCCAGCTGTGCGCCGTGTGACGTCACTGCTCCTCGCGCATGCACAGCACGGCTCTCCAGGAGCCGCGCGAGACTGCTCAACCTCGGCCAGTGTAGCTCACGCTACAAAACCAACCCTCTTTGAACCTATATCTCTTCACAACTCTTGAAGGCGTGGTCTGCGCTACTCTTAAATCTAGTGCAAAATGATGATGCTTTATCCCATAGTTGTGGCCGTGGCGAACTTACACTTTAGTAGTCTTGACGACTTAATGTTAACCTCACATGACGTTCACCGCTTGTAAAAAATATGCAGTAATATAACCGTCGCGGTGGCTCAGTGGTTATGGAACTCGGCTGCTGGCCCGAAAGACGCGGCTATGATCCCGGCCGCGGTGGTCGAATTTCGATGGAGGCGAAATCCTAGAGGCCGTGCATTGTGCGATGTCAGTGCTAGTTTAGAACCCCAGGTGGTGGAAATTTCCGGAGCCCTTCAGTACGGCGTCCTCACAGCCTGAATTGCTTTGGGACGTTAAACCCCCATAAACTAAACTAAACTAAACTAAAATTAAACATGTAACCGCCTAATATGTCTCCAGAAGGCGACAGCAAGTTTATAATAACTTAGAACAGACCAGATGTTAACGCAATGGGAAGCGCGCACGAAAGGACAAAAGAACTAAAGGCATACAGTTTGGCCCCTAACAACTCCTTATGGAAGAAAAGGGCATTTTTGCATCATAACATGCTCAGAAATAGCAAAACACGTCTTTTATATCCGCGATATTTTGTAGTTATACGAAAGAATTGAAAAGATTTTTTTTTTGTTCACTACTGTAGGTGTATTGTTAAATGCGTTCTAGAATTCCTGCTTTAAAGAGTTGCTGTTATGAAAAAGATGGAGGTACGAAGGGGTACCCAAAAGAAACCGGACTAAATGTTTTGGTCGGCAAAGCTTCTGTGGTACCGTGTTTTGCCACTAGGAGCGCATAGAACGAACATTCCAGAGTCAGTAAGCCGAGTGCCGTCGTTGAAGGAGGTCAGACTAGTTTAGGCAGAGTTTTAGAGTGACGACTGTTTTGTGTGAATGTCGTTTTTGCAATGGCTGATTTTCGTGAACAGCGTGAGCCGGCGAAATTCTGATCTTTGCTCGGAAAAAGTTGAATGGAAACTCTTTAAATATTAAGAAAGACGTACAAGGACGATGCTATGGGGACAACTCAAGTGTTCCTGAATCGAATCTTGAATCAAAGCACCAGTCATGCCAATGGAAAACTTCAAATTCACCTCGCCTCAAGAAAGCTCGTCAGGTGAAACCAAACCTCAAAACAATGCTGATTTGTTTTTTCTACGTGAGAGGAGTCGTCCATTGAGAATTTGTTCCGCAGGGTCAGACAGTTAGCCAGGCTTTCTACTTGGATGTTTTGAAAAGATTGGGCAACAGTGTGCGGTGGAAGCGGTCAGATTTGTGGCGGTCGGGTGGCTGGTTTTTCCATCATGGCAATGCCCCTGCTCATACAGCCCTGTCTCTACGACAATTTTGCACCAAAAATGGCATGACCCCTATGCCTCAACCCTCATACTCTCCCGACCTTGCCCCCTCCTACTTTCTTTGTTTCCTAGAATGAAAAAATAGGTGAATGGAAAGCGTTTCGCTGATGTTGCTGAGGTGAAGAAAAAAACGACGGAGGCACTGTCAAGCATCACAAAAGATGAATTTAAACAATGTTTTGAAAAATGGAATGAAAGATTCGACAAGCGTATCATTGCAAGTGGGGAATACTTCGAAGGATATTGAAGGTCTGTGCTTAAAATGTGAACAAATAAGTTCAAACAAAAATAAGTCCGGTTTCTTTTGGGTACCCCCTCGTACACCCGTGCTAGCGCTGAAACAGTATGCTAATCGCTTCTACCCGACTTCTTATGTCGGGCAATGCGCAACGTCCTGACGACCCTGATTTCTCTCTCGCAGCGCCATCATGCCCCGAGGGCGAAGAGCACAAGGGTGGAAGCTCGTGCGAGAGCAGCTGCGGCAGAGAAGACCCTTACGCTTGCAATAGGATGCTCACCTACAGATGTTTCTGTCGGCAAGGCTTGATCCGAAGACCTTCCGACAATAAGTGCATCCCCAAGGGCCAGTGCTAGGCAGAACAGCGAGGACATAGTAACATGCAGTTGCGTGAACATCGGTTAAAGCAATTAAAGCAGAGTCACTTGCAACATTGCGTCGACCTCTTGTTTTGTGTTGAGGTTCCTACTGGATCAAAGCTTTAAACATCACAGGCTGCCATTCTTATACAGCGGCGGCATATAGTCGCGGTCGAGTTTCAAGTGCGAAAGCAGTAATCTGGACGTTCAGGGCCTAGCAAAATCGTCTCTTGCGTGCTTAGGCCAAGAATGTTGTTGTTGTTGTTAGCCTTTGAAAACGGCCGAGAATGTGGCTAGCGCGAGCGCTCCGTCCCGCGGCTTTGCCCACTCATCATCGTCTTCTACGCAGAACTAATTCGGTGGTTCTCACCCGTGGAAAATCTTCTGTGTGTCCACTAAAAAAAAAAAAGACAGCATATTGAAAAACCCATCATGTGTATGCCTCAGTTCAGTCATTCATGCGTGTGAAATCGCTAAAAACAGTAATTTGCCCCCCCCCCCCCCCACCCCCCTAAAAAAAAGTTAGCTTTTGTACTGATTCGAATGTTGTAAGCATTCTTTGTTAATTTTCTATCCACAAGATTTTTCACCCACCACACTGTGCACTCGGATGCGCTTTTCAAGACTACCAAAACAGCCTGCCAAGACTATACCAGCATTTTGATTATGTAGTCCTTCAAGCGATGGCATGTATATCACTGCCGAACATGTGCACCAAACCACTTCTTTAGTGTTAGGCTGAGATATCCTTTATTCACGTTGTAGCGAACCACCACGTCCACGCCTGATGCCACCCAGGAAGCTGACAATGAGAAAGGCGTGGCGCCGCCGCGCTGCACGCGGTCGCTTCGGTGTTTAGTCTGGCTGTCTTTTGCGTGTCCCGCCGTTCAGCTTTTGGTGAATTCCATCACGCGTATTATTTGTGCACAAACCCTATTTCAAAATATGCCAGCGCACGTTAAAGAACCCTAGGTGGTCGAAATTTCTGGAGCCCTTCCACTACGGCGTCCCTCATAACCCAAGTCGTTTTGGGACGTTAAACCCTAAAATTCAGGGGGCACTTTGACTATCTAAAGTGGGTAGAGGCGGAAGCGTTTTCAGCACCACCTTCGCTGTTTCTGTGGCACTGGTGGCGTCACATATAATTGAGTAGTAATTACTAAGTGATGACAAATCACTAATTAATGGTTAATTACTGATTAAAGCCTGAATACTAATTAACTGCTAATTAATGACGCTTAAGCATCGCCTTTAGGAGTGGAACGCGATAGCGCGTTGTAGCGCAGCCAGGGAGTCCACGGAACACCACCCGTTCGGCGCGATGCCTTGCCCTTTGAACGCAACGCTTTTTGAGGAAAGGAAATGGCGCAGTAATTCTCTGTCATCTCGGTGGACACCTGAACCGCACCGTAGAGGAAGGGAGGAAGCGGGAGTGAAAGAAGATAGATAAAGAGGAGCCGTAATGAAGAAAATGAAAATTGTATTTGAGGAAAGGAAATTACGCAGTAACTGTCTCACAAAATTCAGGGGGGCACTTTTTTGACCTAAAGTGTGGTCACTGATGTGTGGTTAAGATGTTAAGCTTCGCCCCTAAGAGTGGAACGCGACAGCGTCTTGCAACGCTGCCAAGGAGTCCATAGAACGCCATCGCCCATTCGGTTCTACGCCTCGCTCGTCGGTAAATTGGTTTTTGAGGAAAGGAAATGCATCTGTTTCTCATTTGTCGGTGGACACCTTAACCTCACCGGAAGGGAATGGAGGATGATGAGAATGGGTGAAGACACCGTATTCACTAGACGCGCCTTTGTTCATTCCAAACCATCGAGCTGGCATGGCGGAGTGGATAGCATGCTCGTCTCTCACGCCGAAGACCGGGGTTCGATTCCTGAGCTCGACCAATTTCTTAATCGGTTTTATTTATTTATATGGCCTGACTAGTAAAGCTAATTAGGCTAATTGGGTAATTAAGCAATTAACTAAGCACAGTCCCACTTACTTGGAGCATCACTTCAATTGGTTACTAGCCAAAGTACAATTGGCCCCTTTGAAATTCGCGCACTGTGACGTCACGACCGTTTCCACCAATTGAAAAGCGTGACATTTTCTGTCGACAACTGCTGCTTACAACGATGAGACATTAAAGGCTTCCGCCTTAATAAACCAAACCAAACCAATCAAAATATGGAAACCACGAGTGCCTCGCTAGGCAGTTCTACACGCCTAGCAAGAACTGAATCTCAGACGCAGTAAAAGGATAAAAAACAACCGCATGGAAATAGCATCGCGCATAGTGCAAAGCTGCATTGGATACGCTATTTAGGGCAACAAAGAAACAAGCTACTCCTGAAAATGACCAGTAATTTTCCTTTCTGACCGAATGCAAGCATCAACATTACCTTTACATGTGCAGATGAAAGAAAAAAAAAACAGTTGTATTTGTACTCAGCTACGGAAGAGAAACGTGGAGGCTGGTGAAAAGGGTTCAACTTGAACTGGGCACAACGCAGCTAGCTGTGGAAAGAAAACTGATAGGACGCCAGCTGTGCGCCGTGTGACGTCACTGTTCCTCGCGCATGCGCAGCCAATACCTCCTAGAAAGACTTGAGGCCTGCGCGCTGCGCGAGAGACGTCACATCCAGTAGGCGGATGGCCGCGTCGCTCGCTTCCTCCGCCGCGCTTGGTGTCGCTTTTTTAGGATGGTTTAGTCCCTCTCTATCGACCGCTGTATTAAGCGCGAGTGCGACCGCTTTACAAGCGTATAAAACGATAGGCGTGCGCTCATTTATAAAGAAAGGAAGAGCCTGCTGTGAAATAACTAGGGGCCTGGTCAGCTGCAGTGCACTTTTTAGAGAAGTAAGATTGACAAACTACTCTAGGTGAGTGAATAACTGATACAAAACGCGAGAATTCTGCAGTGCAGTTGTTTCGCTTCGCTGGCTTCGGCTTCAGCGGCGTGCGTCACGTGAATTCGGGATGATGGAGGCAACAGCAACTCGATCGTCACCTTCATGCAAAACTGTGTAATGGTGCCTATTGCAGCGTTCTACAATTACTGCTCCCATAAGGAGTTTATTGTTTGCTGAATATTCAAGAATGAGGCAAAATTTAGTCGTCAACCAAAAGACAAATTTCGGTTTAGTGGTCATGGGCATGCAAAGGCGCTATAAATAAATGTAAGACAATATAATATACATACAGTAAACAGAACTAATGAAGCATCAAGGTAACAAAATTGAACTGCCAGGTAGTAACCACAGATTTGTAAAACAAACATACCCTTTAAATATGAAAACATAAATTGTACTCATGGTTACACTTAAGACTTAGACCATTTCACATACAGTAGAACAGGTCACTGCAACAAACATCAAGGAAACGAAGGCAGTCATGGTTCGCAGTCCAAAATAACATAAAACTTTTAGCAACATACGGTTAAGCACAAAACATATATGATGAAAAACAATTGCAATCGACTAGAATGAGGAACTTGGTTATTTCACATAATATGGCACTGCGAGAACAAATCAAAGCAATAAACACTCCACATACAAAGAAGCACATGCTCCTCTCTTGTTTTGGAACACTGTGGTGTGGACAGGTACGATGGGCAGTCCTTGAATATTGAAGGCACAGCGCTAGGGTCCAGTCGTGGCACCGGCAAAGTGGTCTCGATAACCTTTCCAGTCCTTGGGTCATTATAGACTGTTTTTTTTTTTAATAAAGCTCTCATGGAAGTGCAGCGCACAGACCTGCAAAAACGAAAACGGGGGACTGTACCACAGAAAGATATCACAGTGTCTCCGAAAGGACATTAATTATGTATACGTGCTCAAGGTAGTTTTTTTTTTTTTTGGTATTGGCAGATTCTTTCCTGATGCAAGCACAGGCTGAACGAACACTTTTCGCAGAAAACACATGGTATTTGGTGTTTAACGTCCCAAAGCAGCTCAGTCTATGAGAGACGCCGTAGTGGAGGACTCCGGACAATTTCGACCATCTAGGGTTCTTTAACGTGCACGCGTCTGTCGACACTCCTGCCGACGCGTCTGTCGACATTCCTGCCGACGCGTCTGTCGAAATTCCTGCCGACGCGTGTCGAAATTCCTGCCGACGCGTCTGTCGACACTCCTGCCGACGCGTCTGCTAACGACAGTATGAGGCATTAAAGGCTTTCGCCTTAATATGAACACGAAAGAATTTCGCTTGTCAGCCGTAGGAAGCATTCTGAGAGTCGCCTCGTCCTTCTATGCGGCACAACGGATTCTAGGCCTAACGCTCAATATGCTCGCACTGACAATGAACTTTGCGCAGCGTAAAAGCGGGCATGAAGGTACACAACAAGCTAATTAAAGCAGTTCTTACCCTTGAAGAAGCTGTAACTTGGTAGTCCTTGCGTGGTATTGCACGCAGCCAGTTGTTCCGCTGGGCATCGTCCTTCGGAAATCAGAAGACTTGAATTTTCGAGTCTTCGTCGCAGTTTCCCCGGCATTTCGGCACACAGCACTTGTAAGGCATGCTGATAGCCGCACTTCACTCCTTGACAACCACCACGCGCGCCGATCATGCGCAGGAACGCGCACCCAGTGCAGAAACACAGAACAACGCCAGAACGATGCACGCAACGGCAGGCTTCCTGCCGCTGGTCCGCGCGCGCCGACTGCGGGGTTCGTCGGTTCGTTTCGTGGCGATCGCCTACCGTAAATAACGTTGGTCACGTGACATTTGGGAGCGCGCAGGCCTGAAGTCTTTCTAGGAGGTATTGGCGCAGCACGGCTCTTCAGGAGCCACGCAAAACTGCTCAACCTCGGCCAGTGTAGCTCACGCAACAAAATTTTCAGCGACTTAGCTCGGCTATGCCAGGATATACGTAGCGAAAGCTACAGCATAGCTTGGTTAGCCTTGGTTAGTATTGATTGCAAGTCCAGGGTAGTCTGGTTGTCTAGCTACGTTGTTGCTGCATTAATGACCAGACTTGTCGCCGTCTGCCGCGACTCTATCCAGCCGCCTCAACTGTGGTTGCGGTGCACGCGAGCTCTCCTTTTCAATCCTCCGACATATTATCAGGCATGCGACACAGCTGGCGAATCGAGCGGAGGCGAGCGCAAGGACGAGGCAAGCGGTGTGACGTCATACCTAACGATGGCGGCCGCTCCGCGGCGAGGCGCGCTGTGTGACGTCATGCCAGATGGCGCGGCGAGCGCGCGGCGTCCGCCAGCTGCGGCGGTTGCTAGGCAACAACTCAAGGTCGGTCTCTATGGCTCCTCGGAGCACCGACACAGCGAAATCCCAAGTTCGTAGCCAACGTAGTTTTCGCTACAAAAAAAATGGCTGAGGCTTAGCTTAGGTTAAGCCTAGTCAGATGCGAAGCATATTGTCGCCGAGTTGCATATCGAGCACGCCGCTTGGCTAGACGTTATTCACGCTCTTCATCGGTCTCTGTAGCACGCCGCAACTTTTGCTTCTCATTGCAACGAATAGCACTGTCTCCAGGAGGCATCTCTATCCCGTGTACGCCTAGCAGAGGCAGGCGCACCCCCTTGTTATAATACCGCTGCTCCAGCATCACGTGTTCACTACAGCGCACCTAGCGGCAGAAGCAGGAAACACATTGGTCGCGACACCTCGCGCGACGGCGCGAGTTGGGGCTCCGTTTCTCCTATGTCGTTACGTCACGAATCACGTGGTCCTCCTTGGTCACGACGCCTCGCGCGACGGCGCGAGCTGGGCCCCCGTTTCTCATCTGCTGTGACGTCACGCACCACGTGGTCATCCTTGGTCACGACGCCTCGCGCGACGGCGCGAGTTGGGCCCCCGTTTTTCATCTGCTGTGACGTCACGCATCACGTGGTATGACATGGAGGTCACGAAAGGTCAATGGTAACGACACCGCCGCGCTCGAGGAGCTGGGTTGGGCTATTTTAGTATGCTTCGCATAAAAAAATTACCGACGATTACGTTACTTCCTAATGCGAAATTTGAGCGCAGCAAATAAGCTGTTTCACCTTTTCGATAGTGAGTCAACCCCAGCTGCGGAGTTGGTTTCAGGGACAACGCCGCCGATGCCGACACAAACAATATGATACCCTCGCTTCCGCAGCGCTAAGAACCAGGTCTAGCCGTGGGAAGGTGGTCACGTATTCGTCGACGTGCCGGGGCCTACGTGAAATAACCGGCGCGTCGGCAACTGAACAGCACCCTATCCGCCACACAAGAACAGGGGGGGGGGGGGGACCCTTTCCTCCTCTTTCTGCATGGCGGCGACGGTGTTCTATGCAGTCACGTTATCTTGACTCTCTAGCGGCGTCAGCGGCATCCAGCGGTATCAGTCGGTCGCTGCTAGCGCTGGGGGGATGAAAGGGGGGCGGAGCTGGTTACGAGGTCAACGCCGACGACGACGCGAAACCCAGGAACGGACGCCAAAGAGCTGCGCTCTAAAATCGGCAGTGGCTTAGCTCTGCTATGCAAGGATATACGTAGCGTGAGCAGTGACGTCACGTGGCTCTGCGCCGGTGCCAGCAGCGACAGCGGCAAGCGCTCGCGGCGAGGCGACGGCGGACATGCGCGGCGAGGCGCGCCAGCTATGTGCAGTGACGTCACACGCTCCTCGCGCATGCGCAGTATGGTCGACGGAGGGAGCACGGGAAACGGCGAGACTGTGGCCAATATAGCTCACGCTACACAATGGTGCTCCAACTACTGCTGAGCCTGGTTACAGAGCGAAAGCTATGGTGTATCGGGCAACTATAAGTGGCTTGGCGTGTGTAACGTTGAGTGCGTTCCAGACTCTGGATAAGCAGCGCGTCCCACCCTGCCAGCCTGGCAAGTGGCAGTTAATGGTTCACTGCGACGCTTTGCTGACCCAATGAACGCTGCAACCTATTGCAGCAGTGCCGCGTGTCTGCCACAACTTTGTTAGCTCTAACACATGCAGCCCACATTTATCTCTCTCATCACCCCACATACCTCAAACCGCGATTCAGGCGTCCTCTGACACTGGGAGCCAGTTTTGCGCACTTCCTTTCCGTAAAATCATCGCAGTATAAAACGTTTCCAACACCAACGCCAGTGAAGGTGCCGAGGAGGCGCGGCTACGGCCGCTTATCCGTTTTTTTCAGCCAGCGTCCCCTTCGGCGGACACGTTCATTGCGACGCACGTCATTTCTTTTCTTTGGCTCTTTCCTCTTTCAACTCGCTTCTATCTGCATGTGGCAGCGCTGGTGGCTCGGCTGGTGCCAGTTGGCAGGCCCGTGCAATTTCCGTTCATTTTATGCGAAGCATATTACTAGAGCTACACTACAGCCCGTCGAGCGCGGCGGTGGAGCTACCATTGACCTTTAGCGTGACCACGTGGCAACATGACGTCACAGCAGAGGAGAGATGGGCTGCCGGCTCGCGCGGTCGGCCGCGGCGGTGGAGGCTCCACATCAGAGGCACGGCGGCTGACCACGTGACAACATGACGTCACAGCAGAGGAGAGATGGGCTGCCGGCTCGCGCGGTCGGCCGCGGCGGTGGAGGCTCCACATCCGAGGCGCTGCAGCTGACCACGTGACGCTACAGCAGCGGTATAAAGCTGAGCTTGCCTCGCTCTCCGGGCACTTACGAGGCGGCCAGGTGTTGGGATTAGATTCGATTAGATTGGATTGGACTGGACTGGATTGGATTAGATTTGATTAGATTACATTAGATTAGAATAGATTACATTGGATTGGATTGGATAGGAGTGGATTTGATTGGAGTGGAATGAATTGGATTGGAATGAATTGGATTGGAATGGATTGGAGTGGATTGAATTGGAATGGAATGGATTGCATTGGATGGGATTGGATTGGTTTGCATTGGATTGGATTGAGTTGGATTGTATAACCGATGCATCACCACAAGTCTAACCACAAGCACCACCACCAGCTACACTACGAGCTGTACCATGGCGTACGTACGGATATTGCTTTCACAATTACCGGGCTTAACCAAGCTAAGCCACAGATTTTTTCTCTCAGTCGCAACAACAACAAACAACAACACCAATCAACGCAATGAGCGCCGACGGCCTATGGCTTCAGTGCCGCGTTTCTATCAAAACGTTGTCAATGCCAACCGATGCAGCGCACATTTTTCACTATCGCCACATAGGTTAAAGCACTACTCAGGTGTCCACTGTTCCAAGAGGGCAGTTATGCGCCTTTCCTTTGCTTGCCAAGCTCCCACTCCATTTGTTTTGTACCTTAAAGCGCGACTGAGCTGTCCACTGTCCCAAGGGCCAGTTAGGCACCTTTCCTGTGCTTTCAAAGCACAAGGTCATTTGAAGGTCAAATTTGCACGGTAAGCGATTGAAGCTTGAGGTCCCATAGTGAAGCTATTGCTTCAATAATTTCGACCACCTGGGGATCTTTCCCGTGCACTCGCATCGAATTAACACACGGGCGCCTTTTGCATTTCGCATCCACCGAAACGGAGCCACCGCGGCCGGGTTCGAAGCCGGGAACTACGACTCAGTAGCCGAGCGCCCTAGCCACTGAGCCACCACGGAGGCTTGCTTTGTTCTTCCAACGCGCCGAAACTGGGCGTTCGTCATGGGCTGACAGGTGTTGCGCGATATAGCCGTCTCATAAGGCTTAACTTCAGTATCTACTTTTTAGAGCGCAGCTCGTGGCTTCCCTGCACATCCTTTCCCTCTGCCCGGCGGACCCTCCCCCGCGGGACCTAGAGAACCTCAAGACCTGGGAGGACTGGGAGACCCTGCTGCGCTCGGAGGACCCGGCCGTGCAGACCATCGCCACCAACCGGGCTGCCAGTGTTATGGACGTTGGGAACATAAAATCTTGAGTACAGTGGGGTCGTGCAGGGACCCTGGGGCGTGCCCCGAATTCCTCTTCTAATAAAGTTTTATTGCGAAAGCAATTCTCGCACTTTCAAGTCTTCGCGTGACCCGGCCGCAGTTATGTTTGACCTTTACCAGAGTGAATATATGGGCGACCAACTCACTCCTTCAGATAGCCCGGCTGCAGTTACGCCTCGCCGCGCACCTGTGGCGCTACTGCCGCTGTGACGTCATACCAGCTGTAGATTATGGGTGACCAACACGCTCCTTCAGAGAGCCCGGTTGCAGTTACGGTGTGTGCTTGCCACGCTGCGCACCTGTAACGCTACTGCCGCTGTGACGTCATACCAGCTGTAGATTGTTTTCTTTCTCTCAATCGCAACAACATCAAAAATTCGTTGTGGCTTAGCTTGGTTAAGCCCGGTAATTGCGAAAGCAATATCCGTACCTACGCCATGGTTCAGCTGGTAGTATAGCTGGTGGTGGTGCTTGTGGTTAGACTTGTGGCGATGCATCTGTTATACAATCCAATCAAATGCAATCCAATCCAACGTAATCTAATCTAATCTATTGTAATCCAATCCAATGCAGTACAATCCAGTCCAGTCAGGCCGCCGTTCATGTGCACCGCCGTCGCGCACGGACGGCGCGAGATCGCGAAGCAATGTTAAGCCGCTGGTAGTTGGCACAGCTACTGCTTTCTATAGCGACGTGAGTCGAGCCTAATATCTTCAGCGTAACGCCACAATCGCGCTCCTAGCGGAGAGCGCAGGAGTTAGGCGCCGGTGGTGGCACCGCCGCGGCTTGCGACGGCGCGAGTCGGTCGTCCTTCTCTTCGGCGTGATGTCACACATGACGTCACACAGAGGTCAACTAAAGGTCAATGGTGGCACCGCCGCGCCACGGCGAAGGCTGAAAGTGCAAGTAGTAAAGCTTTCGCTTTAAAAACGAAGAAATTCAGGGGGCACTTTGGCTCTTTAAAGTGCTGCAAGGCGAAAGCGTTTCCTGGCCACTGTTTGTTTTTATTTACGTTTTATTTTACAGATTTTGTTCTTTTCTTGCTCATTTTCTTAATTTTATTTTTTTTTATTTTAATTTTCACATCTTATTTTCATTTTGTTTTTATTTTTGTTTATTTTCTTATTTTTGTTTTTTTTTTCTTTTCTTGACTTTACTCCTTTTATTTTATTTATGAACTTATAGATGCGCCTTTATTTATGCTGGAGCCTTAAGCCTTTTAAGCAGTGACGCCGAAAGGCGGACGAATCTGCCGACGCGTCTGTCGACACGGCTACCGACGCGTCTGTCGACACTCCTGCCTGATCTTTCCTTGATTTTTTGACTCTCCTCCATCTGCACGAGGCAGCGGTGGTGGCTCGGCTTGAGCCAGTAGGCAGGCCCGTGCAATTTCCTTTTCATCCTCCTCTCAGTTACAACAACACAACACACAGCTCTCCGGGCACTTACGAGGCGGCCAGGTGTTGGGATGACGCCTAGAAGCAGGGCTGATTTGAACGAGAAGCGAAAGCTTCAGCGTGCCACAGAGACCGATGGAGAGCGGGATGAACGTCTGGCTAAGCGGCGTGCTCAATATGCGGCTCGGCAGCATCCGAGATGCAGGTTGACAATTTCGGAAATTGTTGTCACGTGTTGCTACACTTCTAGTGGTTGTATTAAAATGACCAAGTATTCGACCAAGGAAAGCCATGTATTACCAAGCCTAGCCATCAATATGCTTCGCATCTGACTAGGCTTAACCTTAGCTAAGCCTCAGCCATTTATTTATTGGTCATATTTTTTTATTTTTTTGCTCCTTTTCTTAATTTTGTTGTTTTTATTTTTTATTTTCACATCTTATTTTTATTTTGTTTTTATTTTTGTTTATTTTCTTATTTTTATTTTCCTTTCCTTGACTTTACTCCTTTTATTTTATTTATGAAGCTCATGCATTATAGATGCGCCTTTATTCATGCTGGAACCTTGAGCCTTTTAAGCAGTGACGCCGAAAGGCGGACGAATCTGCCGACGCGTCTGTCGACACGGCTGCCGACGCGTCTGTCGACACTCCTGCCGACGCGTCTGTCGACACGGCTGCCGACGCGTCTGCTAACCACAGTATGAGGCATTAAAGGCTTTCGCCTTAAAATTACCGAAGACGCTTTGAGTCGTCGCGCAGCGGCGGCCGGTAGCCACGCGTGGCCTGTAGACGCGGCGCACTGCGTTCCTTCAGTTGGTGGTGGTGGTGAAAAACTTTAATCAAAGAGAGCTTGAGGGTAAAAAACCCTGCTGCATGGTCGGTATCCTTAGTCCGGGACACCGCATGACGAGGCCCCGTCTCGCGCCCGCTTGACCAGAGTCCTTTGGGACTCCAGTGTGGAGCAGTTGAGGAGGGCAGTCTCCCATGCCTCTCGGGTGGGGGTGGGGGAGGGGGGAAGGTGAGGATTCTGAGTACATGCCCACACCATGTGAAAGATATCGCAGATCTCTCCACAGTGCGGGCAGCGCCCATCTGTGTTCGGATCGAAGTGTTTTGCTATTGCAGGACAGAGAAGGGTTCCTGTCTGCAGGCGCCGCAGAGTTCGCTCCTCCGCCTTACTCAGCCCCTTGGCGGGTGCCGGGTAGAGACGGTGGCTGTCGCAATAATAAATTAGGATTTCGCGGAACCGCAGAAGCGGTTTATGAGCTTCTGAGCCATGAGAGCTAGGATGAGGAGCCCGGTATGTGAGCGCTCGGGCGGCCGCATCAGCGGCCTCATTGCCTCGTAGACCCTGGTGGCCAGGAGCCCAGATCACTTTTGTGCGAGTTGGATCAGCGAGAGCGCGTCTTAGAATTTGCGAGGCAAGAGGTGATATTTCGCCTGCAAGATAATGTTCACAGGCCCGGCGAGAGTCTGTGATTACCGTTTTCGATTTTGGATCGGCGGCAGCGAGAGCTATTGCGACTTCCTCCGCTCGTGTTGAATTTGGGGCCCGAAAAGATAGCCCATCGACATTCATTCCCTGGTGGACTACGGCAGCCGTGAAGAATCCCGCGGGCGACGGCCCTGTGATGTCCACGTAATAGACGCCCTCTTTATAACCATATTGCCTCTCAAGCGTGCGAACCCGCGCTTGTCGTCTGCCTTCATGTGAAGCCATGTCCATGTTACGCGGGAGCGGAGCGACCAAGAGCATGTGGCGCCACAGCACCGGGATGTTCTCCGTCCCCTCTGGTATGCATGTGTGTTGGATGTGTAAGCGGTTTAGCAGGCGGCGCCCAGGCACCGTCTGCGATAGGCGCTGCGCTTTTGCTTTCGCAACCTACCAGGCTTAACCAAAGCTAAGCACGCGCCAATTTTTTATGCGAAGCATACTACTTTAGCTACCACTTCAGCCCTTCACCGTGGTTATGCGCCTCCAAATCACGTGATACATGACGTCACACCACGTGACACGATGACGTCACGACAGTGGAGAAACGGGGGCCCACCTCGCGCCGTCGCTGTGGTTGTGCGCCTCCAAATCACGTGACACGATGATGCCACACCACGTGACACGATGACGTCACGGCGGTGGAGAAACGGGGGTCCACCTCGCGCCGTCGCTGTGGTTGTGCGCCTCCAAATCACGTGATACATGACGTCACACCACGTGACACGATGACGTCACGACAGTGGAGAAACGGGGGCCCACCCAAAGCCACCTCGCGCCGTCGCTGTGGTTGTGCACCTCCAAATCACGTGATACATGACGTCACACCACGTGACTTGATGACGTCACGACAGAGGAGAAACGGGGGCCCACCTCGCGCCGTCGCTGTGGTTGTGCGCCTCCAAATTACGCGACACGATGATGCTTCGCATTCTCCAGGCTTAACCAAGTTAAGCCTCAGCCATTTTTTTCTCTCTCTCTCTCTCTTGTCGCCCGTTTCTGCGTTTCGCGGTGTCGCCGTTGTCCGTTGTAACCAGCAGTGGACACCTTGGTCGCGCTCTAAGCTGCGAAACCAATGAAGCGAGGAGCTTGGAAAGCAGAGGCAAAATTGGGTAAATTGGTTTTTGAGGAAAGCAAATGGCGCACTATCTGTCTGACACATCTAGGTGGACACCTGAACCAGGGGGAAGGCGCATAACTGCCCTCTTGAAACAGTGGACACCTCAACCGTGCTTTAAACTGAGGTGATAGTGACAGATGTGCGCTGCATCAATACCTCCTAGAAACACTTGCCATTTTAAGGAAAGGAAGCGCGCATAACTGGTTCTGGGTCAGTGGACGCCTGAATCGCGCAGACATGGACAACGTTGTGCCAGAAACGCGGCGCTGAAGCCATAGGCCGTCGGCGCTCATTGACATTGACGTTGACAACGTTTTACACTCGGATCATTTCAAGGAAAAGAAGAGCATAACTGCCTCCCTCGGTCAGCGGACGCCTCAAATCGCGCTTATAGGTACGTGGGGTGATGAGAGAGAGCGCTAACAAAGGTGAGCGCTCTCTCGCGAACAACCATTAAGTGTCACCTGCCAGGGTGGCATGGTGGGTGAGGACTTTAATGTACATACTAAGACAAACAGGAATTTCTTACTACTTATGCGGGGGAACATCCCGTTCCTCTCGCTCGTAACGCCTCCCATAGCTGTGTCCACCTCGCGGAATACTTGCATAGACCTCGTCTTCAAGAACCAGGCATTGTGCAGCAAGTCGAGCATATATCCATCTATTTCTCCGACCACAAAGCTTCCTTCACGACATTGAAGAACTGTTAGTGGAGTGTTTCTTGAAGAAGTAATATGTGCGAAAAATAGCAAGTTGTCTGTAATTGTACATATATGCCTTGCTCGAATCCTTTGCCTCAATCTATCGAAAAGCCCAAAACAGTTGATGAGCTGCGCTCAAGTTTCGCATTAGGAAGTAACGTAACCGTCGGCAATTTTTTTTTCCTATACATCTTCTGATAGATCCGCTCATTTCTCAGCCATGGGTTCGCAATGATCACGGTGAGATAGAGACATTGCCTTTTCGGCTAGGGGCTTGAGGGACACCGCAGCGATTGGTACTGTCATCGTTTCTCCTCAATCTCTCCCTCATAAAAATACTACCCAGACTACCCGGGCTGAGACACATTCTACGCAGATCATATCACCCTCTGGACCACAAGCCGGAGCGACAATCAGAGGGAACGTTGCAAAGCGTCGTAGACACGATCGCAGAGCTTGCATGTCAAGCAGGCCTACCATGCTCACACCGAAAACCGGAGCTACTGGTCATCAGAAGGCAAACCTAGAGGTCCCGGTGCCAGGAGACAAGAACCTCCAACCCCGGTTTAACGTGTGTGTGAGGGGACTTCCTACCAAGGAGGTGGTCTATAAGCGTCTTGGAATTGTATCTGCAAGCTAACAGGAAAACTAAAGTAACCCTGGAAAAACTGAAAACGTCCGTTAATAAGTCATTTAAGCTAATTAGAAGAATCGCCTACCGCAAAACGGGGTAACATCTGCAGGATAGTGCAGGTATTTGTCCTGAGCAGGATTGTATATATACTGCCTTACCTCAAGCTAGCTGCCCCGGAACACCTCAAGGCGCGGTCCTGTCTCCCCTCCTCTTCAATTTGGCAATGCTTCATCTTCCCTCCAAATTGTCCTCTTTGCCCGGGATACATCACGCTCTTTATGCGGATGACATTACAATCTGGGCCACGCAAGGTAACCTGGGCCACATGGAATCCTGCCTGCAAGCAGCGGCGACCCTAGTCGACGACTACGCGGCCTACTGCGGACTCCAGTGCGCCCCGCCGAAATCAGAATTTGTGCACATACGTCCCTCCCCTCGGGACAAAACTCCGCATTGCATCAGTCTCCCCTCGGGACCGATCCGGGAGTCCAAGGAGATCCGCGTCCTTGGTCTCTTCATACACCACCAACGCAGAGTCGACACCACCCTAGCCAAACTTCGCACGGTGGGAGACCAGGTGGGCCGCATGGTCCGCCGGGTCTCCAACAAGCGGGGCGGATTACGAAGCAAGGATGCACTGCGGCTTGCCCATGCTTTCGTAACGAGTAGAATCCTCTACTCAACCCCCTACTTGCACCTGCGCAAACATGATGATGACCAACTGGAGGTCATCCACCGGAAAGTCATCAAGCCGGCTCTCGACCTCCCGGTCACCACGTCCAACCAGCGACTTCTGGCCTTGGGCGTGGTGAACACATTTCGGGAGCTTCGAGAGGCCCACTTAGTCAACCAATACACGCGTCTTGCACAGACCACGTCCGGTCGCCGCCTCTTGGACCGGCTACACATCAAACATGACTACCACATTGAGGAAAGGGAGAGAGTGCCAGAACCCTGGAGACGCGCCCTCCGGGTCCGACCCCTTCCCCGCAACATGTCCAGAGAAGACCATAGCGGTCGTCGCCAGGCGCGCGCGGAAGCGTTGGCGCGATACTATGGTAACCAACAACATGTGTATTACGTGGACGTCGCCGGCCCGCACCACGGGGTGTGGTACACGGCCGCAGTCGTACACAACACAAACACAGTCAACGGGCTCACTTTCAAAGCCTACAGCGCAACACACGCGGAGGAGATTGCCATTGCTCTTGCTCTCACTACTCCCAAGTCGAAACACATCATCACCGACTCGCGAGGGGCCTGTCGGAACTACGAGTTGGGCTGGGCTCCCCCGCTTGCCTGGCGCATACTGGAATATAGCCGTCGATCTGGAGATCCAACTCCACGCAACCTGATTTGGGCCCCCGGTCACCAGGGAAACGAACAGGCCGATCAGGCCGCCCGCGCACTCTCTCCCCGGGCTATCTCCCTGTCCTTGGAAGGGTACTCCCAATCAGACAATCTGGCCATTACATTCAAACAAATCACCGATTACTACAAGGAGGAGCACCGGCGCTACCCGGCCCCTTGTAAGGGTCTGGATCGCGCTGACGAGCGCCTCCTCATCAAAATTCTTACTAACACTGTACTGTGCCCGGCGGTGCTTAAACATTTCAATACATCCTTTAATGGCGCGTGCCAGTTCTGTGGGGAGGTGGCTGACACCTTCCACATGGTTTGGGCGTGTCAGTCAAACCCATCTATCCCCCCCAACCCCAACCCCACCAGAGAGGACTGGGAGGCGGCCTTGCTCGGCTGTCAGGACCTAAAGACCCAAAAGGCCTTGGTTCACCGGACGCGGGCGGCGTTGCTTGCCAATGGGGCCTCGGAATAGGGGCTCCACCTAGTATTGTTCGGGGAAAGGGCCAATAGGGCCTGCCCCAATCACCTCTCTGTAAATATTTATTGCATTATAAATGTTTTTCACCACCACCACCCCGGAGAAGGGCAGAGCCGAGGCGATAATTAGGCAAGCGCTTCACGTCGGCAGAAATAAAAAATTCAGGGGGCACTTTGAGGCAGCGCCTCGACGTCCCCACGTGGGAGACCTAAGGCCCCGTCGGCGAAAGCTCTGCAGGACTATGAATAAAGTTGTTACCAACCAACTTTGGGTCTCTAAAGTGCTGCAAGGCGAAAGCGTTTCCTGGGCACTGTTTGTTTTTATTTGCTGTTTATTTTTCATATTTAGTTTTTTATTTTTTTCTCCTTTTGTTAACTTTATTGTTTTTATTTTTATTTTCACATCTTATTTTTATGTTCTTTTATTTTTGTTTATTTTCCTAATTTACTTTTTTATTTTCCTTTTCTTGACTTTACTCCTTTTATTTTATTTATGAAGCCCATGCATTCACTAGTAGTAGTAGTAGTAGTAAAAACATTTATTTATTTATTTATTTATTTATTTATTTTTTTTTTTCAAAAGGAAGAGTTAGGGAGTAGGGGGATGGGGATAGATAGATGTGGAGCTACAGTGGTCGGTCTTCCCTAGTCCAGGATACCGTTGGCCTCCGCCGCTGCCTTGGCCCTCGTCACCAGCATAAGCTGAGTGCTCGGGTCGGAGTCAGCCAGGAGGGCCTCCCACTGCTCTAGACTAGGGCCATTTACCTTTGGTAGTAAAGGGCTTTTTTCGCAGCCCCAGGTGGCGTGGTACGTTGTGGCGTAGCCCCCACACCACACGCACTCTTTCGCGTATCTGTTCGACCACATTTTGTGATACATGGCTCTGCTTGGGTAGGTGTCTGTTTGTAGTCGTCTGAGCGTGGTGGCCTGCTCTCTGTCGAGGATATCCGCCGGAGCCGAGTACTTCTTGCGCGCTCCCAACAACGCCTTCATTGCCTCCCCGTAAGATTCTGGCGTGCTGAAGGGTTCCACCGGCAAACCCGCCCTCCGGTTCGTGAACCCTCGGACAACGGTGTCTGCCATGAGATTTCCCTCAACACCAGTGTCAGGGACCCAAATGATGGTGTGTTGAATGTTTGTGTTGTTTGATCCATGTCTGTGTTGTTTTTGTTCGAAGAGGATACTCGCGGCTTTTCGGCCGATCCTTCCATCTCTGTACGCCCTTGCTGCAGCCTGAGAATCCGTGGCTATCCAGTAATTCAGTCCCTGCCGATTGGCTTCAGTCAGGGCTAGAGCTATGCGATCTCTTCCGCTGCTTGTGTTGTCCTTGTGCGCACTGATGCACCAGTAACTATATTCCCATTGGCGTTCACTACTGCTACCGCCCTAGCGTTTTCCTTCGTTCTGTACTTGGACGCGTCAACATACAGAACCATCTGTTTCTTCTTTAGGAACCTGTCCAACTCCAATGGTCTCGCCGCCCGTCTTCCTTCGTGGTTCTTCGGGTCCATGTTTCTGGGCACTGGTTTAACCAAGAAAGTGCTCCTAATTTGGCTGTCAATGTCTGTCTTGTCTTCGCCCTCGTCTTCTGCCGGGTATCCTAGCTTGATCAGTAGTGCGCGGCCAGCGGCTGTTCTTTTAAGTCTTTCCATTTGAAATCTGAGCATGGTTTCGTTGTGCTCCTCATAGGTGCCGTACACCCCCATGTCCATCAGCTTCTCTGTCGAGGCGCAGGTCATGACGCCTAAGGCTTGCTTATACGCCCTTCTGATGCATGTTTCCATTTTGTTCTTTTCCCCTTTGTTAGGTTGTAGGTACGGAAGCGCGTACGTCATCCTCGGTATGATGAGCGCAGAAGTGATCCGTAACGCATCTCGCTCCTTCACCCCTTTTCTCTTGTTCGTAATCCGGCTTAACATCCTGCATATCTGTTTCGTAGAGTGTTCCAAGAGCTGGATGGTATGGTCCCGTTTGCCTTTCTCCTGCAGCCACATTCCCAAGATGCGAAGCTTATTTGTCCTTCTTACGGGTTGTCCATCTATCTCTAATTCTATCGTTCCCCTGTCCTCTTTATTTTTGTGAAGTCTAATAAATTCTGATTTTTCTGGGGAGCACTACATCCCGCTAAATAAAGCAAATTGACCGATCTCATCCGCCGCTCTTTGCAGTATTTCTTGCTTGTTTCCCGTCGATCCTTTTGTCGTCCACACTGTGATGTCGTCCGCATAAACTGAATGTTCTACATCTTTGATGTTTTTCAGTCTTCTAGTTAATCCAATCATTGCTATGTTAAAGAGCAAAGGTGAGATGATGGATCCTTGTGGCGTCCCTCTGTTTGGCGTCGTCTTCTTTTCTGACCTAATGTTGTTGATGCCGATCGTTGCTGTTCTGTTAGACAGGAAGGCCTTTACGTATGCGAAGATCCTTTCCTCACAGTTTGTTGCCGAGAGTTCTGTGAGAATGGCATTGTGGCCGATGTTGTCGAAGGCTCCCTTGAGGTCTACGGCCAAGATTACGCCTTCTCGAGTGCCCGATATTTGTTTTAGTACCGTGTCTCTTAACTGGAGCATCACGTCTTGCGTGGAGAGCCCCGTTCTGAACCCGAACGTGGTATCCGGAAACAGACCGTTGTCCTCCATGTAAATGCTCAGTCTAGTCTTGACCACTTTCTCGTATAGTTTACCGAGGCATGAAGTTAGTGAAATGGCCCTAAGGTTCTCCAAACTGGGTGTTTTCCCTGGTTTAGGTATCACGATAATCTCAGCGTGTTTCCACTCCGCCGGGACCGTGCCCCTTTCCCAGTGCTCGTTGATTAGTCCAGTCAGGCTTTCGATTTGGCCATCACTGAGGTTTCTGATCATTGCATTTGTTACTTGATCTTTTCCCGGTGTTGTGTTCCTTGTGAATGACCTGGCAGCCGCGTATACCTCGTAGTCTTTTATCGGTTCATCCAGCTTCGAGTTCCTTGTCCCTGAATATACCATGGTGCAGGGTGGCACTTGCGTGCTTCCGACGTACCTGGACCAAAGAAAATCTGTAATCTGGGCGTCCGTTCCCTGAAAATTGTGCGTGATACGTTCTATCGTTTTGCTGTTTTCTCTTTTCGATTTTGTCGGGTCTATGAGGTGCCTGAGCAGCGCCCATGTTTTAGCGCTACCCAAGTTGCCGTTTAGTTCATTGCAAATTTGGTGCCAATTATCTCTAAGTAAGTTTGCAGTGTGGTCTATAGATGCGCCTTTATTCATGCTAGAACCTTGAGCCTTTTAAGCAGTGACGCCGAAAGGCGGACGAATCTGCCGACGCGTCTGTCGACACGGCTGCCGACGCGTCTGTCGACACTCCTGCCGACGCGTCTGTCGACACGGCTGCCGACGCGTCTGCTAATGACAGTATGAGGCATCAAAGGCTTTCGCCTTAATACTCCTGGTACTGGGAATACATAACACACTAGAGGGGCTCATGGAGGCTCCATTTCTGTTTCGCCTCCACAGAAACGCGGCCGCCGCGATCGGATTCGAGCGCGTGAACTTCGGCTCAGTAGCCGAGCGTTCTAAGTACTGAGCCATTGCAGCCGTTGTGCAAAGCGGGCCCCGCTATGCGAACGCATTATGGGGCTCAGCAGTCAGAAAATGCGGCGTTCCGTCCACGAGAAGTGATGATGATGATGATGTGCTTAGGCTTAATGGCACATGACCGAAACTCACGAAAAGCTATTTCTCTCTTTCTTCTTTCACTCCCTCCTGTATCTCTTCCCTCACGGCGTGGTTCGGGTGTCCACCGAGAATTCAGCCAGTTACTGCGGCATTTTCCTTCCCCAAAAACCACTATATAAGAAATGGATGGATAGTCCGAAACAATGAACGCATGGATGCAAAAAGGGAACGCTGGTAGTGAGGAGAGACGCATGTGCAGCACCAATAGCGTTTCAGGAGACCTCCACCACATCACCCTTGACGTGTGCCTTCAATTGCAACCTGTCTCTCTTACTAATCGTTATTAACCGTCTTTGCTACTTCAGTGATGAAAAACGGAGATACTTGTACTCCCAGGAGCGTAAAGAGAATGGCCTTTAAGGTCAAAAGGGAACGTACTTATTCGACAAGAAGCTGCGATTTTGTCACCGAGCAACGCCCAAGCTACCGCGGTAAGTAACGCTCGACAATATTCAGCCGCAGTGGCCTACATTCTTTCATTCTGTCAGTCATCAAGGTCACGGCTGTCCACGGCTGTCAATCAAGGCCACGGCTGTCAATCAAGTATGTTCTAGCCCGGCGTTGTTGTGTTGTTGTGACTGAGAGGATGAAAGGGAAATTGCACGGGCCTGCCTACTGGCTCGAGCCAAGCCACCACCGCTGCCACGTGCAAGCCCGGCGTCCCTTGGCCAGTCAGTAGCGTCCAATTCAACCGTTTGCTCTTCTCCACTTGCTTTAAGGAACCGTTTCAAAATATTGAATAGTGATGGTCCGTCAACTGTAAAAAAATTACATTTAGAGCAGCTTACGCGATGGAAGCAGCGAGTTATAATCTTATTATTGTGAAACAACGCGTGACGGAATCACGACTGTGTGTTTTACGGAAGGTTTACGGTGAGCGCTTAATGGTGCGAGAAATATGTGAACACATACGTGGGGAAAGGGTGCCTCAGTAAAGCTTCCTTTGGGATTGATTGACAAATTTAAAGATTGGCAATTACCAGAGCCTTGGCTGGTCCGCTTATTCGGGCAGCCACTGGCCTGCGCCGCAGCGGGGGCCCTGCGAACCAGTCCTCGTTGCTGGTCGGAGTCCTCGCTGTGCAGAACGGCCTCCCACTGCTCCAAATTGGGATTAGGAAGTCTGTCTATAGCAGGATTGAATTGGCATGCCCACGCCATGTGAAAAGCCGTAGCTATTTCTCCACAGTGTGGGCACTCTGGTTTGTAGAGTGAGGTTGTTGTTGTTGCGACTGAGAGAAGGATGAAAAGGAAAGTGCACGGGCCTCCCGACTGGCTCAAGCCGAGCCACCGCCGCTGCCACGTGCAGATAGAGGAGAATGAAAAGATAAGGGGAAAGAGAGAAAAGACACGCGACGCAACAACCGCGTCTGCCGAGGCGGACGCTGGCTGAAAGAACAGATAAGCGGTCTACCATTGGTGGAGTTTTAAGTGGTGTTACGAGAGCGTCTGTTTGTAGCTACCACGTGCAGAAAGAAGAGAATGAAAAGATGAGGAAAGAGCGAAAAGACGCGCGACGCAACAACCACGTCCGCCGAAGCGGACGCTGGCTGAAAATGGTGGTTTTAAGTGGTGTTACGAGAGCGTCTGTTTGTAGCTACCACGTGCAGCAAGAGAAGAATGAAAAGATAAGAGGAAAGAGAGAAAGGACGCGCGACGCAACAACCGCGTCTGCCGAGGCGGACGCTGGCTGAAAGAACGGATAAGCGGCCTACCATCGGTGTTTTAAGTGGTGTTGCGGGAGCGTGTTTGTAGTCGGCGAAGGGTGTGATTTTTCAAGGCGAAAGCCTGTAATGCCTCGCACGTTACAGCTGTGTCGGCAGATTTGTCCGCGTTTCGGCGTCACTACTTAAAATAAAAACTGTGTCGAGGCTGGGTATCGAACCAGGGCCTTTGGCATAAGGAGCGGAGACGCTGCCACTCCGCCACGACGGCGCATAGTTTGAGCATGAATAAAGGCGCATTTAGTGAATGCATCGGTTTCAAAAATAAAAGAAATAAAAAATAGAAATAAGAAAAGGCACAAAAATAAAAATACAAGATACCAAAACATAAAACAATGAAAATAAGAAAAGAAAAAGAGAATAAAAATTAAATATGACAGATAAAAATTAAACAAACAGTGCGCCATGAGGCGCTGTGCTTTTTCTCTCGCTAGAGTTACAGTATATGCTACCAAAGGTATATGCTCCCTGTATATGCTCCCTGTATATGCTTCCTGTATAAGCTCCCTGCGGGAGCATATACAGGAACTCTAGCTCTTGCAACCTACTAGGCTTAACCAAAGCTAAGCCCCCGCCAATTTTTTCAGAGCGTTAACTGGCCAGAAATGCGGCATAGGTCTTTCACTTCGTCTCACCTCGCCTCTAATGAAACGTATAAGTGATAAATTTGCTTAATTTTTTTATTCAGAGAGATGATTCTGCCTCTTCTAGGCTCAACACCAGAGTCGGTTTCCTGACAGTAATGTTTCCCGCCCTGACAACCAGATGGCGCCACTATAGGCTTTTATTTTTGCGTCTGTGCTAGCATACGCTGAACTAAAAGTGAGAATGCGCCTGCGTTTAACATATGTAAGCATGCATACGCTTATGTTAAGAAGACGACAGCGTAAAGTTATGCTCTTTTCTCACTATATCTGTGTATGCCGCTAGCAGCGACGCGGTGTGGAAAAGCGAGAAATAGCAGCGGCGCGGCGGATCCGCCTCGAACGCGCGTGAACAAGTGAGAACAGGTCCTTGTTTTCGCGGCGAGCGAATCCGCTTCGCTCGCCGGATTTTTGGGCAAGTGTGAACGCGCCTTTAGAGAGCCAAACTGCCCCCTGAATTTTTGCCTTGTCTAGAAGTGGTGTAACGAGAGCGTCTGTTTGTAGTCGGCGAAGGGTGTTCTTCTGCCTTGTCTAGTTATGCGAGGTGTAGGGTATGTCTGTCTGGCCCGTCTGTAGGCTTGTAGGCGTTCGGCGAAGCTGGTTATGGGTTGTGTAACGTGTTTCTCTGCCTCGTCGGCTAAGCGGGAATCCCGGTTTAAGAAAGCTAGGGCGTGCCGGTGGGCGGCATCACTCCCTCCCGTGTGTTCCCTGTGCCCTGAAAAACATATGATTGAGGCTTGATTAGGAGGATGTTTGGCTAAGAGTGTGAGACCTGATTGATGGATTAGTCCTTTGTTTATATTCCTGCAGGAATTTTGGGAATCTGTGAGAATATTAGCGTTTGGGTTGGTAGCTAGCGCTAGCGCAATGGCTGCCTCCTCTACGTAAGTAGGGTTCGTTATGGCGATGGTCATCCGCCCTTAGATTGAATCGGCTGCATCCACGTGGGGAAACTTTATTTAGCAAGAGAATTCGAGGTCCGCAGGCCTCCTGGGTCTCCACGCGACCCCATTCCCAGCCTAAATGTTCATGTGGTGTTGGTCCGTGAAGTATGCGCCCCGGCTGACGGCTGTCTTCTGCCTGGCCAGGTCCGCTGACCACAGTGAGGTCTCCCAGTCCTTCCAGGTTTGGAGAGGCACCGGCCTGGCGGAGGGAGAATTTAGGTAAGGCTACCCTTGGGGTGGGAGCACAAGATGCGTGCAGAAAGATTGACTGGAGAAAGCAGCGTTCGCGTGTGCAGACGACGCCAAATAGATGATTGACTGTTCTTTGGTACGTAGGGAGAAGTTTCTCTAAACTGGAGATGAGCGATATCGGTCGCATATTGGCTGAGGCGATTGTCTTGTTGGGCTTTGGGATTAGTATTACTTTCCCGTGCGTCCATTGTGCTGGGAGTGTGCCTTCTTCCCAGTTTCTGTTATAGAAGTCTGTTAGTTCCTGGATTGATTTCTCGTCTAGATTTCTGACGGCTGCATTTGTAAACGTCTTCGCCCGGCGTAGTGCTCCTGCACCATTGTTGAGGTGTTCATCGTGAAGCGAGACACTTGCGGCGCCGTTACTTTCCTCAAAACTTTCAGTTTTGTTTCAGTGGTTATGGTGCTCGGCTGCTGACCCGAAAGACTCGGGTTCGACCCCGGCCACAGGCAAAATTCGAGAGGCCTCTGTACTGTGCGATGCCAGTGCACGCCAAAGAACAACAGGTGATCGAAATTTCGGAAGCCCTTCACTACGTCGTCTCTCATAGCCTGAGTCGCTTTGCGATGTTAAACCCCGATAAACCAAATCCAAGCCTCTCATTTCATCCATTCACTCTCTCCTGTCGACTACTGCAATGAGTAAAAAGCACATGGGCGCCTTTCGCCTGCACTGAAACGCGGCCGCCGCGGTCAGGTTCGAACCAGTGTACATAGGATAGAATATAGGATAACTTTATTCAGCACTAGTGCAAGTGTTTTTATGCGGTCAGATGAGTCCATCTCCACGACGGTCGGTCGCCCCTATTCCAGGGCTCCGCTGGATGCTGCCGTCAGCTGAGCTCGCCGTATCAGACCGATCTGGTCATCGCGGCAGTCTCTGGAGAGCAGATCCTCCCATTGCTCCGCACTTTGGTTTGGTATAACTGGGACGACGTCAATTTTTGACATGCCCATGTTATGTGATACAGTGTAGGTTTTTCATGGTACTACGGACAATTGTGGTCGTAAAGTGTGGGGTGAATTTTACTTAGTGTGTTTAGGTTTGGATATGACCCCGTTTGAAGTTGTTTCCATGTGACAGCCTCTTCTTTAAGGATTTGTGCGGTGGTGGGTACTGCATCCTGCTGCCTTTGTAGTCGTTTAGTACGGCCGAGTATTCCCGAGGTACTGGCAGGGATTCCTCAAGGTCGCTGACGTTGGATGCTCGGTAGTTAGTATATCCTCGAGCTATCCTGTCCGTCTCTTGGTTTCCTGCCACCCCCGTGTGCTCCGGTACCCAGATGATCTCATGTTTGATCGGCTTGTGTGGTTCTGTTAAGAAAGAACATGCAGCGCAAAAAAATATTTCCTTAAGATGAGCCACCGACAAGCCCATACCAAAATGTTGGTGGTTCTGCATCTGTTTGTTGTGGCTTGCAGTCTACAGAGCGGAGTATGCGGAGCGGTCTGTGACCGACTCTGCCGCAAAGATGGGTGGGTAGGCTGCTTGTGAGTCACTAAGAATTGTCAATGACCACCCAGTCCGATAGCCCTCCGCTGCCGCTAGAGCGACGGCCGCTTCTTCAGCCTCGGCTGTCGTGCAGCGTTGCAAAGAGGCGCTGGTAATCTCGTGTAATTTCGAGTTGACTACAGTGTTCACTTCGTTGTTGGTGTTTTCTCCCCTTGTCATGGCGTATGTGGCAGCGTCCACGTACACTGTTGTATTCTCGGATGCGTGTGTTTTCTGTAAGCGGTCAGCCCTTGCCTCTCTGCGAGCTTTGCGGAGGTTAGGGTCCATGTTTCTTGGTATCGGTGCCACCCTTAGCGTGCTGCGGTGCTCATCGGGGATCGTTTCGGTTCTGAATATTTCCCGAATTTGCTCGGTGTAGCCCAGTTTCTTTAAGAGAACTCTGCCTGTGGGGGTCTGCTGTATGTAGTCTGCGCATTTGGGCGACATGCTGCGATTCCTGCAGTTCTTCGAACGTGTTGTGCAGTCCCATGGCTAAGAGCTTTTCAGTTGAGGGTTATGGGATAGTCGAAGCGCGGTTTTATACGCTTTGCGTAAAATCGCGTCCACCTGTTGTATTTGACTCTTGGTATGGTTGTAGCACGGGATACTGTACTACGTCGCCCGGCTGACCACTAGGGTCCTGACCACCTTGAGTGTGTCTTCTTCTCGCATGCCATGACGTCTAGGTGAGATGCGCGTAATCATGCGGGCCACTTGGAGTGTAGATGTATTTAAGAGCGCAAGGGTATGAGTACAGCGTTGATTTGACTCTATCCACGTCCTTAGGACTCGTATGAGTGTCTTCTCTGGTATTGGTTCTCCTTCTAGGTAGACTAAGTCGAAGTTCTTTGCTTGTAGGGACTGTTCGGCTCTGTTTTCCTCTCCGCCCCCGTAGGAGCTCAGATTTTTCGGTCGAGCACGCTAGCCCTCTTGCTTTGACGTAGTTTTCCACGCAGGTGGCCGCTTCTTGTAGCCTATCCTCTTTCTCACCGAGTGAGCCAGTATTAGTGCATATGGTGATGTCGTCAGCATAAATGGCATGGCGTGTGTCGTCGATTTCTTCTAGTTGCTTCGCCAGTCCGATCATGGCGACGTTAAATAGCGTCGGTGAGATGACTGACCCTTGAGGTGTTCCCTTGTTAGGCGTTCGAAACTTCTCGGACCGTAGTTCTCCTATACCGATGGTTACAGTTCTGTTTGATAGGAAGGCTCTGACGTAGCTGTGAATCCTTCGCCCGCAGTTCAGGTCGTCCTGGCCTGTCAGTATTGCTTCGTGGCTCACATTGTCAAAAGCCCCTTTGATGTCTAGGGCCATTATTACGTTTTCTCCGTCTCTAGGAACGTTCCGAAGTACTTCTTCATATAATTGAAGGAGTACTTCTTGAGTTGATAATTTTGATCTATGCCGAACATGCTGTGAGGGAGCAGTTCGTTGTCTTCCATGTAGTTTTGAAGTCTCTGCGTTACCACTCGCTCGTATAGTTTTCCCAGGCATAACGTAAGCGAGATCGGTCCGAGGTTTTTTATCTGCAATTTCTTGCCTGGTTTGGGTATCATCACCACTTCGGCATGTTTCCATTTCTCGGGGACTGTTCCAGCTTCCCAATGTTTGTTGAGGAAGTCGGTCAGTTCGGCGACAAGCGCATCGGTGATGTTGCGGATGACTGCGTTGTTTATCTTATTCGCACCCGCGGTCGTATTTCGGGTGGCGTTTCGTATGGCCGCGTAGACCTCTTCTCTTGTGATGGGTCTGTCAAGATTAGCGTTATCGTCTTCCCGGTACTCCCCTGTATAGGTCGGCGGGTTCGTGCTACCAAAGCATATGGCACGCACTCTGTCGAGGAGTTGCGAGTCAGAGCCCTCGAATTGGTGAATCAACCGGTATATGGCTTTATTGTTTTCTGCTTTTGTCTTGGATCAAGGAGCGCTTTAAGGATATGCCAAGTCCGTGGCGTGCTTAGCGTCCCACTAAGAGAATCGCTGAATTGTTGCCAATTTTGTTTTGCCAGCTGTGTGGCCTATGCCTCTGCTTTGGCTGTAATTTCGGCGATCTTAAGCTTGAGTTTCTTGTTATGTTTTTGTTTTTTTCCATCTCCTGGTCAGACTGCCCCTAGCATCCCAGAGTTTTGAGCAGCCGACCGTCCACGTCGGGTGCTTCCGCTGTTCGGTTTATGCTTTTGGTGTACTTGTCTTCCGTATCCCTTAGCATAGTTCCCCGTTCCTCTATCGTCTGTATGTCATTCTCGGTAAGGTTACTGTCGCAGGCTGCACGGAACGCATTCCAGTCCGTTATTTTTGCCGTGCCCAACTGGCGTCTCAGCCTGTCTGACGTTACTTGAGTCTTGAGTATGTAGTGGTCGCTGCCTAAATTTTCCAATAGGATCTCCCATTGTGCTTGTCCGACTTTTCTTACGAATGTGAGGTCGGGGCGGGTGTATACGCTGACGCTATTTCCAACCCTGGTAGGGGTTGCTGGGTCCGTGAGAAGGTTGCAGTTGAAGTTACCCGTGGCTGGTGGAAATTGTGCGGCTGGTTCATGTGGGGTGCTTACGATTATGATATTAGATCCCGGCCGCAGCCTTATGATCAAATCTTCATCTTTGCTTTGGTGGTTGCACGCTGCGACTACAGCGCGGGCTACCTGGTGGGTGTGAAGCAGTCCGACAACCTGTCCCTTCTTCGGTCGTAGGATAATTTTAAAGTCGTTTTTAGGGAGCGGAGGCAGCCTGCGCGTAGGCTGGTGTCACGTTCCTTGTACGTTGGCGTTTCTGCCGGCGGCGGCTGGCCCTCCGTCGGTCGGGTTGACCTGAATTGTCTTCGCCGGGATTCTTTCGGCTGGTGAGATTGCTTCCCGCAGCGATCCGTCTGCTCTTCCTCTGGAGTTTCTTCTGGCGTCTGGACAACGCCAATTCCCAGCTGGCATCATTGTTGCAAGAGTTGGGCGGCTCCTGCATGGCGGACGCCGCGTCATCACTGCTCACCGAGCTCTCAGAGTCAGTGGTGTCGAAGCCGTCCTCATCCATCTCCTGGGCGCCTGGGAAGTTTTGGGGCAATCCTTCCATGGTCTTATGGACTGTATAGTTCACAGAGTGGGGTCGATTCCAGGCCACACCACCGTTGCCTGCTTAGGCCTAGCAGCCCATGTGCTCCCGTAGTCGAAGCTAGGCCTGCCGGTAGGCTTAGCAGGACGCCGCCCAAATCACAGCTTCCAAATTCTATAAGGAGCCAAAATTTGGTCCTGCCGCTCGGAGTCTGGTGTCCAGGCGGTCCAGCTTGTGAGTTCTCTCCACTACAAATAAAATTTGGTGGCACTGTGTACGGTTCCGAATAGTCAAAAACTGTCGAGAGAAATAATTGAGGCTTGCAACATCCGTCGTGCGAAATACCACTGTGCCAGTACACCATCCATTAGTTTATCCCAGAAAGAATTGGATTTTCTGAGAACAGCAGGGCATGCGTTGTGACTCCTTGCGTTGTTTGATTTTATCCCATCCTGTTTTTATTGTTTATTCCGGGTTGTTGGTCTTTTAATTGTGACATAAGGCTAGCTTTTATTCGTCGCAGGCCTTTACTCCTTTTAGTTGTTTCGTGCTTTTAGCCCCCCTTTTTTGGCTCTTTAAAAATTCATCATACGTTATTTCGCGCCATGGCCCTTTACACCCTCCGCTTCTCCTTATCGTCTTTCACCGCCACTACATTTACCAATATGTTTTATCTACTGACGTGACTGTCTTCTGGATTCCGGTGATTGAGCAGCCCTTTTATCAATGTTCCACCCCCTTATGATTGCTATATATTCTCTGTATTTCGAAATAAAAATTCAGTTGATAGTCAGCGCCTGTGTAAGTCCTTCCTTGTTTCTTGTGTCCCGTCCTTTGCGCTGCTCCACCAAGATCATATGCAGGCAAGAGCAGCGGGCTTCCAAAGCTTCGTGGCCCTCCTCTAGGACCCACTACATGCGCGAAATGTTGCCTAAATAAGCTTCAAAAATTTTGTTTGCTTGTTTGCCGTTTATTCAGGGCGTTCGTTCACGTTATCTCCGAAGTTATCTTTGCCAACTACGCATAAGTTTAACATCACTTATAATAACGACATTGCGAAAGCGGATACATAGAGAACAAGTTATGCGATTCGTGACAGGCTCTTTCGTCATTTTTAATCGTCCCCTAACTTCTCGTGGTGCAGGCAGGGAACCAGGCGTCACCAGAGATAAGTACGCCGGGCTACGTGGTGTCCAGCAGCGTGTGTCCCAGCCACCAGGTGCAAGGGTGGCATGCCAGAAAGGCCGAACTACTGCCCTGAATTTCGGCTTGAAAAGAGACAAGGTGAGAGCGAAGACACTTTACACGTGACCGGCGGCAACGCGACCGTGATGGTGACCTTATCACCTTTGGCAGCTTTCGCTGCTGACTAATATGTTATTGTAGCGTGAGCTACATTGGCCACAGTCTCGTCGTTTCGCGTGCTCTCTTGTTCGACCATACTGCGCATGCGCGAGGAGCAAGTGACGTCACTACGCGCAGCTGGCGCGCCTCGCCGCTGCGAGCTGCGCATGCGCGAGGAGATTGCGCCGCGTGTACAAATGTGGAGGGACACACAGCTACTGCGCCGTGTTCCATGAAGGAAAAACGCCAACGGCACTAACACAATGAACGCAGATGGCCTATGGCTTCAGCGCCGCGTTTCTGGCACTACCTTGCCAATGCCTGCAGCCCACATCTCTCTCTCATTACCCCTCGTACCTATAAGCAAGATTCAGGCCTCCACTGACCCGGGGAGCCATTATGCGCACTTTCCTTTCCTCAAAATAATCGGAGTGTACAACGTTTTCAACGCCAACAACACAACGAACGCGACGGCCTATGGCTTCAGCGACGCCGACGGCCTATGGCTTCACCAATGAGAAGAAGAAGAGAAACCATAAGAAATAAACGCTTCACAACTGACACTGCACACTGTCTCGTCTTTTTTTTTGGTTTGGTTTGTTGGGGTTTAACGTCCCAAAGCAAATCAGGCTAAGAGAGACGCCGTACTTAAAGGCTCCGGAAATTTCGACCACTTTTTTTTTTATTCATAGATACACGTACCGGAATTTCAAGGTTTAACAGGGGGGAAGCGAAGCTAATAACAACAAGCTTAACCAAGATATACCAATACCTCACGCTACGTATATCCTGGCATAGCAGAGCTAAGCCACTGCCAATTTTTATTATTCGACGCGCAGTGGCAGCATAAAGTGTAGGAGGGAAGGCTAGTGCGCCTTTTCCTGCATTCAGGGCACAGTGATCTAAAAGTAATATCTGTAGTTCACCATAATCAGGGCGCAGAACTATAACTCTACCCCGCATTGCCACCCAGAGCGCCCATGTTGTCCTTCCGCCATACATTGTAACAGCTGTAATGAAACTATGTATTTCTCTTTTTTTTTCTAATTGAAGAAATCGTTCAAAAGATTTGTTTTTAGACGATTTACATATTTCACCCGACATACTTTTTTCTAAAACTGATCCCAAAAACAAACTGAGCACGCCCGTGTGTAAAAAAATGGCTGAGGCTTAGCTTAGGTTAAGCGTAGTCAGATGCGAAGCATATTGTCGCCGAGTTGCATATCGAGCACGCCGCTTGGCTAGACGTTCTTCACGCTCTTCACCAGTCTCTGTAGCACGCCGCAACTTTTGCTTCTCATTCCAACGAGCAGCCCTGTCTCCAGGAGGCATCTCTATCCCGTGTACGCCTAGCAGAGGCAGGCTCACCCCCTTGTATACCGCCGCTCCAGCATCACGTGTTCACTACAGCGCACCTAGCGGCAGAAGCAGGAAACACATTGGTCGCGGTGCCATAGAGTAATATAGAAGTAAAGAGCGGACACTCCCGTAGGCCCCAGCGGTCGACTTTTGTGCACAGCGCACCTAGCGGACCCGGGGAAACGCACTGGCCTCAGAGATGATAGGCCTAAACAGGAATCTTGGAGGCTCTACTGTCAAAACCTGGTGGTGGGCATCTGCCCTTGACGCAGCTTTGTTGCCTCTTTGGAAGTGCTTAGGAAGAGCCGCCGCCGCCGCCTTTAAGGCCGACAGCTGCAGCTTCTTGTTGGACAGTTCAAGGGGTGGAAGAAACAACCGTCGCAGCACCACAGCAGTACACAAAACGGACGTGCCCACGAAGCTTGCAGACGCCGCAAAAAAATACAGCCGCTCACACCGTCGGTCCGTCGCACACTGCCGCCTGGGCGTGCTTGCCCGTTGGCTTGACGCACTTAAAAGACGCCGCTGTTGCTGACGTAACTGCGACCGTAGGCGCGCAGCGCACGTCACTGCAAGCCAAGATATGCCAAGACCATACTCTTTTTCTTTTTTTATTTGCACGTTCAGTGCCATCTGGCGGAAACGGGAAAGCGCCGAACTCGGCCGCGAAAGGGCCCGAGTGTCCGCTCTTTACTTTTATGTTACTCTATGGCGGCGCCTCGCGCGACGGCGCGAGCTGGGGCAAAAAAAGTCTAGGTGGTGTTGGCTGGGGCCCCGTTTCTCCTATGTCGTTACGTCATGCATCACGTGGTCCTCCTTGGTCGCGACGCCGCGCGCGACGGCGCGAGCTGGGCCCCCGTTTCTCATCTGCTGTGACGTCACGCACCACGTGGTATGACATGGAGGTCACGAAAGGTCAATGGTAACGACACCGCCGCGCTCGAGGAGATGGGTTGGGCTATTTTATGGTGTCTTCGGCTGACGGCACTCGTGGAGTTTTCTACGCACTCGTGCGGTGCCCCACATTCGGCTGGATGCCACTCGTGCAGTGCCATACATTCGGGTGGGACGAGCACGACACGCGTGCGCGCCACGGCGCCACCGTGGAGACCGACGGTGGAGCGCGGTGCAATCCCGTCGTGCAGCGCGCGCTAGCAGACGACGCTGTTCACGCTCGTTGGTTGACGCAGCATCGACGAAGAGGAAAAACGGACGACGCATAACAAGTGGCCACATTTTAAAGAAATGTTTGTTCACGCTCGTTGGTTGACGCAGCATCGACGAAGAGGAAAAACGGACGACGCATAACAAGTGGCCACATTTCAAAGAAATGTTAAATATTATAGCAGCTGCAATGCATTTATTCGCGCTGCAATCACGCAGCCACCGGCCGGCGAGCCATGTGCCTTTCGTTATGAGGAAGTTAATGGTTTGTCGATATTTTTAGTCTTGCAAATTCTGCCTTAGCACTTGCAGCGAACGGCATATGCTGTTCATCCGGCATGCCTGCACTTTATAACATCGTACTTTTTACCAACGTATGCGCAGGTTAAAGCATATCAATAAAGCGACAATGTGAGGCGCTTAGTGGATTGAGAATCACCTGCTGACGAGCTCTAAAGGCGTATGCATTGAAACTGGCAAGAATAACGCCTTGGTGTGGTGTCTTACAAACCTGCGCCCCCATAATTAATCGCAGTATCTCACGAGTAGGCTCGTGGGCCCGCGTTTCCCGCCGATTCTATCAACGCCTGTTACAAGCGCGGTACTGCACTGTTCCGAAGAGGTGTTGTTGGCGTCGGCCGCTCGTAGGAATTGCCTCTGAGATCATCGAGGGTCTCGGAGGCTTCGGTTAACAGACGGCAGAAAGCGCAGCGGCACACTGCGAGTGTTTCGCACGTTCAGCTGATGTGCAAGGAGACGTGCCACTCGTGTAGTATTTGACGTCACTTCCTGCGCACCGGCATGGAGGCAGTGCGTGTCAGCCGAAGACACCATTAGTATGCTTCGCATAAAATTGGCGGGTGCGCAAAAGCGCAGCGCCTCCAACTGAAGGAACGCAGTGCGCCGCGCCTACAGGTCACGCGTGGCTACCGGCCGCCGCTGCGCGACGACTGAAAGCGTCTTGGAACGCAGTGCGCCGCGTCTACAGGTCACGCGTGGCTACCGGCCGCCGCTTTGCGACGACTGAAAGCGTCTTGGAACGCAGTGCGCCGCGTCTATAGGTCACGCGTGGCTACCGGCCGCCGCTGCGCGACGACTGAAAGAGTCTTGGAACGCAGTGCGCCGCGTCTACAGGTCACGCGTGGCTACCGGCCGCCGCTGCGCGACGACTCAAAGCGTCTTCAGTAATTTTTTTATGCGAAGCATATTACTTTAGCTACCACTTCAGCCCTTCACCGTGGTTATGCGCCTCCGAATCACGTGATACATGACGTCACACCACGTGACACGATGACGTCACGACAGTGGAGAAACGGGGGCCCACCTCGCGCCGTCGCTGTGGTTGTGCGCCTCCAAATCACGTGACACGATGATGCCACACCACGTGACACGATGACGTCACGACAGTAGAGAAACGGGGGCCCACCTCGCACCGTCGCTGTGGTTGTGCGCCTCCAAATTACGCGACACGATGATGCTTCGCATAAGCCTCAACCATTTTTTTTATATTTTAAGGCGGAAGCCTTTAATGTCTCATCGTTGTAAGCAGCAGTTGTCGACAGAAAATGTCACGCTTTTCAATTGGTGGAAACGGTCGTGACGTCACAGTGCGCGAATTTCAAACGGGGCCAATTGCACTTTGGCTAGTAACCATGCAACCAATTGAAGGGATCGTATAGTGATGCTCCAAGTAAGTGGGACTGAGCTTAGTTAATTGCTTAATTACCCATTTAGCCTAATTAGCTTTACTAGTCAGGCCATATAAATAAAACCGATTAAGAAATTTGTCGAGCTCAGGAATCGAACCCCGGTCTTCGGCGTGAGAGACGAGCATGCTATCCACTCCGCCATGCCAGCTCGATGGTTTGGAATGAACAAAGGCGCGTCTAGTGAATACGGTGTCTTCACTCACTCTCATCCTCCTCCATTCCCTTCCGGCGAGGTTTAGGTGTCCACCGACAAATGAGAGACGGATACATTTCCTTTCCTCAAAAACCAATTTACCGACGAGCGAGCCGTAGAACCGAATGGGCGATGGCGTTCTATGGACTCATTGGCAGCGTTGCAAGACGCTGTCGCGTTCCACTCTTAGGGGCGAAGCTTAACATCTTAACCACACATCAGTGACCACACTTTAGGTCAAAAAAGTGCCCCCCTGAATTTTGACGGGTGTCCACCGAGACATGTGAGACAGTTACTGCGTAATTTCCTTTCCTCAAATACAATTTTCATTTTCTTCATTACGGCTCCTCTTTATCTATCTTCTTTCACTCCCACCTCCCTTCCTCTACGGTGCGGTTCAGGTGTCCACCGAGATGACAGAGAATTACTGCGCCATTTCCTTTCCTCAAAAAGCTTTGCGTTCAAAGGGCAAGGCATCGCGCCGAACGGGTTTTGGCGTTCCGTGGACTCCCTGGCAGCGCTACAACGCGCTGTCGCGTTCCACTCCTAAAGGCGAAGCTTAAACGTCATTAATTAGCAGTTAATTAGCATTCAGACATTAATCAGTAATTAACAATTAATTAGTGATTTGCCATCGCTTAGCAATTAGTACTCAATTATATGTGACGCCACCAGTGCCACAGAAACAGCGAAGGTGGTGCGGAAAACGCTTCCGCCTCTACCCACTATAGACAGTCAAAGTGCCCCCTGAATTTTTGTTTTGATGTTGTTGCGACTGCGAGAAATAAAACAATCTACAGCTGGTATGGTGTCACAGCGGCAGTAGCGCCACAGGTGCGCAGCGCGGCAAACACACACAGCTGGTATGATGTCACAGCGGCAGTAGCGCCACAGGTGGGCAGCGCGGCCAACACGCACCGTAACTGCAGCCGGGCTATCTGAAGGAGCAAGTTGGTCGCCCATATTCACTCCGCTAAAGGTCAAACGTAACTGCGGCCGGGTCACGCGAAGGCTTGAAAGTGCGAGTAGTATTGCTTTCGCAATAAAATTGAGCTTCTTGGATCAGCCTGCTGATTAACTGAATATGAAAAGTAGGGGTCGCCGGATGTCCGTCGTCTCCTCACGCTGCATATCCGTGCGAATGCTTTGCTAGAGCGCTCTTTGGGACAAGTTCTACTTCGGTCAAGTAATCCGTTTTACTTCTGGTGCACCTTTGTGTCACACTTTAGCACGCGGGATGAAATCGCTGCCGCAGCGGCCTCATTTCAATGGCAACGAAATGCAATACGCGCCGTTGTGTTGTGTATGCATGGCAAAATTACTTTTGAAAAGTAATAGAATTACACTGCTTTTACAATTTCTGAAGATCTTCAGGACAGTGCCTCTCATAGCATGAGTCGCTTTGGGACGTTAAAACCACATAAACCCATAAACCAAACAATTGTGAAAATTGTAAAAATGTAATTTAATGACATTATCAAGTACTACTCCCAAAAATAATGATATTATATTACAATTACTTTCAGAAAGCGATTACAGATGCGTTTTAATCATTTTTTTTATTTTTACACTCATAAAAAGTACACCGGACGCAGCTCTTGCAATCATTTCAGATTTCTTAATATACTACATCGCAGGAGCAGCTGAACCTTAAAGTGGGCATCGAAAATTTTTGCCCGGCTTTGAAGATAGGGTTCCCTTCGCGGCGCTTAATAGCCGTTCTGCTGACGCAATTTAGGGCGAACCTGTCTTGTGCGGGATGAAAACATTTTCAGCCTTAAGTACAACCGAAAACGTTGTAAAATCCCGTGTCGGTATGTCTGTTCTCGTGCCAAGCGCCAGGGACTATGTAGCTTTGCCTTTTGTCATCTTTAAGGTGGCAGCTAAGACCGCGCACAAATCGCCACTGGCCCACGTGTGCAACTTCGCTGTCTCGCCAGCCCAGGCATTTCGCGCGTTGAAACTGCGCTTTCGAGGAGTCCAAGCCGGTAAACGAGGGTGGATGTAAAAAAGTTTATTACCTCTAAAAAAAAGAGAGTTACAAGGAGGTTGCTCTGGTGTCGGGCTTGGTGCCCTTCTCCTCACAAATACTAGGTGGAGTCCCTTGTACGGGACCCCAGTGGCTTCCGCTGCCGCCATTGCTTGTTCGACCGATGCCTTTTGGGCTTTCAGGTCGGAACAGGCGAGTAGGGTCGCCTCCCGGTCCTTCCGGGTGGGGTTTGGGTTGGCAGTAAAGGCAAGGTTGGAGGGGCACGCCCACAACATGTGGTAGAGGTCCGAGGACCTCTCCCCACAGTGGGGGCACACCCCGGAGAAGGCAGGGTCAAAGCGCGTTAGCGAGGCCGGGCACGTCATAGTGTTCGTGGCGACGCGGAGGAACAGGCGTTCTTCCGCTCTCGTTAATCCTTTACACGGGTGGGGGTACAGTTTATGTCTATCTTGGCATACTTGAGTTATTTCCCCGAAAATGTAAGCAGGCGTGGCTTCCGCTACTTCTTCAGAGGAGGCGGGTGACTAGGTTGCCCGGTTAGAGATCACGCGGGCGGCTGCGTCTGCTGCCTCGTTTCCTCCTAGCCCCGAGTGGGCCGGAGCCCAGACTATGAAGCGATGGGAAGGACCTCCTGCGTACGAACTGTTTTGCAGTAGCCGGTAGGCCAAGGATGGGACCCAGCCCTGTTGGACTTTCCCACACGCCCCTCGCCAGTCGGTTGTGATTGTATTGCCGCTAACGCGATGGCGTCTTCCTCTGCTTGGGCTACGTTCCGGGCTTTGAAGGTGAGCCCGTTCACCGTTTTGGACTCGTGGATCACCGCCGCCGCATACCACCCGCCTTGGTGCGGGCCGGGCGCGTCCACGTAGTATACCCCGCGTTTCCTTCCGTAGTGGTGAGCTAAGGCCTCTGCCCTTGCCCTGCGCCTACCATCGTGGTCGTCCCTGGACATATTAATCGAGAGTGGCCTTACCTGCATGGCATAACGACACTCCTGCGAGAGTCTTACTCTCTCCTCTGTTAGAGTCATGTGTTCTATGTGTAGACGGGCTAATGGGCGGCGTCCCGACGGCGTCTGCGATAATCGCGTGTATTGACCTGTGAGGTGGGTTTCTCTTAATTCCTAGAAGGAGTTCGTCATACCCAGACCTTGTAGTCTCAGGTTAGACATTGGTTATCGGGAGGCCGAGGCCCTTCTTCGCCATTTTGCTTGTCACCACCTCGATGATGTTCTGGTCGATTTTGTTGAGGCGGAGATAGTGGGTTGAGTATATCATTCTGCTTGTTACAAGGGCATTGGCCAGCCGCAGAGCGTCTTTGCTTCGCAATCCCCCTTTGTTGTTCTAGACTCTGCGGGCCATTCGGCCCACCTGATCTTCCACCTTCTTTAGCTTGTCGAGCGTGGTAGTCACCAGCTCACGCTGGTGGATGAAGAGACCTAGGACTCTAATTTCTTCTCTTTCGGATATCGGTTCCGATCCAAGTCTCAGTTCAACCTTGTTTGTGCATTTTTTGTAGGGGCGAATGTGCACGAATTCGGATTTTTGCGGGGAGCAATGAAGGCCCCATCTTTTCGCACACTCGTTCACCGCGGTGGCCGCCTCCAGCAGGCTGGTATCCATTTCTACGAGAGAGCCCTGCGTGGCCCATACGGAGATGTCGTCCGCGTACTGCGCGTGCTGCAGGCCCGAAACGCCGGGGGATAGCACCGTACCCTGTGGCGTCCCTCTCGTGCCCGGTAGAAAGGGAGCGTGTTCCGTGTTCTGGATCCTCACGTAGGCCTGTCTGTCCATGAGGAAGCGTTTTATGTACTCGAAAGCGCTCTCGCCGCACCCCGTCTCTGAGACGTGTGTCAGGGTCGCCTCGTGTATCACATTATCGAAGCCTCCCTTCAGGTCTAGGGCCAGCACTATACCTCCCTGCTGGGCTGCAGCAGCACGTCCTGAGCCGATTTATTTGGCCTGAAGCCGTACATCGAGTCGGCGAAGACTCGCTTGTTTTCTACGCACTCGGATAGTCTGTCTCTGACCATAGCTTCTATCAGTTCGCCCATGCACGAGGTGAGAGAAATAGGTATGAGGTTATCCGTATCTATGGCCTTGCCCGCCTTGGGGATGAAAGTTATCAGCGCTGTCTTTCACTCCGTGGGAAGTGGAGTTGCGCCTATCCAGATCAAGTTAAAGTGCTCTATGAGGGATTCGTATGCGTGGTCCGGCAGATTGGCTGGGAGTTTTACCGAGATCCCGTCCCTTCCTGGCGCGGTACCGCATTTCATCCTCGCTAGGGCCGCCTTGAGTTCCTATATTTTGAGAGGTTCGTCCAGCTCTGCATTTTCAGCTCCACTGTACCTGTAAGCTTCCCCCCTTGGATCTTGCATCGTGCTCAGGTACTGGTCCCGAAGCTTCAGTGCGAGCTGGGGCCGTATTTCCTTGATATGTGTGTATCGCTCTCCGCGGGTGTTTCTGCGTCTCGGTGCGCGTCTGGTTTGGATCTATGAGCGCCCGGTAGAGGCGCCACGTGTTTTTTCTAGACATCTGCCTAGCGGCCGCGTTGCACTTGTCTACCCAGTTCGCGTCCGCGAGTTGCGCCGCGTATTCTGCCGCCTCTTTAGTGATCGCCGCCGATCCGAGCTCCTAGCTTTCGGTTATGCTTCGGTCTGCGCCATCTTTTGACCATGCTGCGTCTGGCTGCCCAGAGCTGGAGGAGGTGGTGTCCACATCCGTCATCGTCTCTGACCTTTACGTGCGTCTCCGTCGAACGCAGGTTGGTCAGCAGTTGTTTGGTCCAGGCTCGCCAGCGTAATAATTAGTGCGGAAAAATGGTAATGACCAAGAATTATGCTGAAATAAGTATGCTGAATTACAGGAAATAACAGATTATGAGAGTCATTTGGAGGAAAACAGTGTTATTAGGTGATGCAGGTGGTACAGCAGCATAGGCTTCATAACACCAAAATTGACAAAAATATCATCTGTGTGTGAGTGTCACGGCACGTTAGCTATCAGTCTTATTGCCCGCTTTTGCGCGAGGACTATTTTTCCGACGTTTTATATGATGGTTGTACCCCAAATAACAAAAAAATATATCATCAGAGTTGGAAGCAGAAAGGTATTGTATATTAGATTTTACTTGGCAGATTCAGCCTATTACGACATATGCCATTTACTTTGTTCGTTTGTAACGAACACTGTCAGCCTGCATGCACATCCGACTTTAAATGGTGTTATTCTCTGACAGAATAACACCCAGACATTTTATGGTTGAGATGACTCCAATTTTACTTACCCCAAGTAAAAGCTCTTCATCATGTTCAGTTTGTTTAACATAAAAAATTTTGCTTTTCCTTTTAGTTGTGTTAACTTTTAAATACTTAGCTTGGAACCAATTTAGCAAGTATTTCAAGAATTCATTTCCACATTTCATTCCTTCATTTACGTCCTCACTTAGCGGAAATACACATTTCCGGCTGTATAATATCCCGCTGTCATTCCAGCCTAATTTCCCTGCAACTTGTTGTTCAGAAGCGATGGATGGCGAACAGACCTCATTCAGAGCGTCTTTTAAGCCAAGAGAAGTGGCTGATGAACTCTGATTTCTGTTATGATGGGCGCGTTGACACTTCTTACGGCATAGTGGCGCCATAAATATCACGAAAGGCCTTAATATTGTAATAAAAAACTTCCTCCTTCAACGCTTCCTCCTGAGAAGCACTGGCGGTTGAATGGTTAAAGCGAGACGACAATGACCCGCTGATGGCTGGTGCCAGCGCTTTCACCCTGTTGTGCGTGTTGCAGGACGAAGAAAGGACTGACCCGTTCACCGACGCCGAGGCGTCCACCGTCAATCCGGATGCCAGTGCCGTCGTGGAAGACGATACCAAATCCTCTTCTTCGCCCTGTACATGGTGCCCGTACCGCCGCAGCAGTGAGTGAATAAGGACAATTCGAGGGACTCATAACCGAGCCTTAGTCTTCCGTAATGATGGTCATGGATGTCGCGTGTAAAACTGCATGATTTGGAGATCAGTGATGGGCGTCGTGTGCGCCACTAGTCGGATACAACTCAAAAAAGAAGCGGCTTTTCCCCGTCAAAGGACCCCCTTCAAGCCAATGGCATCGACCGATTCTCATGATCCTGCTAGCGAGACAATGCAGGGGGAGGAAAGTGAAAGGGGATAGTACGCTCCTTCCATGGTCCATGGGCTGCAAGGGGGTCCTTTTGGCGAGGAAGAGCCGCTTCGTTCTTGAGTTGTATCCGACACAACTGTGGCCACAAAAGGCGTTGACGGTAGGGACGCGTAGCGTTCCTCCTGTCCGAGTAGTAAAAGGTAGCTGATGCCTGATTTGACCAGCCTCCGTCCCACCTTCAACTTACTGTCGACATGCACTTATGTGTGGGCGCATTACTGGTCAGTGCACGTTTGTCGTCAAATGGGTGGGCAAGCAGCACAGGACCCTCCCCTTGCACGCGGAACGCAGAGACAGGGGAACGTTATCGCAACAGATTGTTACCCTCGAGGGTGGCCTTCCTAATTTAGAAGCCTGACGCTGGATCCTACCTCCCGTGCACGGCATATGAGCAGGAATTGGTGGCCGGGAGGGAGACGATCAGTGCTCCCACGATCATCTTGCGGTGTGGCGAATGGATGGTGATGGAGTTGGGGAACAAGCGTGCTCGAGCGTCGCTTTACCATGTTCTAAACGGTCAATGGACCAAGGTGAAGATGTCTATATGGCCAGTACCCTGTTGAGAACGGCTTTCAATGCCGTGTAAAGATCAAGTGTTCGCTTTGGGGAAGAAGACACATTCGGAAAGCTCACCTTCTCTAGGACTCCAGAAAACTAGAGTTTTCCTTCCGTTGTATAACAAGAACGGTATACTTCGGATTCCGACTCTAACAGCTGCGTATGGTTTATGGGGGTTTAACGTCCCCAAGCGGCTCGGGCTATGAGGAACGCTGTAGTGAAGGGCTCCGGAAATCTCCACCACCTGGGGTTCTTTAACGCGCACTGACATCGCACAGTACACGGGTCTCTGGCATATCGCCTCCATCGAAGTATGACCGCCACGGCCAAGATCGCATTTCGACGGAGGCGCATTGCTAGAGGCCCGTGTACTGTGCGATGTCACTGCACGTTAAAGAACCCCAGGTGGTCTAAATTTCCGGAGCCCTTCACTACGGCGTCTCTCATAGCCTGGGTCGCTTTGGGACGTTAAACCCCGAAATCATAAGCAGCTGTTAGTCAGATTCAAACAGCTGTTGCTGTAAGAGACAGACGATGCACGCGTGTCACGACAATTTTTTTTTCTGCAAACACAAGCCGTCACGTGCTCTCTGACGCAGGCCGAAAACGAAAAGCCAGCGGTGGTGGATGCACAGGGCGAAGACGAGCCCGGGCGTGGGAATGCAAGAAGCCAGAACCAGAGACGAGCGACTCGGATACCAGAACTACCACCATGAAGCACGAGTTGGGGACGGCGGAGTTAGAGCCTCTTACAGCCGAGGTGAGCGCAAAAGCACTTTCTGCCATGCGTCCGCTGACACTGCAATCCGAATGGGGAGCGTACCTTCCCGAGGAGCCCTGTCAGCTTCCCCGGTGTCATTAGGCGCGGAGGCTCCCGAGTGTAAAGAACAGCAAACTTTCAGTAGCGGCAACACTAAATGTATCGCATCAAGCCAATAAAAACCACCTACTTCTACATGGCACGTCCTAATGCAATTCACAGGTGGCACGTTCTAGAGTGAGGGTATTCCACCTGGATAAAGTTCTAGTCGAGCGGCTGTAGCAGCTGGAAGCCTTAGCTTTCATTGGCCATATACCGCGACAATAGCATTGTTTACCGTCAGGAAACGCTCCGTTTGGCAGTAGAGGCCGCCAGTTAAACGACTTCGTAACATCTTTGTTTTATTAAGGCGATAGCTGTAAATAGCCTGTCTGCTGTCGGCGTAGGCGACGTTGGCCGTAGGCGAAAAATCCCCGAAAGATACCCCGAGAAGCAACCATGGTTGGGAACCCAAGTGGGAGACCTGGGTCATGTGTCCCACCTGTTTGGTTGCTGATGAGCCATATAATTATTTCGCACTAAAAACCGTCGGATGTCCGTGTCATGAAACAGCATCGCTGGTCGAGAGGTGACATAGAAATAAAAGCAGTTTCATGAAAAAAAAAAAAGTTGTCAAACGGAATCAAACGCCGTTTTTTAGACCATGCTACCTCTAGACCACTGAGGACCGTTCTACATTGTGCTGTCGCGTTCTACTCTTAAGGGTAGGTCAAGAGTCGTCCAATTTTTTTACATATCTTCTTCTCTTTCAGCCAGTTCAGGATAGCCGTCATAAACACCCTTCTCGTTAGCTTCTCTGCCTTTCTTCCTACCTATCCCATCTGTCTGTCTCTCCATCTCTCTTTCTCTATCTATCTCTCTTTCTCTCTCTACCTCTATCTCTCTCTTTGTGAGCACCATTTATGTGGAAAGCTGTGACATGAGCATACAAGACACCAGACCATCGCTTTATAACTTTGCTGTGCCATTGAAAATGCAGTGCACGCGGGAGCGAGCATGGTTTGAGATGTCGCAACTCATTCGAGGTTGCACTGCCAGGTTTATCACACGGAAACACTCCTGCTGCGGAGAGTTCACGAATATTACGCCCATTTCGGTGGCGCGCCAGGCTTCATTAGTATGGGCTGAATTTACAGCTGCGTTAGCAGAGCGAAATGGAGCTGAGGTTTTGCACAGATGCTGGCGCATTGTGACCTGTCCTCGTCATCCGTTCCGCAGGTAGAAGAGGAGACCGAAGCGCTGTCCAACGCCTACGTGTCCCACATCGTGCCCGACATGAGCACCGTGCTGGACGCAGCGAGCGACAAGTCCCCCGTTTCCTGCTCTGCTGGCCGCCAGTACCGCTCCAACGAATCAAGTATGAAGACGAGACGCCGCGGTGAGTGACAGCAGTGCGCCGCTTGCGCTATTTGTGCTCCAGTCGGCCGTTGAAATTCCAGGCAGCGTTATTCTCGTGCTGGGCGATATGTATATAAGCAGCAGGTCTGCAAGTTGATCAGCCTCTGGTCTCTAGACCAATGTAGGTAAGGGCAGTCGGCAAAACAGATCTGTTACCCTAGAAAAGGGATGGGAAAATACTTCACCTGGCGGCTTAGGTTCGATAACGCAAGCGATGTGTGCCTCTAACTGTGACCGTGGAAATCCTTAAATGTAGAGACTGAAAGCTGCCCAGCTCGGCTGGGAGTAACAGCTAGCGGCTGCTGGAGTTAGGAAGTTTTGGGTAGCCGAAAGGTATTAGCGTAGATATACACAGGAATATCGAATTCCCGCTTGCTGTGTACACTTGCAGTCATAGATGGTCGCCCCGCTTGGAATTCACGCACGTAGCTCGCAGTTGGTAATCCGGTTTACTGGATTACCTTTCATTCGGTGATCACTGTAATCCCCCGTAAGTATACGTCCACGAAATGCTAAAACTCTGACACTCGTCATGCTGCGCGCATGTGTTTGCGTGTTTTCACTTGTCCAATTAGTGCTTGTCGCCTAGCGAAATGAGTAATTGCGCAGTGCACGCCTGGTTCGCAGATACGCGACGCTGCAGGCAATGTATTTGTCCTTCACTTGGAAGCAGCGGAAAAAAATTGGCGGGGGCTTAGCTTTGGTTAAGCCTGGCAGGTTGGCGAAAGCGAGCGCAGCGCCTCTAACGGAAGGAACGTGGCGCGCCGCGTCTAAAGAAGGAACGCAGTGCGCCGCGTCTAAAGAAGGAACGCAGTGCGCCGCGTCTAAAGAAAGTGCGCCGCGTCTACAGGTCACGCGTGGCTACCGGTCGCCGCTGCCTGACGACTCGACTTGGTAGCCTATCCTCACCCTGGTATAACGTCACACTGTGACGTCATCAGGCAATGTCGCGTGGCTACCGGCCGCCGCTGTGCGACGAACTCGATTTGGTAGCCCTACTCTCACCCTGGTATGACGTCAGAGGTCATTTTAAAGGTCAAACATGACTACGGGCCGCCGCTACCCGAAAGGCCGCTCATGAGCGTAGTATTGCTTTCGCAATAAAAGAGCAAAATGCATACGGTTGTGGTTATGTATACGTACTGACGCAGAGGGCTGTATGTGTGGGGACATGTATACTTCGCTCACGCTTGAAACGGCGTGGCCGCCATGCTAGTTTACAGTTGTCATGGCGCCAATAAGTGGATGTACGGTCGAAAATAAAAGGACAGACTATTGGTGCCCAAGATATGACAATGTTTTGTGCTAACGACAGATTTTTCTGCTGTAGTATCTTTCTGTAGCATTTTAATATTTTTCTATAATACATTTCTGTAGTTCTTACTCTACGACAAAACAGAGGACAATAGTTAAAAAGTTTTAATTCCGCTGTTACCACAAGTTCATGGCCAAAAATACTATAAAAATCTTTACTATTTTTGTTGTCGTTGTAGTAGTAGTAGTAGTAGTAGTAGTAGTAGTAGTAATAGTAGTAGTAGTAGCAGCAGTAGTAGTAGTATTTTTGTATTGTGTGTGTGTTGAGGGGGGGGGGGGGGGGCAAACAGACACAGAACACAGAGGCATGTGCTACACTGATACTCCACAGCGCCAGCTTTTGAAGCGAAAGCTTCACTACGGGACCCCATGCTTCGATCACCGGGTGCCTACATTTCACCTTCAAATGACCTTGAGCTTCGAAAGCAAAGGAAATGTGCATATACTGGCTCCCCACCGCCCTGGAAAACTGGACACCTTAGTCGCGCTTTAAGCTTAAAGACGCATAACTACCCTCTTGGAACAGTGGACACCTGTCGCGCTTTAAGCTATGTGGCGGTAGTGACAGATATGCGCCGCATGCGTTGGCCTTGACAACGTTGTGGCAGAAATGTGGCACAAGCCATAGGCCGTCGGCGTTCATTGGGCTCATTGGCGTTGGCGTTGACAACGTTTTACGCTCCGAACATTTTAAGGAAAGAAAGTGCGCATAACTGGCTCCATGGGTCAGTGGACGCCTGAATCGCGCTTCTAGGTACTGGGGGTGATGAGAAAGATGTGGGCTGCATGCGTTAGCGCTGACAACGTTGTGGCAGACACGCGGCACTGCTGCAATTGGCCGCAGCGTTTATTGGGTGAGCAAACTCTCGCGATCAAAAATTAACTGCCACTTGCCAGGCTGACAGGGTGGGTGCGCTGCCTATTCAGTGTCCGGAACGCACTCAACGTTGCACACGCCAAGCCGCTTATAGTTGCCCGATATGACATAGCTTTCGCTCTCTAACCACGTTCAGCAGTAGTTGTACCGCAGCTAATTTTAAGGTGAAGGCCTTTAATAGAGAGTTTTAGTATAGCGTTAGCGTGATAGCGGACCTAAGGGAAATTACGTTAGCGTGCCGCAAGCAACTTATCCCCTGAGAGAGTTTTATTATAGCACTTTGAAAACGCTAAACGCCATCTGCTTGACATGGATGCCAACGGTCCTTCTAAAATGGTTGACATTGCCGCTAACTTGCCAAAGTACAATATTTGCGAGTTTTTTAAACGAATTATTAGTGCAACGTTCATTTTCGTCTGCAAGATGACCCCGAAATTGAAATAAAATGAAATGAAAACGTAAAATAGTGGCGCCATCTAGTAAAGGCAATGTTAACTACAAGCCGTTGGAGCAAGAAAATTTGCCATCACATGACGTCTAATGTTCAAAAACTTGAGGAAAAATTAATATAAACTCTCTTTACATAATTCAAGTCCATAAAACAGCACGAAAAACCTCCAAATCTATTTTTGTCTCGTTCCAGACGTTTTTGCTAGGTTTCTGCTGCGTTTCGGGCCGTTGCAGACGGTATAGCAGTGCAGCTTGAGGTTATATTAGGCTTGCGCGCTCCAGAATCGAGAGCGTATCTCAAAAACTTGTCTGTATTGCAGCTTAAACTTTATCGTCGAAGCAAGGTAAGTCATAGCGAAAAGCAAAAACACCAGTAGTTGCCGGTAAACATGCCGACCGGAATCTCAAGAGCTGCTGAATGGGCTGAGGCGGGCGATTGTCGCTTGAAAGGACGCCGCCATGTTTCCACGCTAAGTGCGCTAAAGCCGCAACTGCCGCAACGCTAAATTCTGAAAATTGCGTGCGTACGCTAACGCTATTTCCCCGTTAGCGTTCTGCGCATGCGCACTCTGGACCCGCTATTCCGCTATGCACGCAATTACGCAAAGCCCGCAATACTAGACAGTTTTAGTATAGAGTTGCGTTTTTTGCGTACGCAACACGCAAGATGTTTGCGTACGCTAAATTCAAAGCGCGAACAACACCTTTAGGTGAGCGTTTGCGGACCGTTCCGCAATAGGCGCTAAATAGACATACAACATCCAGGTTCAGCCCCGTTTGGGTAAGTACCTAGCGCCACCACACGTCGAAAAAAAAAATTGAGGTCGTTTTAAGAAGTGCTAAAAATGGCCGTTTCCATGACGACAGTGTACACAACCTGTCGTTAGGCTTACGGGCTTGAAAACAGACTGCTATCTCAAGAGTACCGGCAAGTTATCGCACATAACATTGCGTCCCAGTGAAGCGACAGAAAGCGGAAGCGAATACCACCATTTATTGCCAGTTGAGCGCCGAATAACTCAATGACGAGGTATTTTAGAACCGAAGCGGGCAAACAGGACGCCGCCATGTTGTCTCCGCAAGCCCCGCAAAGACGCTACGCTATTTCCAGAAAATTGCGCGCATACGCTAAACGCTAAGCTTCTTTTAGCGTTCTGCGCATGCGCATTCTACATGCGCTATTTTATTGCGTACGCAAAAGTTTTGCGTACGCTATACTAAAACTGTCTACTAAAACTCTCTAATGGATCATTCTCCTGTTTCGCGTTACATCCAGCGCCTGAATGACGGGTGTCCACCGAGATATGTGAGACAGTTACTCCGTAATTTCCTTTCCTCAAGTACAATTTTCATTTTCTTCATTTCGATGTTTCTAATGGGCAAGGCATCGCGCCGAACGGGTAGTGGCGTTCCGTGGACCCTGGCAGCGCTACAACACTCTGTCGCATTCTACTCGTAAAGGCGAAGCTTATGCGTGATTAATCAGCAGTTAATTAGTATTTAGACATTAATCAGTAATTGTCGATCAATTATTAATTTGTCATCACTTAGTAATTATTTATATGTGACGTCATCCAGTGGTGACGTCGCCAGTGCCACAGAGGCAGTCAAAGTGGTGCAGAAAAAATGGCAGTGGCTTAGCTCAGCTAGGCCAGGATATACTTAGCGAAAGCAGTTTCGTCTAATGACATTTCGGCAGCGACGTCGCATCTGGGCTGCCGAAGCGAGCGCAACGACGAGGCAAGCGGTGTGACGTCATACCGCTTGGCGGCTCCCTGGCGAGGCGCGCGGTGTGATGTCATACCAGATGGCGCGGCGAGCGCGTGGCGTCCGCCAGCTGCGGCGGTTGCTAGGCAACGGCTCAAGGTCGCTCTCTGTGCTTCCTCGGATCATCGCCACAGCGAAATCGCCAAGTTCATGGCCAATGTAGTTTTCGCTACAAAACGCTTTCGCCTCTAGCCACTTTAGACCAACGTTACTAGTAACGTTGCTTTAGGCAGTCAAAGTGCCCCCTGAATTTTTTTGCCTTTATAGCTAGCTTGGACATTTCATTTTATCACCTCAAAGACACCCGCCGCGGTGGCTCAGTGGTAAGGCGCCCGTCTACTGAGCCGGGGTACCCGGGTTCGAACCCGACCGCGGCGGCCGCATTTCGATGGAGGCGAAACGCAAGAGGCGCCCGTGTGCTGTGCGATGTCAGACCACGTTAAAGATACCCAGGGGGTCGAAATTATTCCGGAGACCCCCACTACGCCACCTCTTTCTTTCTTATTAACATCTACCTTTCTCCCTTCCCTTACGGCACGGTTCAGGTGTCCGCCGAGATATGTGAGACAGATACTGCGCCATTTCCTTTCCTTAAAAACCAATTTTACCTCAAAGACCCCATTAAGGGTATTACATAAGAGGTGCAAAAATGAAATAAATGTTTTCTTTATACTTTATGCACGGCAACACTTTGAGGGAACATCGAGAGACACAGTGTCTAATGACGTTATGACATTCAACACAAAGCCCCTAGATGAGGACACCGTTGGAGGCGGATTTTAAAAACTATTTCATATTGCACGGCCTGATTCGTAAGACTGAACTTTTTGTCGCTATAAAATGACTTGTGTTACATTGGGCTCCGTCTGTATTTGGTAGGGAGACCCCACAGCACCTGTTGAAGTCGATTTGGGTTGTTTGTGCGCGGCTGTGTCATTACCGGTGCTGAAAAATGGTACTCGAGGGAAAGGGGGCAGTTAAAAGGAAATTCTAGAAGCCCGTGTACTGTGCGATGTCAGTGCACGTTAAAGAACACCAGGTGGTCGAAATTTCCGAAGCCCTTCACTACGGCGTCTCTCATAGCCTGAGTTGCTTCGGGACGTTAAACCCCAACAAACCAAAACTAAAAGGAACTGTAATGGAAAAAAAATCACCGAAGACACTTTGGAAATTCTAAAGTGTGCTTGGCGAAAGCGTCGTCCGTTCTGCCTCTCTTTCGCATCTGGTGACATGTTCAGTCGTCGCATGCGCATTCGCTACTTGTTCTTCTGGCGTTTGGTGTTGGGGGGATCCGGCGTCCGCTGCCGCTTCCCCGAACAGCTTGGCGCGGAATCACTGGGCCGCTTCGGAGCCATACGTCTCAGTCACTCGACTGCAACGAGACGTCTGGCGAAGGAGCGGCGGTGCAGCTGCTACCGCCGACGCGCGCGCGCTCGTTCTACCACTACTGTGTGACGTCACGGTTGCTATGCACAGCTGCGCCCCCACCGGCGCGCCGGTTGCTAAGAAGGGGAGGAGGAGGTTGCGCAGCTGCGCGGAGGAGAGGCCACAGTTGGCACGATTCCAGCGCGCGGACAGACACCGCGAGTATGAGCCATTAAAGGTTTTCGTCTTAAAAATGGTACTATTGGCTGGCGCCACCAACATGTGCTGTGGTTGGCCCTCTGTCGCAGGAGCTTTCTTCACCAGCCGGCACCAGCCCAGCACTAACGACACGTCCACGGTGGATAAGGCGCCGCCTGGTCCCCTGGGCGAGATGCTGCCTGCAGGCACCCGCCTTCGGAGGCCGTCAGGCTTGTTGGTGCAGCACATCGCGTACGCCATCCACGAGAGCCCGCGGCGAATGTTGCGCGTGTCACACATCTACGAGGCACTGAAGTGAGCCTTTCTCCGCACGCTCGACCCCGAAGGTGTCTGCATGAACGCCAAGACCTTAGGTTGCACCAACGCCTTCTACGCTTTTCAGTGCCTGTTGAACTAGCGAAAAATTAAGAATCAAGAACTTTTCTGTACCCCACTCCTACACTCTCCTCTCGCTAAGTTTCGGGTCTCTTCCGGCTCGGTATGGTCACGTGGGAACGTGACAGACAGCGCCGCGTCGCGGAATTTGAAGCGGCTGTAAAACCGAGACCTGTCTTCAAGATGCGCCCAACTTAGAAAGTCCTAAACGACTTGCGCTTCTCAAGACGAGTGGCGCGAGCAGCGCATCATATTGCTCTGTCATTGAAGCCACTGTGAATCGTCGCTTGTTCTTTCGGTGTTCTATCATATGTGTCTCCTCAATACGCAGGAACAGGTACCCGTACTACCGCTTCGTGGATAAGTACGCCCAGGCCACTTGGAAGGTAAGCGGAACTCGGAAAGAAAGAGGAAGAATTAAATAGAAATATAAACAGAAGTTTATTGGTCGAACAAAACAAATGTTTAGCAATGTATTTAACAATGCCCAAATGCTAGTATGTGTAGGGGCGGTGATTTGAGGGAGGGGAGGTGATTATAGGGGGAAAAAAAGTGAAAATAAAATGCTGCAGATTATGTTTGCGAAAAAGTATTCTGCTAACGGGAGCTACTATTGCTGCAGCGTCTGTATTTTGAAGAAAGTACCTTTTTCTTATTCCTCTTGTCCGTATTTCTATTCTTTGAGACACATTGACATGGCACCCATATTATAGCCTCCTAACTAGGTTGTGTTTTACGCAGTTGTACACAAAAAATGACCATTAATACAATGTGCGCTTCCAACGACATCGAAGCTATTTATCAATATCCAGCTGAGGTTAGACCACTTGTGTTGTTCAGCTGAGCTGTGCAGTACTGACGCAAAACTGCTTCCGGAGAAATCGGGTCTTCAAACCCTAGGATGCATTATAAACGAATCGTGTTTTCTACTCTTACCTTGGAAGGGGGATGTAAGCATTGACCACATTTTAGTTAACAGTTTCCTTTCAATGATTAAAACGACAGCAGATAGAGGCTCTTTTCCTAGGTTCAGCGTCGCCTTACTAGCATCAGTAGTAGTCGTAGTAGGCTTAAAAGGAGGGTGGTAACCATGGGGAAAAAGAGAGCGGTCTGCCCTGACCTCACTGAAGCGCGCCTGGCAATATACCACATGGTCCGAACATAATGTTGTCACCAAGTGTTCTCTTCAAATAAATTTAATGCTTTATGAAGCAGAGAGTACTGACTATTGTCTATTTTACAGCGACTGCTGTTAAAGACCCATTCCCTGGGTTTGGCGTCGTCATCTAACTATTAACAGCAGTAGTAACCAGAGGATGGTAACCACGCGGAAAGAAGAGGGGAAAGGTTGCAGTGACGTCACGCTCAATGTCACTACAACGCGCATGGAAACACACTCCACTGAGTGGTTTTAACCCAGGGACGTGACGTGTGACAGCATAGTTCCATTCCCTCGCAACTCCACTCTCTGATGTGACGACCTCCTGAAACACATACATAGGCTTCGTCTAACAGAACCAGGCATTGTTTTCACACCTCGAACGCATCTCTTGCCACTTCTCAGATCGCTAGGCTTCCGTCATGACTATCAAGGACTGGGAGAGAAGGGCTACTTGAGTGGTATGCTTGAAAAATAGCAAGACTCTGTATAAATGTACAGATATGAGTGTCCTTCTCAATTTCTTTGCTTGAGTACATTGCGAAAACAACAGATCTCAACAGCTCTTGCCGAAACTCGCGTTATACAGTGGTAGATGTCCTGTCAGTTTTCGTGCGTTGTCATTAGAACTGCCATCAAATATTTACCGTCGTTGCAAGTTTAAAGCTTCGAGTCCAGAGTGGAGGGGGGGGGGGGGTGGAAGAGTTGAGTATAATTGGTTTTTGAAAAAATAAAAATTCAGGGGGCACTTTGACTGTCTAAAGTGCGTAGAGGCGAAAGCGTTTTCCGCACCACTTTGACTGCCTCTGTGGCACTGGTGGCGTCACATGTAATTGAGAACTAATTACTAAGTGATGACAAATCACTAATTAATGGTTAATTATTGATTTTGTCTGAATACTAATTAACTGCTAATTAATGACGCTTAAGCTTCGCCTTTAGGAGTGGAACGCGACAGCGTGTTGTAGCGCTGCCAGGGAGTCCACGGAACGCCACCAACCGTTCGGCGCGATGCCTTGCCCTTTGGATGCTTTTTGGGGAAAGGAAATGCCGCAGTAATTCTCTGTCATCTCGGTGGACACCCCAACCGTACCATAAAGGAAGGGAGGTAGTGGGAGTGGAAGAAGAAAGACAAAGATGGCCCGTAATGAAGAAAATGAAAATTTTATTTGAGAAAAGGAAATTACGCAGTAACTGTCTCACGTATCTCGGTGGACACCCGTCAAAATTCAGGGGGGCACTTTTTTGACCTAAACTGCGGTCAATGATGTGTGGCTAAGATGTTAAGCTTCGCCTCTAAGAGTGGAACGCGACAGCGTCTTGCAACGCTTCCAGGGAGTCCATAGAACGCCATCGCCCATTCGATTCTACGCCTCGCTCGTCGGTAAATTGGTTTTTGAGGAAAGGAAAGGAAATGTATCTGGCTCTCATATCTCGGTGGACACCTAAACCTCGCCGGAAATTAAGGGAGGAGGATGGGAGTGAGCGAAGACACCGTATCCACTAGATGCACCTTTGTTCTTCCCAAACCATCGAGCTGGCATGGCGGAGTGGATAGCATGCTCGTCTCTCGCACTCCGAAGACCGAGGTTCGATTCCCGAGCTCGACCAATTTCCTATTCGGTTTTATTTATTTATATGGCCTGACTAGAAAAGTTAATTAGGCTAAATGAGTAATTAAGCAATTAACTAAGCTCAGTCCCACTTACTTGGAGCATCACTATACGATCCCTTCAATTGGTTGCATGGTTACTGTACAATTGGCCCCGTTTGAAATTCGCGCAGTGTGGCGTCACGACCGTTTCGACCAACTGAAAAGCGTGACATTTCTGTCGACAACTGCTCCTTACAACGATGAGACATTAAAGGCTTTCGCCTTAAAAGGTGCAACAACTGTCACACTCCTCGGTGGACAACTGAACCACGCCATGAGGGTTTGGTTTGGTTAATGGGGTTTAACGTCCCAAAGCGACTCAGGCTATGAGAGACGCCGTAGTGAAGGGCTCCGGAAATTTCGGGAAGGTGTTGTGTTGTGTGTGTGTGTTGGGTTTTTTGGCACATACGCAACTAAGGCCATCATGCGCCAAACGCAAGGTGTAAGAAAAGATTCCTGCAGAGTTTTATAGAAATGCGAAAAATCATCGGTGATGCAGTGCCTAAAATGTTAGTACTATATAATGATGACAAACGAAAAAATTCAGGGGGCACTTTGACTGTCTAAAGTGCGTAGAGGCGAAAGCGTTTTCCGCACCACTTTCAGTGCTTCTGTGGCACTGGTGGCGTCACATGTAATTGAGTACTAATTACTAAGTGATGACAAATCACTAATTAATGGTTAATTACTGATTAATGCCTGAATACTAATTAACTTCTAATTAAGCTTAAGCTTAACCTTCGCCTTTAGTAGTGGAACGCGACAGCGTGTTGTAGCGCTGCTCCTGCAGAGTTTTATAGAAATGCGAAAAATCATCGGTGATGCAGTGCCTAAAATGTTAGTACTATATAATGATGACAAACGAAAAAATTCAGGGGGCACTTTGACTGTCTAAAGTGCGTAGAGGCGAAAGCGTTTTCCGCACCACTTTCAGTGCTTCTGTGGCACTGGTGGCGTCACATGTAATTGAGTACTAATTACTAAGTGATGACAAATCACTAATTAATGGTTAATTACTGATCAATGCCTGAATACTAATTAACTGCTAATTAAGCTTAAGCTTCGCCTTTAGTAGTGGAACGCGACAGCGTGTTGTAGCGCTGCCAGGGAGTCCACGGAACGCCACCACCCGTTCGGCGCGATGACTTGCCGTTGCAACGCAACGGTTTTTGAGGAAAGGAAATGGCGCAGTAAATCTCTGTCATCTCGGTGGACACCTGAACCGCACCGTAGAGGAACGGAGGAAGTGGGAGTGAAAGAAGAAAGATGAAGATGGCCCGTAATGAAGAAAATGAAAATTGTATTTGAGGAAAGAAAATTACGCAGTAACTGTCCCACATATCTCGGTGGACAGCCGTCAAAATTCAGGGGGGGGGGGGGTGCACTTTTTTTACCTAAAGTGTGGTCACTGATGTGGGGTTAAGATGTTAAGCTGCGCCTCTAAGAGTGGAACGCGAGAGCGTCTTGCAACGCTGCCAGGGAGTCCATAGAACGCCATCGCCCATTCGGTTCTACGCCTCGCTCGTCGGTAAATTGGTTTTTGAGGAAAGGAAATGTATTTCTCTCTCATATCGCGCGTTGCGTAAATCAGAGAAAATCGGAAAAAAATTCTTTCGGCCTAACCGCACGTTTGTTCGGGCTCAAATTTCGCACAGAGGTTGCATTTGGCGGTCAGTTTTGTTTTATACCACATTTAGGTGGGGTACTTGCCTGATTCGGTCAGAATTATTTGGAAATCCCCATCGTCTGTGGCGACGGAGAACACTTCGCAGCAATGGTACGCGTTGCGCCATCTCGTAGCCACCGGAGAAACGAGCCCTCTACCGAGGACGGCTGCGCGGTAGGGGGCTCGTTTCTCCGGTGGCTACGAGATGGCGCAACGCGTACCATTGCTGCGAAGTGTTTCGATTTTGGTTCTCCGTCGCCACAGACGATGGGGATTTCCAAATAACTCTGACCGAATCAGGCAAGTACCCCACCTAAATGTGGTATAAAACAAAACTGACCGCCAAATGCAACCTCTGTGCGAAATTTGAGCCCGAACAAACGTGCGGTTAGGCCGAAAGAATTTTTTTCCGATTTTCTCTGATTTACGCAACAGTCTGTATCTCGGTGGACACCTAAACCTCGCCGGAAGGGAAGGGAGGAGGATGGCAGTGAGCGAAGACACCGTATCCACTAGACGCACCTTTGTTCTTCCCAAACCATCGAGCTGGCATGGCGGAGTGGATAGCATGCTCGTCTCTCGCACTCCGAAGACCGAGGTTCGATTCCCGAGCTCGACCAATTTCCTATTCGGTTTTATTTATTTATATGGCCTGACTAGAAAAGTTAATTAGGCTAATTTGGTAATTAAGCAATTAACTAAGCTGAGTCCCACTTGGAGCATCACTATATGGTCCCTTCAATTGGTTGCATGGTTACTAGCCAAAGTACAATTGGCCCCGTTTGAAATTGGCGCACTGTGACGTCACGACCGTTTCGACCAACTGAAAAGCGTGACATTCTCTGTCGACAACTGCTGCTTACAACGATGAGACATTAAAGGCTTTCGCCTTAAAATATTTAGGAAATGGCTACGAATAAAACCTTTCAAGAAGGTCGGGTGGCCTCAGCAGCCACCTTAACTGGGCAAGAATATCGAGGCTCCTAGCCAAAATAAAAAGCCTCAGCCTTCTTCGCAGGAGTGACAAAGTGGCTGAGGTGTATCAAAGAATGAATAGAAGCAGTTAGTAAAAATTTAGAGTATGCTGAGAAAACCTGCTTCTCTTAAAATAAAAACACAAGACGCGTCAACAACTGCATCTTCCCCCAGAACAACATTGGGTGTAAAGGAATGTATTCATTAGGACCATGAAGTAAGGGATGAAGGTGGTAGTGAAAAAAAAATTGGAGGCTTATCAAGGTTAAGTGGATGCGAAGCATGTCCTTACCGTTTGGAGGCATCTTGACCGCATACACGCCCGGCGCAAAGACGCTGGGATGAGGCGGCGCAAAGACGCGCCACCTCATCCCTGGCGTGACGTCACATATCACGTGATGCAGCAATGGTGGCGCCGCCGCCGCGTCGCGCGCGACGGCGCGAACCGAAGCGTGGAGGCCTCCGCCGGGCGACGTCCGACAACGCGATATGAGGCCCCACCTGCAGCCGGTGTGACGTCATCACGTGACGTCACATCATGTGATCTCACTTCAAGGTCAATGGTGGCCACCGCCGGGAGGCGACCGACGGCGCGATATGAGGCCCCATCTGCAGCCGGTGTGACGTCATCACGTGACGTCATGTCACGTGACCTACTTGAAGGTCACTTGAAAGTCAATGGTGGCCACCGCCGGGCGTCGCGCGAAGGCCCGAAACCTACGTTAATATGCTTCGCATAAAAGAGAGAGTGGTGTCGCAGAGGAGGGCTCCGGAATAATTTCGACCACCTGGCGGTCTTAACCGTGAACTAATATCGCAGAGTACACGGGCGCCTTTCGCGTTCCGCATCCAACAAAAAGCGATCACCACGTCCGGGTACTCCGGCTGAGTAGCTGAGGGCCCAGATGGTACGGAATGTGGAGAGGAAGAAATCATGGTGCCCAATCGGAGCCGGTGGGTAAGTTATGAGCTATGCCCACCGCAGTGGTTTAGTGGGTAAGGCGCTCGTCTACTGAGCCGGAGTACCGGGTTCGAGCCCGACCGCGGCGGCCGCGTTTTGATGGAGGCGAAACCCAAAAGGCGCCCGGGTGCTGTGCGACTTCAGTGCACGTGAAAGTTCCCCAGACGATCGAAATTATCCGGGAGACCTCCACTGCGGCACCTCTTTCTTCCTTTCTTCTTTCACTCCCTTCTTTATCTCTTCCTTTACGGCGCGGTTCGGGTGTCCACCCAGATATGTGGAACAATTCCTGCGCCATTACCTAGCAGATGTAGATTGTCACTTGGTACAACTGCCGCCTAAAACCAGAAAAAGTACTAGTCTTTAAATCTTAAACGTCTACAGCCCCCCTAAAGGCAGAGTAGCCGCTGTCGTAGAGACCATGAAAAACACATCAAGCCCACTGGATGACCGATCTCACTAAGGATGTCAACATGTTGAATAAACAGCGCGAACGAAGACGAGCACAAAAGACAAGGAACAGACGACACAGCGCTTGTCTTTTGTGCTCGTCTTCGTTCGCGCTGTTTATTCAAGATGCTCAACCAACTAGCCCGCCAAAACGTGTTGATGTCAACATGGCCACGTCTGATATACCGAGCACTCGGAAGTCGGAGATGATCGATAGCAAACTACTCCACATGTGGGAGGCCCACTCCAGCCTGCAAAAACGCTGGCTTAGAAACAAACACAACCGCTCCCTGAAGCTGAGAATTTCGGCCCTGATAAAATACATGCAAGCACACGCAGCGCAACGAAGCAGTGGGGACAGGTCTGTGACCGCCTAGCCGAAAATCATGGGTTAAAGGACACGTGGAAATTCCTACGCTGCCTACTAGAACGTGATCGCACCAACAACACCCAACATCGTACTGTAACCCGTATCATCCATAGCCCAGACATGGACGACGACTCCCTGATCCAGAACCGCAAAGACACATATCTCACGACAACACCCAAGACTTCTCTTCCACCCTACTTGGGAGCGGAAAACCCCGAACTAGACGAGGACATAACTGGGAAATTCGAGCAGCCATGCTCCAACCCTCCCCCCCCCCCCCCCCCCCCCCCCGTCTGCACCCGGAGCCGATCAAATCACAAACAAAACCCTAAGGAACTTAGATGAGATCTCTATCCAGGCTGTAAAGAACCTCTTCAACAAGCCGTGGAATGAAGGCACCTTCCCTAAAGAGTGGACCCACGCTTAAGTTACCTTCATTCTTAAACCCGGACCACTAAACCTATCAAGCCTCCGTCCAATCTCGCTCACCTCTTGGTTCGGAAAGCTTTTAGAACACGTAATCCTCAACAGACTAAACACTCTCATGCAAACCAACAACCTATTTCCCCACACGATGCTGGGTTTCCGAAGGCGCCTCTCCCCACAGGACTAAGATGCTTCAGATATCGGAAGACATCCTCCACTCCCGGCACTGCAAACGAACGCGAGCGCTGCTGGCCTTACACCTTAAAAAGGCCTTTTACAACGTATACCACACTGCCATATTAGACGCTGTGTCCAGTCTGGGTGTTGGGCGTCGAACGCACTCCTACATCGCCACTTTTCTCCGGGATCACACAGCAGCAATCCGGGTCGGTCCGGAGCTTGTGTCCCCCCTGGGTGTTGGGCGTCGAACGCACTCCTACATCGCCACTTTTCTCCGGGATCACACAGCAGCAATCCGGGTCGGTCCGGAGCTTGTGTCCCCCCTAAAGTTTTTCTCTCTTTTTTTGTCATTCTTTCGAGGGCGGCAGAGATTTTTCTTTGAACCGTCCTTCACGCCGCGGTGAACTATCGCAGAGCTCGGTGCGCCACGCCCTCTACCAGCAGTGGTTTGTCAAGGTGCCCGCCAGCAAAGCGAAGAGCAGCTTCTGGTGCCTCAACTACGGCGAAAGGTACGCACACGCGTCTCCGTCGCGCGAAACTCAATCGTACGTTTATTCGTCCGACGTGACAGATTCATAGCCAATCCAACACTAGCCACATTACAATCCATGCATTGGCTAAGCTAGCCAAACAGTCCTTTCTTTTTATAAAAAAAAGAAAAACAAAATTAGAAAGAAACCGTTTTTAGAAAAATTAAAGAACGAAAATAAATTGTAAAACAACCAAAAAGAAAAATAAAGAACAAAATAAAAAACCAAAAATTTTGAGGCAGAAAGATAGGACATGGAAAGGCTTTCTCATTCCCGCTCTTTACCCATTAGGGACCAAGAAAAATCTAACGGAGGAATTTTCTTCATTTTCAGCACCTATTTTATAAAGGAAAACAGATTACTGAAATTTCGTCATGCTTGCTTTATTCGTTCCGAAGTTACAGGGGTGTACTTTTCATAGTACGCTGGGTCCTCCCCATAGCACATGTGGCTACGTGGCTCCACTCCTGCTTGGTGGCGTGTATTTTGCTAAAGTGTTTGAGATTTTTACGCAGGGTGATGTAACACTTTTCGAAGGCCCTCATGAATCTCTTCTGGCTATACTGGCACCCCAGTTATTCTACTTTGCGCGGGAAGCTCTCTCTTGATGCCAATGTAGCAGCAGCTAACAGTTTGATCTGAAAGGTCGACACATGCCATACGATTGTTGCAAAAGGAAAGGAGTTTTATCTTACGGAAGTCCTGTTTTTTGTGTTCTCTAGGCAACCACCGCTTTACAAAACATGTAGGCTCAATGTTGTTATAGTTGCAGGCCCTAGTGAATACACTGTTGTCCTTAGACTTCAATAAAAGCACGTAATCTGCAGTATTGAAGCAAGAACCAATTTTTCATGGCTGCTTCTATTCAGTTGCTAGCGCCAAACTGGCACTTCCTAAACCCGTTTTGGCGAACGGTTCCGGTAGACCGAAATTCCTCCTGGCGGAGCGTTACAAGAATGTCGTGACTGGTAATAAAAGTTGCAAAAAAAAAGATGAAATGGTCACTAAGCGTTGAAATCCCCTCAGGGAACGACGGGACAGCACGCGCTTCCAAAAGTGTCTTTCCAGTTCTTATAGCCAAAGTTTTATTATAACCAATTAAAATCACACCATCGTAACACCCAGGATAGCTAGAGACAAGTACAGCAGTCCCTGGGGCCTCGCTGAGCAGACAAAGTGGGTTTTTTTTTTCGAAAAACTGCACTGAACTATGAGATATATGACCTGGAATAGATAGGCCCGTTGTGCACACAGGAGGACCCAGCGTACTATAGAAAGTACAGCAGCATATAATTCATCACAGCGCAAAAAAACAGTGAAGGTGCGGGACATTCAAAGCATCCATTGTTTATTTTCGTCTTTCGTGCTGCACTATGCTCGTAAACTAGCATAATATGGGCATGTACGCGGCCACAAGAAAATTATAAGCCAGCGACTACCGGTGCAGTTCGCGGGAAACAAGCATCGTAAAGTTTCATCATAGAAATATGACATACTGAGGAGAGTAAACGCGCCTTCTTAGTTAAGGGGAGTCGGCTGATCCCCTGGTGACAACAGCCTATCCTACTTGAAAAGAAAAATTCAATATTTGGTGTTGAAATCTTAAGAAATTTAACTGTACTTTTAAAAGTACGCTGGGCCCTAATTGGTTAAGCAGAATTAAATGCAATCCTGTAATTTTTTGCTTCCAACAAATCGGGAAGCGGAAACGGACGCGCGCAAGACATGCACTGCTGACTGCCGATAAGCAAGGATTCCTTAGGGGAGTGCAATGGATTCTAATTAAAAGACAAACCTAACGGTGGACAGCATAGGGCCAAGTCGACGGATGAGATTAGGAAGTTCGCACTGGTAGGCTAACAGCCGGTGGCGCACGAGATAGTTAAATGGAGATATTGGGACAGGCATTTCTACTGGAGTAAACGAAGCTAAATTGATGGTAATAGTAAGCGCGGCAGTTTCGTTTACCAAGCTTTCGCGTCGCAGTGGTTCTGCTGCCAAGGCTTGCTATGTTGCGCTCTACGAACAAATGGACACACCCCAGATTCTGCGAATACCGCATATCTCCCCAGTAACAAAAACTTGACCGACAATTTCAGTTCTACCTAATGCGAAATTAGAGCGCAGCTTTATTCCGCGCCATATTCAGGCAGAAAACTTGGACGACCCTTGCAGTACGAAGCACTGCCGTTTCTCGCACAGGACCTCTAATCAATTGCGCTGAATGAAGTGCAGGGGCACGGTGCAGCTTTTGTCTTACGGCGTCCTCTCCCGCGTTTACAACTCCCTGCGAGAACGCGTTGCAACCTCACAGTCGAACACAAGTCCTCTTGTCGAAACGTTGGCAAGCAAACAAGTAAAAGGTAAAGGTAACTTGGTTACCTTTGACAAAGGTAACCAAGCAACGGGGTTTGTTTCTTAGCCGCGTATGGGAACACTTATTGCACACTTTAGATACAAATCTGTGTAAGGTAAACAGAACTCATGTTCTCACCTTTCGAAATATTTTGGTCTTTAAAGGGAAACCACATAGGTTTTAGAAATCGACAAGCTTAAAATGGTGGAATGTGTGAAACGTGCAGGTAGAGCATGCGAAGTCCTTTTGGGCTAGCATTTGAAATGGTGATGTAATCGCTGACTAAAATCACGGCGGCCTCCAAGCTTCTGCGCAGCGCACAGCAACAAGTGGGGGCGCCTCATGACGTCATCGAAGGTATCGGTAAATTTCCAACGCATAAACGCCTGCTTTGAAATAAAAAAAAACCAATGCCACCGAAGTCAAAGCCCGCCGAGCGTTGTTTGACAGCAGCCAACGAGCCACGGCAGGGTGTGGCTGACGGCAGCGGTAATTTGAAATTATACCGTCCTGACGTAACACTGAACTTCCCCGCACTCCTCCGGTGGTTTCAAGAGAAGCGCAAAATTCAATCGTCGATTACGTCACTATTTTAAACGCTAGCGCAAAAATACTTGCCATGCTTCACATACTGCCTATACAGATTTGAATCCTTGAATATTGCGAAATTCTCACAAAGTGATGCAGTTGCCTTTTAAGGGCACCGTAAGGTGCCCTTAAATAGCCGAGAAGCAAAAGCCAGTTTGCCAGGTTACTTTTTGACAAAGATTGCATAATGGTGGTGGGCCCGAGCTCACTCACGAAAACCGCAGCCAGGAGACTGTGCTTGACTGTGATACAAGTACGCAACAGACGAGCTTATTTACACGAACGTTCCAAGCCTGCTGCGAGAGCTACAGGAACGACGGCTCCAGCTCTGACATGCTCGAGGCCCGAGCCAAGATTCCGCCATGGTGTGCGGTTTCTCAAGGGTGGTTACCAGTGAGGCTAGAGGCGTCGTTGCTATGGTTGGCACGAAATCACTAGGCTATCGCCGCAGCCAAGAGTTGTCAGCGAGGCATCAGTGGTGTCTTCTGGTGGAGATGGTCGACGGAGTAAAGCTTCGCGATGACGCTTACAGGAGACGACCACTAACTTATAATTCCACTAAGTATTGTGGTATGTACGTCAAGCAAACAAACGGATTTCACTGTAGGCGAAGAGCCCAGCGAAACACAGCTTGCATCGCACATGAACGTCCTCGCTTTCGTTTCTATCCGCCATGACACCCGCAAATAAGCACATTTTCTGCCTGATCGCAGACCACAGCGCCTTTACGGGTTCCGTCCAAGAAAGCCTCAGGAACCGCTTGGCCCTGCAGCGACAGTTCCCTGGCCTTTAACAGCACTCATTTCAAGTGCTCCCTTCGACCTTCCCACGTACCTTGCTGTGAGCTATAGCTTGAGCAGGAGTGTTACAGACGCGAGAAAGACACCTTCGATTAATTAACGGCGCCTTGAGTCTTTGCTAAGACGTGATGACAGAAGTCAGACAGAAACGGTTACCTCTTTCGCAGGCTACTTTTTGTTTAAGCTCCTCACCCCCTTTTTTTTATCTCCTGCTGGTTTCCCGAATACAGCCCGCGCGAGTGGAGCATGCCCGAGGAGCCGCAGGCCCAACCACAGGAGAGAGTGGACGAAGTGTCGTTATTTGCTAGCCAGCTGGGGCTGGTCCCGTCCCCGGAGAGGACGCCGCCATTCTATGGCCCACCAGGGGGCTTCAGAATGCCGTCGGTGCCCACGGCGCGGGCGTCGCAGCTGCCAGTGGTCTCGTCGCAGAGCCGGGAAGAGACGAGTACCTCAAACTCGCCTCTGACGGTACTAGCACGGTTGACGCAGGGGACGGCGAAGTCGCCTCCCTCGAGTTTTACCCGACTGTCGCCGACACCGCAGTACAGGAACACCGTCGACTCGAGTTTGGCTCCAGCCAGGACAGAGCAGACGCCAGTGGTCGGTTGCACCGGCCTCAACGAGACTTCGACGGCCAGCTATCCAGGACTGTTCCCGGTACTGGTACGTACTCTCTCTACACCCTGCGTAAACTGTTCCACTGTGCTGAAGCCGGAATCACGTGACCCGTTTGCAGAGACGCATGCGTCAGCCTCCTGGCTTCACTTCGTTCATTTGGATATCGTTTCGCATCACATGGTAGAATGTGACGGCTGACTGTTCTAGAATAACGTGTGCACGCTTCCTCATTCAGTCTGCCCAGCCTTAACTTCTGGTCAGAAATTGCTCGCTCTGCAACAAATCGTTGCAAGAGGCTGATTTAAGTTTTGAAGAACGAGCCTTTATTCTCGGAGCAGTTCAAACTGCCTTGGTCATTCGGGCTGATTTCGGTATAATATTCACTCATGGTGACGGCTCTGGACTGAGCAGCCTTGACAGACGGCTTTACGGGAGAGATCATGGGTTTTGTCCGATTATGAACCTCTCCTTCATAGCCCTCAGAATTACCCCCTGGATTTCCATCGACAAGGCACTGCGCCTGAAGTCTGCTCACAGCTTTCCAGGCTGGTTGGTATTGCAGTCACTGACTTACCCGGAGCGCCTGGCGAAATTGATTAATGTTCGTTTTTTTTTACTTGGCGGCTGTGAAATTGGGACTCAGGGAGGAGTTGTTGTCGAGTGCCTCAGTGTTGTGCGCTTAATTACACCCATTGTAGCTGAAGTCTCGCGACATGCGCGGGGTACGAGAATTCTGCCGAATGAAATAGTTAATTAGTAAAACAGCCTCTAAGTTGTCTATGACCACATGCACGCTAACAGGGGTGACAATATAGACTTTACATTAAAGGTTTGGTTTATGGGGTTTAACGTCCCAAAGCGACTCAGGCTATGAGAGACGCCGTAGTGAAGGGCTCCGGAAATTTCGACCACCTGGGGTTCTTTAATGTCAGCGCACGTTAAAGAACCCCAGCTGGTCGAAATTCCCGGAGCCCTTCACTATGGCGTGTCTCATAGTCTGAGTCTCTTTGGGACGTTAAACACCATAAACCAAACCAAACCTTTAATGCGAAAGCATTTTTTGTATCGTGAGTGGCGTGTACAGGACTTGTCGTCAGAGCGCGTCATCAGAGCACGTCCGCACGAACTGGCAGTCATCCATTATCGGGGTAATTAATAGAATGGTCGATAAAATAATGATGTAATTAGCATGAATGTATATTTAAGTCTACCAGATGATTAATAAATTGGGCAATTAATTGGACGAAGTAATAATCAGTTGAATTAGATCATTGCTTCACAAATTAATCATTAATATAATTGTTGAAATGGATAATTAGTTAATTACTAGAATAATTAAACGTTGAATAACATTCAGTTGCATTCAGTTAAGCCAGCAATTAATTAATTAATAATTGGGGAATTATTTCAAGCATTCTTTGGTAATTCAATTCAGTTCGTTAATTATTTAATGACCTAATTATGTCTTCAATTAATCGCTCAGTTAGTACTCCGGTGTACTTACTATACTTACTAGACCCTCTAGCAACGGGGCCCACGCATTCGGATGTGGTAGACCTGAAGTTAGAGCGCAAACACCACATAGGAACGGCAAAGGCGTAAAGAAATTAACACGCAGCAGCTTCATCGGCAGCAGTAAGAGAAGTACTGTAGCATTACTGCACCTAAGCTGACTTAAGTGCGCCCCTGTAATTATAATAAATGATGAAATTTACAGGGTTGATTATACTGGCACTTTGTGACCGCTTCATTGCATAGTCTACATGCTTTTCAAGAAACAGCTTTCGTTCATTACTAACGAAAGTTTGAAGTTATTGAAAACCTTATCCTGAACGCCGGGTACAAAGCACTTTTTGCAGTAGCCAAGTATAGATGTCATAGTACGTTATGTTACATGACTTAACAGGAAGAGCACTGCAAGACTGATCGAAAACCAGGAGCTTATCCAGCCCTTTGTTTTTCACACTTCATCTGTTCCACACGGCCCTGCCCTATCTCATTTGTCATTTACCCACTATGCTCAGCGCCATGGCGTCGTTCAGCGGCAGCGTAGAAGCGCGCAGTCGTTAGTTGTCATTGGCCTCCGCTGGCGGCGCTAAAGCAGCGCGCTACATTAAAGTTAACAAAGAGCTAGCAAATGCAAAAGTTAGGGAAAAAACGATAAGAATAGTGACTGAAAAGCAAGGTGACAATGTTAGAAGTGCAGGATTAAAATGTATTTTAAAAAATGGGGAATAAGTAAACTATTCGTTAAAGAAATATAAAAAGTGAATGAAAAAAAAATTGCTACGGTTGAACTACTCTTGAACCATAGGCCATAGCTTTCGCTCTCTTGGCTAGAGAGCACGGCTTGGCGTCTGTAACGTTGAGTGCGTTCCAGACACTGCATGGGCAGTGCATGCGCCCGCGCTGCCACCCTGGCATGTGACCTGATCGCGAGAGTCTGTTCACCCAATTGGCGACAACTACAAACCCGAACTGCTCCATACCCAATACTGCTGCATGCCCGATACCCAGACCAATTCCCGTCATCATGCAAACTTTGCGGCAATCCAGGAGACTTCTTACACACACTCCTCACATGCCCCACCTTCCCTCATCCCCCATCACCAACCGCGGCGAAGTCTTACTGGGAGTCTCTTCTGACCAGCTCGTCCGCTCAAGACCAGCGCCGGATCATCTCCAGCGCTCACCGAAGGATTGCGATTCAGGGGCTATCCTTCGCGTTGTAAGGGCGCCTCCTCCTCACGTTGAGGAGGCATCCAAGTGCCATGTAGGGGGCTTCGCCCCCACGATTTACGTCATTGGCAATAAAAGTTTCCACCACCATCCCACCCAATGAACGCTGCGGTGTACTGCTGCTGTACCGCGTGTCTGTCACGACGTTGTCAGCGCTTACGCATGCAGTCCACATCTCTCTCTCTCTCTCTCTCTCTCTCTCTCTCTCTCTCTCTCTCTCTCTCTCTCTCTCTCTCTCTCTCTCTCTCTCTCTCTCTCTCTCTCTCACCAGCCCACGTACCTCAAAGCGCGATTAAGGCGTCCACTGCACCAGGGAGTCAGTTATGCGCACTTCCTTTCCTTAAATCCATCGCAGTCTAAAACGTTGTCAGCGCCAACGCCGATAACACAATGAACGCCCAAGGCCGCGTTTTTGCCACAAAGTTGTCAATGCCAACGCATGCAGCGCACATCTGTCACTACCACCACATAGCTTAAAACACGACTGAGGTGACCACTGCCCCAGGGGGCCAGTTATACGCCTACCATCTCCTTTGCTTTCGAAGCTCCAGCTCTTCGTCGTAGCTTCAAGCGCGACAATTGTCCTTTGTTCCAGGGGGCCCGTTATGCACCTTCCCTTTCTTTTGCGTTATCTGTTGGCGTTATCTTTGCGTTATCTGTTGGCAACGTGGCATTAGCTTTCGTTATGAAGGTCATTTGAAGTTCAAACTTGCGGCCACGGCGAAACTGCCTTTACCTAGCGTAATGAAGCTTTAGCTTCAAAAGCCGATCATGGTGGCAACTGCCGCCATACTTGGCTGCCACCCCGTTTTAAAGGGGGCGCTCCTATCTTGCATCCATACATCCATGTCGGCCACCTTTTGTAACTTCCCCACTGAGTGCCGTCGTCCGTACACTGCGTGCAGGAACCAGCGGCAAGGCCCCGCAGTGCCCCAACGTCGCTTGGCACGGCCACGTTCCAGCAGACGGCGCTTCCGTCGGTGGTCGGCCACTCAGGAAAACAGCACCAGCCGCAGGCAAAGCCAGAGACCCAGTCGCAGCCGCAGTTACAGCTACAGCCGCAGCTGCAGCAACAGTTTGTTCAACGGGCGCTTGGGAACACGGAACATTTCTACGCGCTGCGAGTGCCATCGGTACAAGGATACCTTGCGCAAGAGTGGCAGCCATCGCACGGGTGTCGATGTAAGTAACCGTATTACCCGCTTTCCGTGTGGACGTATCTCTGGTAAAATTTTGCCGTTCAGATGTTAGTATTTACAGCCTACAGATATTTAGAGCCATATATAGAGTGCCTACGGATAAATTTGAATTTCGAGATATATTGCCACCATACGAACCAATCAGTGGCGCCGTACCGTTGCCCAACTGTTTTAGCTGGAACTTGCCATGCCTTGGACATTCTAGGTACTCAAAAGTTGTCTTCTTCCTCGCTCGAGCTCTCTGCTGTCTGGCACGCCCATCTCGTCTAATTAAACCTGGGCTGTCTTCTTCAACAGTTTGTCGATGACATATTTGGTGGAGGTGCTGGGTGTTCCCGGAATGCTGAGTTGTCCGGCACGTCCATCTCGTCTAATTAAACCTGGGCTGTGTTCTTATACCGTTTGTCGATCGCATATTTGGTGAAGCAGCTGGGTAGCATCCCATGTATTCAGATTGCGAGGACACTTTTGACGCCTGTTCTCCACGCTTAGACTCAAACCCCGTCCACAAAGCGAGCCGCCGCCTGCGAGGCCTACAACCGGAGTTCGGTCAACTGACAGCGCCGGTGAGAGCCAAGGTATGTAACTGACAAACGGTTGAAGAACACAGCCCAGATTTAATTAGACGAGATGGGCGTGCCAGACAGCAGGGAGCTCGAGCGAGGAAGAAGACAATCTTCGAGCACCTCGAATGCCCAAGGCTTGGCAAGATCCAGCTAAAACAGTTCGGCCGCGGTACGGCGCCACTGATTGGTTCGTACGGAGGCATTGCTCCCCCTCTCTGACGGGCACCGACTCGGTGCCGCAGCATTGAGACGCAAAAAGAGAAGGGGCGCCGCATGTGTCCGGCGGCAGGTGTAGACACGCCTGAAGTGCCAGCGGGAGTGGTACGGCTTCATCCGTGCGACATGGACGACTTCGGAGGTAGGCCGTCTGGAGGAGCGAACTGTTCTTTGGGGGAGAACTTCAAAGTTCACCTCACTTACTTGGCGGAGTAGCTCGTAGGGGCAGAAATATCGGCACATAAGCTGGGCTCCAAACCCAGACTGGGTCGCCGGGCTGGTAACTAACAGCTCTGTGGCGGAGGTTATAGCGGCGAGCGTAGTGGGTTTGCTGGTGCCGGATGCACTGTCGAATGAAATGGCGGGTAGCCTCGGCGTGACGAACGAAGTGAGCCGCACCCATAACAGATGAGGGAGTACTAGTAAGAAGCAACATTGCGTCCAGCAAGGTTGTGGCTTCGCGGCCATGCACTAAACGAAATGGAGTGAAGCGCGTCGTTTCTTGTAGAGCAGTATTATAGGCGAATGTTACATAAGGGAGTATGGCGTCCCAGTACCGGTGGTCTGCGTGAACATACATGTAAATCATGTCGGCGATCGACTTGTTGAGCCGTTCGGTGCGTCCGTTAGTTTGAGGGTGGTAAGCGGTTGTTTTGAGGTGACTTGTGCCGCTAAGGCGCGTAACCTCCTGCGTAAGGGCCGAGGTGAACGCTGTTCCCCTGTCAGTTACAACGATGATAGGTGCACTTGACGAAGCACAATGTTTTGAACAAAAAAGTTCGCAATTTCGTCAGCGGTACCACGAGGGAGAGCTTTAGTTTTACACTACCGGCTGAGGTAGTCGGTTGCGACCAGAATGTAGCGGTTACCCAGCGAGGAATCTTGAAATGGGCCGAGTAAGTCCATGCCGGCTTGGTGGAAGGGGTTTGTGGCGGATCAATAGGCTGTAGTAGTCCGGCTGGCTTAGTGGGTGGCGTCTTGCGACGTCGGCACTCGCGGCAAGTTCTAACGTAACGATGGACAACTGCAGCAACCCTGGGCCTATCCGGCGTATCCAAGGCAAAGTGTTGGAAAAACCCAGGTGACCAGGAGATGGGTCATCATGGCATGCCTGCAGGACTTCGTCACCGGTACTATTCTCCGGGGACAGGTTCGAAGACGTCGAAGACTGGTTGGCCAGCTTTGACCGAGTGGCGGGTTTCAATGAGTGGGACAGCGAGCGCAAATTGCGCAGCGTCTACTTTGTGCTGCAGGACTCAGCCAAAACGTGGTTCGAGAACCACGAAGCTTCCTTTACCGCCTGGGAGGTTTTTCGTCGAGAGCTGCTAGCGACATTTAACACCAGCGAAAGAAAAGAGAAGGCTGAAATCACCCTGCTCTCGAGATCACAGCAGTCGAACGAGAACGTCGCGATGTTAATCGAGGACATGACGCGACTGCTCAAAAGGGCCGACGCTACTATGCCCGAAGCCAAGAAAGTGCGCCATTTAATGCGCGGCGTAAAAGAGCAGCTGTTTGCCGGACTGGTCCGTGACCCGCCAAGAACAGTGGCCGACTTTACAAGGGAGGCAACGGGTATCGAGCGCTCTACGGAGGAACGGGGCGTCAGGCTACTGACCGCTTTTCAGTACACGCATACGTCGCTGCCCGCCGAGGAGCTTCGGGAGCTTGTAAGAAGCCTTGTGCGCGAGGAACTGGCGAAACTTCGCTTTCAAGCTCCACAGGCCACTGTCGGTCCGTGACGAAATCCGACGAGCTGTGCAGCCGCCCCCAGCTCCACACCCGGCGCCCTCCGTTATAACGTACAGCGACGCACTACGAAGTCCTGGGTCAGCGACGCAAGCCTTTTACCCCGTCACTCCTGAGCCAGTGCCATCTCTGCAGTATCCAACCGCAGCAGTACCCTCCGTGCCGCAGGAGTCCAAGCCACCAATGAGCAAAGCGCACGTGTGGCGTAGGCCAAACAATGGGCCGCTCTGTTACCACTGCGGGGAGCCCGGCCATATCCTCCGTCACTGCCCCTACCACAGAATGGGCTTAAAGGGGTTTTCACCTGACGCACCTCGATCGCGCTACGGTGAAAGACCACGAAATATCGAGCTGTACCTGGCTGATAATGTGCAGTCCTCGACCTCGCAGCGACGCCAGTCCCGATCGCCATCCCTAAGGCGTTTCTCTTCGCCCGGCCGCCCGTCATCCTCTGGCCAGTTCAGAGGTGCGTCCCCACATCTGTAAAACTGAAGACGGAGTCCTCTGGTGGTAGGGCCGCCGCTACTGGACCGTGTCAAGAGCCTCCACCCGAAGATTCACCGCCACGCTCCAACCGACGACGACCTGAGCCGACGACCTCAACGACGCGCCGCGACCGACTGGTTTCCGCCGAAATTCCGGTATCCGCTGACAACCACGACGTTACTGCACTGGTGGATACCGGCGCCGATTTTTCTGTAATGAGCAGTCGGTTAGTCACGGCCCTGAGGAAGGTTCTGACCCCTTGGTCTGGGCCGCAGATCCGGACAGCTGATGGCCATGTCGTAACTCCGATTGGTGTCTGCACTTAGGGAATCCAGATCCGTGGTGTTACTTACCCTGGTTTCTTTGCTGTGTTACCCGAGTGCACCAAGGACCTCATACTCGGTTTGGATTTCCTTCAGAGTACGGTGCCGTCATCAACCTTCAGGAGCTAATCCTGTCGTTTTCTGCCCAAGGCCCTGTCGACGACGATACCGAGTCACGCGTCTTTGACGACCAGGTAGTGATCCCGTCGAGTCAGCATGTTTGTTACTGTAGAGTGCGATAACAGCCCCAGCACTCATGGCATCGCCGAAACCAACATCTGGCTGCTCCTTGGTCAGCAAGTCTATGTAGCTAGCGGAATTATTGAATTGAACATGGGCGAACCGAACTTCTGGTGACCAATTTTGGTTCTGAACATCAGTTTTTGCCTGGCAAAACAGTTGTTGCGTATTTCGAAGAACTTAGTGAATTCGCGGGACAGCACGCGTTGTCAGAAATCACGGCTTTAGTGGAGGCACCGACCACTCCCATAAAGACCGACGTGAACCCGAACCTCCCGTGTAATCAGAAACGCTGCCTGGACAGCATTTTGGAATCTTACCGCGACTGTTTTACCTCGACCTCCAAGGTTAGGCAGACTACGCTCACAAAGCACCGCATTATATTTGACGCACACCAGCGACCATTATGCCAGCCGCCTTATCGGGTCTCTTCGACGGAACGTGATGCCATTCTCCGACAAGTTCAGGAAATGCTACAGGACGACGTGGTACAGCCGTCGACGAGCCCGTGGGCATCGCCTGTTGTTCTTGTGACGAAGAAGGATGGAACCCTACGGTTCTGTCTTGACTACAGGTGTCTAAACAATGTCACCAAAAAAGGTCTTTTATCCTCTGCCACGCATTGATGACTCCCTGGACCGCATACGCCACGCCACGTAATTCTCGTCGCTAAATTTACGCAGTGGCTATTGACAAATCGAGGTGGGCGAACGCGACCGGGAAAAGACCGCCTTTATTACACCGGATGGTCTTTACGAATTCCGGGTGCTCCCTTTCGGCCTATGCTCGGCTCCTGCCACCTTCCAGCGGATGATGGACACCGTGCTTGCCGACCTAAAATGGCAGTCCTGCCTCGTGTACCCTGATGACGTTGTCATTTTCTCCACCACGTTCGAAGAGCACCTGAGGCGCCTGCGCGCTGTGTTCGCCGCAATTCGTTCGGCCAATCTTTCCCTCAAGCCCGAAAAGTGTCACTTCGCTTTCCAGGAGTTGAAGTTCCTGGGCCACATTGTAAGCGCTAAGGGAGTTAGCCCTGACCCCTATAAGACAGCCACCGTCGCTGCTTTTCCCATGCCAACCGATAAGCGAAGTGTGCGCCACTTTCTGGGTCTCTGCGCCTATTATCGTCGTTTTGTGCAGAACTTCTCCCAGATCGCTGAGCCCCTCATCCGCCTCACGAAAGATGCCGAACCGCTCTCCTGGGGCCAGGAGCAACAACAGGCCTTCGAAGACCTCCGCACTCGTCTCCAAAGTACGCCCATCCTTGGCCACTTCGACGACTCAACCGACACTGAACTGCACACAGACGCCAGCAACATCGGCCTCGCTGCGGTCCTTGTGCAGTGGCAGGGTGGTCTCGAACGTGTAATCGCATACGCAAGCCTCACCTTGTCACGTTCAGAGGCGAACTATTCCACCATTGAAAAAGAATGCCTGGCAATTGTGCGGGCAGGGATCGAATTTCGCCCGTACTTATACGGACGTCCTTTTAGAGTCGTCAGTGATCACCATTCGCTGCGCTGGCTGGCGAACCTCAAAGATCCATCGGGGCGGCTTGCACGCTGGAGCCTTCGCCTTCAAGAGTTCGTTGTCACCATCGTTTTTAAGTTCGGTAGGAAGCAGAGTGATGCCGACTGTCCGTCTCGTGCTCCTGTTGAGGAAAACCGAGCTGATCCCGACGCCAATTCAGGTTTTCTCGGCGCCACCTCGACATCCGTCCTCACTCAGCACCAAACAGACGACAGTGAACTACGGCCTCTCATTGAGTATCTTGAAGGAAGCGCTTAGTCACCCCGCGAATCTTCTCACGTGGACTGTCGTCATTCTCTTTGCGCGATGGCGTTTTGTATAAGAAAAACTACCACCCGACGGAAGCTGTCTATCTGCTCGTCGTACCTGCGGCCTTGCGCGACGAAGTCCTGCAGGCGTGCCATGATGACCCATCTTCTCGTCACCTGGGTTTTTCCCGCACTTTGCCTTGGATACGCCAAAAGTAGTACTGGCCCAGGGTTGCTGCAGTTGTCCAGCGTTACGTTAGAACTTGCCGCGAGTGCCAACGTCGCAAGACGCCCCGGACTAAGCCAGCCGGACTACTACAGCCTATTGATCCGCCACAAGTCCCCTTCCACCAAGTCGGCATGGACTTACTCGGCCCATTTCCAGAGTACTCACTGGGTAACCGCTACATTGTGGTCGCCACCGACTACCTCAGGCGGTAGTGTGAAACTAAAGCTCTCCCTCGTGGTACCGCTGACAAAATTGCGAATTTTTTCGTTCAAAACATTGTGCTTCGTCACGGTGCACCGATCATCGGTGTAAATGACAGAGGAACGGCGTTCACTTCGGCCCTTACGCAGGAGGCTATGCACCTTAGCGGCAAAAGTCACCTCAAAACAACCGCTTACCACCCTGAAACGAACGGGCTTACCGAACGGCTCAACAAGACGATTGCCGACATGATTTCCATGTTGACGCAGACCACTGGAACTGGGACGCCATACTCCCTTACGTCACATTCGCCTATAACACTGCTCTACAAGAAACGACGACTTCACTCTATTTCGTTTAGTGCATGGCCGCGAAGCCACAACCATGCTGGACACAATGTTGCTTCCGACTAGTACTCCCTCATCTGTTATGGGTGCGGCTCACTTCGTTCGTCACGCCGAGGCTGCCTGCCAACTCATTCAACAGCGCATCCGGCACCAGCAAACCCACAACGCTCGCCGCTATAACCTCCGCCACAGAGCTGTTATTTACCACCCCGGCGAACAAGTCTAGGTTTGTAGCCCAGTCCGCATGCGTGGGCGGTTCGAAAAGCTTATGTGCCAATATTTCTGCCCCTACGAGGTGCTCCGCCAAGTCAGCGATTTGAACTATGAAGTGCTCCCTCAATTAACAGTCCGCTCCTCTAGACGGCCCACCTCCGAAGTCGTCCATGTCGCACGGATGAAGCCGTACCATTCCCGCTAGCGCTTCAGGCGTGTATACACCTGCCGCCGGACACATGCGGCGTCCCTTCTCTTCGTGCTTCTCACTGCTGCGGCACCGAGTCGGTGCCCTTCAGAGAGGGGGAGCAACGCCACCGTACGAACCAATCAGTGGCGCCGTGCCACGGCCGAACTGTTTTAGCTGGAACTTGCCATGCCTTGGGCATTCGAGGTGCTCGAAGATTGCCTTCTTCCTCTCTCGAGCTTCCTGCTGTCTGGGACGCTCATCTCGCCTAATTAAACCTGGGCTGTGTTCTTCAATCGTTTGTCGGTGACAATATATATACATCTTTAAAGAAAAGCAAGACACGGGACACTCTCGACATTCAAACTGAACCGGTAAAATATGCGTTTGATGCTATCGCTCCGCTGCTTGCTGACATCTACAATCTCATGTTTTCGACGGGTTGCTTCCCTAAGCTGGTGCAAGTTTCCATGGTTATAGTTTTATTTAGAAGTAGAGGTAGAAATTATTTACGCAACTACAGGCCAATTGCTATTTGGTATATATTTTCCAAAGGTTTGGAAAAAATTAATCGTAAGAGATTATCAATAAGCCCGTCGCAGCATGGCTTTTTTTGTGGCAAATCGACGGAACAGCAGTGCTGACCCGGAAAAGGATGTCCTGAAAGCATTTCAACGTAGACAGTTGTGTATCGGAATTTACATTGACTTTTCAGAGGCGTTTGACCGCCTCAGTCACCGAACTCTCTTTAAAAAGTTGGAACTATATGGAATTCGCGGGACAGCCCTGCATCTCCTTTAGTTTTCTGTGCAGCACAGCGTTCAATTCATCATCATCATCGTCATCATTTATTGTACCCGTAAAGATCCCGTTTGGGACATTACCTGGGGGGGGAAGGGGGGGGGGGGTTACAGTGGTGTGAAGCGGTCATACAAAAGCATGTCAACATAAAAAAGCACAACAAAAATAACAAGAATAACCAGTTTGATGTGAAATTAACATCAGGTAATACAAATAGTACAAAAATATATACAAACAAAACAGTAGTATGTAACATTAAACATTAAAATGTGGGGAAATTAAAAGTGGGACAATACTTCTAGGGGATGACGCAATGGCACAAGCAGTTCAAACTGCTCGCAAAGCAGCGCGGAGAAGTTGCCATAGTGACAAGTACATATAAACAGCGCTAAACAACAGGACCAGAAAGAGGAGTAGACAAACACGGCGCTGAACTTACAACTGAGTTTATTAGAAGGAAAAATTTTCAATATATGCATACAAAAATGGGCACACGTGCACAGTCAGCACGTGCGATCAACGTGGCTTGTTGATTTTATCTCTTCCTTTCTGTATGACTGTGCGCACGTGTGCCCATGTTTGTATGTATATATTGACGCCAGCGCTCGTGCAGACGGAAGCGCCTCTCAAGAAGAAGAGGAAGTGTGTGTGTGAAAGTGGAAGGGATCTGGAAGCGCACGTCTGTTGATCCGCTGTTGACCCTGAGCCGCTGATTACCAACGTGGCATCTGGTGGAGGCGCTAGGTACGTCTTTAATGCACCGTACGCCCCCTTCAAGCCGCAGTTCAAGCCCCATACAAATACCGAAGGTCGACACGCCAGTCCACCAGGGCAGTCGCCGATTACAGGGCTTACCTCCCGAATTTGGACTGCTCCCTGTTTCCCATTGTTCACCAAGGGCAGGTGCTACAACGATGAATACTCCAGCTACAGTGTCGCCAGTCCTGCCCCACCACCAGCGAGAGCCACCCCATTTCCACGGTCAACCACACGAGGACGCCGAAGACTGGCTGGACCAGTATGACCGGGTGGCCATCTACAATGGTTGGGGCGCTGACTGCAAGATGCGGCATGTTTATTTCGCCCTTGAAGACTACGCGAGGACCTGGTTTCTGAACAATGAATCTGGCCTGGAAACGTGGGATACTTTCAAAACAGAGTTCCTCCAAACCTTCAAGGACAGCACGTTGCGCAGGGAGAAGGCCGACCTGCTTTTAAAGTGTGACGGTGTATGTTGAGGAAATGAAGAGGCTGTTCCGGCGTGCTGACCCAAACATGTCGGAGGAGAGGAAGGTAAGCTTCCTTATGAAAGGTGTCAAGGAGCAGCTGTTCGCCGGCCTGGTTCGAAGTCCTCCAGTCACTGCAGCTGACTTCGTCAAGGAGGCGAGCACCATCGAAAAGTCTTTGGACATGAGGGCCCGGCAGTACGACCGTACAACAGGGTCGATGTTCACGGCCACTGTGGAGGGCTCCACGGTGAATTCGCCGGACTCCTTACGTGAGATGATTCGATGTATCGTGAGGGAGGAAGTGGCGAAGCTCTTTCTGGACAAGGAAAAACCTCAGCCTAGCACACTTGCTGACGTTGTCCGTGAGGAGGTGCAGCAAGCGCTAGGTACTTGTACAGCACTACCTGTTCCCGGCCCTGTGCAGCCTCAGCCCCCGAATCTCAGCTACGCCGCCGTCACACGCCGTTTTATTCCATCGCAGCCGAACCGACGTTACGACACACCTGCTTCCGCCGCTACACGAACTCCACCTCCCCAGCCGAATTCTCCATAGCGGCTAGGACGCCGCAGAACGGATGTCTGGAGAGCGCCAGACAATCAGCCGCTGTGCTACCATTGCGGTGAGGCTGGACGTGTTTATCGTCGCTGCCCATACAAGGAGATGGGTCTTCGAGGATTCCCCGTCGGTTGTCATCGTCCGATGTATGGAGAACGACCGCAGAAGATCGCGGACTACATCTCGCAAGCGGATCTCACGCGTTATGCAGAGACAGCATCCCTTCCGAGTAGCACCGCCCTCGAAGTAGCCCAGTTCTTTGTGCATCAAATCGTCTTACCTCATGGAGCTCCACAAGTTTTGATTACGGACAGAGGGGCTGCCTTCTCCTCTGAGCTCTTGCACCATATTCTAGTTTTTAGTCACACCAGTCACCGTAGGACGACTTCCTATCATCCTCAAACTAACGGACTGACGGAACGTCTAAATAAGACGCTTACAGACATGCTTTCCATGTACGTGGACGTGGAACATAAAACCTGGGACGACGTCCTGCCCTATGTCACGTTCGCGTATAATACAGCCCTACAAGAAACCACCAACATGACGCCCTTTAGCCTCGTTTATGGCCGTCAAGTGACGACAACACTCGATGCCATGCTGCCCCATGACGACAACCACCCAAATGACGGCGTTGCATCCTTCTTACAACGCGCCGAAGCTGCCCGCCAACTCGCATGGCTTCGCATTCAAGACCAACAGGGCCAGGACGCGCAACGCTACAACCTACGGAGGCGGCTTGGTGAATACCTCCCGGGTGATCTTGTCTGGGTTCGGTCCCCAATCCGACGACGCGGCCTAAATTAAAAGCTCTTGCGCCGCTATTTCCGTCCTTACCGAATTGTGCGACGCCTTGGAGCCCTGAATTATGAAGTCGTCCCTCACGAGCCTCAACAATCTCGCCGCCACCCCCGCCCCGAGGGGGTCCACGTCGTTCGCCTGAAGCCCTACTATGAAAGGACGCACTAACTCTTCTCGAGACCACTCCTGCGTTCGTGGCGGCATCGGGTCGATGCCTTCGGAGGAGGGGGGCTAATGACGCCAGTGCTCGTGCAGACGGAAGCGCCTCTGAAAGTGAAAGTCATCTGGAAGCGCACGTCTGTTGACCCGCTGTTGACCCTCAGCCGCTGATTACCAACGTGACAATATTGCAAATTTTTCCTCCTAATAAACTCAGTTGTAAGTTCAGCGCCGTGTTTGTCTACTCCTCTTTCTGGTCCTGTTGTTTAGCGCTGTTTATATGTACTTGTCACCATGGAACACCAACTCGCCCAATCTGCCGTTCTGCTAAAGTAGCCATAGTTGGTTCAAGTGGTCTGTTAGTGTCATTGGAAACGTTGCACCCTCCTTTGAAGAGATCTATAGCGGTGTGTTCCCCAGGGAAGCATTCTGTGGCCGCCGCATTTCATTTTGTTTATTAATGACATCACTTCTATTAGTAATAACTCTGAGTACGTTATCTCCGCCGATGATACTACTGTGCTCTTTCTAGGCAGTGACATGCAATCACTGGTGCACACTGTTAATGGCACCCTGGTAGTATTAAATAAATGGAGTGAATCGAACTCGCTACTCATTATTACTGAAAAAAAATTGCGAGGACACTTTGGCAACTAAAGTGTTGAGAGGCGAAAGCCGAAGACACTACGCGTTGACGACTTCCGGTGGATGTAACGCCACACCGTTCCTGTGGCTACACCGATACCAAAATCATGCATCTTTCGGGGATCTTATGTGTTAATTACGCTTAATTACACATTTTCCCATCTAATTTGGCACAAATCCGGCGTTTTGCCGACCACTCTGACAATTTTCACTATGCTGTGACGACTTCCGGCGGATGTGACGTCACACCGTTCTCGTGGCTATATCGACGTCTGCGTTATTTTGACGCAATTTAGACATTTTTGACTATAATTAATTAATTACTCTACAGTCATCAAACGTGGCTTCTAGGTTCATTTTTTCCTCTATTTGAAGCAACCATTCGTTTTCTCCTACCTTTTTTAGTTCCCGAGTTAACAAGCTAACAATGTGTGACACCCTCTCCTAACGGACGACAGTATGAGCCATTAAAGGCTTTCGCCTGAAAACTAAAGCCGCCTTTTTTCATCTACGACAGCATGTAGCGTCAGCAGATTATGAGCTATATGTTTGTGACTGCGGAATAGAACTTGTTGATACAACTACTCTAGGTGTTCTGTTTAACGTAAACATGTCATGGGGTGCACACTTTGAGTATGTCGAAACACAACTCTGCAAAAGTGCCGGAATACTTGCCACATTTCGCTCTTTTCTTCCCGTTTCCTTAAAGCTTATAAATTACAGCACACTCTTTCTTTTGAATTTTACTTACTGGTTTGTGGTGTGGGGGATGCTATACAAAAAAAGTTTAGTAAAATATGCCTTCTACAAAAAAGGACGTTTCGTTGTATGGCCAATATGATTTTTTTTTGCCATACTCAAGAACTATTCCGATGTTTCAGTATTGTTCCGTTAGATAACTTATGACTATTGTTCGTGTTAGGTAAAAGCAGTCAGTCAATAAAAATCAGTATGCGTTTTTGCAGCTAGCCAACGGAAGGGCAATTTTCCTCCTTACCCGCTTCCACATCGAAAAGTTTGGCGTGTTCCTAGTTTTAGAGCACAACTTGGGTGCCAAATGTTGTGTTATACCTTGCCGTGACTTTTAAATACCTATTGTTCCAGCAACATTCAGGTAGAAAAATGTAGCTTTCGTTTCATGAAATCCATGTTCCGGTTAGAACTTGTTAAATGTGAATTAGTGAAAGGGCGACTTTATAGAATGTGCTTGTATTTGTGTTACTCTTGTTACAAATCCATAATTAGCAATGTATGAGTTGTGTTCGCTGTATGGCCATGTACAGGGGTACTCGGGTGTCATTCAAGCGAAGACAGTTTGCTTTTAAGGCGAAAGCCTTTAATACCTCGTTAGCAGCCGTGTCGGCAGATGTGTCCGCGTTTCGGTTACGTGCCTTATATGGGCATATGCCAATCATTACTTAATCGATACTTAACCGATGGCATTCGAATGATATCGGAATGCGATTTAAGGCATTCTATGATAATTGCATGACAATTAATGACTAAGTGATCCTAATTAACCTTTATAGTCAGACCACAAAAATAATTAAAACCTAGTAGGAAATTGGTCGAGTTGGGGAATCGAATCAGGGTTTCCGGAGTGCGAGACGAGCACGCTAACCACTCCGCCATGCCAGCTCGATGGTTTGGAAAGAACAAAGGCGCGTCTGTGAATACGGTGTCTTCGTTCACTCCCATCTTCCTCCCTTCCCGTTGCGGCGAGGTTCAGATATCCACCGAGATATGCGAGACAGATACATTTCTTTTCCTCAAAAACCAATTTTCCGACGAGCAAGGCGTACAGTCGGGGACAAAAGTCTCCGGACCACGTGTTCCTCAAAAGAAGCTCATAGCTCTTGTATCAGACAGAGGCTGGAGACTGCACTTGTGAAGATGAAAGAACAAAAAATTAACTTGTACCTCCACAAGTGTGGTCTCCAGCCGCCAACTAATAGCAAAGCTATCGCCTTCGTTACAGGAACCCGTGGTCCGGAGACTTTTGTCCCCGACAGTACGTACAGCCGAACGGGCGATGGTGTTCTGTGGACTCCCTGGCGGCGTTGCAAGACGCTGTCGCGTCCCACTTTTTGGGCGAAACTTAACATCTTAACCACACATCAGTAACGCAAGCAGCAACACCGCGCTTAAGGCTTTCGCCTCACCGAATTTTAGGTCAGCAAAATGCCCCTCCTGAATTTTTGCCTAAGCCCGGCCGCATCTTTATGGTGTAACTAAAACCTAAAAAAAATTACTCGGCATGTACGCTGTGGAAATCTTGTAGCGAGGTGCCATATCGCTATATTGTGACATGCCAATATTGTAGCAGTTTATGGCGCATGGGTATACAATAAAAATAACACTAAAGGGTACATATGTGAGATGGACGTCACAGCGCGCGAAGCGAAAAGGATGAGAAACTCATTGTCGGCGAGCTCTTTACCATGATAATCACCTCATGACAGTCACAACGCCGTTAGTGAGGCAGTTCTAGTCGTATGTAGTTGTCGGGAAAAAAAAGGAGTATTCAAAGCAGCCGTTTATGTTGACATTGTTACTGTCCGGGAATAACGCTTATCTCATGGCGCAAACCATTGAATGACTGGGCTTGTTTCTCTGTACCTTATTGATTGGTATAATGCTAATATGTAATAATAATATTAACTGCGCCAGTAAAATATGAAGCATATTGAGCCACTAAACTTGGCTCGTTGTCGGGACCTTCTTTCACATCGACAGCGCTAAATTTTGTGGTTATTGTTGTCTTGTATAAATTGCGTTGACCCCAGCATGTTTCCCTCCACCTCGCCTTGGCCTTCTGCATCGCAGGGCCTGGTGACTACAACCTCAGCTCGGACCGATCCGCCACGGTCAAGAACGTACTTTTTCGGGATCATTTTTATTCGGGTCTTCTCTACGGCACTCAGTATCCGCCAAAACCGCCCACCGTCGCTCACTCGGCGCGGCACCAGCAAGAATCGCGATGGACACCGACGGACGCAAACTTCGTACAGCTGTCGCCTCAAGGGGAACCGCTGCTGAGTCGGCAGGAACCTCTGTCAAGACCGGAACGACCGGCTTCACGGCAGGAACCTCTGTCACGACCGGAACGACCGGCTTCACGACAGGAACTGTCGCCACGACCGGAACGACCGTCTTCACGACAGGAACTATCGTCACAACAGGATCTGCCGTCACTTCCTCGGCAGGAACTGCTGTCACAGCACGCACAGCCATTGCTGGGGCGCATTTCCCGCCTACACCAGGAAGTACATCGGACGCAATGGGGACGATGGCTTCCACGTCAAGAAGCACTGCCCCAGCATCAGCCACCGCTGCCGCCCCAACAGGAACCACTACAGCGCCAGCAGGAACGACCGGATTCACAACAGGAACTGCCGCCACAACAGGAACCACCGTCACTACTCCAGCAGGAACTACTGTCACAGCACGAACAGCCATTGCTGGGGCGCAGTTGCCCCCTACACCAAAAAGTACCACGACCGAAGTGGGGACAGTGGCTTCCACGTCGGGAACCTGTGCCGCAGCATCAGCCACCGTCGTCGCCGGAACAGGAACCGCTAGAGCCTCGGCAGGAACACTTGTCTCGACAGGAACGACCTGCTGCACAGCAGGGACTGTCGCCCCAACAGGAGCCATCGCCACTAACACGGCAGGATCAGTTCTCAGAGCGGGAACAGCCACTGCCGCACCGCTGTTGTTGCCAAGAACAGGGAGCGCCACGGCCATGGAGGGGACAGTCGCTTCCACACCAGGAACTGACTCTGCAGCAGGAACCGCCACACCAACTTCAGCCGGTTCATCCTCACAAATTCGTAGAGCCGGACGTGATTCACATCTCTGGCAGGCCGTACGTTGTGCAGTATGCGCGGTGCTCCGTGGATTACCCTGGCATGATCATCGTCGAGTGCTATCCAGCGCTGGAGAGGCCGACTCCCAGTCACCAGTGGTCGGCGTCGACTGCGGTCAACGGCCTGCGAGCCGGCGATGGGCCGATACCACCTACTTGTCCACCCGCGGAACCACATTTCTGTCGCTGTTCGCAAAGTACTTAGGTGCGGGAACTTTTTGAAATAAAAACAAATGAAATGAAATGTTTATTCGGCCATATTTACAATTCGCCCCCGGGGGGAGGCAAAAGGAGGCAGACAAAGCATGCCTCCTGACGAGGCCTTCGCCCCGGCTAAGACATCAGGACACAGGTGGCTAAACGGCAAATCACATATGCAAAAAAAAAACACTCTACAAGAAAAGAACAGCATACTTTAGGGTAACATGCATAATCTCAAAGAGAAACAAAGAAAGACACTCCTAAAATCTTAAAAAACAGAAACATCACACCGTTACGCTCGAACTGTCCATCCAGAAAAATACAACACAACTAATACTAGCAAACTGAAAATCTTTTGCAAAATTGACAACAGACACTGGAGTACAAATATGCAAGAAAGAGAGAATTCACAACACTGATAAAACAACAAAAAACAGCAAAAAAAAACAGTGCCAACCCACTCAAATAAACACAAAATTAGAAAACAGGAAAAAGCAACTTCAATTTCTTTTTAAAGGCAATACAACTCGTAGCTTCCTGAGCTGTTTCCACTAAAGATCGGCGCGCATTACATAAAGCTGCAATTTGATTATTTACACTTTGCGTTCCATAATTTGTTCTGAATCTTATGGTAGAAAAAGAAACCGTGCGCAGTTCGTATTTAATGTTTCTAAAAAGATACATATTTCGGAAAGAAGTCAAATCCACTTTAATTTTATGAAAAATGTGAATCGCTAAACTAGAGTTGTAGGAGTTAAGGAAACTGAGTGCATGAAAAGTTTTGAAGAGATTTGTTTCATTAGTTGTACTTGGACATAAGGCAGGTAAGACTCTTTTCTGGAGAGAAAATAATTTATGTGAATCAGTTTTATTGCAGGTACCCCGTACTAGATTGCAATATACTAGGTGGAAGTGAATCAGAGCAAAATATAATTGTTTTTTAACCTGTTGCGGCAGAAGGTGTCTAATTCGATAAATCACGCATAACGATCGGGCCATTTTCAATCTGACGCTATTCACGTGATCGGTCCGCCCAAGATCACTGCGGAAATACACACCAAGAAACCGAACGCTATGCACTTCTTCAATTCTTAAGTTATTAAACTGAAGTGAGATGTGGTGATTTACTGGCTTATTTTTTGCGTGGAAAAGCATAAATTTCGTTTTGTTAACATTCAATTGAAGTTGATAACAGAGAGCCAGATCATTAACTCTTTCAGCCAGACATTCGATTGCTGTTCAAGTGTTTGTAGATTAGTGCCTGAAAAAAACACATTTGTGTCATCGGCATACAGCGTAATATTAGTAGTTAGAGGAATGTGTTAACATGTCATTGATGTATACAACGAACAAAAGGGGTCCAAGAGTAGAACCTTGGGGGACGCCAAAGCTTACTAAACCAAATTCAGATTTTGTATCATGTATTTTTGTGTATTGCCTCCGTGCATTTAAATAACTCTGGAATAGTGTATTGGCAATTCCACGAATTCCGTATATCTCTAATTTTTTAAGTAATATTGAATGCCTAACCGACTAACCGACTAAATATAGACTAAAAGTTCACTGATACTTGAACTCTATGCGTAGGCAGTGTCAAGCAGTAATCAGAGTAAAAGGCCTTCGTGTGAAGTATTCACGCATTAAGTTATTGTGAAAAGGTATTCTTCAAATTGTTGCCTAATTTTGTAATAAAAGAAACATATAGTCGATATCTTTACGCAGCGCAGCAAGCCAGTGAATTTGCTGTGGGTACAGATTGTGACTAAACATGTTAAATATTGTGAGCTATTATGTAAAAGTCTCGCAATTTCATCCCACCAAGCTCGTACGTAAATTTTATTGCGATAAATGAAAAACACACAAAACTTAGTTCACTACTGTATATATTATTTCTTTCAAAGTTGGAGGCGATCGATGCAAGCTGCTGTCTTAAGAGAAATTTAGTGTCATCCTCTTGTTTTTATTCCTGATCAAACTTTATGAAGTAGAAAAGTGATCACTGTACTCATTCACAAGTTAAAATGCAGGGAGCACTTTTGATTATCGCACTGTTTTCCGTTCGGTGCAACTCGGGGAGTGACGCCGAGATCGAGGAGCGTCTTCATGCAGCAGCGGACATGTTGGACCGGCACGCAAGAGAGAGAGGCCTCCAGTGTGCGCTAGAAAATTCACAGTTGCTCATCCTGAAGAACCCGAGGACACCCCTAGCGCAAAACATCACGGCGTATATAGACAACCACCCAGTAACAGAAACCCACGGAGACAAGATCATAGGGCAATATATCCCGCAGGGGCGACAGAACACCACCACTATGAAGAAGCTTACAACATCCACCGAGCAAATCCTCCGGATGATACATCGTATCCGAAATAAGCAACATGGCATGAAGGAAAGGGACGCCATCCGCTTAGTGCAGGCTTTCGTGATCCCTCGGATAATGTACACGACGGTAATCCTTAACCTCTGCAGGCTTTCGTGATCTCTCGGATAATGTACACGACGGTAATCCTTAACCTCTCCAAGTTGGAAAATGAAAAGTTGGAGACACTGATTATGGAAGCCTGTAAGACGGCACTGGGGCTACCAAACTCCACGCCAACGGCAAAGCTCATGGCTCTAGGAGTACTTAATACCCTCAAAGAGATGTGGGAAGCACAAAGGCTCTCACAACTCAATAGGCTCGCACTCACAAAAGCCGGCAAAGAACTGCTCTAAAAGATCCATATTAATCTGCCCTATACGATAGACCAAAAGGAAGAGGTACCACACGATGTGTGGAGACGTATCAACGTGTACCCCATTCTGCGGAATATGCATCTCGCATATAACATCGAAAGAATAAAAGCAAGAGGGGAAGCCCTGCAGAAGAAATGGGACGAGCAACCTAGCACCCTTTACGTGAACGCAGTAGGACCAAATTATGGAGTGGTGGACCAACAGTGGAGTGACTATTGTGGTCTCAACGCCTTCAGGACCGATGGTGAACTGCGCCTCGATGAAAACATCCAACCCCACTCACGCACAGGGGGCAGCATTAGCTGTAGCATTTAATCCCAACGCCGTTGTGCTCACTGATTCCCAGAACGCCTGTCGCAACTTCAATGACGAATTAATTCACAGGTCAGGGCTGTCATTGCTGATTAAGCATCCACCCAGCCAAGCCTCAGTCATCTGATTTCCCGGTCACCTGGAACTACCAGTAGGAAACGAAGCCGCTCACAGGCGTGCCCGTGCTCTTCTATACCCGGCGCTTCCCCTGATGACCATGAAGGGTGCTGCGACCTAATAGCTTTATCAGTGTATGCTGACAATCTCGCGCCATACAGAACAGTCAAAAAGGAGTACCCAACACCACACAAATCCCTCAATAAGTTAGAAGAGACTAAGAAAGAGAAGACGAGAGAAGAGACCCTTAGCAGACTGCAAACCAACACAGACCCTACGCCGGCTATGTTACACGAGTACCCTATACTACACTCCCCCCATTGCCCACATTGTGGAGAGGTAGCTAACCTCTACCACATGATATGGGCATGCCCATTTAATCCCTTAGTTGACCCCATTCCAAACCCCTCAGAGGAGCAGTGGGAGGCTATTCTGCTCAGCAAAGATCCTGACCGTCAGCACTGGCTGGTGGGGAGGGCTAGCGCAGCAGCAATAACCAGTGGACTACCGGACTAGGCGGCCCACCCACATGCTCTACGAATATTCAGTAAATAAAGATGTTTTCAACCAATCAATCATTCGGTCCTATCCAGCATTAAAATATCATGATAACTGCTATTTCCGTCTCCATTTGTAAGGGTTAAAGTTATTGTTACTACCCCATCACAAAATAAAATTAACATTTATTTTTTATTAGAAATGCCATTTCTTATTTTCATGCACTTTTCTTTCGTCCTGTTCAGGATAGAATGATTGCTTTAGTGTAGAACTGTCTAGCAAGGCGCTTAGATTTTGTTTGAATAAAGTGTATACAGGATGTCCACGCTAACTTTAGCCAAGGGTTAAAAAATAAAATATTTGAGGTGGGCCAGGGAAACCACTTACTTACATCTACCACCCGGCTTGCGCATCATAGGCAATTTTTTTGCAATTAATTAATTAGCAATTAAGATCATTTTTCTAAATGCGTAAATATTGACTTTAGACAGAAAATGTGAATAGAAAAGTTGGAGAGCGCCTTCAGAAACCCCCATTCCATTTATTTGCGGTAAAGAAAACCTCACGTGTATCTTTTTTCCGAGCTCCAGAGAAAGCCCGCGAAATACAAAAAAAAAATCACGTGACTAGCGCATTCGCGCGCCACGATTGTGCTGCTCTCAAACATGGCTTGAGTGAACGAAATCAGCTGCTGGCAAGGCGCGACGACCTCAATGCGCCAGCAGGCCGATATATCAACAGTGGTTGCGGCCCCCGCGCGAGCCAGTTTGCAAGCTTGACGGTGCAGGTTGCAGCGAACGCGCCGGGCATTGTGAGCTGACATGGCCAAAGGTGACAAACACAAATTAGACGAGTTTTATTCGCCACTGAAAGGCAAAAGAAGATAAGTGAAATACTTGCCTATCTTCTTTCGCGGGCTTTCTTTGGAGCTCGGAAAAAAGATACACGTGAGGTTTTCTTTACCGCAAATAAATGGAATGGGAGTTTCTGAAGGTGCTCTCCAACTTTGCTATTCACATTTTCTGTCTAAGGCCACCGCGGTGGCTCAGTGGTTATGGTGCTCGGCTGCTGACCCGAAAGACGCGGGTTCGACCCCGGCCGCGGCGGTTGAATTTCTTTGAAGGAGAAATTCTAGAGGTCCGTGTACTGTGCGATGTCAGTGCACGTTAAAGAACCCCAGGTGGTCGAAATTTCCGGAGCCCTCCACTACGGCGTCTCTCATAGCCTTAGTCGCTTTGGGACGTTAAACCTTATAAACCAACCAACCAACCAATATTTACGCATTTAAAGAAATTATGTTAATTGCTAATTAATTACTTGCAAAACAAAAAATTGCCTATGATGCGCAAGCCGGTTGGTAGATGTATGTAAGTGGTTTTCCTGGCCTACCTCAAATATTTTATTTTTTAACCCTTGGCTAAAGTTAGCATGGACACCCTGTATACAAAAGGAGAAACCTACATGGCGTGGCATGTGGGGTGCACGTCACTTGAAGGGTTATAAAGACAAAACATTGGTTGTGTTTTCTTTGCATCGAAGCGCAAGACAGTACCGGACATAACTGAGTACCGGACATAACTGATCACGTGAAAATTTCGCCAACAACCGGTAAATAACTTCGCGGAATTTCTTTTCTTGCGTTGCCTCCGCTTTAACAGCTGAATGGTCTGTTTCACGTCAAAGCAGTCCATATCAAGATAGGTAGACATAAAAAAATTTCCGAGGACGCTTAAGCTTCGCCTTTATGAGTGGAACGCGACAGCGTGTTGTAGCGCTGCCAGGGAGTCCATGGAGCGCCATTGCCCGGTCGGCGCGACGCCTTGCCCGTTGGACAAATCCAAATTTGGTTTTTGGTCGCCGGCTACAGTTTGGGTGCTTAGGGTAACAGACAGCAATTTCTGCGGCCGGCAACATTCTTTTCCTGTACCTTTTTTTCTTTTAAACCACCGCGGTGGCTTAGTGGTTATGGTGCTGGGAACCCTGGGAACGAGACGGCTCACATGAATGCTCGAGGTTTCGTCAGCCGAGTAGGTGAGCCGGACGTCCGAAGGTCCACGAGAGATGGGCTGGTATCCTTTCATGACATTACTAACCATTTCAGACTTGAGCGGAGGATTTACCCACCCCCGAACAAGCAATTGGTGAAGGCGCAGGAATGCGTCTGGCGACGATTGCAGACTAGATGCTTCTTCAACCCATACGTGTTGAGCAAAATCTACCCGGACATTCAGCCGGAGTGCAAATGGTGTCAGGAATTGGCAACATACGACCACATTTATGGAGCTGCAGCATAGCACCGCCACCGGCGGACATTATGCGTGATCCTTCCCTCGAGCAATGGGAAGCCGTGTTGGCCAGCTCAGACCCGGTCGTCCAGACCAGGGCCGTGGAGTGGGCCACCCAGGTCGCCGTCAGCCATGGGTTGATGGCCATCTAACACGGAATCGTCCACACATGCTCTCTGACGAAAATAAAGTTTTTCCATCCTTCCATCGGCTGCTGACCCGAAAGACGCGGGGTTCGATCCCAGCCACGGCGGCCGAATTGCGATGGAGGCGAAATTCCAGACGCCCGTGCACTGTGCGATGTCAGTGCACGTTAAACAAACCGAGGTGGTCGAAATTTCTGAAGCTCTTCACTACGGCATCGAGAATAGTTATCACAGACTCTCGCCGGGCCTGTGAACATTATCTTGCAGGCGAAATATCCCCTCTTGCCTCCCAAATTCTAAGACGCGCTCCCGCCGATCCAACTCGCACAAAAGTGATCTGGGCTCCTGGCCACCAGGGTCTACGAGGCAATGAGGCCGCTGATGCGGCCGCCCGAGCGCTCACACACCGGGCTCCTCATCCTAGCTCTACTGGCTCAGAAGCTCATAAACCGCTTCTGCGGTTCCGCGAAATCCTAATTCATTATTGCGACAGCCACCGTCTCTACCCAGTACCTGCCAAGGGGCTGAGTAAGGCGGAGGAGCGAACTCTGCGGCGCCTACAGACAGGAACTCTTCTCTGTCCTGCCATAGCAAAACACTTCGATCCGAACACAGATGGGCGCTGCCCGCACTGTGGAGAGATCTGCGATATCTTTCACATGGTGTGGGCATGTACTCAGAATCCTCACCTTCCCCCACCCCCACCCGAGAGGCATGGGAGACTGCCCTCCTTAACTGCTCCACACTGGAGTCTCAAAGGGCTCTAGTAAAGCGGGCACGAGACGGGGCCTCGTCTTGCGGTGTCCCGGACTAAGGATACCGACCATGTAGCAGGGTTTTTTGACCCTCAAACTCTCTTTGCATATTAAAGTTTATCACCACCACCACCCTCATAGCCTGAGTCGCTTTGGGGCGTTAAACCCAAATAAACTAATAAACCAACCAGATCGATGTGTGTGTGTGTGTATATTACGTATCTTCACTAAAAGTGGTTAAATTGCGTTAATAAAATCCGCGACACAGTGGAGGGTTTATACTGCTAGCGCTATGGAGTTTTCGGAGACACTGATTTCGTATGAACATGCACAACCCAGAAGAATGGCCTGAGGGGCGAATAGGTGCATGATGAAATGAACGGCGGCGCAACAAGGACGCTAACAAGAAAGGGTACACCACATGCCCCTTTCTTGTTAGCGTCCTTGTTGCCCCGCCGTTCATTTCACCATGCACAACCCACCAGCATTTTGTAGAATATTGTAGCTAATGAGAAGGAACACTGGCGTAAACATGGTCTATTAGCGTTAATTACTCCTGTGTTCTGTAAAATATTTGTTCAACTCTCTTAAGTTGAAAGTTTATTCTAATCCTTTTTAACAGCCACCTTTAGCACATTTTCTCGATAAGCCTATTTATACTTACCCACATACAAAGGAAACTAAGGTGAATACCCTTGCAAACACCACATTTACCCGCCGCGGTGGCTCAGTGGTTAGCGCGCTCCGCTACTGAGCCGGAGTTCCCGGGTTCGAACCCGACCGACGCGGATTCGTTTCGATGGAAGCGAAACGCAATGGCGCCCGTGTGCTGTGCGATGTCAGTGCACGCCAAAGATCCCCAAGTGGTCGAAATTATTCAGGAGCCCTCCGCTACGGCACCTCTTTCTCTCTTCTTTCACTCTCCACCTTCCTCCCTCCCTTCCCTTACAGCGCGGTTTAGGTGTCCACCGAGATGTGAGGCAATTACTGCGCCATTTCCTTTCCTCACGACCGAGCTCTCTCATACCGGGATTCTCCCTTAGCCGACGAGGCAGAGTTCGCCGAACACCTTCAGGCCTAGAGACAGGCCACACAGGCATACCCCACACATCACAAAACTCTAGACAAGGCAGAAGAACACACCCCTCGCCGACTACAGAGACTCTCGTAACTCCACTTAATCTCCACCAATGGTACACCTCACTCTACAAGCCAGAGTGCCCACACTGTGGAGAAATAGCGACAGCTTTTCATATGGTGTGGGCATGCCAATTCAATCCTGCCATAGACACACTTCCGAATCCCAACTTGGAGCAGTGGGAAGCCATTCTGCACAGCGAGGACTCTGACCAGAAACGAGGACTGGTTCGCAGGGTCCAGGCTGCAGCAGTGGGCTGCAGGCACGCAGGCCAGTGGGCTGCCGGAATAGGCGGACCACCCAAGGCTCCAGTAATTTCCATTGTTTAAATAAAGTTTTCAACCAATCAATCCTTTCCTCAAAAACCAATTTTCCATTTTCTTCCAACACCTGGCTGTGCACAAAGTATCCTTTGTCACTTGAAAAAGAAATGAATGAATGAACTGCTTATTTAGAAAGGGAGGAATCAAGGCCGTTTGTTGGGGAATTGGGTTATTAAGAAACGGAAAAGAAATTATCATTGGTTTTGAGGAATAGCGCAGTAATTGCTTTACATCTCGACGGACACCCGAGCCGCACCCTAAGAGAAGGGAAGGAGGTTGGAGTGAAAGAAGAAAAAAGAGAAAGAGGTACCGTAGTGGAGGTCTCCGGAGTAATTTCGACCAGCTGGGGATCTTTAAGGTGCACTGATATCGCACAGCACACGGGCGCCTCTTGCGTTTCGTAAGCCGTTTTTGCGTAAAGGGAGGGCGCACGACGCAACCAAACTCAGAAGTGGAGAAGAAAATTCTCCTGAAGTCTGAAGTACTTAAGAAGCATATTAATCCAACCGACATGTTTTGGTTTATCTGAAGTTGTGGCTCTCGTCGTAAATTTGTACATCTTTTTTTTTTTTGATGGACAGTGGTAGATTAAATTGGGCGAAGTCGAAATATCTCGCATAAAAAAATTATTTTTTAGTTTGTATAAAGACGTCCCACAAAGAATAGTGCAAATCATCAACAGGGTTAGTTATAAAACATACCCGCGTCCAAAAAGCTCGCCGTCACCACCGTAAGGACGATCGGGAACAGAGAGCCACCCTCGCAGCACGCACAGACACCATGGGGAAAAAACAGTCTTCACGGACATTTCCTGGTGTACTGAGACAAAAGCGTCACTCTCGCCTACGTCCACCATCAAACTCGACACACCCATACCCTCCAATCTGATGACGAGCCCAGCATTAGCCGCCTTGAGCTGAAGGCCACACATCCAGCCCTCTCCCACCTCCTACAGACTTCTGGCAGTTAGGATTCCCTCAACCATCTCACCGTTTGTACGGATTGTCCAGAGGCCCTTATCCGGTTAGTCAAACAGCACCGTGCAGGCATGCTGTGTCACCGCGTTAAAAGCCTCTGCGCAGAACTTCTCACATTCAAGCAAGTCAAGGTACGAGTAGACTGAGTACCGGGTCACGTTGGTAGCCATGGCATCGAGGCTGCCCAAGCGTGTGGGAACGAGCGGGACGATATCCGCTCCGACCCAGAAGTCTCGGTCATCGGATCCCGACCCCATCGAATGGAGGGCGACAGCCCAACATGCGGACCGACGATGACTTCGCGAATGTATACCCCAGTCAACCCAACACCCATACCCGCTTGATTTCCCCGAAGCACGAAAGTCGTCATTCACAGGGTGCGCGCCGGAGCGGCCTACACTGCCTACATTCTTGCTAAGCGGAGAAACCACACTGCCAAGGGAGGGCGACTGCCTGATGCTCATCACGATGCCTCGCATTTACAAGTGTCCTGTTCTACATGTGAGACAGGCGCCATCCCGACCATATGGCGTCATTGCACGCGAAATGTCCCAGAGCGCAAAAGCAACCACCGCCGATTCTCCTGAAAAAAAAAAAGGGGGCTAGTTGGCGATTAGGTGAACAGAGTTTCAAGTATCTTTCTCCAATTAATTTTTTTTGCTTTCGTAAGCGTTCTTTGAAGTTTCCGCGAAGAGGAGAAAGTTAATTGGGGTTCAAAATTTTTAAATCAAACGTGAAACTGAATACCATAACAAATCTTATTTTAGAATATTTCACTTGCGTTGTTCTTTAACCTGACTTTGTTAATGAAGTCATGCAAGAATTTTCCGCGTTTTCTTGGTTTAGTAACAGAAAAGCAAGAAACGTGGAGATGCAAGAAATTTTTTGCATAGACGTCGTTAAGATTTCAGCCACAATAATATGTTCCTCCTTTCACGTATTACTCTAGCTTATACTAAAAATATACTAAAACTGTTCAACAGAGTACTTTTTATAAAAATTAGTTCCAAGGTTCGCAAAAATTTACTTTTTCTTGAGATTCAGACGTAAATTAAGGAACAAGGCCATCCAGATAAATATACATGAGATGACTCATAACACACGAACTTCATCCCTTTTAATCTAGAAATTTTAAATCGGAAAAATCTTGTTTCAGGCCAAAACGAAATATTTGAAGTCCGATACCCTCCTCCTCCGCAGATACTGCCGAACTGTGTCTTCACTGCAGAACACGTGCGATCGTTCTTAGTACGGAGCACACTGCACAAGATTTGACAGAAGCTCAGTTCCTGAAGCAGTGCAGGCACAACGGTGCTAGAAATTGTTGGAGTTTCGACATAAACAGCAAAGTACATTGAATGTTTGTGTAAGTCGGGTGCTTTTTGACATCGGGCGTTAATTTACCATAAAGCGGGAACCTCAATTGGTTCCCACTAGACTCGTAAGCTATATTGAGCGCAATAGTACGTGCCGCTGCCTATTTTTATGCTACTAATATGCACTGTGGCTTTCTCTCAAGCGATAATGCGCTGCAGCATCTTGTGCGTTGAAACTGCAGCACCCCAATATCAATGGCGTATTGATTTGCCGTGCGACCTTATTCTACAAACAGCACGTGGTACCGTTAAACGAAGGGCGGTATATTTCCAGTCTTTTTTCTCTCACATCACCTCTCCCATATAACTGTCCCTTATAAACTATATTTTTAAACGTTATTCCCAACGCCATGGCTGTGCTTAGTAATGGGTTCGAAACACGTAGACATGACTTGTCTCCGGGCACTTTTGGCGGCGCTAAAGCCGCACGCTGTACCAGCCATGCTTTGCAAATAACTCACCAGGTGTCGTCCTTCCGTTCGCTGCTTAAGGCCGATTCACACGACGGACCGTTCGCCCGCGGCCCGCGCAATACGTGTTCATGCGTCAGCACATTGAGAGGCGCGCTGGATGGCTGGATGGATGGCGGCCGACAGCGCGCCTCTCAAAGTGCTGACGCATGAACACGTAGTGCGCGGGCCGCGGACGAACGGTCCGTCGTGTGAATCGGCCTTTACAGGAACCGGCGGCAAGGCCCAGAAACGCTCCCGCGTCGCTCGGAACTGGTCTGTCGCCGCCGAGGAGGAAGGAAAGATGGCCGCCGCAGATGGCGCTGCCGTCGATGCGTGGTGTCCAGGAAGAACCGCACCAACCGCAGACAGAGACGGAGCTGTAGCTGCTGCAGTCGCATCTGCAGCTTTCGGGGCGGCCGTATCCGAACGTGGAACATGTCTTCGTGTACATTTGGGAGCAGGGATACGGACGACAGTGCTTGCAACGCCTGTTCTCCGTCTTCATTGCCACGGTGTAGTGACGGCAGTTCGGCAGTCAAGAAGACCGCGAAACGGCTTCCAAAAGAAACTCATTATTGGGGCTGACTGGCGCCCGCACAAAATCCGATCACTCGGTGGCGCCGATAACAAGTTCACTCGGCAGTCGTCGAACAGAATGCCTGCCGCTCTCGGCTGCGCTCGGTTTAAAGGTGGCAAAGAACCATCGAGATAAGGAGCCCAAGCCCAGTCTGGAACGAAGTGGAAGCATTTGCGCGTGGCTCTGATCAATGGCGATAAGTTTCGTCGCATCTTGCCACGCAAGCAAATGATAAAGCGGCCTTCAGCGTGAACAAGCAGTACAGTCGTGCTAAATTTTGCGAGAGGCCGGAGGGGCTTTTGAAGCTGCTTCTGTGCCACTAGGTGACGCAGTGGTCGTGTTCGAGGCCGCGTTGGCCGATGACTAGGCGCATGTGCGTCCGATATTCGCCCGCGTGCCTGTCTGATAGCTCGTTTCGCGTGAGTCGCTGGTTTTCAGAGCTTGGCCGCGGCCACGCGCTCGTGAGCCGTCATGTGGCAGCCGTATACTCGGCGCGCGGCCCGGCAACTGCGATGACGGGTGCTTCCACGGCGCACGTTGCATTTATTTTCTACATTTAAATGAGAGGAATAAATCGCTTTTTTTTTCTTTTAACCTCTTGCCTACGAATGAAGCCGGCTTTTTGCGCAGTCCGCTGTATCAGAACCGCTTCTCGAGGAACAGATTCAGTCCGTGCCCCTCAACGGTGAGCTCTACCATGCAACGTAACCACTTCATTAACTATTGTGCCGTCCGAAAGTGTAAATAACAGACAGAATTCTTAGGTAACATTACTGTAAACAGAACCGCGAACCTGACGTCCATCACGAAAGCCACTATCTGCTATCTGTAGGAGTCGTCGCCATAAATGCGACGACTGCCGCGAATGCCCGCCGCCATCGTAGTCGCCGAGACGCGCACTGAGTATGGCAGCCATATGGCGGCTTGCTTCAATAGTGCTACTGCACGAAACTGCCGTACTTTTGTAGCGCAGTACATGAAACGAGTGCAGGTACTCAGTACGTCAGTCTATGCCGAGTGGAGGGAATAATTCGTTGTCGTTAATGATACAACTAAATTTATGCAGCGCAAAGAGTGCGCATGAGCATTTTTAGTCACTAAAGTTTCCTCTTTAGGAAACCTTTAATTTGGCTAGCTGCCTTGAATAAATCGTGCTCTATACACTTAGATTGGATAAATCGTGTTCTACACACTTCGTTATTAGTTTTGTTGCCACAAAATGTTTTCTTGTACACTTGGCATGCCACACCGCCGGGCCTACCATCCCCGCAACCTGAGATGTCGGCCCCTACTCGAAGGTCAGGAACGAGCACGTAATATTCGAGATTAACTTTCATTCGAGTCCTGCCGACGGCACGCAAGAACCGCTGACCCCGCCACCTGCTGGCCGCTCGGTGCGGCTAAGGCAAAAGCTCATTCAGCAGAGACGGGCGGGCGCTACAAAACGCTGCCACCACCGCAGGAACCTCAGCAGTATCGACAGGAACTGCAATCACAACCGAAACAACCAAGTTCACGAGAGGAGCTGTGGTCAAAACAGGAACCGCTATTGCTTCCGCAGTATCTGCTTTTACGACACGGAAGATAGGCTTCACAACTAGAACTGTCACGTAAGCAGGATACATTGACGTTACCGTGGCAGCAACTGCTGCCGCTTGGAACAGGGGCTGCGGAGGCACTATTCGCAACTACAGCAGGAAGTACCGGGGCCGCAGTGGCGAGAATGGCTCGAGAGGAACTTATGTCGCAACAGGAACGACCGGCTTCCCGACAGTAACATTCGCCACAACAAGAACGACTGCCGCGACACTATTGGACTCGTAAACAGGAAGTACCGCAGCCGCAGTAGGGAGGATTTCCACGTAGGTCAGGCACTACCACCGTAGAAGATACAGCCACCGCCGCTAATGGAGTCCCCGCGTCAGCAGCTAGAACCGCCTGTTTACACCGCGACCATGGTATTGGCAGGAATGATTCACCTCAATGGCAGGTCATACATCACGGGGCATGCCAGGTAATCCGCAGACGACCCTCGTCCAGTCCTGGTTGCATGCTATCGGTCGAGCAGCCACCGGTCATGTCAGTAGCGACGACGTCCGGCCCAGCGGCCAGGACGTCGGCGAAAGGCCGATATCGCCCCCCAGACGCTCTTTCGAAGCCCGACGACTGGCGCTGGTCGCAGGCACCTTGAGAGCCAGAACTTTTCCTCACTTTTTCATCCGCACAGGGGAGGAGAGTGCGGGCGCTTGTTCAGAGCGCGAAAGATACAAAGGAACCTAGCGTAACTGTTTCAGGTGTCGGCTACAAAATGTTCGCCTGTGGCTCTAGGTGTCATCTACCGATAGTGTCGAGTCAAGGCACAGTTGAATTTGTTAGCAGTTGACTGATTCTCCAGTCGGCAAATGCAAATGACAGTAAAGCGCTCAAGAAAAACTCCGTGATGTGGACCTGCGGCATCGTGTTGCAGTGTGCAGAAAAATGGAGAAATTTTTGTTGAAGTATTAAAGGGGCTCTGAAAGAAGCGTAAGTGAAACCGGTATGAGTCTCCGCTAATGCGTCTCCGGTATGCTAAATCTCTCTAACGCCCGTTTAGCCTGTAACGGAGAGGAGGTGAATAAAAGTCATGGCAAAGTTCCTTTATATTTCTTTAATCGCAGACAACATACATGGTTGTGGAAAACACACAGGCACACATCACTCGCACATTCCACTAAACTTGCAACATCTGCCAAATGAACATACTGTCGACGAGGTTTCCATTAAAAGAAATTGCACACTGGCTGAAAAGGCAGCCATCATAACCGCGAATTCATATGTGCCGCAGCTCAGCAACAGCACGACATTGTCTACGCAGATCTGGCGTGCTACTTTATTCTTCTGAATTTTCTTCCACGGTGGCTTCAACACAGTGAGTGACATTCCAAGATACCAGCCTTTATAAGTTGAGTCAAAAGCACAAACACTTCTTTTTGACCAAAGAAAAAAATGGGGGAGAGATAATGAATAACAACACTCTAGTGACCTAAAAGATGTTCAGCTTGATATGCACCTTAGCTGCTAGTGTCAACCATGTCTAGTTACATAAAAGGCATAAAGACGTGCTTGTTATGCGTATCTTGTCACGAAAAAAAAAATATAAACTCAGGTACGCTTTCACACTCTACAGTACAAATGTTACAGGCAACGAAGACCTGCGTCATGACCAGCCTACACTTAATAAAGCCAGCCTCGGGGCGATATTAGTCTCATTACAGAGACAGCGAATGCACAACCTTTGAAAAGAAAGCTTGGGGTGCGGTGTGGAGAAGTTGTTCGTTTATTTGGCACCAAAACACGTCCTGTTACTTCGAAAAGTGGAGCCTGGACACTAAATGGTTGCTTGATTATTCTAATTAACTTGCCCGCTTTCCTTCAAGAACTGCCTTTTTCCTTTGCCGAAGTGTGTGGATAATAATGACAGTTGTGGAGAGTGACCTTTGCCAGTCTGTAGTTCTTATAAGGTGCCTTAAACCTGGTGGACTTTTCTTTCAAATGCTGCGACAGTTTTCACTCCTGGCGTAAGGTCCCAGTCTGACACATCTACATAACCCTAGCGTTGTAATCCAAGGCTCCGTGGACAGTTTCAGGATCTGCCATTTCACTTTGTTCACACAGGCGTGCATACAGAGCTTCAGCAAACGGGGCTGTTGCTGCTTTCTTGTACACATAGAGCTACATCAATCCTGTGGCAGCGGAAGCTAGTCTCGTAGCGCGTGGCAGTTAGATGAGAGTTAAACAAAGGAAAAAAAGGAAAAAAAAACAAGAGGGACGGGGATCACAAGGACTCGACGTTGCAAACGTGCGGCGCTGGTCACTACTCCTTGTCCGGCGTCTACCAGATGCCGCTGGACCGTCCGCCTGGTGGGTTGTGGACACGGATACCGCTCCTCGTGCCTTGGCTGTCGTCGATCTGTGCTCCTGCAAAAAGAGAAAAGCAAATAAGGGGACTCGTAAGACAGATACGACACATCAGCCATACTCGGGGGCGTCGCATCCATAGAGTTTCTTACTATTACCTAGAGGAAAAGCTGGCGCGCCGTCTATGGGAGTTTGCGTGGAGCCCCCTCACGACCACTTCAGCCACCATGGGCGCTCAAAGCATCAAGGGCCGATGAACTACCGAATGCAGAACTACAACTTTTGACCAAGAAACAATGAAAAAATAAACGTTGTTCGATAGCATATAATGCCCTAACATTCAATATCCTATCTAATGATTGCAACAAATGAGCAGAAAAGCATGCAAATGCAAAATCTGCCAAAATAAGAAACGGCTAGCTCTCCTATTGGCCAAGTACTGGACACTACAAAAACTAACATTTCGTGCTTAACAGACGCATTTTTAAAAGGAAATAAGTTTTTAGAAATATGTTGTTGCTAAAACACTTTAAAAGGTTTTTAATGATATTTCGAACAAGAAAAGTCTTTTGTTGGCGTCGTATGTTGTTGGGGTTTCACCACTATGGCTTTTACACACTGCGTTCGCGCCAAAGTTGTCTGCGCAAACACCAACAACGTTTTCGACTGAAACGTCAGTGTAGTGACACTCCGTGTTCCCGAAAAAATACGAATGTTCCGCACCAAGTAGCTCACCCTCCCATGATGCTTTGAGCGTCCATGGTGGCTGAAGTGGAGAGCTGCCAGCTTTCCCTCTAGGTAATAGCAAGAAACTATGGTAGCAGCGGACTTCTCCCCTTCGCTCGCGAAGATATTCTCATTACACCACACAAAGCGTTTCAGCGAACCAGGCCAGTCATTTTAACTCAATAGGGAAAAGCATCGCTACTCAGAAAATCCGGCGTCGGCGTTGCCGGCGTTGTGAGCGAAAAATCACGAGCATGACTCTGGCAGGTGGTCCCCAGAGGTCCAGAGAGAATCTTACATGTAAAATTCTTCCCGCACTCGCGCCGAACAGTTTTGACGGTATTAAAAAATAAATGAGGCGCACCAAACATTTAAAATTACCGCGGTAATATCTGATGCTCAGCGCCATGCAGCACGGAGTGGCAGCCGAATAAATTAGAACTGCTAGTCCAAATTTTCTGGGCATGAATGAGACTTTTCGTTGCAGAAGGTGATTTCTAAATGGCCTTCGTTAATATCCTTATAAGTCTTAAGAATTTCTAAAACGCGAATATGCCCGGGCGCTGTGGCGCAACCAATTCTGACCACTCCGCGCGTCATTCGAAAATCGTGCGGCTGTGGAGCACACACAGGAACACTCAACATCATACCTCACGTGACTTATTCTGTCCCGCCCGGGCCGAGGGATTGGCACAGCGAGCAAGAGCTCAGCAGTATGTCTGAACGTCACAAGTTTCGTGAACGACTACTAACCTTCGAATCTTGAGACCAACAGGAGTGTCAGAAGTCGATATATACAGCGTTTAAATGCTAAGAGCTCTGATCAACCTCCGCTGCTTCTCCTACACCACACGGCGTTCACCAACACATCTATCAGAACTTCATTACAGCATGACTTTACCTGCCCCGGATGCAGGCTTTGCTTTCCTCGGATCCTCTAGAACCTTTGGATGTGTACGTACCACCAAAATAGAACACTGACAGAAAAGAAGCGCTCGATCAGACAGGACAAATTGAAGGCACCACTGTCTATGTGGTGACCTCCGTTTTGTCCTGTCTGATGGATCGTTATTTTTCGTCATGGAACAAACTTTATATTCAAACTGTATGCTGGAAGCTGTTTTATGTGTTGCTGCCTGTGTCGTCACTGCTCCCGCTGGCGCTGCCCACCCAGTCATGTCGGATCATCTAGCCCGCACGCCTTAGTCTGAAAAGAGCCCTTGTAAATTTTAACCCCATCTCTTACGTAACACCCAAAAACTGAGTCTGTGAAGAATTGACGTAATGTGAAGAATGACGTCCCCGGCATTGGATCGTGGCTTAGAAAGACAGCTGGGGCCAGGGCAAGCCTCGCTGCTTACCCGAGAGGCTGAAGCTCGAATCCTGGAGGTTGCGGCCGCCGCTGCGGGTGGGGCCGTGAGTGTGGAACTCGGACGGGCTATGGGGGCTATCGTGCGACCTGATGGGCGTCGTCTGGTTCTTGAAGGGCGTTGAGGCGTCCCCGCCGTTCAGCATGTCTCCCACGGGGCCCTCGTAGCCGTCCCGGTCCACCTTCAGCCGATCGCTCGCCTGCGCGCAACGATTAGATTGCATGAGGCGGAATAACGCGGACGGTCGGGAGAGAAAGTGAAGCACTTCCCTTAAGATTCGACTGAACTACATACACTACACCGCCACTGCATGGACGCGTCTGGAGTCGAGGTAGCCCTAAGGAGGACCATTATACAGCGAGAGCTGTTATAGAGCACATTTTCCGGTTCAGCAATGTCGTCGGCGTAACACAAGGGAGAAACCAAGACGAATAGGGGAGTGACACTGCTTGCCATACCACGGATTTGTGGCGCCCTCTGTGCCCAGCCGCGTGAACTAGTGTTTGCATCGTTCATGCCTCTGCATAGAAAGGGCTCCACTCAACAGCTCAGCGAACGGTGCATTCAGCAGCGCGAATAGTTGTCTCCAGGATGTCGCGTTACACATGCGTAGCAAACGGCAGTAACTTCTTTTTTTTTTTCTGTCTGCAGGCGTGTCAGTTTCCTCGTTTAGTTTCGTCGCTCTCCTATGCAGATAATATTAATTTCCAAATAGTGTTAGCCATTCCGGGCTGTTACAGGGCGGTGAGAATTAATTCCATCAATACAGCAAAGTCCACACTCTTTTTCAGAACTTTCTAGAGAATTACTTTTTATCAAATACGCGTAGTCTAGGTCAAGGTTTAATGCTCTAATAAAATACAGTACTGTAATATTATAAAGCACACTAAGTAATATCCTATTTAATTCTGTCATCCCTAAGGCCCTGTGCACCTAAACTAGGGGCAAAAACAGAATCTGGAAACATGGCGTTCAGTTTTGTGGCTGTCAAAAGCAGCACCGTGCTCTTTCTTTTTTCACTGCAGAGTGAGACTCTGGAAACATAGCGTTCTGTTTTGTGGCCATCGAAAGCAGCACCGTGCTCTTTCTCTTTTCACTGCAGAGTGACAGTATTTATGAAGAAATGTCGAAAGCTGGGTGGTCGCATTCGCACGCTTTGAAGCTCAAAAAAAGACCTTTTTTGAAATGTTGCCACACACGGGGCCAGCACTGCTGCTTTCGGCCAGTAATTTTCATCTTTGAGGCGCTATTTCTCCTTCGGACTGATGTACCTGCAGTGTTTCCAACCAGACCTACCCCCTTTAGCAACGTGGATTTTGAACACAAAGGTTTCTGGAGGATGTTGGTCTCGTGATAACCGGTGCGCACTTACCCGCTCCCGCTCGAAAAGAGCGCTGAATGTGTGCGGTGAAAATGGCGGCAGGCCAACAAAGCGTCCAGATCCTTGGCTCACTTTCAACTGCGAAGAAAAAGTAAAAAAAAAAAGAGCAGTTAGAAACACTGAGCACACTTAGTGGAACGAAAGCGCTGTGAAAAAAAATGAATTTACAATTGTTCACGCTCTGCTGCGTGACACACTAAACTAAGCGAAAGCTTTTGCTGAGCTGCTGCCTTGTTTTTTTCTTGCCACTGGCCAACTCCTACAGCAAAATCTGAGACCGAAGACTTTGTAGCAACCTTAGTTTACCACAATGTTTTCCCACAACGATCACTACGGGCGCAGGGTCACGTGTCTAACGCTGGTCACGTGATGACATACGCACCATACGCACGTCATTTAAAAAGTGACCGGTTGTTGACGCTATGTGATGCTGATGGTCTATGCTCTGAATCTACCGGGGAAAGCTCCATACAACAGATTTCCCTGCGACATCCAGTTCTACCTCCGAGCAAAGGAGTGACAATAAAGGGCGTGCCGCCCGTCCCTCCCGCCGGAGTGCCCGCTCCCAGGAACGCAGACCACGCACCCAGACCACGTTACTGTAAACCCCGCGCTCTCATTGGCTAGTACGTGCACCCGGCAACGCTTCGTTTTCAGTGCTCAGAAAACGATCACGTGACTCCGGAGTAGTGGGGCCGTTTATCTTTCTCTTACCACAGATGTACTATTTCTGGGAGGACGTCGTAGAGAGAGAGAGAAAACTTTTATTTAAAATGAGGAAGGTTGCTCGAGCAACTTGGGTGGCACCCCTAGTCCAAGGCGCCACTGGCTTTAGCTGACTGACGGACTTGCTGAACCAACTTAAGTTGCTGATCCAGGGTCTCGCTGGTCAGGGCCACCTCCCACTGCTCATATGTCGGGTTGGATACAGTTAAGTGTTTTGGTTTCGTTGTGCATTCCCACGATATGTGGTAGAGCGTAGGCCAAGCTCCACACCAAGGGCATGTATTCTGATATTGAGTGGGGCTAATCTTAGCACCAGGAAACCACGCGCATATGCGGACAGCGCGTGCTTTCAGGTCCCAGATGTATGCATTAGCTTCGAACTTTTTTTTTCCACTTAAATTCCTAGAAACCGGCACAGCCGCCAGTACTAAGCACTGAAGTAGCTCTTTGAGAAACGGTTTTGGTGACAGTCATTATTTGGGCCAGGCATCGGCGTAAGGTCTTTGTTCCTTTCCGCTATGGTACGCATAAAGAACGCGCGAGTCTGTTAAAATGACCCCTACCAGCAGAACAATTACTGGCCTATGCAAGCGCACTGAAACAATTTCGGCATTGCAAGAGCTGGATATGTAATTTCTTAACTGTGGCATGCAAGCGCGTTTTTCTGCGCTAATGTTGTTTCGTTTCTGCTACCAGTTTAGCAACAAATGCTCACACTTGAAGGCTGACCTCATGAGGCCCGATAGTGATCATATTATAAAAAACTCTCGCCTAGTTCTTCGATCTTGGCAGAGCTCGGTGGTTAATAACATTTGTCGATGTTGTCTCATCGACCCTTGTTTAACCAGCTATCAAGCTGCATAGCTATTTAGTACCTCTGTATAAGAAACAAGCGATCGCTGATATTTCTAATCATGCTACTCTTTACAGGCATATGCAATATAACCGTAGATTAACCCTTACCGCATCTCGTGCTGCGAACGCCGTTATGCACAGTGCTGAGTTCTCTATTTTTTCCTCTATGCAATAATTTTACGCTTAGTATGCATCTAATTACTCCTGGTCGACCTGTAACGCTCTGCATCCCCTACAGGACCCACCTGACCGTCGTCCAAGACCACGTGTCCTCCAGAGAGCACGTACTGCGGTCCGCCGCGAACCTGCATGCCTTCGAAGATGTTGAAGTCGGCCGTGGAGCAGTGGGACTTCTTGGAGATGGTCGTCAGCTTCTTCGGGTCCCAGATGACGATGTCCGCATCCGAGCCAGCTTGGATGCGGCCCTGGGAAAAATCAGGCGCAGCTCGATCATTTAGACAGCAAAGATCCGCGTTTGGTGGCTGTGCGACGTAGCTCGGTGGTGCTGAGCAACGACGAAAAGGATTAGAGGATTGATGAGCGAAGGTCAGAAACACCTCCTAGTGGATATAATGTGCAAATGTGCCGGCATGATTGGCTCAGGAAAACTAATACCGTTATTCACAAGAACAGACTTTGTGCAGCTCTTCAGTCTAGTTCATGGTGGTGGTGTTCTTCCTTTTCCCATGACCTAAGATAAGGCAGCTAAGTGCGGCTATTCTAACTACATTAATTAAATTACCGAGGTCCGAGCCGCCACGCAGTCTAATATTAAGAATATCATTCAGGTTAACTTTGGATATAGGAGCAGGCAAGTACAGGGAAACGAGGTGCTGGTAATGACACAGATATGAAGAAAGTCAACAGTCACCGAGACCAAGGAAAGCATAGGGGAATGTTTCTATCAACTTGTGTTGTTGATTATGGGAAATAAACCGTGCAATCCTTTCATGGCTCACAGATACCTGATTAGAAAACAGAAGAAAAAACCACATGCCATGGGTTTGATCCGAACCCACGACTTCCGAATTCGTGTACGGTGCTCTACCAACTGAGCTATTTTATACTGTTATATACAGTGATATTTCGCAAATCGCCCTAGCTGGAATGCGTTACCAATGGCTTCGGATCGAACCGGCAGTCCCATGCACGACAATATACTTCTGACATTAAGTATACATGGCAGTTTTATACGCTTTGCAACATATATCATGTATGGCATTATCAGCGTAAAACAACTAGGGCTTGACGTCAGATTCACACACAAAAAAAGTTAAATGAAATTGGTCGAAGGCCAGATGTTTCTGAATGCACACTGGCATCCTGGTGAAGTTTCTTTCATTTGTGGTGCCCTCTGAGTCGCCAAAGATGCAGCAGGATGCGTCTTTCACATATCTCGCTGGGCTGGGTAGGAAAAAGCAGACCTCACACAACTGTCACAAGCTGATCGCTAGCGGTGGCGACCTCACAAACGACAGGTCTTTACAGACAGGGCATAACATGAGACGTGTGTTGCTTTCGGGCAGGCAGGAAAGTTAAGACTAACACAAGAAGTTTACCTTCTTGGGATAAATGTTGAACAGCTTGGCGGCGTTCGTGCTCGTCACGGCAACGAAGCGGCAGGCATCCATCTTGCCAGTCATCTGAAAATACGCGAGAATAAGAACCGATCTTCACAATCCTAATTAGTCATTCGCACAATTACAGTAGTAGTAACTTGAGGATACTTTTCTCTTAAATACTGTAGGGGGTCCGTATTGTACCAGGAAACGTGCTTTACAAGCCACTGTTTAAAAAGGACTGACTCAAGACTTCTTAATAAAGCCTTCTATGTTATTTCTGCTTACTAAAAATCTTGCCAACGTTTGTTGGCTGGCACAAAGTCTGAAAAGTTCGTACTTGCAGAGTTTCTATTCGCATTCGTGCTGTCCCCAGTGCGGAATAAACTTAACAACATATCCAGCCCGGCGACCGGCGAAGACGCAAGCGGCGAAAACCTCTCACTGTCAATGGCGCCATCTTTTGTTTCGCCTCTCTGCACAAATGTCTTGCAAAAGAGCCACTTCAACAATGTCGCAGTTTTTTAATGCTTTGCCCCATGGCACTTTTGCACTGCCAAGAAGTGACCGTAACGCTGACTGCCGCTGCGCTTTTGTTTATGTCGCGCGCCCCGAAGCTCGGCCAGTTAATATGTCAGCGTACCGTCTGTTGGTCTGTAAATGTATCATACGATCGAAATTTGACAAAATTATGAAAATACTTTCCAGTCAATCATATTATCTGAGAGCACAATATTAATCAGACGGAAAGAATGCAACTCAGACTAAGGGACGTTTTTCTTGTTCACGATTTTGAGCGTACGAACACAGAAATCGTACGAACCAGGAACGTGCCAATGAGCTTCTAGTGTACGCATCAACCTTACCTCGTTAACATGAATTACTTAATAGCCTCCTCGTGAGCACAGCCATACGGCTACAAAGGTGAACTAACGGCTTCCTAAGAAACATCGCAATTAAGGAAAACCTTACCAACTGCTATCTTTCCTGGTTAGCCTAGTTGGTAAAGCGGCTGCCCAGATAGGCGGCTGTCCCTGATTCGAGCAAGGTACTCGGCATGACGCGGTAAGGCATACACGAAGAACGCATGCGCTTTACTTCCTTGTTTCCACCTTGTACGGCAACGCGCAACTTGATTGTTTTTCTATTTCAAACCAGCGGGTCAGGTCGCAAGAACGCACTGCGCCAACTCACCACTCCTTTCTCCCAGATGATTAGCATCCTCTCCTCGACGCCGTTGACTCCGTGCGGGATCTTGGTGAAGTCGTTGGCTCCGGCTGCCCTCTGCCCTGTGGTGTAGGTGCAGTGCTGGGAGCCAGTAACGTGGAGATCACCACTGGAAAAAGAAAAAAAACGTTAGTCTAAACGTTATCACTGCTGCACATGCACTCTTGTTTTGGTGTAGTGTTCATGAACTTAGAGACCAGATTTAGCGTATAACCATGCCAGAAATCTACTGCCAGGTTTGAATGTGCAACGTTCTAATTATCCTTCAGCAAATTCCGCACCAACGCAGTTTGTCTAGTTTTCTAGTTAGTCTACAGTGTCGTGCGTTAATGGTATAGAAAGCATTCACCGATATCACAGTGGCCTCCATTTTGTCGTCAGTGAAGCACTGCATACAAAAGGCTACGCGCGTGTCTAACGCGATTATCGCCTCCTAGTCCTGCTCCGGCCAGAGCTACTGAAGCCGCACCGTGGGCAACAAAATGGCGCCCACGACTTCACATGAATACCCCTTATACATGTACATTTCCCTTCGGCAACCTTCAAATTGCAGCCTTAAGGGAACACAGGGGACAAATTGGTCAGCCTCTGTCGATAGGGTATGGCGTCCTAATCGCAGAGACCACTCTCACCGAAAGGTATTCTTGCAAGCTGGGAAAGGTCAGAAAACGAAATACAGGTGTCGCCATTACCCGGCAGATTTCAAACTGAGCAGCGTGCGTCGACTTCCTTTTTCGCGGATCTCGGATGCTATGCTGCAACACCATTCACTCCAAAACGGTGATCACGGAGTCCTTTTCGGTGTAGACGTCACAAGTTTAAATTGAGTGGCGGGAAGGCTCTTCAATGAAATTTTCTCAACCATAAGTGTGCCTTTTGCTGATGGACAAGCGCCAACACACCCAGAAGGAGCCAGAGAGACGATTTTTACCGAGCACAATATTTGGATAGAGCTCCCCTCAAGGTCCCTGTAAGGTCCTCACTTACAGTGAACAAACGTGCACTTGACATTCTATTTACGCATGGACCACGTGTTCATGTATCCAAGTATTTTTTTTATATTAGCAACACCTCAGCATGTACTGTGCCATCAAACGATCCCATGCACGCATACTCTCCCTAATCTTAACTCAAGGGTGCTTAAATATTCGTTCTAATTATGCAGAGTTCGTATTAACAAGACCTTTTTAGCACAGCTGATATTGATGGGATCGAAGCCTCAGTTCGAATAAACTGAAAAATCAAATTAAGTGAGTTTAATTAACTTCAGCCCACCGCACTAGAGAAATTACGCTATGCTAGCGAAGAAACACAATGGCCTCGCTTGTCGCCTTGCTGTTGGATGCTGTTCGCATTTTTCCCGTGTACTGAAGTTAACAGTGGCAAGCGCACGAAGTCCGGCTCATACCATCCAAGCAGGTCCATGAGGCGACCCGGTGTTGAGGGGTCCGGATTCAGCGGAGGCGAAGTCACGTGGTTGGCAGCGTGGCTCCAACACTTGTTGTAGTAGTGACTTCCGTCTGTGCCCAGGCTGGCAGAAGTTGGCTGGCCAAACACCACACACCCTGTACAGCACGCGGAGAGCAGTGAAGAACGACATTTTGTGACTCAATCTGGAAACGGCTGAACCAAAGCACAAAGCCAAGCAAATCTAGATCCTGCAAACCATAAAATACACTTTAGCTGTGGATTTCATTAAGTGAGAGAGACAGCCTACAATTCTAAGCGTAAAGTTCGCTAAATGAAAGGCATGGGACATCCCTTTGATGTTTTGCAGTTTGTTCGTTTTTTTTTTTTTTTTTGCAAAGCAGTGCTTACTACAAACGAGACACGGCTCTTCATTCATACAGCGCTAAAGAGTGGCTTTATCGCTCTACAACTGATCCCGGCCACTACAAAGGCATTAAGTGTAAAATCCAGACATTGCGTTTCATTTTCATGTTTAACTTACCGTCGTTGCGTTTCTGCACGATCATCTCTGCCGCAGACTTGCTCATCACGGGCGAAACAAGGAGTGGCGTCGCCACCTGATTGGCCATGACGATCGCCCGCAGAGTGGCCTCGGCTTCCACCTTGTTTTAAGTGAACAATACACAAGCGAAAGAAAGTCAGCAACTTCTGCACGCACACAGCCCATTTCACGCAAATTTATTAAGGTTTTGCTGTGCCAGTGAAATTGTGATAAACTAAGAACGCAAAATTTTAGCTGTTAATTTACGTGCGGTGCAGCAACAAGCTTCTGTTTTGCTGCCCATCCACCCCTAGTAACAACGCCAGTGTAAAAAATCGGAATGCCCGATTCGCAGAGGTGTCAGTCGGCGTGCACATACCACAAAGATGTAATGAGATCATGTTTCAAAATTACATTGTACAGAATAGCGCAAAAGGTGTTATCAAACAGTATATACCACTGGCTGTAATATAGGTTAAAAAGGTGTAATTGTCAGGGGCTAGCGTTAGGAACTTTCATGCTTCCCAAGAGCTTTTACATTTTTAAGGCGCATTTCGCTGTAGAATAATAGTCGTCACTGCTAGCTGATGTCCTTATTTTCGATCGCTATAGGTCAGCAGGCTGCTTTCTACAGATAACGCCACATCAGCCTCTGCTTCTGAAAGGAAGCGCACCCTACATTGTGATAACCGTTGAGAGACAAAAAACACCTTTTGCAAAGCTTCTAATTTTTGGAGTCTTCACAACTCACCTCTTCAGGCTGACTGTAGACTACACCTTCAGGTCCTGTGACTCCAAGACCAAGAATCCTCTTTTGGTTCTGCAAAATAAGTGCCATATCTCAAAATTTTTCAAATCCTTTTATTTCACCTTTGCACGCGCAAAACAAAATAGAAGCGAAGAATACAAATAAGAGCAACAGAAGTTTATGAACAGCAATTTTCTATTACTATTTAAGCGCGGTGTAGGCGCAGTTTTTTTTTTACGATGTTTTGCCTTCGCAAGATCTCTACAAGCGCAGGAACCATGTAAATAAACTCGAAAACTCTAAAACCTCAACATCTAGCAGCCGGAACGTGGGGCGATTCGATACATTAGATGTTTAGAAACACATCTAAGTCGCTGTGCAAATCATCGGTAACATATTCTGCACATTATTAGCATTCAAATGCCAGTTACCGCAGATAGCCTCATTGCGAGGCTGCAGTATGTAAAAATTGAAAATAAACAAATAAAAATAATGATACAAGCACATTAGAGTTCTTGGACACAGAATTTTAATGAATGAATGACTTCAACCACTTGTTCTGTTTACTTCAAGTATACTTTCTTCTTCTGTTTCTGTTTTCTTTTCTGTTTTTTTTTTGTGTGTGCCCACAGCTAGTCTTATTACATTCTATTGCGCAACCTTATATTCAAGTGCACAGCAGTGTGCTCATGCATGCGCTAGAATCGCGAATGCCGGCAGCGCCACTATACGCTGGTGTGCAGCGGAAAAACTAGATGTCTGCACAGCACATCATGTCTCTATTGGGAATTCGACGCAAACACTCCGAGTGCAAACGCGCGCATTTCCAATTTAATCCGTCCAATTCAACACAGGAAATAAAAAACGAACGTAGGTTTCATGAAAATTCGAGATGCAATCGAAATAGGCTCATATTCGAAATTTTCGCTTTCAACACAATCGAGTCAGAATGTGACCAGAACCGCACAGCGATTCTGTTCTCACCTCCGCGATGATGCCACCATGCTCAGCGTGAACTGTGGTGAGACAGCCAAGGTGCTTGGAAACCTCGAGGAGGTGCAGCATCTGGAGGTCGGACAGCATCAGCGGGTCCATGCTGAGATAAGCTCGGAAGGTGTTGATACCTGCACGGTGAGGAGCAAAGACTTCAGGTTGCAAGCGTCGTCTGTTCTATTTACTGATCTCTACCCTCTGTTGAAAAGCAAAAAGTCAACACCTTTAATTCAAACGGAAGCTAATCTGCTTCTAAATACTGTGATAGCAGAATTTGACCAATCCCTCACGAGCACTGAGGCTTGGTTCGTGAGCTACATGTACGGCTCATGACGCTCAGTGGTTAATCCGAGCCACGAACGCGAAACCAAATGTCGATGATCAGCAGTAATGACTTCATAGTCACCGTATTTCAACACAGTCGTTACGGCTAACGATATGAAGTCGGTTTGGCGTCGATCAGCGTCCAAGGGACAGGATACTGAGGTGTCATTCGATGAGCCAACCAGTACTCGTAAAGAAAACAAAGCTCAGCAACAGCAAAGCTGAGAAGCGATGTGGGCAGCCGTCAAACATCGTGACTTGGGCTTTCGACTGGGTTTCATCTATGCCCGCCATCGTACTATATCCTAAGCCCAGTCGGCCAAAGTTTCTAATCGTGCCAGAAGATGAAACCACCTGGCGAAACATCCCGAGAGCATGCACCGCTGAACCGGGAACGCTTTCTTAAGCAGATGCAGCTGTACGTCAATGCACTATGACACCATCGTTGCAAAAGCTACCGTCTCGCCTTTTGGTGGCCGGTGTGGCGGAAGTCTCCTACAAGAGCCACTCATTACAGTGTCTGAAACTACCACTCTAGTACTCATTATGTCCGCGACGCCACCTGTCGGATGCGCCACGAAGCTCCATACCGATCTAACACTAGTCGCGTGCTCTTGTCAGCAGAGTCCGCTCTTCTGTCTTTTTTACTAGAGTGACTATTTTACTCCGTAGCAAGGGCTGAAGACAAATGGAAAACATGCATAGGGCACGTCACGAATTACTGCAGACATGTGTAAACATCGTGCCGCCTGTTAATCGCCAAAGTAATTAGGTGTGATGGCGGACTTTAGACTAAACTGGCTCGCAAAGTAAGGTCGCTGTTATTGTTGCTTGGAAAAAAAGAAACACGACCGCACCTTTCTCCTTGACGAGCGTCTCAAGTTCCTCCTTGGTCTTGGGGTCGAAGGAAGTCACAGCCAGCTGCAGGCCGTAGTCACAGCACACTTTCTCGTCGGCCCAGCTCTTCCACTTCTCATAGGCCTCCAGCGGCGAGCACGTTGTGTCCAGGACGCAGTCAACTGCAAGCGAAGACAAGACACAAACAATCTAAGTCAGCTTACATAGCTCTCAATACCTCCAGCGTCATTAAGTGTCAGTTAAGGATACGGCATGTGAGAGTGCACAGCCACGAATTTAAAGCACGCGCGCCCGAAACAAACGATGAGCGGGCGGTGACGGCTCGCCATCTGCCGAGAGGTAAACGAAACGGCGCCTGAACGCAGCGCCTCCGTGAACGGTTCTGGCCGTGCGGACTCTAGAGCGCGCGCGATGCCAGTGCGTACCACGACCAACAAGTTAAAAAAAAGAGAGAGAGAGCATCTGCCTTCGACGCAAAGCCAAACACGGGTACTAACAAACCTCGATATTGCAAATATCGTGATATAACGAGGCTTCCTGACAAGAAGTACGCCTTCGTTACATCGACCGCCTATTTACGAACAGTGGGTATTCGTGAGTTTAGACCTCCTTGAGCAATTCGCTGTGCCTGTGGAGTGCATCTAACCACAAATTAATTCACTCGCAGGCGATGAGCCAGCTTTTTGTCCACTCACTGATCATGGTGGTTCCTCCAGCGACGGCCGCCCGCGTGCCCGAGTAGAAGTCATCGGCCGACCTGATGCCGCTGGGCAGGGGCAGCTGGAAGTGCGTGGCAGTGTCGATTCCACCTGCGGCACAAGAAAGCACGGGCTTGCTCGCACACGTGGGGATGCCCTGGGCCGAACTAAGCACTGAAGGACCAGTTTCTAGGAATTAAACAAAGAATTCATTAGTCGTCAACAAATGCTTGAGCCGCTGCGTTAAAGAACGAAGCTTGGCTTCCCGCAGTGATTGTAACGCCATCCAAAAGAACTAATACATGACGTACTTTTCCCTGCATGGCCAAGCATCGCCCACCGGCCAAGCATATGCGGTACAGTTTTTTTGTTATTGTCGTTTTTGCTGTTCCAGCCATGCGCTCCGTGAGCTGCCTTTCCTCCGTTCTGTCTCGTGGGTTCCGTGGTGTTGAGAATCTGCCGGCATTTTATTCACTGGCAACAGTTGAATTGTCCTTGTTTCAATTGGCGCTCTCTAATTGCGTGCGTAGCGTCCATAAAAAAGCACGCGTAAGATCACTCCACGCAGAGAGAGCACCGTGTTTTGAAGAGTACAGACCAGCTGACCACTTCAACAGCTGAAATCAATAGGACGAAATGGACGAGGGTGAGGCTTGTAATGCGGAGAATGAAACACTAATGGTTTGTTGAGGTAACGGAGTGAATTCACTCTGTTATCCGCCGGGAGAAGAAAAACTGAGGCGACGCTTAAAGGGAAGCTGAAACGGTGCTTTGAGAATTCGAGGTTATTCAAGAATTCGAACCTATCAAGCTTCTAGATAAAGCATGCAAAGTATTTCAGCACTAGCATTTAAAATGATGTCAATCATCGATTAAAACCGCGACGATGTTTAGGCTTCTCACTACGTTGGAGGAGTGCGGGGAAACTCGGCAGTGACGTCATTGTTGCCGAAATTTCAGATGTCTGCTGCTTACGCCTGAATGCTGCTGTGTGTCGTCAGATGGCGCCAAACAATGCATCGTGAGCTTCACCTTCGATGGCGTCGGTTTTCTTCCATGGAATAGCCGTTTATTCGCTGGAAACGTACCGACTGTTGCGCAAATCGGAGAAAATCGAAGAAAAATTCTTTCGGCTTAACCGCGCGTTTGTTCGGGCTCAAATTTCGCACAGAGGTTGCATTTAGTGGTCAGTTTTGTTTGATACTACATTTAGGTGGGGTACTTGCCTGATTCGGGCAGAATTATTTGGAAATCCCCATCGTCTGTGGCGACGGAGAACCAAAATCGAGACTTCGCAGCAATGGTATGCGTGGCGCCATCTCGCAGCCATCGGAGAAACGAGCTCTCCACTTAGCACAGCTGGGTTTCTCCGGTGGGTGCGAGATGGCGCTAAGGGTACCATTACTGTAGAGTTACTGTATATGCTACCAAAGGTAGCAGAGTTGCGCGTCTGTTTGATAAACGCCGCTCGCGACTCCATTGGTAGAGCGCCATCACGTGGTGTCCAAGCAACCGTGTACTGCGGAGAAGACGACGCTCGATGGGCAAAATCCTCCACTTTCGGTTCTGAACCGGTTTTACCGGTGTCGAGGGCTCCCCCGCTGCCTCTGTTCCCCGATTCGAGACGCCCTGCAGCCTTTCTTCTCTCTGTGAGAGCCTCCTCGGTACGGTGCATGTTTTGCCCATCGGACCAGAAACACGTGCGCTGATGACGCAGGCCGGCAGCGAACTGGATTGACAGCCGGCCAAGTTCGAAGCGGATCCATTATCCAACGGCTGTTTACGTTCGCTGCTGTAGGGTGTCTAGCGTGCGTAGCTCACGCCTTTTTCGTTTTGTTTTTTTTTTTTGCTAAAAGTTGCTTTGAGGTTTCTTTACCGAAAACAGGCTGGACTTGCGGCTCTGCGCTTTTTCGAGTACACTATTGAAACGCTAAAATAGAGCTCTGCGTTGCGTATTTATCCCTGTTGTCTTGTCCTGAATGGCAAACAATTTTTAATCGAGGGAAACATGTTTAGGCATCTGATTGTTTACTTCAGATGGTAGCGTTCATACAGTTTCGAGTAAACTGTATTTTGGATTTTTATACTGTCCTTTTTATAGTTCCGGCTCATAACTTTCTGCAGGGTTTCATATTTAGTAAAGGAGACTATAAACAGGTTTTTTAACGTAGGTCCGGTGAATAAATGTTGCCGCAAAGATGAATGAATGCTGCATTTGCGCGGCGTATTTAGAATACTGAGTCTGCCATTAGGTTATGAGGTAAATAGATCGGGGAAGGTGACTGTGGGAATCGCATGCTGCCGCAGTTCACGGCGCGCGCTAGAAACAGCAGCGTTTTTTCTTGGCTATATTTTTTGTCTAGGTTACGCGGTCAGCTTTTTAGATGCTTTTTGTTTGCGATCAATCGAAAAAGTGGTTTAAGAACCTCGGAAAAGCGCCCACGGTCGATCGGTGATGCGCTAGGCATGTCGCCTGCAGAAACGGAGTGCGGCTTCGCCGCATAACTTCGGTTGCTTGACAGGCAAGATGGCGGACCTACGCGCAACTCTACTACCTTTGGTAGCATATACAGTAACTCTACATTACTGCGATGTCTTTCAGTTTTGGATCGTCGTCGCCACATACGATGGGGATTTCCAAAAAATTCTGACTGAATCAGGCAAGTACCCCACCTAAATGTAGTATAAAACAAAACTGACTACCAAATGCAACCTCTGTGCGAAATTTGAGCCCAAACAAACGCGCGGTTAAGCCGAGAGAATTTTTTTTTTCGATTTTCTCTGATTTACGCAACACGCGATAGGGCCGTCATACGTGACGTCATTATCGGGGCCTCTGCCCGCTGCTGTGCACTTCAGAAAAGCCTGAACGCCGACGACGACTTTATTCGGCGATTACGCCCCCATTTTATATGCTAGAGCAAAACGATTTCGCAGGCTTTACTTGCACGTTTCGCACATTCGGCAACCTTAAACTCATCGAATTCTAAAAGCGCTTCAGTAGCCCTATAAGTAATCTAAAGAGTGGAATGCGATAGCATCAGATTTTTCATTTGTCCCAGCTTCTGTTGCAACTTCTGTCTGTGTCTGCGTCAGTTTCTTTGCGATTCTCGGTCCATCAACCGCCATATCGGGACTGCTAGCTGTAGTAGCAGGTATCGGTTATCCCGTATGTATAAGATATTTTTTCTGATTCTTTTTATTTTGATTTTCTGTCTAGGTTGCTGCCGAGAAACTAGGTTGCTCACAACCCGGAGTGCAGGTTGTCATACGTCACAAGGTCACGCGACCTCCTTCGACCAATCAACGGGGTTTTGGTGCGACAACTGAAGCGCTATCGCTTTAATATGTTCTTCACTGGACGTATCCGAATGACGAAGAACATGACGTCGGGAAAGGTTTCGCATTCAGTGAAAATATGGAGTCGTACGCGTTCAGATCAACCGGATCAAGCATACGCGTGCGTATTCGAAAATGAGGAAAGAATCGCAGCGTGACTTGTTGCAGCCTATAGCTGTTGCCTCGCAGTGCCAATCGCTAGGCATCTGTACCACGTACCGGGAATGACCAGCTGTCCTTTGGCCTCAATGGTCCTGGTGCCTCCAGGTATGGTGAGGTCCTTGCCAACCTGCCTGCCAGTGGCAAAAAGCGTCGCGCGCTCCATGTCATGTCACATGCAGACACTCACCGCCACCGACTAACATATAGTTTAGCAAGACAGAGCAGAGCATGAACACCTGTAGCATGTTCGTTGAAGTGACGTCGACACGGTTGTATAACACCGATATAAACTCACTGTCTCAGCAGAGCAGAGAAGTGACAGAGGCCATGATGTGAAGTGCAATTTATCTATTAAGGCCGCTCCTTATAAGCTGCTACTTAATAACAACGCGCCTGTTCAAGATTCCCCCCTGGATAGCGTATCAGAAGCGGGTCCCGCGCTTCCCGTTCATACGAATGAGTTTGACCGGCGCAGGGAAATTTCGCGCTTAAATTTTACTCGCTATAAATTGCTATGCGTTGAGGAAGCAAAAAACTAAACGCACTATACAGTCTGATACAACTCAAGAACGCGGCGTCAAATGCCCTTCACAGAAGGCCCTCCAGCCAAAGGTGTCGACCTAGTCTCACCATGTCGCCGTTAATCCTGTTAATCCATGGTTAATTTTGTTGCAACTGCAAGCCCCCTTAGATATATCACGCTATAGTAGGATACAACTTATAAAAACAGCAGTTGCTAACATTGGG